>NC_134575.1:85614275-86312400 GCF_050947875.1 Dermacentor variabilis
CGTCGCAATTGCTTAACCGACGGCCGCAGTTTGCTCCTTGTTATTCCTCGCCATCTGCGCACGGACAGTTGCAATGTTTTCCACGATGACCCCAGTGTGGCCATGCTGGCTCATTCAAAACGTACTCCCGCCTTCGCCTGCGGTACTGCTGCCGCGGCAAGTATCGCTATGTTCGCCAGTATGTTATGTCATGCCTACGTGTCAGCGCCGCAAGACACCTCCTCACAGCACCGTCGTTCCTCTCCAGTCCTTGCCTTGCCTGACCAACCATTCGACGGCGTTGGAGTTGACCTTTTCGGTCCCCAGCCGAACACTCCTGACGGCAACGGGTGAGTCATTGTCCCTGTTGACCACCTCACACGGTTTGCTGAAACATCTGCACTGCCAACCACCACCGCGAAATACGTTGACTACTACCTTCCCCATCACATCATTCTCCAACATGGTCCACCAGATCAATTACTAAGCGATCGTGGCCGCGTGCGTCTCTCAAAGGTCATCGAAGGCCTCCTAAAGGAATGCCATTTTGTACATCACACCGCCTCAGCCAACCATCCTTAAACCTAGCGGCACGACGGAACGTTTCAATCGCACCCTTGCCGACATTGTGGCGATTTAAGTGTCGGACGATCACACGAACTGGGACCGGGTACTTCCATTCATAGCCAACGCTTATAACTCTACGGCCCAAGCTACCACTGGTTTCTCACCTTTCTTTCTTTTCTATGAACGTGAACCATCATACTTCATAGAGACAATTCTGTCATACCGACCTGACGTTTCTGAAGCGAAACCTATTACTGAAACGGCTGCTTAGGCAGGAGAACTGGAGCGTTAGTTTAACACGTAATACTAGTGTGGTCAAAACTCTTGCCATGACGCCTGTACATCTACTGCTCACTATTTGCCCGGAACGCTGGTTTGGCTGTGGGTTCCATGCACCACTCTCGGCCTCTCTACCAAGCTCTTGTCCGTGTAGCGCGGTCCTTAAAAAGTCCTAGAGCAAGCGTCGCTCGTGAATTATAACATCGGGCCGGTCGAGTCAGCTTCCAAAAATTGTTTCCAAGAACGCGAAACAGTTCATGTTGCAAGGCTTAACCGTCTGCCTAGGTCGCCAGGTTGGCTTCTTTCTATCCGGGGAGTGTTGTACAATTACATACATGTTTATCATACTCTCACCCATAATAGTAATCTAACTGATTCGTGACTTCGAATAAATCTGCAGATCATCCGTTTTGTAACAACGCCAAAGCAACCCAAAGAAAAGGAACAAAAACAGGAGAAGAAGCGATAAAAAGCATCGCCTGAGGTCAGCCCTTGCCCCGAAAAATCTGTACGAATATGTAAACTATGCAACTGCTTTGCAAATTGTAATGATTTACGAAGTGAAAATAAGACAAAATGTCATAGTCAGTGCCCATGCCTCTAGGTGTTATATTTAAGTTTCAGGCGAAACGAAACTTTGAAGATTCGCAGAATTTCTCGCTTCTGCTTTTTATAAAACCAGATACCTGTAATGCTTCAAGCTGAAGTTACTATATGTTCGCAAGCTGTTGTTTATAGTCTTGAACGCATAATAAGATGTAGCAGTTTAGCTTTCTGAATAAGGCGCTTCACCTCGTCGCTTCGAAACATTCATGGATAAGCTGCATGATCTTTCAGTATATCACCTACTTTTTTTCTGGTACAGTGTGGCGCTAAGCAAATGCGGATCGTAGTAGTCCATTAACGCATATATTTCTGGCACATGGTTAGTCTATGAAATAACCTACACATAAAAGGACTGAATTTGAGTAGTTAATCTGCACTCTGACGGCGAAAATACCTTCTGTTATCGTATCAGAAGCGGTGTCAATATTACCAAAAGGCGAGAACGACGGCTTACGACCACAGAAAGGGCGCTTGCTTGAAATTCTTCTTTTATTCTTGCAGGCAGAAAAATACATTCAGCCTTTCTGCTGATACACGCGTTCACAAATATTTCGATCTTGGTGTGCCAGGCGCAAAGGTAACAGTAGAAAAAGCAGGCATTTTTGTCAATGTGTGGTGTTTGGCAATCGCATTAGGCGTTTGTAACATTATAGATATTCCTAATATATTGTGCCATATACGAGTGACAAAAACTCACTACCCTTCCACTCTATGAAGAAGGATGACTAGCGAAGCTGTGTATGTGGGTGCCTGAGTGGCTAACCACACCGCCGCCGCGGTCGGTCAAGGATTGCACGATCTTCAGGATAGGCGCACGCATGAGGAGTGCTTACCTGTCTCACCACTGCCGCGGTTCGGCCCGGCATTGCACTATCTTCGGGATTGGGTCACGTCTGGGCAGTGCTTAACGCCTGCTTCTTCTCCGCCGCGGGATGGCACGGTATTGCGCTATTTTTGGGATCGGCCCATCTATAGGGAGTTTTGTATGTACACATGGACACGATGCTGGGAGAACTGGCCCTTAATAGGTTCGCTGTAAAATTAGTTAGGTACTTGTGCTTATTAATTAATTAATTCATGACGACGACAAACGCGGAAGCCCTGGCACGAGCGTGTTCGTGCAGCAGCGCCGAGGGGCGCCAACGAGCCAGCTGTGGAAGAAGACGACGACGCTGGATCTATCCTGATGATGACCGATTTTTTTTAACAAACGTGCACGACCCGCCGAAGATAGCCCTCAACCATGTCGCTGTAAGAACGAAGACCGGTGAACGTGCTTGCGGCCCCAAGTTCGGGAAGACGAAGAAGACGACGTCGAGATGTTCAACCAGCTGGCCAATCTTCAGCTCAGGTTCGCGATTTAAAAAGAACGGCTCCTTCAGCTGTCAGGGTGATAAACTGGCTCGTTCCCTCGTAAGAATTGTGAATGTGTTGGGTAAGCGTTAACAACAACGGATGCATCACTGGCGCTGCTTTTTCGAAGCAGTGCGCTTGCCGGCCTCCCCCCAACTGCCGTGACCGACTTAGACATGCCTGAAGAAGGAGCCGCTCCGAGGGCAGCGCATAACAGTCCACTGCAGTACTACCGAGTCCCGCCCACCCTCGGAGGAAAAGCGGGAGAAAATGCCGACGGGTCGCTCGTTCACTACAAATGAGTGAGAAATTGCAACGGGTGGGAGGCAACCGCTCAGCTCACCAATCTGTTGTTCTCTCTGACTGATACCGCAATCGTGTGGTATGAGAACCGCGAGGACACGCTTATGACGTGGGAACTTTTTCTTGACGATCTTAAGGCGTGTTTTGGGGACTCAGTTGCCAAAACAGGCGTGCTTCGCAAGCACTGTCGCAACGGGCGCAGCTACCAGGGGAGCCATGCATCACATATATCGAAGTGTTAGACATGTGCAAGGTGGTCAGTGCTTGTATGCTGGAAGAAGATAAAGTTGGACGATTGCTGAAAGGAGTGGCTTAAGATGTAAGACGTGTACGATTTTCTAATTGGAAAAGAAATCCTAAGTTCCGTGTACGACGTAAATCAGCATTGCAGAACTTTTTAAACGCTCAAGGTGCACCGCATTACAGCGAAGATTTGGCGGTTGGCAAACGTTACGACGGTTGTCATGTAGACACGAGCCATTGCCTCGACCTTCCTGCAACCATCCGACCGATTGTCCGCGAGAAACTTTTTCGTCACGAATGGGTGTCGCGTTCAACAACTGACCACAATGGCGTGTACACGTGACGTGAGGCTGTGAGTGGGCCACATTCGGCCCCTTGGCAACTGATGGTTAGCGTAGCGACCGTGGTGTACAGCGCAGCCCCACAGTCAAGGAAGAGAACACGCTCTCCGACTCCATGCCATGACCGACGTGCTGAGCGCACGCCTTTTCGACGCCTGGTCAATCGTCATGACACACGCCATGAAGCAACCCACTACACGAGTGAAAATGATAATAATCGGTTCATTGACGAACAAACAAGGTTTCTACCTCTCCCGGTGTGTTACTCCTGTGGAGTTCCGAGTCATATATTGCGGTTTTGCAACCGCCATAGAAGCACATGGTATGGCCAGCCGTCAGATTTTTAACGACCCTCCGAACGGCCGCACGGTGTCCCGTGGCAAGCACACGTATAAACTGGCGACGAGTACTGGCCAAGCAGCTCCCAGAATCGCTCCCCGGCATCTGACAGCAGTTGGATGCCCCCACCGTGTCCTCGTGCTCTCCGTTCTCCCTCACCACTGCGTCGTACCACGTTCTCTTAGTCACGGGAAAACTAGCCAGCGTGGCCGATGAAGTTGAAGTAACTGGAGATATGCCAATGACGGAAATGCCTCCTGGTGTCGAAGCTCAGAGAAAAAGCGCGCGTTTTTATTGATAATGGGCCTGTGATGTGTTTAAATGGGACGAAGTTTCAAAGTACTGTGGAGTGAGGGACGAGGCGTTGCGACTTATTGGTGTGTGTTGTGCTGACAGGTTTTTGGGGAGGCTTTGTTATAAAGACAGGGTTTGTCATTATCCCTCGGTGTACCCATGATGTTATTCTGGGCGTGCACGTCTTGGAGGAGTGTAGTACCGCTGTCGATGGTCACGCAAGGAAGGTATTCATAAATGGAAGGATGCCGTTAGGACTCCCAGAGAACACTGTAGGTCACGAAGCGACTGTGTGTTTGTGGCAATAGGGTTGTAGATGCATCACCTACCACTTGGGTTCCCATTGTTGCGCCCCAATTTTGACAGCTTTGATGCTACCGTCGAACCGGTGCACATTAGTTGCCTGAAGAAGACTGTGCTTGTTCCACATTGTGTGGCGTCCATGAAAGGCGGGTGCGCTGGCTTACGGACCGTAAACCGCTCTACGGAGCCCATTATGCTGCCTGACGGCTGAAAATTTGCCTTCGTCAGGAAACATGCATCCTGATCGGTAGCTTAATTTACAGTTGTGCCGACGGAACTTATTGCCGCAGTTCGGAAACCGCCCTTTTGTCAATGGTAAATAAGTCGCTCAACCCGAGTGAACGCTGAACACTAGTGGACGTACTTTCGAAGCACGTTTCGGTATTCGACTTTGCGCAGGAAAAAATAGCTTGAATCCCCGCGTCTCGACCATACCATACTATGAACACGGGTTCGGCCAGTATAATTAAAAGCCATATTGCGTTTCGACATAAGAGCGGCAGGTTATCTACGAACAAGTACACGAAATGATGAAAAAGGGAGTCATTCAAGAGTCAACGAGTCCGTGGGGAGCTCGAATGTTTCTTGTTAAAAAGAAAGATGGATCTCGGAGATCTTGCGTCGACTATCGCCGATTGTATGCGGTAACAAAAAAGGACGTGTACCCTCTCCCACATTTTGATGACCCAATAGACTACCTTCTATCCGCTTCTTACTTTTCCTCAGTAGATTTACGATATGGCTACTGGGCAAAAACCATGCATTCTGAGGAGGCGAAAAGACTGCCTTTTGACCTCTGACGGTATCTTTGAGTTTAACGTGATGCCATTTGGGCTGTGCAGTGCTCCGGTAACTTCTGAGAGTCTCATGGACACTGTTCTGCGCAGCTTGAAGTGAAAATCTGCATGTGGTACCTCGACGATGTCGTCGTCTTTGACCGAACCGTGAGTGAACGCAACTCGCATTATGATATTGTCCTGAACTGCACCACAAATGCACGCCTACTTTTAAAATTCAATATATGCCACTTCAGACACCGGCAAACTATTGTGCTTGTCGATAAGCACGGCATACGCTCTGATCCCCAGAAGAGAGCAGCCATTGAAGCTGTTGTAGTAAGGAGGGAAGAGCGATATGGCCAGACTAGGACTCGCATAACCACAGGTTTAATAGCCTCTCAGACGTGTTCTGTTTCAAGGAAGGAAGCACGCGCTGGCAGATCGCCAACCACGCGCCGTTAAGGAGAAATATCTCGCCCTGCTTTAAACAGATGTAAGCATCTACATCTCCCAAGTGGCCTTCTATATGCTCCAGCAGAGAGCAGAGTTGCGCATAGGTTCGTCATTAAATTCTAGCTATGCAGTGAAGCCACCCTCGTGTCAACAGGAGGCAAGTGCCGCGTGGTGCTCCATTTGCTTTCTTTTTTTTGTCTGCTCATCGATAGCTACATGGGGCAATTGTTCGCATGCGCTAAGCAGTATGACGCTTTTTAATGCAGGCTACGCTGCGACCATTGGCTTAGCCAAAAGGGTGCAAGGCTCCAACCGCCGAAATTTCTAATTTGCACATATATATACACACGTTACAAACACGCACGAACGTGCAATACAGCGGTAATACCCTCCTACCCCGAAATATATCCTGACTACGTCCGTGGCTCGAACAGCTCAAAAGTTCCCATGCGAGCGCACAGCACCTTGCAACGAAAAGCAGTTAAATGGTTTTCAGCACGCATATGAAGTTTTCTGCCCGAGGCCGGCAAGCAAGAAATCTTTTAACGGGTGTTCAAAGAAAACTTCACACACGTAAGGTGGACAATTATGTGAGCGTCTTTTCCCTGCCGAAACTGGCGGATTAATTCTCATCGCGAAGAGAGCTACCGTGCCAGCGGTTACATCAGTTGCCGTTAACAGAGTGTTATTTACCACTAACCATCGTTCGCAGCAGCTGCGCATTTTCAATGTATGCAGTGTGGACACGTACACATAAACATATTTCAAGTGTTCAGATGCGCACATTTCATGTAAAGTTTATTTTTACAATTCGTTCGTACCACACACTAAACATCTACTTCGTATCAAAAAGTCTAAGTAGAAAGAAAGATCCAAGACGCTGGAGCTTTTAGATCAAATTTATGGCGTACAAGAGAACGGATGTCCAGTGGCTGCTGGCAGCGGGCGAAGAGTGCTTGTTCTTGGAGCCTTGGCGGGCAGAATCGAAAGGAACTGAAAAGGCAACAAGCTATGAAGAGTAATAACAGGTTACTTTTATTGCACTGCTTACCGCAAGATGGCAAACTTGGAAAGTAATTATTCATGCATTGCATCCTGTAGTACGGCAACACATTTTTCTTTATTTCTTCACATTGCACAGAACAGAAGAACCAGTAGTTAAGGACAGTGTATGAAGCGAATAAAATCATTAAAGCAGGCAATGGCTGCAAAGCTAGGTTACAAGGCTTTGTGACCTATAGAAACAGAAGCACAGAAAATTTACGCCATTCAACAGTGCATTCAGAAATTACACAAAAAGGTTCCTGGTACTGCGTCCGGCTTCAGACGTTTTATTTTTTGCAGGCCATGTGAAGTGGTATTTTGTCAAGTGGTGCTGCATAAGAAGCAGTTTCAGTGAAAAGTAAACCACAACTGCAAGATATGTGCAATATTCAACAGCTGTGCTTTGTCACTTAGCAGAGGCACGCGGGTCTTGTAAATATAGAACGAAAAAAGTAGTGCAGACGATAGCCATCTGCATGTCTATGCATTAAACTTAATCCCAACGGGAGACTGCGGGATACTGAGCTCCATTTACTATAGCACAGCACTTATTAAACATACAAGCATACTTTTACGTTTCTCCTTTCTAGTAAGGGTGATGGAGCGAGCAAGATATTGCAGACGGTAAATGCTAAAGCTGTGATGCAAGTCCATTATGCAGGAGGGCGGGAGGTTTTTGCTTAGTAGAAAACAATGAATATTAGCGCATCAATCAACGTTACATGAAAAATCAGAACACCGACCAAAATAACATAAACAGAGGAGAGAAAAATCAGAGTGCATTGGGCAAATTGGATGTGGTAGTATTTCAAGTACTTTGAAAATAATCTTCTAGAATTGGGACCATATAACGTAAAACTATTCCGATGTGTTTTTATTCCAATCGCCAGTCGTCAAATTTCCACAACTGCAGACGCTGCCATTGCGCCGTGACCGACAACGTTGCCTCAACAGCCCAATCAAACGACCTCTTAGTTTATAGGAGGTAACTTTTCTTTGTTTTCAAAATGAATAACATTATCTAGATTGAACGGTTTTTCGTTAGTAATTGGCTGCCAGGAGGCGAGGAGCACGCTCAGTGCGAGAGGGTTTCGATGGGTCCGAACCAGCGCACTTAATATAGATAACCAGATGAAGAGGCTGGTGCCGGCGTCTACGATTCGTCCGCTTCCCCTTTTTTGCTTGCGGTGGCTGGTCGAAAATCGCGGTGGCGTGCAACGGAAGGTCAAGAATGCCGCTAAAACGGATTCTCAGCAAGGAAGAGTTGGTAGTCCGATATCGTAAACCTGCCGGAAGTGCTCGAAACGTTACAGGTCTACGCAGAAAGTTTTATTACACGCAAATAAGCCCATGCTCTCCGGCAGGTGCGATTTGCGGCATCCATGTTTTATTTCTTTCGGAATGGGGCAGCCTGCAGCTATTCAGGAAGAAATTTAGTTTTCTTCAGTATATTATTGAATCTTTAACGCGTACACGTCACTTTGACGTAGTGAGGTTTCGAGGTTTTGTATTATCGCGTGACAGGCAGGTGAAGTGAGTGCAGCCTGGAAACTTTTGACCAATAGTCGTGGGCTAATGGCGAAATAGCGTCGAATGAGAAATAACTATTTTTTCTTTTGTCCGGTCCAATCATGCATTATCAGTGTGTACCCGTCATATCAGATGGAGAGCTATCATGGTTATCCTGACGTCGCGCGACAGACAGGCGAAGTGGGGTGGTCCAAAAAAGCTTTTGACCAATCACGGAAGGCTGATTGCAGAATTACAATTGAAAAGTTTGTAATAACTTTACGTTATAGCGCCCCTGCATAGTCAGAACATTCGTACAAGCTACACAGCAACTTGGATGAGTTGCTAGATTAACCTTCTTGGCGTATATGTGCAGCTCGACGCAGACCTGTCGTTCATTATTTGACCTTCGACTGCATCACGCTTCACATATGCGCCAAAAGTCATACAAGTCAAGGACTTCTCATGCAAGGCGTACAGAGGTGTTAGTCGAAATAAGAGGTAAAGAGGTGTTAGTCGAAATAATTGTTGCTTTACCTGTAAATTAAGCGAACTCATCACGCAAATTCTGGTCCATTTCGTAGTCGCTCTGTCTCAGCCCATGCGCAGTTGCCATACCAATAACCGGCGCACGTCTGTCTGTCCCCAAGGCGCCGCGTAAGAAGCTTTGGCTAGTTTCTTGTGGTTTGTGCAGTTAGATGCCCTGCATCCTGTCATACTGTAATACAAGTGTCAATATTGTCAGTTTCGTTCACATCCCCAGGGTCCCTGGCATAATATCCTCGAATACCGTACCAGTAACCGGGAGCCGATGAATGAAACGCACATTCGACGGTCGGCTGACTGCAATGTTCATGACACTGAGGGAAGCGATGAGTCGGCGTCACGCTCGTAAAGTTGGCTTCTCAGCTGCGCAGTTCAATATTTCACGTCGCTTTCTACCACGTGATAGCGCTGGGAAAATAGCGGTGCAAGCGGCGCGAAAACGTTAAGCTGAACTCTGCTGCCTGCAGGAGCATATACAGGAACACTACAGGTCCCCTATAGAGCAAGAGAAGTTTGCTGCTGCAGGTGCCTTCACGGATCTCCCACTTCTTGTATGCTTGTGGGAATTCTCTTGGCAACGCAAAAGAGCGTCTGCAGCACCTTCACTGATAATGGAACTTTCTTCGCTGGTGTTTGCAGGCAGATACTGAACTAGCTGGGTCCTATTTCTGCGTGTAACAACAGTGTCAGCGTTCACCCATGCAGGCAGATACTGAACTAGCTGGGTCCTATTTCTGCGTGTAACAACAGTGTCAGCGTTCACCCATTAAACAGAGGCGCGTCGGCTGGCGCTTGTGCTGTCATTTTGCGCTTGAGCTCTGTCAACCGGAGGTGCTCTCCGTAGAAAAGCTCTGGCAGAACGCGGACTCCAAGAAACATGTCGAAGTATTTCCTTTGAAATTTCTAGTATTTTTCTTCGAAGTTCCAAAGGCACTCTTGATGTGGCGGTTGGGGTGTCAGCTTGGTGGAACTAAGAGGAAGCTTAGTTTTTAGTCGACTATCCGTTCTTCAAGGACCATTCATCAAAGAAGTCCACCTGGAAGCTAAATATGTGAGGTAAGGAAGGAACCTTCGCGATTGTCACGGAAGTCTTGATGATTTTTACTGCAGCCTTAGCAAGTCCATTAATCTGAGGACAGTGAGGAATAGATGCAGTATGCGTGAAACCGTCGCCTTCAGCGAAAAGTGAAAATTCAATCGACGAAAACTATGGGCCATTGTCGGAAACCACTTCTTCAAGAATTGTGTGGCGTGTGAAATATGACTTGAAGTGGTAGACTACAGCTGCGGACGTGAGCTTCCCCAGTCAAACCAGTTCAGGGTAACTTGAATACAAATGAGTAGCTATCAACCTGATTAATATTCAAGGTATTATAATTCAAACTTATCATTCAACATTGAAGATCCGAGTGCCAACATTCGCACTTAAAGTGAAACATGTCCAGTGCAATGCGCTGCCAGGGTCGTTCTGGAAATTGGGAGCTTATTAGTGGCATTTTTCCACTAGCTCTTGTTTCAATGCATGACTAAAATCGCTCCACCAGGGACGTCACATCAGCCCCTATAATCTCTGGCTCGAACAAGTGTCTTTCTAATGCCGAAGTGCCCTTCGTTTAAGAGTTGTAGGGCTTCTTTTTGGTAAGTAGCAGGGATAACCCCTCGAGCAGCGTAGAGTAATCTCTTCTCCAGTGTGAGCTGGTTTCGATGCCCGTAGAAGGGCTTTAGGTCCACTGGTAAATCTCACCTGCAGGGCCATTCTTTTTTGCTCAACCAGCGAAGTTGCGGACGAAGAAGTACTGTTTGCTGAGAAACCTTCAATCAATAAACGCAATGTTCCTTTGTCGGAATAGATGTCTTCAAAGAGCGTACGAATGCTTTCATTCGTGTGTTCTGTTTTCCGTAGAGGTGCTCTAGACAGAATGTCTGCAGCTAGAAGGTGTTTGCTTGGAACGCACGCAATCTCGTCAGCCCGTGAAGGCTCTTAGAAGTAAAGATGGGAACCAAAGGCTTGGGATCCGTCTCCAGCTTGAACAGTTTGCCGATAAAGTAATGGCTGAACTTGTCACAAGCCCACACTAAATCAAGAACCTCTTTCTCAATTTGAGCATAACGCTTCTGTTCTCTGAGAGTGATCTTAGGCATCAGCGATAAATATCCACTTTACAGTGAGTTTTTCCAGATGAACCCTCTGAGCAGATGAGTATAATCTTCAAGCTCATATAGGACATGCATACGCTTTCCTTACAGATGTCAAAATTCCACGCCGAGATTACTGCTGATGTTAAGGTCATAAGAAGTGGACAAAAATACCTTGACTCAAAAGTTTCTAGTACAATGAAAAGGCTAGACGCACTAGAGGAAAAATCGCGAAACGTTGATAATGTGATCCTGAAAGTTTCCACCATGCGAAGACAATTGAAGATGTTTTTTTAGGAAGTGGCTACAGCTGTCGGATGTGATTCCGTACTTTTGCGAAGTAGCGCTCAAGCCCACAAATTAGCAGCGCTCAGCCCTTGGGCCATGACTTTCAAGGGTGAAATCAGGTCATCTTTAGCAACTTTGTCTTCACCACCCTACCCGCATTACAGTTGAGAATCGCTTACGAAGCAAATCTGATTTGATTGACACTGTCACGCGTTGAGAATGGACGAAAGATCCGCATCTCCAATTTTCTCTCGGATACGTGTCTCCTGTTGTTGAAAACCCCACTTTTTTCGTTTATCGTAGCCAGATCTCAGAATGTGCTTCGTTCAGAGATTTTGGTCTGGTGGTATGAAGAGCATTCAGAGGGTCCTTGCTTTGGCCGGAGTGGTCTGGCGGTGTTGATTCTGGGTCATTCGAATCGACCTTCTCAAAGCCGAGCAGCACGGAATACCACCGGCAAATAAAGCGGCAAAGCCGATCTCTCGAATCAATCAAAGACGTCGCTCAAATAGCGCATCCTATCGTCCGAGCTGCGTGGGACAGCTGAACTTCTGGATAGAATTGTCTGGCGGCGGTGTTGCTATTGTGCCACATTGCGTGCTTATCAGTGAGACAACTGGTGCTTCTCCCTCCCCTCTCGTTCTTCTGAAGTGGTTTTGCTTGTTCAGAGCATCAAATATACACTGACAACGTTGGCATCGTCATGTCAAGCAAACTGGCCTAAATATCTGTAAGAACCTTCGAAGTTCAACGAAACTGCCCACGCGCTTCCGTCGGTCGAACTGAGGAATCCGGTGACGCCTCGCGCCAAGAATTTTGCCGCGACAGAAACGGAATGCGACAAGGGCGACGTTACCGCCCACCCCGATCGTTCCTGCCCATTGTTAACCGGCCCATTCTTAAGAGACAGAGTCGCCACTAGCCGCCCGATTGGTCTCCTGCGATTTTCCATTGCTATTGGTGTGCTATAACCGGCTGTATCTGTGCATATTGTATAAATATTTTCGTCTCGTATTCGTGTGCTTAAAGAATACGTCTCTATAGTCGACAAACCCCAGGCGCAAGAGCATTAATTTTTGCAAATAACGCCTGACTCGATATTCCGTGGCGACGTTGACGAGACCTTGAACGCTTGGGCTTGCAGGAGGTTTCTGTTACGCAACGAACTTTCTCCACTAAATGTGACGTTGTAGTGACTGCGAAGAACACAGTACTGTATATTGCGAAGCTAACTCTTTATTTAGTGAACTTGTGGTGTTAAAAACACGCTGCACTCAAAGCACAACGATAGCGGCGAACACACTCGGCGATCGTCAGAACCTGACTTGGACGCCGGCTTTTACAGTTGACTTGTCGAACGCTCCATCGTCATCGCTGGCGTCCAGGTGCCTTCCACACAATTCTACACAAGTTGTGTCGCAAATACAGTTAGATTACACTAGGTTCGGCAAGAACCTACACAACAGAAAGAATTAACAATAATATCCCCACGCAGGCGTGCTTGCGTTGATTGGTAACTTGAAGTTAGCGGGTGAAATACAGTCCCGTACATAAAGTATAGATGAGTACACTTGACAACATGTGACATACATGCTCTCCGGACTTGACCAACGTTGCTATGAAGCACTCTCGCTAGGTTCGGCAAATATCATGACATCGTTGCGATGACTAGATGACGACGACGCATTGATGACAATCGAATGAAATGGATAGAATAACTAAGGCGGTATGGCATGACTGCACCACCAATGTGGAATGATGATTCTCGAGTGGTGACAATGGTGTGGCAACATCTTGACGATGAAAGCCAGCAACACAATAGCATGACGACGAATGTATGGTGGTGGCAGCATGACGATGTGTTTGTGACGACGTTTGCGAGGTTGTGACACTGTGATGACGACGATATGACAAAAATGGGGCGACGAAACAAGAATGACGACGCTAAAACAAACGCGGCGGCTTTGCAACTGTATGAGAAAGAATGCTTGGCAGTGAATCTACAATGACGACGCTAC
This sequence comes from Dermacentor variabilis, assembly GCF_050947875.1. Lineage (NCBI taxonomy): Eukaryota > Metazoa > Arthropoda > Arachnida > Ixodida > Ixodidae > Dermacentor > Dermacentor variabilis. The sequence goes on from NC_134575.1 coordinate 85,627,656, forward strand.
GAGCTAGAAGGCACGACAACCATGGTAAATGCGCAAGTGAATGACAGGGTTACGATTACGGCGGAATAACGAAGCACAAGTTATTTTTTTGGAACGGCGGCGGCGTTGTTGTGACGTAGGTGTCAAGATAACTGTATGAACATGATGGCGTAACGACAACATTATGGTGAGAATTCAATGATGGAATTGCGTCAAATGACGATGATGGCATCGCATCGGCGGCATCTTTACGATTGAATGTATACAATATAAATTCGATGGAGTGGCGAATAGAAAACAACACTGATAGTACTACGAAGCAAATCTGACGACGACTGGATAACGAAGTCCGGCGTGGCGACGAAAGTACGACGAAAATTGGACGATGAAGCTGAAATGACCACAATGAAAGGCCTAGCACGGCTCACTATCATGGAATTGCAACGACTGCGTGGTAGGTGGTATGACAACAATATGACAACAGTATGACAACGATGGCGTGACGATAACGCCATGATAAAAATCAAACGATAGATTTTGGATCAGGGCGATGGAATGACCACAACGGCATAACTGGGTCGCATCAGGAAACACTCATTACGACAAGTGCATGACGATGACGCCATGACAATCACACCACGACAGCGGCGGCCTCATCACGGTTGAATCACGACAGCGTAATGAAAATGGAATGTCGATCGAATGCGTCGATTGAAAGATGAAGGTGGTATGACCACGATGACATGATGACAAATTAGCGGAAATGAATGGCGACGACTGCATAATGATGACGGCGTGACGAAGACAGTTATACTAAAGTCGGACGACAAAGCTAGAGTGATGACAATGGAACAACAATGATAACATCATTTCCACCATCCTCGTGGGCATCATGCCCTACAGGCTCAAGCTAGTGGACGCCTTGGATCACTGTGTTCGCAAAATTAGATAGATAGATAGATAGATAGATAGATAGATAGATAGATAGATAGATAGATAGATAGATAGATAGATAGATAGATAGATAGATAGATAGATAGATAGATAGATAGATAGATAGATAGATAGATAGATAGATAGATAGATAGATAGATAGGTAGGTAGATAGATAGATAGATAGATAGATAGATAGATAGATAGATAGATAGATAGATAGATAGATAGATAGATAGATAGATAGATAGATAGATAGATAGATAGATAGATAGATAGATAGATAGATAGATAGATAGATAGATAGATAGATAGATAGATAGATAGATAAGCATATTATGCATGAAGTAAGCGACTAATTATAATCGCAATAAAATGATTGAATATAACAATTTTCAATGTCAGTTTGCTTTTTTACATATATTTTAGGCACTTGTACGTTTCGAGGTTGGAATGGGAAGGATGGAATGCACTATTTTCCTAATGGCATCTGTGAGAGGTGGTTCTATACCTACAATGCAACAAAATCCACCATCCATGTCACGGGGTATGTTAGGCTTGATTTTATTATAAATGTGGAAGAAATACACAAATACCTGTATCGTTAAATTAGATATTGCAATAAATGAAGACCTCATATGTGTTTCAATGAAGGTTTTTATATATTACCGCAATCTTCCTTTGCAGTACTCGCCGCACTGTCACTGTGTCAGTGACTCTCCGTTTTTATCAATTCTGGGCCCATAAATAAAACTGCTTTGTGTTACGATTAATGGAGGATAACGGCTGCTTCGTATGTCAAATACGGTACCTGATTATCTCCGTTAGGAATAAAAAGAAATATTATTTGATTCTCATTACCAGGAACAACTTAACAAAGTTGGTTACAATAGCATGATGATTAGGACAATAGTTCGGGAATTTAACAATTTGCACCGTAATAACTTTGTCCATAGCAAACACGTATGACGTGTTTTCATGAAAACTCATCTTCTATAAAGTTGCTCCAGCGCCGACCAATGTAGCATTTTAGCTCATTTTCCCAAACATCATCGCCAATTAAGCACAGATAGCGTGCTACACTGTTACTTACCTCAAAATCTCGTACCAAATATCAATAGCAATCTCAGATGAGGGATGCAAATATTTCTTAAGTATTTTTTTTTAAATTAGGTAGTAGCAACTTCAATTTATTCAAAGAATAAATAACCGTTAACCGTTATAAACCGTTAACCGTCATAAACCGTTATTCAAGGAATAACGGTTTATGAAGCTATCGTCTCTCAGTTACCCATAATGCGAGAGGTAAAACCTTTCAATGTGGTATATTCTATTCAGCGTATATTGAAATTCTTTGCGCCGTATAATAGCTGGCATTCCCGTAAACCAGTAGGTAGTCGCTCTCGCCAACGTGTGAGCCAGGAAGCCTCGTTTTCACAACGGCACCAGATCATTGATCATATTTGTGACTGTGCCTAGATAATTTTAAAAAAGCTGTTGGTGGTGTCATTGCCGCTTTTCAGGCGGTTTTGGAAGTTAGTGAAAATTAGGTGGCCAAAGATATCTCGAAGAAATAATGCGCCTACAAACTGATGCGCATTAGAACGATTATCTGTATAATATTCACTCAGTCATCAGCCGAACTATAAAATATTCTTAATACTACTAAATAGATTTGGCATAGTTAAAAACCGATCAATAATATTGCCGCGACAGCTCAAATGCCGTCAAGTGGCGCGCCTTTCGTATTGGACAACATGCATGCCGTGCCGCGGTCTTGTTCAGCAACAGGCAGCGACCTTCGTGGCACGAGTAGCCGGTTGGACACGGCTCGCATGCGCCACGCGCACGAGGTATCACGCGAGAAGAAAGAAGGAGTCGGTTCAGCGCCAGTTTGAGAACGCGACTGCCGGGGATTCTTCACCACCGCAGTGACCTTTAGTTGTGGGCACAGGTTCCCCCTTAATAAATATTGTTGCTTTGTTAATGTGGATTCCTCAACATCGTTACGTTTCTTGTGGAGGTGCTGGGTATGAGTCGAAGCCCCACGAACGAAACTCAGCGTGGCCCCAACCACCAGCGAGTCCATCCCATGGAACGGACACCTGTGTACCAGCGGACCAGCCGCCGTCTTCGAGGCGACTCGCCCGAATTCGGCCCTCTTCTCATCACGCCAAGGGAAACTCATACAACCGACGTCATCACACTGACTAGCCAGGTAACATCGGCATAGCTAGCCGTTAGCCAACCTCGCAAACCGCCAACATTCCACGGCAATTCGTTCGAAGATGTGGAAGACTGGCTCGAACAGTTTGAGAGACTGGCGAGCTTTAATGAATGGGATGAGAGACAGAAGCTCCGTAACGTATATTTCGCTTTGGAGGACTTCGCAAAAACGTGGTATGAAAACCCTCTTTGTCCTCTTCGGAGGAATTTCGACGATAGCTGCTAGCAACAAACGCCAGCACGGATCGTAAAGCAAAGCCGGAAATAGCACTTCAAGCTAGGAACCAACTCACAAACGAGAACGTGGCGATGTACATCGAGGACATGTCCCACCTGCTCAAGCGTACTGATCGGAACATGAGTGAAGATAAGAAGCTGCACCATCTCATACGTGTAGTGAACCAAGAACTATTCGCAGCATCAACGAGAGCGTATCAACGAGAGCGTATGAAAAATGTCATATCTTTCTGTCATATTTCGATGTTTATGTTCTTGCACAGAATTGATAAAGCATGCCAAATCTATGTGTCCCTAGTTTGCCAAGTCGCAATTGATATCATTCTGTAACTTCCTGTACATTCATCGTGGCACCATAATGATATTTCATACACTTCGTTTAGCGTGCTAAGTTATACTTGCTGCTGAACTTTCTTCTTTTAATATTTATAAGTGTACACGTGCACGTACTACTGAGTATGGGACGTGCGCATGCTCATAAAAGCGGCTGCGCGCTTGTATGTCTTTATTTTCACGGAGGCCTTGCCGTGGCGGAAACGTTAACAAATTAAACATGCAATTTTCTTAAGTGCCCCTTCGTTTTTTCTACTATATATATATATATATATATACATACGAGAAAAGAGGGGGTTACTCGTGTATAACATAACGAGGGTCTCGAATCCGGCAACATTGATGCCTTCAGGTAGCATATGTCGGTTTATTGACCAGTTGCCTTCACCCAAAAAGATCACGCTCTCGTGACGCCTGCGGCAAAAAGGACGTTCCACGTCCGCCACCAAGGTCCGGGAGTGGTAGCGCTTGCTAACACTCCGAGGGTTCTACTAGGACACAAAATACCCAAGAAAGTGGATGGGAAAACGGCGCCGCGGTGGCTCAATTGGTAGAGCCTCGCACGCGAAATGCGAAGGTTGTATGTTCGGTTCCCACCTTCGGCAAGTTGTTTTTTCATCCACTTTATATTCCATTCATTTATCGTTTCTTTATTTCATTTATTAAGCACAAGTAATTTCCCTTATGTTGTCATTGGTGTCGGTGTTTGTTGGGTTCTCATGATATATGTATATATATATATATATATATATATATATATAAACGACAAATGGTCATGTTGAATAGACGTACTATAATTCATTCGAAACTGCGTCAGAGAGTGGATGTTGGGGAAAAGTGTTTTTCCTTTGTGCTATGGCGAGCATGCAGCTGATGATGAGGAGATCGCTTGCCAACTATGATTTGACCGTAGTTGTCACGAAATGATAGTTGACAGTGTAAATGAGGGAATGCAGAAACCAAGTATATCTAGTTTTATTAAAATTTTCTGCTTCGTTTCTTACTTGCCAAAACTACAATATATTTAGAGCCGCGCCCATAGTGGGGCACCATATGCTGTGCAGCGAAAGTTTTTGCAGCACGGTGCAAGGTGCGGGACTCTTTAGCCAATAGGGAAACCGAATTCCCTTCTTGATGTGACCATCCGCTCCTCGCCGTTTTCTCACCGCCGCAGTAATTGATGGTAACTGATGTAAATACGCAAAGGCCCTAATATCTCACTTATGACTGTCACTTATGATGTGCCGAGCAAAAGCAATGTTCTTTATTCGTACAATTATTGAGACAGTTACGCCAAGGACTATATCCCGCTGAGCGAGCATAGTGCACTATTTGCACGCCTCATACCTTCACCAGTGTTGCAAACGAGTTGTACGATGGAATGTTCGTTGTTTTTACCACATGACGTTATTTAGCTTGCAGCAAATACATCGTGCAAGAGAAATGTTTTCTTTTTTCATTTTGCCTCTATGGAAATATGGCCGTTGTGTCCGGGATTTCATCTCGCGTCCTCGGGCTCAGCAAAGCGCAGCGCCAAAGGCAGTGCACAACCAAGTGGGTGTGTACCCAGCGGTTAGGTGGTTTTGCTGCAAAATGAATTACTATATACAAAATAACTGACCTCTATAACATAGGTTGTCTGTGCGTGCTATGCAGTTCTCTGTGCAAAATGTTGCTCTAAAATTATTGGCCAACATTTTATATTTGCAGATGTCCGCCTCCAGCAAACAAAGGTCAATTGCCTCCTATAGAGAGTCCCTATCATTGGCCTGTATGCTGCAACAATACCAAATAGCGCGTTTACTCCCTCACCAGATTTCTGCCCAACGGAGTCCCTCATGCAGATGATACCGTGACTAAACTGAAATGTTCGATTTGCTTCAAAATTATTTGCAATAAAGCTTGTCCGTAAAATATAAACTTATCGAGATGACTATTTCTGCTTGACATGCTCCTTCAGTTTAGCTCTTGACAGCTCAGTTTTGCCCTGGTCCAACGCTGTGAAGGGTCGCAGCAGAACAAGCGCTGCTAAAGATACTAACTTTTTTCGTAAGCATCGAATCTGATATAGTGTGAATTGTTTGCACAGTAGCATAGGGGGAAGGCTTTCATTCTTCCGCGGTGCACTGTCCCCGGAACTATATATGCCCATCAGCTAGACACCTGGTAAGCTCTAATGGTAGAGCAGCTTGCCCGGAAAGGCACTGGTGCCGGTTTCGAGTCCCGGTCCAGGAGGAAGTTTTTTTCAACTGCGAGGCGTTTCTTTCGAGGGACCCGAATAGGTTTCCTTTGTAGCAATTGCTACGATTGTGTGGATGTCTTATTTTTCCTTTGATAATTGCTTCTCTTCACATTGCGTGTTTCCGTAGAACTATTAGGCCATATATATATATATATATATATATATATATATATATATATATATATCGAGTGAATCCGTATTGGTGTCATAACGGTTAGTGCGTGAACTGCATAAATTTATGACCTCTACATGCAAATGCGATGTTTCTATCCCAAAAAAGACACATATCAGTCACATGCATTTCATACGAAGTTGATAAAAGAATTTGTCGAAAGCTCAGTGAAATCTCCAGGTTTTTGCTGGGTCATAAAAGTACGCAAAGAAATTTGAACACATAAAGAGAGGCGAACATACAGCAACACGCTCATTCTCTAGGCATAGAATATCCATACCATTAGAAATGAGTTAGTTGGCTACCACCGTCCGTTTACAATTTTTAAAAAGTGCACTAAACTTTGTGCTCTTTATATATTTAAATATACTGTGTTAGCGCATAGTGTTCACCGCAGGAGGAGGAAAGAACTTTATTGTGTGCCCTGCGAGTTGGTTGGGAGGGCCAAAGGCCCCGCCTATGTGACGGCCAGGAGTTCGTGGGTCCTGGCGGCATCCTCGGCCCGCTGGAGGGCCCATAGTTGATCCTCGAGGGCGGGGTTGAGCAGCGCGGCTTCCCAGCGCGCGCGAAGGCTGCTGCTAGAGGCCGCGGTTTCTTTATTGTTATTTATCCCTCGGCATTCCCATAATATATGCTTCAGAGTGGCTCTGGATTCACATGTTTTGCATTTGTCCGAAGGATATACATCCGTATATATGATGTGTGACAGCGCAGGATTCGGATACTCCTAGTTTGTAACTGCCGCCATGCGACAGACTGCTTTTTTGTCAGTTTTGCGTGAGGTCGCGGGAATATGCGCCTCTGTAACCTATAATGTTTCGTAATGTCATTATATGTTGTCATTCTGTCCTCCCATTCCTACTCATTTACCTCACCGTCACGTCCGGAGGGTGTCGGGCCGTCACTTGCGACTGCGGCTCGGTCCGTAAGCCCTCGAGCCGCCTCGTGTGCCGCCTCGTTGTTGCCGTCCTCCGCGGGGTTGTGAGTGGGTGTCCAGGTGATGTATATCTTTCTTTTGTAATTTTGGCCTCGTGCACGAAGAATGCGTAGTACCTCTGGGGAGATTCGGCCATTGGCAAAGTTTCTTATTGCCGTCTGAGAGTCACTGACTATCACGGTTGCGTTAGTCTGAGCTACTGCGAGCGCTATGGCTACTTCTTCAGCTATCTCGTTACTTGTGGTGCCTATCGTCGCGCTCGTTTTGCACCGTTTCTCCCTATCGATCACGGCTGCCGTAAACCCCCGTCTGCGACTGTATCGAGCCGCGTCTACGAACACTGCGTCCTTGTCGCTGCCGAATTTCTTCTGTATTTGCTTCGCTCTGTTCTCTCTTCTGTCCTTATTGTGTTCTGGGTGCATGTTCTTTGGTATTGGAGGTATTACCAATCTTTCCTTCGTCTATCTCGGTATGTCCACCTTGACACCATGCTGTGTGTGGGAACCCATGTCTAATTTCTCTAGGATGTGTCTGCCTGCTCTAGTCTTAGAGAGGCGTTCATATTGTGCCGTACATTGCACTTCAATGAGCTCGTCTATCGTGTTGTGTAGGCCTAATTGCAGCAACTTGTCCGTGCTGGTGCTGATCGGTAGTCCTAAGGCTAGCTTGTATATTTTCCGAATAAGGCATTCTAGTTTGATCTTTTCCGCGACCTGCCATCTTAAGTACGGCGCTACGTATACGATTCTACTTATTACGAAAGCCTGTATTAACCTGATCGTGTTTTCCTCTTTCATCCCGCTTTGTTTATTTGTTATCCTTCTGATTAGCCTCATGATTTGCACTACAGTTCCCTCCAGTCTTCTGAGAGTTTCTCCGTTGTTGCCCTTGGCTTCAATGAGGAGCCCCAATAACCTGATCCTATCGACCTTGGGTATGGGTTTCCCGTCGGCCGTCTTTACCTGTATCTCCTCTCTATGGGTGAGATCTTCCCTGTAATTGCCTGGTTTGCGACCTCTGCGAGTCGGTCTGTACAGCAACAGCTCCGGTTTCTTTGCCGAGCATGTTAACCCTATCCCCTCTAGATATTTTTCAATTGTTTCGACCGCTGTTTGAAGCGCTTGTTATATCTGCCCGTCACTTCCGTTTCTCACCCATATGGTGATGTCATCAGCGTATAAGATATGATTTAGACCCTCGATTTCTTGTAGCTTGACTGGCAGCCCGATTAACGCCAGATTGAATAGCATCGGTGATAAGACCGAGCCCTGTGGCATACCTGCGCTTCCTATCTCGATCTTCTCTGAAACTAGGTCCGCTATCGTAATCTTTGCCTTTCTGCCCGTTAGAAAATTGCGTACATAATCGTACGTGCGTTTTCCCAGTCCTAGTTCGCCTACTCTACCTAGTATCGTTGCATGTGTTACGTTATCGAATGCCTTTTTTAGGTACAACCCGAGAATTACCTTTGTCGATCTGCCCGAATCGTCTATGATCTGATGTTTTAGTTGTAACAGAGCGTCCTGCACTGAGAGGTTTCTCCTGAATCCTATCATCGTGGGCGGGAGCGCGTCGCAGTCTTCGAGGTAGGTGGTTATCCTCGCTAGGACCACGTGCTCCATGAGTTTCCCCACGCAAGAAGTGAGAGATATGGGTCTCAAGTTCTCAATTTGCAGTCGCTTGCCCGCTTTAGGTATTAACACGATCTGTGCCGTCTTCCATTGGTGCGGAATCCGCCCTGCCACCCAGCATTCGTTAATATATTCGGTTAGCTTAGCTATAGACTCCTCGTCCAAGTTCCTTAACATTTTATTCGTTACACCGTCTAGTCCGGGTGCCGACTTGGTATTGAGTTTCTGTAGGGCTGCCCTGACCTCTGACTCGCCGATTTTGCGGTCTAATTCGTCATTTACCTGCCCTGTGTAGTAAGGGTGTATGACGGGCAGTGCTTGCGAGATGTATCTTTTCACGATTTCCTTGAGGAAGTCCTGCTCTGTCCCTCGGTACATTTGTATTAGCCGATTTATATTTTGCCTATGTGCCGACTTTCTACCGTCCGGGTCCAACAAATATCGAAGGATGTTCCACGTTTTTGCCATTCCAATCTGACTGTGCATGTTGTTGCATTTTTCTTCCCACTGTTGTTTGCATAACTGCTGGGCGTACTGTTCTATGTCACTGTTCAATTTGGCTATCGTTCTAGGAAGCGTCCGGTTGTGTTTTTGTTTTTTCCATCTCCGTTGCAACCCTGCCTTAGCTTCCCACATGTGTAGAAGCTTACTGTCTACGTTCTCTAAATGCGCCTCCGGCGTGACCGTTTTCGTAGCTGCCGCCACATCTCCCTTTAGTTTTCGGTCCATTTCTCAATACCTTGTGTCGTGTCGTCGGCCTCCAACCTTATTTTCCTGAATTTGTCCCAGTCGACAATCTTAAGTATCTACCCTTTGTCTTGCGCGGTCCTGCCCTTACCGTTATTTCTAGTATATTGTAATCACTCCCAAAGTCGTGTTGCGTATTTGTCCACTGCGTGTCCCGTATGTTCTTGGTGAATGTTAAATCTGGCGTAGTATCCGCGCAAACGCTGGTTCCTATTCTCGTGAGAACCGATGGGTCGGTCACCAGAGTCAGGCCTTCCTGTTGCGCGTCTAGCCATAGGTTCCTGCCTTTTTGAGTTTCGATTTTGTAACCCCATGCCGCGTGTTGGGCGTTAAAATCGCCTCCGATCGCTACCGCTCGGTTGTCCGCTGTGGCTAGGGTTTATTTAAAGAACGATCGAAATTTATGGTGTCTGCATTTTAGACTGCTATAAATATTTAATACAAAGAGACTGTGCTTCGTTTTCCGCATGGGTATAAGTTCTAAAAGAGTGTGATCGATTGACTTAACTTCCATGTCATGTTGAACGACCGAGTGATTTCGCTTTACCAACGTCGTTGGCGCCTTCGTCTCCCCTTCGGCAGTACCAAAGGACTTGTAACCCGACAATTTTGCCAGCCCATTTGTTTCCTGCATCACTATAATATCCGGGTTTTCTTTGTCTTTAAGGTGTTGTTGCAAAATGTATCGTTTTCGATCGTACCCTCCACAATTCCATTGCCAAATCGTGTATCTAATTCGTCTGTCCATGCCGGCATTACAGGTTCTCCAATCCCTCGGCGGGTACCGGGGGCCTAGTGTACGGCTTAATGGCCGTCTTAACCGGTCCCCCCCTACTTGTTTGCGGCCCCCATATTGCTAGTTTCGCTTCGATGTCAGCCATCATTTGTTGCACTTGCTGTAGTATCGCCTTTCCTAGCGCCTCTATCTTTGCCTCAATCCTCACTTCCAGTTGTTCTAGTTTAGTTTCAAATTTTGTTTCGTTCTGTTTGATGATGGTTTCGATTTTCTGTTCAAATTCCTCCTGTCTTCCTTGGAGCGTCGTGGCTGGCTTGGGTTTCTTTACTCCGGTTTCAATCGGAGCGTTCTCGGTTTTACGTTTAATGGCGGTGAGGGCTACGTCTTCTTCCATTGCTGTCTCTTTTTCCTCCCTTATAACTCGCGAGGTTTCCTCGTTGCGTGGCACTTTCTCGCTCCTCAAACGGTCGTTCTCTTCCCTGAGTTTTTTAATTTCATCCATAAACGCAACATTGCTCTGCCCGATCTGCGCCAATTCTTTCTCTAGCGTCTTAACTCTATATTGAAAAGCAGCCTCTGCCTCCGCACGTACCCCGGAAGCCGCGTCCGCCCAGCTCACCTGTAAGGGTCCCGCGGCGCCGTTGACGTTGCTCTTTCCTTTTGGGCTCTGGGATCCTCCTCCCCCCTGTGCTCTGGGAGATTCGGTATTACTGGTCTTGGGTCTGGATCTCGATCTCGACCGTGATCTCGATCTGGTTCTGTTCGACGTCGAGCGGCTCCTTTCCCTTGCCTGGAGCTTGGGGAAGTCTTCTTGCCCAGATCCATCCCTTGTCCGATGTTCCGACCGCTGTCTCCAGTCTTCCCGTCCTGGCCTGTACAGTCTCTCAGCTTCCCTTTCGTGGTACATCGCTTCTTCTTCCTCTCGTCTGACTCGCTCCCAGCGGCGCCTCTTTACCAAGTATGGTAACTTGTATCTGGCATTACATCGGCGATCCGCCGTAGGGTGGTCTTTGCCGCAGAGCTGACATTTCGCTTCGCACTCGTGGTCCTGTGGCGGGTTCTCCATCCCGTAGCCTCTGCATATCCTGCTGTTCGGGTTCGGGCAGACATCGGCTCTGTGTCCGAGGCGTCCGCACTGGTAGAATATGTCTATTTGTTTCCGGTATAGTGAGCACTTGACCAGTGCCCTTCCGTATCGCACGTAGTTTGGGACGTGATGCCCGTCGAAAAGGATGATGACGTTCGTGGTGTTTCCCATCCTTTTGGCCATGAGGACCGTGGGATTTCTTGGTGTTACAAGCATCTCCACTATTTCTCTAGGAGACACCTCATGCGTTACTCCTCTTATCACTCCCTTAGATGTATCCTCTGGAGCCGACTCGTACGCGTTGGCTTCGAACTCATTGTCTCCCATCCTCAGTCGAGTGATAGTCCTGTATTTTTTGGCGCGCTCCTCCGATGGCGTGCTGATCACAAGAATGTTCTGTTTGTAGTTGGGACACACCGTGTCATCTTCCGATTCCTTCCTGGGGATTCCCGCGGCATTGGCGACGCAGCATTCTAGGCGATTGATCCCATAGCCGGTGACCTTGAAGCTGTCCTGTGGGCGCACTATTATATTGTACTCTGCCTTCGGCAAACTGGGCATCCTGCTTGCCGCCATGATTTGTCTTGCTTTTTGTCGCTTGTTCCACCTATTATTGAATGCGTTCTCGCTGGAGAAGCGCGCTGCCTGATCCTTGGTTCCGTGAGATTTTGTCCGCTCATTGGCACATCCCCCTCCCTTCACAACACGCCAACTTCGCCCTCATACTCTTCTCTCCTTATATCATCCCCTTCGACGCTCACCGCTGCCATCTTGCAGCTCTAGCCCGAAAAGCGGCGGGGCTCCAGCCATCGGGGCTCCAGCCACCAGCTTCGTTGGGTCAGGCTTAGCGGCCGTGTCGGCGTGGCGTTATATAAAAGTGGGCGATGTGCCGAAAATAAACCGTCCACCGACTTGAGAATGATATCAGGGTGGTTCGTGGAACTTGCACTTCCTTTTCGATAATAAGGCGTCGGTTAATTCTTCGAATGTATGCCGGGAATCATTCAAAATCTGCGGAATTAAAAAAAAACATGTTGAGGTAAAGAATAACGAATGAGGTAGCCACTGCTGGTGCTTCTAATGAGCTTGTCTTACAATTCTCGAGATATGCAGAAATAAACTGAAATTATGAATTAAAGCCGTGCACGTCTTCCCCAACAATGATGCAGTAAGCTTTGAGCCGCAACAAATTCTTTGTGAGTGCTTTGCCGGGCGAAGACCTACTCAAACCTAATAGCTGGGTCATGAGAGTCTGGGAAGCCTGAAGTCGCAGAGGGTGTGACTCAGCTTCGTAGAGGACATTTTTGTTCGACGCCGGCTAATGACATCCCGGGCACAGTCGACGACCTTTGCTGTTCATGTCTTCTAAGTGCTCGTATTGACTATCTGAGGGTGACATCAGATCAGTTCAACTGTCATATAGGTATAAGTAGCAGACCATGGTCACATTTTATATAGCACTGAACAAGCTTCCAGTTTTAGGATTGCTCTGCTCGAGACAGAGAGAAACAGTTGACCCACCCTGGTTTTTCGAAGGTATCACAAGCAGCTTAAGTTTACCACCATCGTAGCCAAAAAGCTGATTTTCATCTCCAGAAGATATGTCACTTGTTATGGAACCCTTGGAGGCGACTTACCCGAATCACCTCCAAGTATACACAGATGGCTCTGTCAAAGTAGACAATGACCGCTGCGCGGCCGCATTCTAGATTCCCTGTCTGGCCGTCTGGAATGTATAGCCTAGTCGCAATACCTGTTACTCTAAGCAAACTAAAGACTTTGCCTCTCCAAAAACTTGTTCTCCTTACGCACTCAAAAGCCACATTGCGACAGCTCTAGTGTGGTATATCTTCAATCAAGCTCCAGTGCAAATCACTAGCCTTCGTGAAAGAACTCAGCAACATAGGCTTCACAGTAAAGTTCAAGTCGATTCACTCCCACACTGGTATTGCTGGCAACGAAAACGTTGATGCTCTTGCATATCCAGTGCTCAAACATCCTACCAAAGTCAATGCCCCAAAGAGTAATCAAATTAAAAATCTGATATTTGAAAACTGTTTGTCAATTGGGGCTCCACCACATATGCCCTGCGCAACCAAGCGATCCCCCCCCTTTCAATAAAGTTTATCACCACCACCACCACCTCAACAGGAAGCCTCACTTGTATGTGGAATAAGCACAGCATCTCCTTGTACACCAGTATGCTTACTTAAGGCGGGGCGTATCAATTATCTGTAGTGTACAGCATGTGACGAGACAGGGAACATTAAACACTTTCTGTGCTCGTGCCCGAAATTCCAAGATGTAAGGGACTCTCTTCTGGAAAATCTTCAAGAATAGGACCTTTTCAATGCAGGCCTGCAGCGCCTTGTGTTCTCCGAAGCAACGGTTATAGCCCAAAAAGAAACTTCACGTCGCCTTAAAGCAAGCTTAAGAGAGACTGGGTTGATAGACAAGTGGTGAAACACCGCTGTGATAATATAAGGGGCGCTTGGGTGGAGCAATTACCGCCCTTCATCGCCAGAAGAAACCCTCCGCTTGCTACGACTCACCAGCACCATCACAACAAAAATTTAAGTGAGAAGGTAGCGGACACTCAGAAGAAACCTCAAATGATGTAAGTAACAGAACGCAAGGTTAGTTCTAGTAGTAGCACATAAATACCCAAGAAAGTGGATGGGGAAAGCGCGCCGCGGTAGCAGAGTAGGTTAGAACATCACGCGCGTAATGCGAACACGCGTGATCGTTCCCCCCCTGCGCCAAGCTGTTTTTCGTCAACTTTCATTGTCATTTATTTATCATATTCAATTATTTAGTAGAAGTAATTTCCCCCCGTTTTTCTTGGTGTCTGTTTGCTTCTCATCATATGATTAATAAAAAAATCTGGCCCTTCGGTTAGCCCCGTTTCTTCTCGTTCTTACATAAGTAGGGTCTCGAATCCGGCAACATTGACCCCTTTAGGTAGCATGTGCGGGTTTATTGACCAGTTGCATTCACCCAGAAACATCACGTACTCGTGACGCTTGCGCCAGAAAGGATATTCGACATCCGCCGCTAAGGTTTGTGAGTAGTGGTTCTGGTCAACACTCCCAAGGTGCCACGCCGCGCCGCGATAACTCAATTGGTTGAGCATCGCACGCGTAATGCGAAAAAGTGGGATTGTTCCCCACCTGCGGCAAGTTGCTTTTTTATCCACCTTATTGCCTAATTTATCACTTCTTTAATTCGTTTAATTTGTAAAAGTAATTTCCTCTGTTTTCCTTGGTGTCATTGTTGGCGTCTTATCGTAGAACTCTGGTAATGTCACTCTAGAGGGGGTTGCCTTCGGCATCTCCAAGAAGGTATCCGCCCTCCCCCGAAAAACTTTGGAGGGACTCGGGCCCCGGAGCCCCCCCCCCCGCCTCCCCCCCTACTTTCCGTAGTCGGCGCCTGTGGACAGTAGTGAATTTAAGTTGCAAGAATTTTTCACCCACCCTACCTAATCCCTAATATAGCAATAAACACTAAAGCTTTACCTTGAAACGTATTGAGGTGTCATGACGTCGACCTCTGTTATGTCACTTGCGTTGAAGCTGTTTTGGCCAACCCTCTGTCAAAATATGTGGAAGCTGTTTAAAATGCCGCACCCTATATGAAGCGATGTTCCAACCATTTCAAATGACAGGTGATCAGCATCCTCAGGCTTTGTTACATTTAAGCACCCTAAAAAGCAAACTGACAGTTACCTCCGATCAGCAATGCAATCAAACCTCGTCATGTTGCCACAAAATTTTCTACCAACAAAATTATTATGTTGTACCTATGGTTAACAATTCATGTACTCCAACATTTTACTTGTCGTATTACGCCAGCACTTGAACCTATTTAATAACGTAACTGAGCCGTCCTCTACTGTACCGTCCTCAAACACTGTGTGGTGAGAAGAACCAAGCGCTTGATTCCATAACACTGTTTCACGAAGCTATTGAATAATGCTTTTTAATCAACATTTGCTTGCTAAACCTCTTATCCATATGTATCATGACATTGCCATCTATCACTTGATCGTGGTCTTAATCACTGTAGATGCAGATAGCTTCCGGTACTCACCATGGAGCTCAGTAGTGGCTATATTTACGTAATAGCACTCAGCTATTCTGGTGAAAGAACATCGCTTCCGCCAGCTACTTCATACTTTGCTCCCACCTACACAGCTATTTCTCCTTCTCGTAAACCTGACGTGTTTTTGGGCCAAGGTGGTGCACACTTTAACGTTGGTGCAACCTAGACGAATGTGTCAGTACTAACCAACCCTATCCAAATTTCATGCCTGCCAATGTTGTCTTCAATCACTGTGGCACACCCCCTAGATGTTTCCACGCATAAAATCTGCGACCTCTTAGATAACTCTTCCTGTCCCAAGCCTGCTGCAAGAAAACGATGCTAGTACACACTGTTTTACATAAACTTACATCGCCGACATTCAAGACTGGGTTGACTATTATGTAACTGAGTATGATTATTTCTGTGGCAATTTAGATGTATATGTGAAAAATTTGCATTAAGATTACGTCACTGTATAAAAAGAAGTTCTAATTTAAGTTAATAGAATTATCCTACCTCTGTCACATTAAGACCGCCAAAATGATATTTATCCGTTTTAAGCTTGAAACATATATATTGCTATTTATTATTTCAATACCTTTGTAAATTACACATTTCCCCCTCACGCAAGCATCGGTGCCTTTGAAACCTATTACTCAGTCCCATAATGTCCGGCCTTTATGTAGAGCTACCTATGAGCTCTGCACTGAACTAGACTAAAAAGCATGGTAGGCGTGTTTGGTGGCTTACATGCCAAAAACTATGGTGCGCTGCAGAACTATTATTCCTCAAGCCTGTTTCTAATAAAACGGGCCATCGTATAAATAACGCGGACTGCAATTCTGGAATCCTGGTTCACTGCATGATATGATGACACCAAAGAACCTGCAAAGCTTTGAAAGAAAATCTTCATTGACTAAAGTGCCTAAGGATTAATGCACTCTGCACTTGTATGAAATATCTCTTCGAGTATCACACCTTTCGTGTTTTGCCTATTTATCAGCCCTTGTTTTTCTCGCTTGCTTTCAGCTACCCCAGGACGGGAAAGATGCGTACTTGACAATAGAGATGAGTCCTCCACATGGCAAGATTTGGCACTCCTTGGGGCAGGTGTCATCCCAATTTCGCCACAACATAACTCAAGTCACATGATTTCTGATGCAAATGTATGGGGGGTTGCGCGCCTCTCACGCGTACCCTGATATGTTGTTTTCCCGACTAGCTCTCCTCGCCCACAATCTGGCTTTGGCGCGTGGCTTCGCGGTTGAGGTCGGTCTCCTTGCAGGGTTGTACGAAAGATGGCGCGAGTGTTGACCTGCTAGCGCTACCCAACGGTGGGATTAGTAGGGTGCCATAGCTAGTAAGCTCATCCTCCTTCGCTCAAGTTCGGGAAACGGCGCGGAGCATCCGCGCGTGCACCGATCCATGCTCTTGCGAGTTCGTCTCGCGAGGCCACCTGAATGAACAAATACGATCGTTCGAACGCGCCACCGTTCGCGTGACCGTACGCGCAAACTACGAGGCGTTAGAGTCGAGCATGGGGCGAGCATATTCGTTCGCTATGCCGTCGCGGTGAGTAGGACTTCCGCTGCTTGTCGGGCGCCCATCGGCATGTTTTGTGGAAAGCAACTCGGATAGCAAACATTAGCGTATGAAAGGAGCAATAAATAACCTTATGACTATTTGAACTACTGTGTTGTCGTTCCTTTGTCTCCTTTGTCCCCTTTGTCCCAAGAGCACCGGTGAGAACTTCACATCTGGCTGCCAAACGTGGACATCATGGGGTATCGGACAATATTTTTTGTTTTGCTTCGCTCGATAACTATGATCGAACGTACGCGTAGGGTCAGCATGTATTTTTATCGCTAGCATCAGCGGCGTGCCTTCTGGAGTAAGGCGCACTGCCTGTCATCATCATCATCATTATCATCAGCCTGGTTACGTCCATCATCATCATCAGCCTGGTTACGCCCACTGCAGGGCAAAGGCCTCTCACATACTTCTCCAACAACCCCGGTCATGTACTAATTGTGGCCATGCCGTCCCTGCAAACTTCTTAATCTCATCCGCCCACCTAACTTTCTGCCGCCCCCTGCTACGCTTCCCTTCCCTTGGGATCCAGTCCGTAACCCTTAATGACCATCGGTTATCTTCCCTCCTCATTACATGTCCTGCCCATGCCCATTTCTTTTTCTTGATTTCAACTAAGATGTCATTAACTCGCGTTTGTTCCCTCACCCAATCTGCTCTTTTCTTATCCCTTAACGTTACACCTATCATTATTCTTTCCATAGCTCGTTGTGTCGTCCTCAATTTGAGTAGAACCCTTTTCGTAAGCCTCCAGGTTTCTGCCCCGTAGATGAGTACTGGTAAGACACAGCTATTATATACTTTTCTCTTGAGGGATAACGGCAAACTGCTGTTCATGATTTGGGAATGCCTGCCAAACGCACTCCAGCCCATTCTTATTCTTCTGATTATTTCCGTCTCATGATCCGGATCCGCCGTCACTACCTGCCCTAAGTAGATGTATTCCCTTACGACTTCCAGGGCCTCGCTGCCTATTGTAAATTGCTGTTCTCTCCCGAGACTGTTAAGCATTACTTTAGTTTTCTGCATACTAATTTTTAGACCCACTCTTCTGCTTTGCCTCTCCAGGTCAGTGAGCATGCATTGCAATTGGTCCCCTGAGTTACTAAGCAAGGCAATATCATCAGCGAATCGCAAGTTACTAAGGTACTCTCCGTTAACTTTTATCCCCAATTCTTCCCAATCCAGGTCTCTGAATACCTCCTGTAAACACGCTGTGAATAGCACTGGAGATATCGTATCTCCCTGCCTGACGCCTTTCTTTATTGGGATTTCGTTGCTTGCTTTATGGAGGACTACGGTGGCTGTGGAGCCGCTATAAATATCTTCCAGTATTTTTACATATGGCTCATCTACACCCTGATACCGTAATGCCTCCATGACTGCTGAGGTTTCGACTGAATCAAACGCTTTCTCGTAATCAATGAAAGCTATATATAACGGTTGCTTATATTCTGCACATTTCTCTATCACTTGATTGATAGTGTGAATATGGTCTATTGTTGAGTAGCCTTTACGGAATCCTGCCTGGTCCTTTGGTTGACAGAAGTCTAAGGTGTCCCTGATTCTATTTGCAATTACCTTAGTAAATACTTTGTAGGCAACAGACAGTAAGCTGATCGGTCTATAATTTTTCAAGTCTTTGGCGTCCCCTTTCTTATGGATTAGGAATATGTTAGCGTTCTTCCAAGATTCCGGTACGCTCGAGGTCATGAGGCATTGCGTATACAGGGTGGCCAGTTTCTCTAGAATAATCTGTCCACCATCCTTCTGGTTACGTCCACTACAGGGTAAAGGCCTCTCCCATACTTCTCCAACTACCCCGGTCGTGTACTAATCGTGGCCATGTTGTCCCTGCAAGCGTCTTAATCTCATTCGTCCACCTAATTTTCTGCCACCCCCTGCTACGCTTCCCTTCCCTTGGAATCCAGTCCGTAACCTTTAATGACCATCGATTATCTTCCCTCTCATTACATATCCGGCCCATGGCCGTTTATTTTTCTTGATTTCAACTAAGATTTCATTAACTCGCGTTTGTTCCCTCACCCAATCTGCTCTTTTCTTATTCCTTAACGTTACACCTATCATTTTTCTTTCCGTAGCTCGTTGCGTCGTCCTCAGATTAAGTAGAACCCTTTTCGTAAGTCTCCAGGTTTCTGCTCCGTACGGGAGTACTGGTAAGACACAACTTTTATACACTTTTCCCTTGAGGGATAATGTCAACCTACTGTTCATGATCGTAGAATGCCTGCCAAATGCACCCAAGCCCATTCTTATTCTTCTGATTATTTCCGTCTCATGATCCGGATCCGCAGTCACTACCCGTCCTAAGTAGATGTTCTCTCTTACCACTTCCAGTGCCTCACTACCTATCGTAAACTGCTGTTCTCTTCCGAGACTGTTAAACATTACTGTAGTTTTCTGCAGATTAATTTTTACACCCACTCTTCTGCTTTGCCTCTCCAGGTCAGTGAGCATGCATTGCAATTGGTCCCCTGAGTTACTAAGCGAGGCAATATCATCAGTGAATCGCAAGTTACTATGGTATTCTCCATTAACTTTTATCCCCAATTCTTCCCAATCCAGGTCTCTGAATACCTCCTGAAAACACGCTGTGAATAGCATAATGGATAGATCGTATCTCCCTGCCTGACGCCTTTCTTTATTGGGATTTTGTTGCTTTCCTTATGGAGGACTACGGTGGCTGTGGAGCCGCTATAGATATCTTTCAGTATTTTTACATACGGCTCGTCTACACCCTGATTCTAGAATGCCTCCATGACTGCTGAGATTTCGACTGAATCAAACGCTTTCGCGTAAGCAATGAAAGCAATATATAAGGGTTGGTTACATTCCGCACATTTCTCTATCACCTGGTTGATGGTGTGAATATGGTCTATTGTTGAGTACCCTTTACGGAATCCTGCCTGGTCCTTTGGTTGACGGAAGTCTAAGGTGTTCCTGATTCTATTTGCGATTACCTTAGTAAATACTTTGTAGGCAAGCTGATCGGTCTATAATTTCTTTAAGCCTTTGGCGTCCCCATTCTTATGGTTAGGATTATGTTAGCGTTCTTCCACGATTCCGGTATGCTCGAAGTCATGAGGCATTGCGTATACAGGGTGGCCAGTTTCTCTAGAACAATCTGTCCACCATCCTTCAACAAACCTGCTGTTACCTGATCCTCCCCAGCTGCCTTCCCCCTTTGCATAGCTCCCAAGGCTTTCTTTACTTCTTCTGGCGTTACCTGTGAGATTTCGAATTCCTCTAGACTATTCTCTATTTCATTATCGTCGTGGGTGCCACTGGTACTGTGTAAATCTCTATAGAACTCCTCAGCCACTTGAACGATCTCATTCATATTAGTAGCGATATTGCCGGCGTTGTCTCTTAACTTATACATCTGATTCTTGCCTATTCCTAGTTTCTTCTTCATTGCTTTTAGGCTTCCTCCGTTCCTGAGAGCGTGTTCAATTCTATCCATACTATACTTCCTTATGTCAGCTCTCTTACGCTTGTTGATTAACTTGGAAAGTTCTGCCAGTTCTATTCTAGCTGTAGGGTTAGAGGCTTTCATACATTGGCGTTTCTTGATCAGATATTTCGTTGCCTGCGATAGCTTACTGGCATCCTCTCTAACGCACTTACCAACGACTTCTATTGCACATTCCTTAATGATATCTTCAACACTAAGGTCCTCTTCCTGAGATAACGCCGAACACCGGTTCTGTAGCTTGATCCGGAATTCCTCTATTTTCCCTCTTACCGCTAACTCACTGATCGGCTTATTATGCGCCAGTTTCTTTCGTTGCCTCCTCAAGTCTAGGCTAATTCGAGTTCTTACCATCCTATGGTCACTGCAGCGCACCTTGCCGAGCAAGTCCACATCTCGTATGATGCCAGGGTTAGCGGAGAGTATTAAGTCTATTTAATTTCTAGTCTCGCCATTCGGTCTCCTCCACGTCCAATTTCGGCTATACCGCTTGCGGAAGAAGGTATTCATTATCCGCATATTATTCTGTTCTGCAAACTCTACTATTAACTCTCCCCTGCTATTCCTAGAGCCTAATCCCCCACTGACTTGTCGTGCCTGTAGTGTGCTTGAACTTTTGAACATGTTAAGCATTTTTCCGAGTGGTATTTTGATGACATCAGTCTGTACGAGAGCCACATGATCCATTTCCTGGGAGAGCTACGCTTAGCGGTTATGGAGCAATGGCAAGCTCAAAGCAAGTGAGTAGGTAGGCCTCGTGGGTGTTCCAAATTTCTTACGTAAATAGCTTCTTCCATCTCTTTGACTCTGATTATGTCGCCGCTCTGGGAGCCTGGTAGCCGAGGTCCATGGGTCTCAGTACGGGCTGACTGGTCTTGCGGCCTGGCACAGGATGCTCCTACACCGTCTGGAACGGCGGGCGTCGTCAACTTGGATGCTGTGTGCACCTAGCGGGTTTCTCATAAAGTTCACGCCTCCTCACAGCTTCCTATATTGCGCCCATTTTGGGTGTTTTTGGATGCCGGTCGTTGTCAGGCTATTCACGCATTAGGCCTAATGCTTTACGAAGCAGCCTGTCCCACGTCGACGGACACAACCTGATGGATTGGGGTTTTGATGTGTTGCAGTTTGCCTCCCTCAGTATATTTAGCGTCACACGAATTGAAATTACTCGTTCGACTCAAGTAAGCAAGCTTTGTTCACGTGAACTTAGCATCCGAGCAGCAGCCTGCTCTTTTGCTAGCCAAATTGAATATCGTACCAAATGGGCGATGCGCATGCAGAATTCCTCTCATTTTCTTAACTTTAGTGTTTGCCTAGTGCGTTGAATGTGCGCAGCATGGGTGGAGCCACCCCACGTTTGCTGTCACATGCACTATGTCTGCACTGCTGCCCCGGACTATGATCGAGCGAACCCGGGCATTGGAGATGCTGTGGCAAGTTGTGCGCAGTGACTTCGGCGATGGCCTGTACCCAGCTCGGAACCCTCGGCGGCCGGGAAAAGAGCTGGTGGTTACCAACAGCTACAGCGGCTCTCGTCAGTAGAGCGCGTCGGCGCGTGGGACACTTCCTCGTGTCAACTACTGCGTAGCCATTTCTGGAGTCCTGGCCTGGGGTGCTTATCCGCAAGCGTCCACTTAGTGGACAAGTCCCATTCTGCCTGACGTCATGAGAGCGCGTTCTGTTGTCCTAAACATCGGCGAGTGCTGACGTCATCAGAAGGGGATGCGGACGGGCTCGAAACTGAACTGCAAGGTCTCGTACACGAATAACCTAATGTCTGGTGCACTCTGGAAGCCACCCGCGATGTTGCAAATCGAATGAAATACCGTTTAGCCGTTTGCTATTAGTTTCGGTTGTGGTTTATTGAGTGAAGATGTGGAACGAGCTTGGCCGGGCAACATCTAACAATATAAGCTGTCTGAAAACTCTATTCGCATAAGCTTTGTATACGGTAGGGCGGCGTTTTTCTCTTTTTGCGGTATTGTAATGGTTGCAGTTGTTAGTGTGTCACCAGAAGGCCGCGTTAGCGACCCGAAACGCAATATGGCAGCTGTTTACAATGAATGAAACAGCTGACCATAAATTGTCGGATACCGAGCCTACCCGGAAACTGACGGCAGCAGTGTGTCATCTTGATGCTTGCTGTCTTGGTTCATTCTCTGACACTAGTGTTGGAACTGAAACGCAAAATGGCAGCCTCTACGCTTTCAATGAATAGATGACGCAGGATCGTCGGCTACTGAGCATGGGTAACCCCTGTAAACTGGTGGTGGCAGTATGTCATGTTGAAGGTTGCTGTATCGGTGCATTCTCCGACAGTACTACTGAAATATTTGTGAATGGTGATGGACCAGGCGATGTATGAGTAGTCGTCACGACTGCGATGCTTCGATAGAACATGCAACTCGTACTGCCTCTAGTACCACACCGACATTTGTATCATCTGCTGCGTCGACGAAATATGACATGCAAAGGTAAGTCGCGGTGATGAACACAGGGCAGTGACGTTGACTGCACGTAAGAATCTTTATACAGGCACACGAGTTGAAGAAGAGTATATTGCGAAGCTTTTATTCATGGTGCTTAATAAAAGAGTCCCGTGGCGGTCTGAACGCTTTCTTGAATATTTTACTGGTCTACGGTCAAGCTTCCAGATAACCGCGTTTGTCCATCAAAATACCATGGCACCACGGTATATTGGCCCTCATATAAACCATCGTCAACAAGAAATTATGATCAACTTAATAGAAAATAATCCACGCTTAGTGAAACCATCGGGACATCTGGACGAAAAATTCATTACTAAAAGAAAACGAGGAAATGTTGGAAGAGCTCGCAAATTTGCTGAATCATTCCGGACCTCCCACAAAGCCCGTGGTGCAGTGGGGTTGCTGGTGGAATAAATCCGTCAGTCGTGCTAGGGCTGACGCAGGCCATCTCTCCGCTGAAATGCTTAACGTTAGCGTTGAGCATGTACGCGTTTTTTACTTAAAAGAGGCGTGCATGTTTAACGGTAACGTCTGTTTCGAGTGTTTGCACGAACCACATTGCAGTTCTTCAGGCGGTGGGCTTCTCGGGAGTGCAAAGGGCCGAGTGCTCGCCTTGCTTGGCCTAGCGAGCACCATACATGCAAGACCTGCACCTTTCATGAGCCGTGACTGCGAAGTGAGAATCTGCTTTGTTTATTTGTATTCCTTTAGAAAGGCTAGGATTGATAGTTGGAAACTGTCACCTGTCCTGTTGTATTGTGTAACAAGGCAGAAAGGAAGGGCGTAATCAGATATTGTAAATAAAACTTGTAAGCAATAAACAATGCCGAATCACCAGTTGCCATTACAAACAAAGGCCTTGGAGGCAATGTTGTGCCTCAAAGAGCAAAGCCTACTACTGCATTGCAAAATATGATTCACCGTTTGTAACTATCGTTACCTGTGTCTGCCTCTGTTAAGCTTAACAATTTGTTTTTCATAAACGCCGAGTGACTCGCAGCAACCAGGCACCTCAGCTTTGGCGGAAGCGTTGCAGCCAGGCAACAGGAATGGCACCTAGTGTCTGTCCAGCGCCACTGCAGGAAGCAGAAGTGCTGTGAGCCGTAAGTGTGTGGTGTATGAACGTAATTGTGTCCTCACGCGAAAGATGTGTGCGTGCAATCTCAACATAGCTGTAATACTGAAATAGAAGTTCCTTGAGCTGGTCAAAATGGATGAAAGGCACCTTGCTGTACTGTATGCATGTGATACATAAATATGTCAAGTAAACAAAGGAAACCACACAGAGAAGTTATACTCAAGACAGGTCCCACTACCAACTGATTTTATTGCTGCTTGGTCAGTACCAGTGTACACACAGAGGCACAGCAAGCCAAAGAAAGCAAACACGAAAACCCTGTAGCCCACCAAATAAGTTAACGTGGCATTTCTTCTTTTGTGCACATGTTGACATTGTTTTTCTAGCTAGGAACCTATATATCATGACACATTTCAATTAGGCAAAGGTACTCTGTGTACTGTAAGTGCGCAGTCAATGTGTACTGATTAATTGTATGATAAAAAATACAGTAAGCTTCTTAGCGGTGCTGTGATGAAGAGGCTACAAAAAACCTCTTTTTTCACTCAGAACACATTAGATTGAATGCAATGCCCTGAAATAAAAAAAATGTAATCATTACAATAATGAAAAAGCTGAAAAATCTTGTGCAAGTTTTTAAAAGTGCAAACTCCACATTACAGCAGAATTTATTGTTTCCTCTAAGCTGCGGTGACACTGATACGAACGTATTACGCAGTTTACCTTGCTTTGTTTCTTATTTGGCTGAGTGTTATGTTAATCTCCAAAAAAGGATGCCTGAGAGCGAAAGATCAAATAGAATTCGCGGAACTGTCAAAATTGATCAACAAAAAGAAAGTAAGGGATATTCAATATTATAACGTGGGAATGATTGAAGAATCAGTAAAAAATTTCCGCCGCATGAAATCAGTTAAATCAGAATAAAACTTGACATATGACAAGGCAAGATGCATGCATTGAAATATAAGCAAGGCACGGGAATCAGCAATTTCGGTGATATAATAAAGGCAGAATTCTATATTCACTTGTACAATACCCAGAGCCGCTACGCTACCTTCATTTGAACTAGTTATGATCAGGGTGCAAAGGCTACTTATATAACAAGCAATGAAGTTAGAAGGACCTTGCAAGACATATGCCGGGGAAAAGCGGGAGCAGAAGATGGAACAGCTTGCTTAATAAAAGATAAAGGAATTATGCTTAAAAAGCTTGCGTACCTTTATACGCAATGCCTCACGACTTGAAGCGTTTCCGGACAGTTGGAAAAATGTCAACATTATAGCAATCCATGAGAAGGATTACGTTAAAGTGAACAATTATACGCCCATTAGCTCGCTTGTTGTGTAATATCAAACGGAAGCAGGGTTACACTTGAGTTCAATCCACCAACAAAACAGTCTGGCTTCAGGAAGGGACATTCTACAATTGATCACATCCGTGCCATTAATTAGGTAACCGAAAACATTAAAAAGTACAATCAATCTGGCTATATGGCTTTCACAGATTACGAAAAAGCATTTTATTACCCTAATATTTCAGCATTCACAGAGGCGTTGCGTAATCAAGGAGCACAGGAGGCGTACGGATTATATTTTGAGAAATATCTACAAAGTTTTCAAAGACATGCAGACAAAAAACATTATTTGGCCCTAAGAAACTACGTCATCGTAGTCGCGGGCCGCATCCGCTCCGGGGGTTGAATACAATGATCTTCAGCCATGTCGCAGGCCCTTTGGACAGCCCGAAGCTGGACTTGAAGGTCGTCGCTTTTGACGGCTTCTTCCCAGTCTTCTTGTATGTTGAAAGGCGGCTGGTGCAGGTATATTTGTTCCCCACGCGAAAATTAGGAACTTGCTTATCAGGGAAGGAGACGCAATCTCTGCGATGTTATTCACTCTATGCCAAGAAATATTGAACCTATTAGACTGGGACGGCTTAGAAAAGATGATCATTGGCGAATATGTCAGCAACCTTCGGTTTGCAGATAACCTTGAACTGTTCAGCAACAGGGGGGCGAATTAAACCAATGATTTTGTACCTTAACCAAGAAACTGAGGGAGTGGCGTTCAAGATAAACAAGCACAGCAAAAAGATTATTTTCAATAAGCTAGCAAGTTAATAAAGATTCTTGATCTACAGTATGTTTCTGCAATTTTTACACAGATACACTCGCCCACAAAATATTACGGGGCGCGTAAGTGCGGGGCGAAACGGTTCTCCTTGACTTCTAGCGGCACTCCCCTGGGGTCGAGACCTACGCCTGCCACGTCTACACGCATGCGCGTCCCTCCGAGACTGCAAGCGTGCACATTTCCGCACTCCCTCCTTGCGCGCCGGCGATATCCGAATGTAGCCGCGAGGTGCCCCTCTTGCGACAGGCTCTGTGGCTGCTTCGACGTGCAAAACTTCGTTTGTACAACGGAGATCAAGAGTTCATTTTTGTCTCGCCTGTCTCCTTCTATAGAGCGGGTTTTATGCCGCGCTCTTCTGTGTGAGAACGCCCCATTCTTAAACATGAGGAAACTAAGATTAGCCGCGAAAAGGTGAAGCGAAACAAAAACGACTTGTTGCGTTCGCCACCGGGCCCTATGCGTAAGCGCTCGTGACTCGACCAAAAGCGGCCTCAGCGGCGCGCGCAAGGCCACACTTTCCATAGTTTTGCGCCAATCGCAAGAGGGGCACCTCGCGGCTATATTCGGCTATCGCCGGGCCGCAAGGAGGAAGCACCGAAACATGCGCGCATGCAGTCTCGGAGGGACCCGCATACGCGCAGGCGTCGGTCTCGACGCCAGGGGTGCGCCGCTAAAAGGGGAGAAGGGTGGTTTCGCCACATGCTCACACGCCCCGAAATATTTTGTGGGCGAGTGTACATTTATATAGGTGAATTACACACAGGGGACCCTGATCATGAGGAGGAAACTTAAAGAAGAAATAAAATTCTTGGAGTGCATACGATAGCCATTACTAAGCGCGTAGTGGGGGCTTACCAGCGTCATTGAAAAGAAAAGCTTCAGAAATTTTCAGCATTGTCTACTAATGCGTAAGCATTTTGTGAGTCGGCCTGTCACTTCGTCCTTGCTTAGTTTTGCTTATTTGGTTTTCCTTGCTTATGCACGTCTGCCCATTGCCTTTCTGATAGCAAGAATGCTTAGAATTTAGTAGACTTTAGTAGACTTTAGCAGATTTGTGTGCCGCATCTGTCCCTTTCAATGCAATCGCAACACTTGAGCCGAAACGCTGGGCACGAGCACGCTTCGACGGAAGAAAGTGGTCGAAAGGCAACACCAGCTGCAACTGTAGTGCGGGACGCATTGCGTGAGGGAAATGAGGGTTGCCGCGAAGCCGTGTCACCCTCGCTGCTGCTCACGCGAGCCTGTGTTATGCGCGCCTTCCTTGTCCTTGCAAGCTCTGGCCTGCGTTCTGATTGCGCCTCGGTTAGGCCCAGTGAAAACGCGCCAAACGTCTCAATGCGCTCGCTTCCCCACGAGGAGTTCATGACTCGAAGGCAGCTCAGCAGCGTTCAATTTGGCATCAGGCCACCTCGAAATCTCTAGTTGGCCGACACCCAAATTTCAAGTTAGCCACCACCAAATTCAGGCAGGCTACCCTAAACTTCAAGTGGGCCCAACCTCACAATTCATTTGTACCAACACAAATTTCATAGGCCTACCTTTAAATTTCATTTGAACAACCCGCAGCCACACACGTGAAGTTGGCCTACCCGTTAAATGTAAGTTGGCCCAAATGCAAATTTCAAGTCGACCCACCCCCAAATTTAAGCTGGCCGACTCACAAATTTGAGTTAGGCCAACCTGAAACTTCAAGTTGCCCCTGCCCCCCTAAGTTTGAGTAGGCCCCGCCCTAGAATTCAACTTTGCCCTCCCCCAAGTTTCAGTTGGCTCGCTTTCTAACTTCAAGTTGGCCAACCCCCAAACCTAATTTGGCCCCTGTCGAAATTTCAAGTTGACACACTCTCCAATTTCAGTAGGCCCACTTCACATTTCATATTGGCCCACCCACAAATTTCAAGTTGGAGCACTTGCAAATTTCAAGTTAGCCCACTTGAAAATTTAACCTGGCCCACATCTAAATTTCAGTTGTCCCACATCCAAGATTTAAGTTTACCCAACCCTAAATTTCAAGTTGGCACAAGCACGAATTTCAGTGGGCCCACCGTTGCATCTTCTAAGGAGCCCTTTCCATCTATTTAAGCATATACTTTTTTTTGCTTTAAATTGTTTCTTATCGCCTAAAAGCTGCCAATCATCTGCATTTACATTATCATAGTAAGTAAATGTCTTAACTTTGCAAACTACGCATTCTTGTGCAGATACAAGGCATTACACTTTTTCGCGTAACAGCGCAGTATACAATCACTGCATTATACTGGTGCTAACATGTGGAGCAAAAATCTGGAAGTTAAGGAAGTATCTCAAGAACAAGTTCAGGAGCGCGCAAAGAGCGAGGGAACGAAAAAGAGGCGTTAAGAGGCAGAAAGAAAGTGGTGTGGATCAGAGAGCAAACGGGGATAGTCGAGATATTAGTTTGCATTAGGAGAAAAAAAATTAGCTCGACCGGCCATGCAATGTGTAGTGCAGACAACCGGTGGGTCATTAGAGTTACAGAATGGACGCTAAGGAAAGGGAAGCGCAATGGAGGACGGCAGAAAGCTAGGTGGGGTGATGAAATGAGGTAATTTTTGGCGGAACGTAAAATCAGCTAGCGCTAGACAAGGGCGATTGGATATCACCTTCTTCCTGCAGTTGGCCTGAAGATAGACTGTTGATGATTATGATGAAATAATATATCAGCTTATTGTACAGTTTCCTGTGCCTGTAACGCTTCCAGCACTGTCAATCTCGTCTCTTTGTTGATGTGAATTATCTTGGCTGCCGACCAGGAGATGCTTCCATCGACTTTGAGTACCAGCGGCTCTGAAGCATAGGCATTTTATAGGTACCGCGACATCAGGCCATTTAAGTGCATCCTCACATCACCTTTTAGCGAATTAATATCAACATATTGCAACATATAAGGTTTTACACAGCATATAATTGATTCGAGCAATACGTATCACTTGATTTACATAATGTTGTCGCGATACAACAGCCACTTACAAGACATTGCACGATGGAAGATGAAGACAGGTATCTTTACTTGGCACGAACTGGATACCATCTTGATGTGTGCCTGTGCTGCTCTTATAAATACATCATTGGTAGTGTCTTTGTTTTGTCTGTCCACATGTAACATCATTCTAAAATATAGGGTAAGGTAAGAAGAGACCCAGGAAATTAAAATGGATAATTGACTAATTAACCAAGATTCACTACTTACGCCTTTGAGTGTTTAACTTATGGCACGTATTGCAATTTAACATTGCAGCGGGTGAGGCTGCAAGGTATATTCTCGTGAAAAGAATTGTGTGTATGGCACCATGAACGAAGTATGCACCGTCAAACTTGCGCTAAATTGCACTGTCGTTCCACTTACTTTCTCAACAAAACATCATCTTATGCATTGAAGCATAAACGTATTTGGAATGCAGATGCAATTCTGTGACATTCACGAATTTAAATCGTGAAACCGGTGCCATCTAGGGAATTTGTTCCAAGTGGATCCGTCTTGCAATCTCACCGGCTAGAATGTATAAATGGTAAAATGTGCCATAAGGTAACTATCCAGAAACGCATTTAGTTTTTATTAATAAATTGACTATGCATTTTAATCTTTTGTGCAAGTAATGTCTACCTTTTCGAGCAGACCTGCTCATGAAGTAGAATTCTGCTATCTGCCACAAGGAAGTTCTAAAATTTTTTGAAAGTCTTCACTGAAAAACTGGTATATATATATCGTGAGCATTATATTGCCCCTTCATCTTGCTCATCTGTGTATATTCATCATCATAGCCAGCGTCATCTTCTTAAGCGCGCGAGCTGCGAAATAATCTGTTGAGGCTCAACAGCTGTCTCGCAGTAGAGGAGGCTGCTTTCGATTCCTTGGTCCTCTACGCCTTCAAGTTTCCCTGGAACTTCGTTCAGGCCGCCGCTTGCTCCGCCTTTCGGCAGCATGCCCCAAGAAAATCCTCCAAGAGTCTCCGGCGTCACCATCTCTGCCCCAACGGCCTTTCCTTCATGGACCGTCAGCACGCGGCAGCGCGATCACACCATGTTTGCTGGCCTTCGTAGTGACGACGTTGATGACTGGCTGGACTATTATGACCGCGTGAGGGAGTCTAACCGGTGGGATGACATGCACAAGCTTCGCAACGTCGCATTCTACCTCACTGACTTTGCCGGGACTTGGTTTCTCAACCACGAGAGCACCTGGCCTGACTGGGCGTCATTCAAACACCAGCTTCGGCAGATTTTTGGCGCTCCCAACGTTCGCTCTGAGGTCGCCAAGAAAAAGCTTGATTGACGCACGCAACTTCCCGGGGAAACATACACTTCTTATAACGAGGACGTCCTCGCCCTTTGTTGCCGTGTTGACGCCACAATGACGGAATCTGATCGTGTTCGTCACATACTAAAGGGCATTGCCCACGTCGTGTTCAACAGACTGGCGATCAAGAATCCATATACTGTAATCGATGGGATCGCGACTTGAGAACACCTGGACGCACTGCAGGCCATCCGTTTACAACCTGTCGCCGGTGACGCGTCTCCTACGTCGGATACCGACCTGCGTCTGCTGATTCGGACCATACGCGAAGAGCTCCAAGCGTGTGGCCTGCTCAGTCCTCCCGTTCTCCAGCCGCAGTCCTCGGTTCCTGGCCTGCGCGACATCATCTAAGAGGAGCTGTCCTCCATGACCTGCGCTGCGAGCTGTGGCCCTCCTTCGCCATCCATCTCGTATGCTCAGGTTGCGGCTATGCAACCAGCGTTCGTTCGGACAGCGCCTCCTGCTCCTGCTACCGGCCCCAACCATCTGGCGACTCTACCACCCCGTCCGCCTGACATAGGATTTTACACTACCCGGCCTACGCCCCGCCCCATTTGTTATTATTGCGGTATTGGGGGGACATATCGCGTTTTTGCCGAAGACGACAACAGGATGAACGTCGTGGCTATGATATTTATGAGAGAGGCCCGTTGCTTCCTCCAAGTCCTTGCGAGCGCCGGCTCTCCCCACGCTCACTTTCTGCACCTCCCGAGGCGTCTCGCAACTACCGTCCAGGTCGCCGCCGCTCGCCCTCCCCTCTACGACGCTCGACATCACCCCTGCAACCAGCCACCCGCACTCCTGACTACCCTTCGGAAAACTAGATGGTGCAGTTTTTGGAGAGAAAGCTACATGGCTCGCACTGACTACAATTCCTCCAGCGTGCCCGGCCAATAATTTATTCGTGTGTGTAGAAGGTGTACCAGTCCTAGCATTGCTTGATAAGGGAGCAGCTATCTCCATTATTCACGCTGACTTGTGCGCTCGTCTACACAAAGTTACTACACCTTACAGTGGAGCTCGTCTTCGTGGTGCAAATAATGTTGTGATTCGGCCATCGGCGCAATGCATCGTTAGAGTTTCGATCGACGGGATACACCGCCATATCCAGTTTGCAGTGTTGACTTCCTGTGCTCACATGCTTATAATAGGGTGGGACTTTCTCTCTTTGGCGTGTGCTTTCACCTCGTGCCGTCAACGCCTTGTTAACTTGACAGAGACCGACCATTCCGATGACGTGCACGCGCCACGCCTTCGCTTACGATCTGCTGGCGATTGTATGGTGCCCCCTGATCGCGAACAACTCCTTGTAGTTAACTTTCACATCGCCGATGGTGACGTTTTAGTTGTACCGTAAGCCCGTTGCTTATCCAAAGGGATTGCTCTGGCACCCAGCCTTGCTCGCTTTACCAACGGCACGGCCACTTTGGCTGTACTCAACACAACCAATGAGCCAGTTCCGCTTTCTAAAGGCGCCGCTCTCATGTGCGTCTTGGACACACAGCCTGTCTTTGTGCTTACCTCCATTACTGCTGTTTCACAACCACCCACAGCTATGGATCCGGTGCCTGCTTCTCTTCTCGCTCGTACCATCACCTCCGATTTAACGCCACAGCAGACGGGGAATTACTGGCGTTGTTATCCAAGCATAAATACTCCTTCGACGTACACTCTCCTCTTCTGGGACAGACTTCTGGGACGGTTCATCGCATACACACAGATGGAACTTCCATCGTGCACCGGCGGCCATATCGCACTTCTTCCGCTGAACGCCAGATCATCGATACCCACGTGGCCTACATGCTGAAACGTAGCATAATCCGCCCATCCTCAAGCCCTTGGTCGTCACCTGTAGTTTTGGTGCGTAAGAAATACGGCTCATTGCGATTTTGCATAGACTACCGTGCCTTGAGCAAAATAACCCGCAAAGATGTATATCCACTGCCCCGAATCGATGATGCGTTAGATTCATTACAAGGCGCGGAGTATTTCTCCAGCCTTGATCTACGCTCCGGATACTGGCAGGTGCCCATGCGCGAAGCAGACAAGGAGAAAACCGCCTTTGCCGCACCCGATGGACTTTGTGAATTTAATGTAATGCCGTTCGGCCTGTGTAATGCTCCTGCCACATTTGCGCGGATGATTGACACCGTACTACGGCGCCTAAAGTGGAAGACTTGCTTATGCTACCTTGACGACATCATCATATTTTCGTCCACCTTCCATCAGCACTTGCAGCACATCAACGAAGTCCTGTCACGCCTCTCCGCTGCTGGCCTTCAGCTGATTACAAAAAAGTGCCACTTCGCCAGCAAAACCATTAAAGTGCTCGGACACCTTGTCAGCAAGGAGGGCCTTCGACCCGACCCCGACAAGATTACCGCTGTCCTCCGCTTCCCCAGGCCTCAACGCGCCAAAGACTTGCGTAGTTTCCTTGGCCTAGCTTCGCATTTCCGGCGCTTCATGCGTAACTTTGCACCATTCCTGCGCCGCTCCATCAACTCCTTCCTTCTGGAGCTCCCTACGTATGGTGGGACGATTGCCAAACTGCTTTTGACGCCCTTAAGCGTACCCTCACGTCCGAACCTGTGCTTTGTCATTTCGACAACACCGCACCCTCTTCTACATAATGACGCCACCAGACACGGTATCGGCGCTGTTCATCTGCAATGTCAGCAAAATTCTCAAGCACGTGTGGTTGCTTACGCAAGTCGCACGCTAACAGCTGCAGAGAAAAACTGTACGATTACCGAGCAACAGTGTCTCGCCGTTGTTTGGTCCGTCCAAAAATTTCGACCTCATTTGCACGGCCGCCACTTTACGGTCGTTACTGACCACCAAGCCTTGTGCTGGTTGGCGACGCTAAAGAATTGAACGGGACGTCTCGGCCGTTGTATACTTCGTTTACAAGAATACGACTTCGACGTCACCTTCAAGTCTGGAAAGAAATACCAGGACGCCGATGGTCTCTCTCGTTGTCCCCTACCACCGTCTTCAAACGCTGCTTGCTTACCACCTCTGGTGAGCAAGCGGCAGGGCGCGTCGCCTGCATTTCCTTCGCTCGCTGCTCTCAACCGGTTCCCATCCAGCCATTCTCATACGTTTGCCTCTAGCCAACGTAATGACTCCTACTGCCACTCCGTTATGGAATGTATTCGCGGATCATCTCGCACACCTAACGCTCGGCTTCGTCGGCAGTTGAAGAACTTCAAGATCGAAAATTCTATATTATGCCGGTACGTGCTTCCTCCCGAAGGACACCGTTGGGTTCCTGTCGTTCCCCGATCACCTCGTGCCCAGATATTGGAGACCTTTCATGACAATCCCACTGCCGGTCACTTTGGTTTCTATAAAACCTATGAGCGAATTCGCAGCCGCTTCTCTTGGCCTTGACTTGCAACGAGCGTAGCGAAATACGTGGCTTCCTGTTCACTCTGCCAACACCGCAAACGACTGAACTCGCCTCCGGCTGGACTGCTCCAACCTGTCCCGTGTCCTGAAGCTCCTTTCGCAGTCATTGGCATCGACCTCTATGGACCGCTACCCTTAACCACCGGCGGTAAACGATGGATCGTCACAGCTGTAGACCACTTGACACGGTACGCTGAAACAGCCGCACTATCTTCGGAATCCGCAGAGGAGGTCGCAGCCTTTTTCTTGGAAGCCATCTTTTTACGGCACGGAGCCCCATGTGTCCTTTTGAGTGACCGCAGCAGGGCCTTTCTCTCTAAACATCTCGACGATGGTCTCTGAGCGTCCAATACCATCCATAAAACGACTTCCAGCTACCACCCGCAAACTAATGGTCTCAAAGAGCGCTTTCATCGCACGCTGTCCGACATAATATCTATGCACATCAACCCCGACCGCACTAATTGGGATGTCATTCTACTATTCGTCACTTTCCCATGCAACACGGCCGTCCAACGCACTACGGGTTACTCGCCCTTTTTCCTTGTGTATGATCGCCAACTGCTCACTATCATCGACGTTTCTTTCTTCGGTGTACCCGTGCCTTCGTCCACATCAATGTGTGAGCAGTCCGTTTCGCGCATTGCCCGGTGTCGCCAACGTGCCCGCCTCAATACCGACGCCAGTCAACAAGAGCGCAAAATTCACTATGATGCATCTCACCGTGTCGTTTCCTTCCACCCTGGAGACGAAGTGTTACTGTGGACCCCAGTTCGCGCTCCTGGATTGTGCGAGAAATTTCAGTCCCGTTTTATCAGGCCCTACATTGTTCGGGAACAGACTTCGCCAGTGAACTATCGTGTCACTCCAGTTGTTCCGCCTTTGGACGACCGCTGCCGTGCCATAGATACTGAGCATGTTTCGTGTTTAAAGCCTTTCATACGGCGTTTGCCGCCATAACCAGCGGCCAGGTTGGCCGCTTCAACACGCGGGGGAAATTGTATGGTATGGTATGGTATGGTGAACTTTATTTAATGTCCTGAAGATCAACCCTTAGGTTGACGCAGGCGGCTCCCACGTCGGGACAGTAAGGTTTAACTTTACCGCCGTATCATGGGCCTTCTGGACGGCCTGTACTTGATCGAAAACACCTCCACTGTGTAGGACTCGCTGCCACCAGTCTCTTTTCTTGTCACAGTCTGTGAAAGTCACAGGACACTGCCAAAGCATGTGATCCAGAGTAATGATGCCATTACACTTCTCGCAATTGATTGGTATCTCTCTTTCAGGATATATCTTGTTAATAAAGTTTGGACTTGGATAAGTTCCTGTTTCCAACAATCTCAGAGTCACCGCTTGAGCTCTATTGAGCTTAGCGTGTGGCACTGGGAATTCCCTTCTGTTGATGTAATAATGCCTCGTGATTTCATTATATGTTAGTAATTGGTCCCTGTTCTCCTCCTGTATATTATTAAGGTTCTGGTCGCGTAGTGCACGGATAGTAAGTCCTCGTGCAGCTGCGTTAGCCATCTCGTTTAAATTCTTCCGAGATGGATCGACAGACCCCATGTGCGCAGGAAACCAGCGGATTTCGATCTTTTGGCTGTCCAACTCACCGATCAGCTGGGCAGCCCTTTTGGTTACAAAGCCATTGGTAAAGTGTCTAATAGCCATCTTAGAGTCACTGTAAATCTTCGTCCACTTATTATTCCTTAAAGCCAATGCTATCGCTACTTGTTCCGCGACTGTCGTGTCTTTAGTCATGATTGTAATAGCATCCCGAGTGAGACCATCTGCATCTACTACTACTGCCGTAAAGGCTTTCTTTCCTCTGACCCACGCAGCATCTACAAATGCCGCATGTTCTTTGTCGTGTTCTATCTCTTGCAGGAGAGCTTTGGCCCTTGCCTTTCGTCTTTTCAGGTTGTGCACCGGGTGCATATTTCTGGGGAAAGGAGTCGTCTTGATTACCTTTCTTATGCTATCTTTTAGTTCTACTGTGCCTTCACCTGAAATTTTGGATTCGGTTGGGCACCATCCTACCTCTTCTAGTATTGCTCTACCTGGCCTTGTTCCAGAGAGCCTCTCTCTGTGGGCAATTTGCTGAGCTTCAATTATCTCGGCTATTGTGTTGTGGAGCCCGAGTTTCATTAATTTGTTATCCGGAGTGTTAATCGGTAACCCCACTGTTGTTTTGACTAGCCTTTTAATTAATCTGTTCAACTTGTTTATCTCTGTCTGTGTCCAAGTGAGCATCCCAGCTACATATGAGAAGTGACACAAGGCGAAAGCGTGGACCAGTCTCATGGCGCTCTCCTCTCCCAGCCCTCTGTGTCTGTTAGTGATTCTCCTTAGCAGTCTTATTACCTCCACAGTCTTGCTTGTGATGTGTCATATTGTTCTTCCATTTGCCCCGTTTGCCTCCAGGAATAACCCTAAGACTTTAATGGATTCTACTTGCTTAATAGATTCGCCTGCCTTCGTGGTCAGTACTAACCTGGGTTCTTCCTCGGGAACGTATCCCCTCGGTTTTCTACCCCTTCTTCTGTTCTTGAGTACAAGGAGTTCAGACTTATTAGCAGAGCATTTGAGTCCCATGCCTTCTAAAATAGACTCTACCTCATAAATGCTCTTCTGAAGTCTGCTTTCCGCATGTCCCATACTTCCTTCAGCGGTCCATATAGTCACATCGTCTGCATAAATGGTAAAGTGAATGCCCTCTATCCCTTTTAGTCCCTTTGCCACTTTTGACATGGCCAGGTTGAAAAGCATAGGTGACAAGACCGACCCTTGTGGCGTCCCTCTGTCACCGAGATCCATCTTCTTTGATTTAATATCCCCGAATCTAAGGTGAGCTAAACGATTGCCAAGAAAGGTTTTGACCACTTCGTAGAGTTTTCTCCCCAATCCCAGTTCGGAAATCACTTCAAGTATTGCTCTATGCTTAATTCTGTCAAAAGCTTTTTCGACATCCAACCCCAAGAGAGCTCGAGTGTTTTGTGGTTTAGCTAATAGCAGTTGATGTTTGATTAACAACATGGCATCTTGTGTGGACAAGCCTGATCTGAAACCAATCAGATTGTACGGTAGGATGTCATTGTCCTCCACATATTTCGTTAACCTGTTCAATATGACATGCTCCATTGTCTTCCCTAGACATGATGTTAACGAAATTGGCCTCAGATTATCCAAGTTGAGTTGCTTGCCCGGCTTTGGTATTAAGATAGTACTGGCCGTCCTCCATTCTTCTGGATATACCCCATTTTTCCATAGGTCATTAATGTAAGTGGTCAGATATTTTATTGAATCGTCGTCCAAATTCTTAAGCAATCTGTTAGAGATGCCATCCGGGCCAGCTGCTGACCTACTATTCAGATCATAGAGTGCCGTGCGTACCTCACTTTCGGTGAATTCCTGATCCATATATTTGCATTCTACCCCTAAGTAATCGGGATAACTCACATCCTGATCTTCTTTCCTGAAAGGCAAGTATTTAGTAGCCAATCGCTCCATTATGCTCTCTGCGCTTGCAGTCTGACTCTCCTGGTGTACCAGTTTCGCCACTGCCGTACGTCTATTCGATTTAGTGCCTTTTTCGTTGAGCAGATGCCTCAGCAGACTCCAATTGCCTCCACGTTTTATCCTTCCGTCTAGACATTTACACACCTCATCCCATTTTTGTTTCTGCAAATATCGTGCGTGTTCCTCTATACTCTTATTGAGCTGAGCAATTCGTTTTCTAAGTCTCCTGTTTAGGCGTTGTGATTTCCATCTTTGTAAAATCGATTGCTTGGCTTCGATCAAATGCGCCAATCTACTATCAATTTGTTCAACCTCTTCCTCTGTCTCTATAGCCTTAGTTGCTGCATTCAAGTCGTCCCTAAGCTGACGCACCCACTCTTGTAGTGTGATGCGCCCCTTTCTATCTGTGTCTGCTCTGTCTTTTCTGATTTTTCTAAAGTGCTCCCAGTCTGTGTAAGTGAAATGCTTTACCTCCCCCCCTGTCGTTTCGACCATTATGTGTAGTATGTAATGGTCGCTTCCTAGGTCCGTACCAGAGTTGATCCAGTCTGCCCTGGGTAAGTTATAAGTGAAGGATAAGTCCGGGGTAGTGTCCCTACACGTGGAACTGCCACACCTGGTAGGAAAGGCTGGGTCCGTGATAAGAGAAAGGCCTAAATCTGTGGCGAGATGCCAGATTCCTTCCCCTTTTTTACTACTCCAGCGGTAACCCCAAGATTGGTGTGGGGCGTTGAAGTCCCCTCCTATTATGAGTGGCGCAGTTTTGGCTACCCTCATGGCCTTATTAAAAATTGCTCTGAAGCTCTGTCTCATCTCTCTGGGACTGCTATATATGTTGAGGCAGAACAAGCTCTGCGCTTTACCTCTGTGCCTTTTTAGGACCATTTCTATCAATATGTATTCAATTTTACTCGCCCCTAATTTTAGATCGTGCTCTATGTAGGGAATTTTCTTGTCAATTAGGGTGGCAATTCCTCTGCCTGGTTCTTTGCCTTTGCAGACCGAGTTGAAGCCGGACAGCCCGATCTCCTCCGCTAGAGTTTCCTGCAACATTATTAATTTCGGCCTAATTTCAACCGTTTTGATTATCTGTGCTAGTGACGCTCTTTTTTGCTGAAATCCTCTGCAGTTCCACTGCCACACACTAAGTCTATTTCTATTATCCATTATTATTGTCGCTGCCCCCTGACTTGCTACCCCCTGTCACTGTTCGCTTGACTGTACCACCTACCGCTCCTGGGGGTATTCTAGCGCTTTCTGCTTCCAAGGGCAGATATTCTTCATCCTCTCCTTGGGCCTCTAGCCTTTTCAACCTTTTCTCGGCTATTAACTTCCACTTCCATGTTTTATCCACCTTAAGGTTAACGCTGTCTACCGTGTCCTTTAGGTCCCTAATCGCATTCCTAATCTCTGCCAGAACCGAGCACATCGATTCTGCCTCCGGAACTACAGCTCTCTTTTTGGGCGCCGGTGTGTCTTCTTCCTGGCTGTTACTTCTACACACCGGCTTAGCTATTGCCACACTGCCGCTTTCTGTCCTCAACCCTTTTTTCATTTCCTGAATCTGCTGCTTAAGTTCTTCATTTGCTTTCTTTAGTGATATAACCTCTCTGATCAGCTGTTCTACTCTGGCATCATTACTTTGTTCCTGCGAGGCTAGCGCATCTGTGACTTTCACAGTACCTTTGACTTTCTCGGCCCAGGTCGCTCCTGGCTCCTTTTTCTTGTTTGTCTTCAGCTCCTGCTCCTTGAAGCGCACCTGCGCCTCCCGAGACCTGGAACGGTTTCGTCCCCTCGATGTTGAGCGCTGTCTTGATCTTGATGTGCTTCTGGAGCGTGAGCGCCTTCCGCCGCCTGGAGGGGTTGCCTTTGTCGGTTGGGCCGATTCCATCTCGGTCTCCACTTTGGAGCGTTGTCTTCTTCTTATTCTTACTACATATGGTATTTGGTACCGCTGCTTGCAAGCCCTGTCACCTGTGGGGTGATCTTCACCGCAGAACTTGCATTTGGGAGAGCAGATATGAGCCTCACCTGGGTCTTGCATACCACATCCCCTGCACTGCACAACATCAGGTGTTGGACAAACGTCTGATCTGTGTCCGATTCTTCCACATGCGTAACATACGTCAAATTGCTTCCTGTACAGATAGCACCTCACGAGGGTTGACCCATATTTGATGAAGTTGGGCACCCTGAATCCGTCGAAAAGCACAATAACCGATCCCGTAGCTTTGATACGTTGTGCAGCCAACGCCGTTGGGTTGTATTCATGCACAATCTTTTTCGTGATCACACTCTGACTGTCATTGAGGTTCACTCTTCTAATAACCCCCTTGCACGTAGAGTGGGGGGCTGTTTCATAAGCACTCACTTCATATTCTGCCTCCATGATCGTAATGGACTTGATTCTCACATACCTTTCAGCATGAGAGGAGTCCGTTGTACTAACCACCACAATATTCTGTGTGAAGTTGGGGCAGACGATGTCTTCCTTCGCTTGGTCTGCTGTAAGCCCGGCTGCCTCGACGACCGCTTCTCCAATAGCTGTGCTGACCTTGTTCAGGTTGAGGCCTCCTCGAGGCCTAACGATGATTTTCCTGTGCTCCTCCGGCAGTTGCGGCATTCTTGACGCCTTCACAATCCGGCGTTTGAGCTTGTCGGCCCCGGCATCACCTTTGTTGGCGATCTCCTTTCCTTGTGATTCTTGGATCAAATTGGCGGCTCCACCAGCTCCCCAGGTCTTTTTCGCAGATCGCGATCTTCGGTTGGTGACCACCTGCCAACCCATTCTTTCCTCGCCGTCTTCCGTCTCCGAGGAGAGTTCGTCGTCCATGCGCATATCGGCCATGCCGGCTTGGCGGGCTCGCTAGACCTTGTCCAAAGGTGTCCACCGATTCGGGTTAACCTCACGAATCCGATGATGAGCTTCAATGAGTGGTCCTGCCAAAAATGCCGGCAGAATCATTCAAAAAGACGGAGCCGATGCGGGGCACGTCCGCTTTCTTCAGCTTCTTCTTCTTTCTCCTGTGTGAGCATTATATTACCCCTTCATCTTCTTCACCTGTATATATTAATCATCATGGCCAGCGTCATCTTCTTCAGCGCGCGAGCTTCGAAATTAACCGTTGAGGCTTAACAGCTGTCTCGCAATATATACATATACATATACATATACAGATACATGCTTATCCAAGCTCTCCAATCCCCTATCTACTTCTACCAATACACCGGCTTCCCAAACTTCACACAGATACAGCTTTCAGTGGCACGAGCATCTTGTTTCTTGCACAGCACTTCTGGTTCACCTCCTAAACGGGCGGGGACGAAATTCAACATAAATTAGAAAAAATAGTGCAGTACAAAACTTATTAATATATCATATAATAGCAGAAGTTTATTTACAAGTTGAGTTAATGAAGTGTTTGGAATAATTAAATTAATTATAGATCACTAATTACCACACACGAAAGCACAGAATCGTTGACATTAGAGACCTGTCACGGGAACACGACTTTGGCGAAAATCCTAAGAACTTGGAAGTCAAAAGCGAATGTAATGACGTCACACACACGAAGGTGATATGTTATTTAACCGGCTTATTATTGGAAACAGTTGCCTGGCAGAGAATGAACATCTGCTTAGCAGAGCGGATATGACGTCACTCCCTCTCGCTTCTCGTTGCCCGGCGCTCACCTTCTCGCTTGCTCGCAACAAAGCTGCGCGCTCTCCTTACATGATCTGACGTCAGCACCAGAGAGGTGCGCGTAAGGTGCTCTTCGTGCGCCGCTCGGTAGGGGTCTACTCTCTGCCAGGTGGCGCGCGCTGCTATTCCTCTTCGCCCTCTCTCGCTCCTCTTCCGCATATCTCGCAAGGGGAAAGACGTTCGCTCGCTTTAGCTAAATAACACCAGCGCCGTGGTGCAGGTGCCACTAAGTGACACCTAAGTGAAAGATTAGGACCGTCTATCATTTTTGTTTACGTTGACACTCCTAATACTAACGCAATAGATGTTCCTACCCCGGCAATGCACGAAATTTCTTCGCTGCAACGTCTCAACTGCCGATATTATCAAGAATTGTAGTGGTAAGACCATGCCAAGAGCCACCAAGTAGTTTAGCAGTTCACCTGGCTGTGAATACGCAGAAAATTTGTCAGGTGATGTCTTCCGCCAATCTGGGTTCAACTATAACGTTGCGTTCAATGTCTGTCGCAATCTAGAAACTGCCTATCACATTGGTGTTCAAATGCACGTCCTCTGATTACAAGCCTATAAGACCCATCGATGCGATCGGTATCTCGATGCTCCAAAAGATCTACAGACCATGATTCAGGAATTCCATCCACTAATTTCTGCGTGCACTCTCTCGTCCTGACGACTGTCCGCATACAATAGCCACTGCCCTTACTCCTTTGCCTTTCGCAATGTTTCTGGTAGGAGAACACCAAACAAACTACCGACATGTTTCTGTTGTTACAGCATCAGACATATTTCGGTATTTCGCCGTTACTTTTGGATATCATCACACCAACCTACATAATTTATTTGCCACCGTTCCACAATTTCACCTCTACTCTCTACCACTCTCTTGCCTGCTGCGGACATCTCTCCTGAGATTCGCTACTCTTGAATACGATTGCTCTCCACATTGCCTAGTTTTGTATACTTACAGCTCGATGGTGTTAGTGTCACCGCTCGCATCTAGACTGTGGCACACATTTTCTCCATTAGCGCTACCTAAGGCTGGCGCCTGACGGTCGCTTCGCACGAGTGGCGCGAAGACCAGGCAAAGAGCGAAGCTGGCCGCCCGCACTTAGGTTATTCTTGGCTCGGCTGAGTTTACGCGTGGTTATGCTTCGAGACTTGGCCAAGGAGTAGCAAGTCGCTACACGTCTTGCAAAGCTTGGCTTCGTCGGGAAACGCTTCCTGGGGGATGTGCATGGCAATCTGATGCTTTTCGATCTCGTAAACAGAGGTCAGCGTAGACAGGTTCGAGTAAAACCACAGCCTATCACAAACTCGCCAAATGTGGCCCAACTCACTGGTTCGAAAGCCGCGGGTGAACCGTCCGCCGGCATCTCCCACGGATCTCGGAACTTGCCGCTGAAAATTCTCCGTCACTCCCAGGCTGGGATCATCTTGTGGACGCGTCTGGTTGTACGCACGCTTTTGCTCCGTAACGCGAGCTCGTAACTTCGGATCTTTTGAAACTCACTGACGTTTCTTCGGCCCTTCACGGACGAGATATTCGGGATTGGACCGACGTTATTGCATCCGTTCTCGACTAGCGGCGTGACGGCATTCGCGCCACGTTTGCTCTTCTTCTGTCTCCCCATCCCTCTCTCCGTTGGAGACCCGGCTGTTCTGTCGGCGTGGCGGCGAAGCGGAGGTGCTTTTGTACCCCCGTGGTGAAATCGCCTCTTAGATCTGCATATGCGCATGTGCGGCCTCCATACGGCACGACGAGGCAAAGCTACGGTGAAGCGGTGCCGGCGTGCGCGATGACGTCATCGCTCGGCAAGGTTTTGCTGCGCACGTTCGCCAGCCTAACTACCAGCCTAAAAAGCATAGCTGTTGATAATGTAACCCTCTTATTACGCCAAATATACGTGTAGTCGATGGTAGCTCCGTTAACGCCGTAGAAATTGCATCGGCCCAAGCCTGGCAGTGTCAAGCGCTGACCCACCTGAGCACTGTTCAGTGACGTTAAGCCTGGCACGTGCCCGGCCCGCACTCGAAAGGCTCGGGCCCAATCCAGTTCAGCACATTAGCTATTTTGCCTAAAAGCATGTTATGGTCGAGCACTTGGTTACTGATAAATTGTCAGGCCGACCACAGAATATTTTCCACAACTCAATTCTTACACTTTCATGACTTCTACTGGTTCCATTCTTGACAGATAACCTGGTAATACAGAAACAAGTACATCTTCGATTCAGTAATGTCATGCGTTAACGCCTGGTATCTACGCTGATTCTAGACTTGCCAGTAGTTGCGCTAAATAGGTGACAATCGAAGCCACCGGTGTCAACTCATGCACGTGTCGTTAAAGATACAATGCAAATATTTATTCTAAGAAAACATTGCAACGTACAATGCCAGAAGTTCAGCGAATAAACTTGGGGGAAACGTATTGTTCTAATAAATATAAATTGGTTACGCGCAATGGCAACGCTCATGTGCTACCACATTTTGTGCGGAGCAAGCAATTTTACTCCTTCATGTGGTTTCATTTTTGGAACATCAGCCTTCGAATAAATAACCTCTGTATCTGTCTTCCGTATTATGAGTGAGCTTGAACTATGTGTTTTTTCTTTGAACATGTAAAATATTAAGCGCAACCCATTAGAGCATAGGCTGCTCATTTTATGAATGCAAATAATATTCTGTGTCTGCTTCAGTCGTCCTCTCGCTTATGAAACAACGTACGTGCTCCTGGTCGGGATGCATTATCATCATCCCGCTGTCCTCTTCCAATCTACGTGACATCTTATTCTCGTCATGCGGTCGTCGTCAAGCCTTCTATTCTGAACTAGTGACCAAAGTTGTGTAATTGCTTGAGCCGCTAGGTATGGGCTCGTGGTCTTGATGCCTTCGTAGTCG
Organism: Dermacentor variabilis; assembly: GCF_050947875.1. NCBI lineage: Eukaryota > Metazoa > Arthropoda > Arachnida > Ixodida > Ixodidae > Dermacentor > Dermacentor variabilis. The sequence continues at coordinate 85,671,630 of NC_134575.1, forward strand.
TGGTATTGCTTCCAGTCATATCCGACACTCGGCGTGCCATCGTCGTCACACCATAGTCGTCATACAGCAATCAGGTATTCGTTGTCAAACTAACATTGTCGTTCACCGTCCTCATTCCAGCCTCATGACATGAGTCTCGTGATGGTGTTGTGGTCATGCGTTTCATTCCGCCCCAGGGTCCCAAATTGTCTCATTTCTTGGTTCACAACGTACGTGCTGGTAGTTGTGTTGCCATTGTGGTTCGTTGCGTCGTTGTCATTCGAACGTTTTTATACTGCTATCCTCATGTCGTCAATACCTCGCCATCGTCGTCATACAGTGGTTCTCATGCTGTCATCATTACGCTATCATGTAGTCGCCGTCATATCGTCTTCCTTGTGCTTTCGACGTCCATTTTTTCATCATGGATGTATCGTAATCATACTGTCGACATGGAATAGTGATTATGCCACCCTTCTCGTTCCGTCATCGTTAGAAAGCCGCTATCATGCCTCCATTCTGAGACCGTTGTTGTTATGCCGTCGTGGTCGTGCCATCACTGCCAATGCAGCTTTCTCATAATACTCGTTATGCTGTCGTGGCCGCATCATCGTCGACATACACGTTTCCTGATATCGTCATCCTCATGCCATTTTCATTATACAATTGTCGTCATTCTACTGCCTTCACGCCATTGTTATGACCACGGCGTCACTGCATTGTATTCATACAGTCGTCGTCATGCATTCGTTGTCATAGCTTCCTCGAAATTCCATCAGTGTCCTCTTATCGTCATCATTGTAACTTCGACATGCGATTCTTGCTTTGCCGCCGTCGTCATAGCGTTGTCGTCATGCAATCGTGGTCAGGTTGTCCTTTCACTATTGTCATCATTTCAGTGTGGTCATTCCACTGTTGAAGTGCTGTCGTCGTCATACCAGCTTTGTCCATCTGCCGGCGTCATTCCTTGTTCGTCATTCTATCGTAATCTTGATATCTTCATTCACTTGTGATTGCGCCACTCTTGTCATGCCACCATCGTCACTGCGTCGTTGTCACACCGACGCTATTGCGCTTTCCTTATCACACCGTCTTGGTCGTGGCATCATCGTCATTGCTGTTTCTCCATCCGGTTGTCATCATACGGTCCTCTTCACGCCATCGCCGTCACGTTGTCGTCGCTGTACCATCGTCATAACTTGCATAACAACATCCTTTTGTCGTGGTACCGGAATGTCTATACGCATTCGTCACTCAATCGATATCATCCCTCATTCGTCATTCCATCGCCATTTCATCGGCGTCACACAGTCGACGTCCTGGCTCCTTGTTCACGTGGCACCTAAGCAAGCGAGTGCCATAGTAAAGTCAGATGATATCGGAGTATATGGCATATAGCCGAAGTAACTAAAGCCTCAAAATTACCCCTGCACTTGTTAAATAAACTGGACTTCATGAATGATCTTTCTTTCCTGTCCAGACTTTCCGGTCCTAAAGCCTTCTCCCACCTTTTGGTGCATTTTAACGTGGCGGAATACGATGAACCAACTAGCCCCGCAACATGTATTTATACACTAGATTGCTCGATCGCTGCTCGCATTGCCATCGACAGTCATCGAGAGGTAATTTCCTCGGTAACCTTCTTTCTCTGTAAAGTTATGATACTTCTCTTTATATTGGATAACAAAGACACGAAAACAAACAAAAGAAAATATGGCACAGGCACTGAGCTAGGAATGTAGATGTTTATTGAAGTGAAAGCTACTTGAATAAATGCAAGTGACGGGAATTCTACGTATAGAATAAAACAACGAGCGCGAGCCTCGTAACATATTTGGCAAAGGCTTTTACACATCAGGTTATTACGTTACGCGGCCGAAAATCACACCTGATCGTTCAAAAGGATGACAGAAATGCAATTCTTCCTTTAGTAATGACACCGAAGGTATACACGTTTAGCCTTTCATATATACTTAGCCTTGACTACTTCTCTCATGAGGTCATTACTACGACTGCGAGTGATGACGGCCAACTCAAGATGCAGTCCCCAGCGACACGTGCCCCACTGGGCTCTGATATGCGACAGCTTATGATTCTTGCGTGCTCTAACGCGCTCTTTCCAGCGCACTTTTATGCAACGTCCAGTTTGCCCCTGCATGATGGTGTGGAACGACCAAGCATAGTTAAGAACACAGGGGTTTTACTTGCACGTCCCTTCACTTGATCTACTCCATCGTTTCCGACTCCTCTTTCTCCTTTCTTGAGCCGTACCCCACTGCTCGCTTATGTCTAAAATCAGCGATGCGCCAGTAGAAGGAACGTTTGCCACAGATGTGCCCCCCTGCAGACAAGTGGACATGGTCCCTTCAAGAGATGGTCAGACGGAGTGTTTGATAATGAGAGCCGGTTTGATTCTTTGCACAGCAACTGTGTGGGATATCCCATTGTGCAGTATTGTGAAATGCTTTTCAGAACGTTTCATGTTGGGAAAAGGACCATCGTAGCGGGGCTGATGAGGACGATAAGGCGTGTCAACGCAGAAAGAAAAAAAACGTGTGAGGATCTTTGCAGGTTTGGTGGTAGGAAAATGTCATGCTTTTTCGTGTGAGAAGAGGTTTGCGATGGACGGAAGTTGTGCATGATAATAGGTTGATGCTGGACGAAAGAAAATAGATCCTTAATAGTCGGCGTGGATACGGGGGTGACGTGTTCACCGGGCAAAAGGACGGTGCAGTTGTAAACCATCTCAGCTTCAAAGCAGGCAAATTTTGGTCGAAGTGCTGACTGAAGGCCAAGCAGCACGATTGGAAGATTTGATACCGAATCCTGCACGTGAGGATGTGCGGCGACTGCAGCTTTCAAGTGCCGATGTTGCATCTCGACGATGCCGCTGGATACAGGATGGTAAGCGGTCGTACGAATGCGCCCATAACCCAGGATGGGTGTTACAGACGCGAAAAGTGCCCACTCAAAGTTTCCGTCCCGACCAGTGGTTACCGTTGATGGCACCTCAAAACGGCTAATCCAGGTGGACAGAAAATTATGGGCTACTGTCCCCGCTGTTATGTCAGGCAGTTCAGCGGCCGCCGACCATCATTTGTACCTATTTGTACGCGTAATCCAATGCCTATAACCACACCATAGTGGCAAAGGGCCAACGATTACCAAATGAATGGTGTCGAAACATGCATCCGGGAGAGGGAATTGCCCAATGGAGGTTTGGCGTGTCGTTGCACCTTGGTAAGTTGACACACTGTACAAGTGCGGACCCAGTCGCGGATATCAGTCGCGGCCCCGCCAAACGACCCAGTCGTGGCCCGTCCAAGCGGGACGTTCGGCGATATAGTGTTGCGTGGCATGTACACCTGGATGGCAGGTTGAGTGCAGTATATCAAAAACAGCACGATGAAGAAGAGCAGGAGCATGCACGCGGGCACAGTTAGGTGAAATGTCGCCCTAGAGTGTGACGTCGTCGTCGGGAAAGTTGACTTGCTCCAAGCGGAGGGTTGTGGAAGGCCAGAATCGTGGAAGTTTATCGTCGGAAGGTTGAGCCGCCGCAAGTGAAGACAAGGAAAGGTCAGCAGAATTTGTCGTGGCGTTGATGGTAATACGATTAAGCGTGCCGGCTGACCTGTTAAGGCATCCGTTGACGTAGCGTATGCCTGTCATGAATTCGGCAATAAAATGAAGATGCAGGAGTTTTCTAGGAGTATGGGTGGCACTGCAGGAACGTAAAGCCGAAACAAGTGGTTTGTGGTCGGTAATAACTATAAATTGTTGCCCTTCCATAAAGTACTTCAAAAATACTTCAGTGCGAGGTAGGGCACGAGCAGCTCCTGTCCGTAAGTACTCTATAGGCGTTCTGTTTTGTGTAACTTGCGGGGAAAAAGAGGAGATTGGGGCCCATGCACCATTCATCCACTGATGAAAAACAGCTCCCACGGCCTTCGAAGAAACGCCCACCATAAGGCTAGTGGGAGCTATCTGTGAGGTGCGAAGGAGGAGGGCGGCTTGTGCAAGTGGGATCTTAACGGCGGTGAAAGCTTGATCAACGACCATATCCTAAGGAAGTGGGATAGACTCAGCTTTTGAAAGGGAAAGGAGTGTTTTAAGAGCCTGCAACAACTTAATGCAAGCAGGGATGGAACGGCCAGAAATATTGATGAGTCCGAGAAAACGTCGCAAGCTAGGTGTAGACTTTGGTGGCGGTAGTCGACGATGGCCTGATCCTTGTCAGGCAGTAGAATGATGCCACGATTGCTGATGTGATGTCCGATACAGTCAATCTCCGGCACCCAAAATTGATATTTGTCAACATTGATGACGAGATCCTAAACATGAAGTCGATTGAAAATTTGACGTATATGCACATTGCGGGTTCCCGCATTGCTGCTGGCGACGAGAATATAATCTATCTAGGCAAAACAAAACGGTAAGACTGTGATGACTTCGTCTATAAAACGCTGAAAGGTTTGAGCTGCGTTGCGTAAACCAAAAGGCATGAAAAAATGCTCAATAAAGGCCAAATAGAGTAGCTATTGCAGTCTTTGAAATGTCGGCTGGCTTAACGGGGATCTGGTAATAATATTTCACAAGATTGATTTCCGAGAATATTGTTGCAACGGTTAAAACGCAATGCAATGCTGAATATTGGGTAGCGGGTATTGGTCGGGAACAGTGACCGCATCCAGTGTGCGATAGTTACCACAGCGCCGCCAGTTATTGTTGTTCTTAGGCACCATGCGTAGTGCGGACGATGACGAGCTTCATGACGGACCAATGATTTTCAGTTGCATCATATGCTCGAATTCATTATGGGTAACTCGAAGTTTATCAGTACCGAGTCGGCGGGGGCGGCAATGAACATGCGGGCCTGTGGTAACAACACAATGTGTTACAGTGTGTTTAGGGGTTCTACCCATTGGAGACTGTGTAGTAATCTCGGGAAACTCGTTGAGGAAAGCTGCCCGCCTTCCCACTGTCCCGCTCTTGTTCCCTCATCTTGGGAACCACGCTCACAGACGTCAGGTGACAGCGCTCATTCTCTTTGAAATCTCTGCCTTTACAACCAGCCGCCACCGACAGCAACCGCACGTGACGTCACTGCACTAACCCTTTAAAACTAACATGCCGAGGATGATGAAGCCGCCTCTGACGAAGATAGGTCCTCCTATCGAAACGTTGGCCACCCTTTCTGAGGCACCTTATCCCTATTTATACCATTTATACTACAAGCACTTCTAGAAGGTGTTCGTTATGCATGGGTACGTACCACTGGGCGAATCCCTTCCCATTGCATAAGGATGTGCTGAGCGGTGTCCAGATTTTTTGCTGCAGCATACACATGGCCCATCATATTGCGATCAGTTGTTCTAGTATGTTTATGTCCTTATGCAAACAACCCTAGCATCAAGAAACAAGCCACAGCCCTTTGTGTTATCGTATAGATTTTCCGTTCTAATTTGTTTCTACCCGTTCTTGTAATACCCCATGTTTTTTTTTCGTTTCCATTCTTTACAGCCAATTCGCTGTCTTTGTTTCGTTCACTGTCTTTCTAGTGACTTCTGGTGTCATATTTACACCTTCCATTACCTTGTGCTTGGTTGCAAACTTGACTCGTGCTCCATTCGGTATCCGAGCTTTTCAGTCGCACTTTAGCCGCCCACTTTATCCGTCTTGGGCACCTTAGGCGCCCATTCATTTTTATACATGTTCCGGAGACTTTCCTCAAAACTAATTTTCCTCTCCGCTTCTCTTACTTCAAAAAAGGCCGAGCCCATGTCACCCTACTCTGCCTCAGTGGTGGTTTTTCCGTGGGCACCCAAAGTCAACCGGCCTACCGGTCTTTGGGTAAGTTCCAACCCCGACAAGAGATTCGATCTTAAGCACAAATGATTTTGAGGATGCTAGCGTTGGCACCGTTACTCCTTTCCATATTCCATGCACAACCTCATACTTATTGTTGTCCCAGAGTGTTATATCTTTCATTATTACTGAATTCCGCTTCCCCTTTATTTTCAGATTTTCTTGGTGGGTGCTTGAGTAAGTATTTCTTTTGTGTATGTATACGCCAGAGCATTTATTTTACCTTACTATGAGCGTGACTTGCTGTTGAATTGACACCTCATAATTACTCGTCTCTTCATTAAAGTTTCTAACCTTGATTTCTCTGTGCGAAACGTAAGGCCTAGATTAGTCGCCGCATTGCCACCGATATTTGCAAGTGTCTGGAAATATTTTGCATTGTCCGCTCGTGGCACTATGCCATCTGCATACGTCAGTCCGGGACCTTCTGTTGCACTATTTGTCTGTTCCACCTGCAAAGTACTGCGGCAGCAACAACAGCAGCGGTGGCGGCAGCGATTGCGGTTTATATAGAGACGATGCTAAGTACAGGTGAAGAATAATAAAGAAATGACTGTAATGTAGGTTGCAGTAATCATATTTAGTGTCACCGTCGTTTCTGGAACGACTTTTGCTATGATTCCATGTATCCATGTTATCTTCATATGGAAAGTAGGCAGAGTTTTAAATGTCCAACTCTGTGTACCTTCATCGTTTTGTTGCCTTGTGGCCGTGAGAGTGGCACATCAACTTCGCGCGTCACCATGCCTGTCACTGTTATAGACTGATGTATCTTCATATATTGGTGTTGCCTAACTTCTTTACAATTATGAGAGAAGCAGACAGACCACTGTGGTAGTCTATAATTGCTCTCACCTGTTATAGCGAAGGGATATCTTACCTGTTAATGTTGCTGCCTAATGTTTTGGCTCATCAGCAGTCGAATAATTGAAGGGTATCTCCTTTTTCTATACTCTGCTCCACGAAATGTCAATTAGCCACTGTACACATAGTAGGTCAGTCCTGGATCAACGGCTACCGCTACGGATAAGTATGATGTGAAGTACGCTAATTTATTTTGCACGTAGTTGGGAAATATTTTTGTTGAAGGTGAGGAACGCTGCCTTTCACATGAATCACATGGATAACATTAATTGTGGCATGCACTACTTGTAAGAAAACATCTGCATAACACATAATACATAATACAGATAATACATAAACGCGAACTGTAGTTTTTCAGCTGTTGGTACGTTTGTAGAACGGTGACGCAGAATAATAACTGAGGGCGGAATGGAAAGCTGGGCGAGTTAGTGAAATTGCAGAAAGAGACTTGTCACAGAAAAACAAGTCATAGACCTGGTGACAATGAGGAGGAGCCCTGTTTGTCAGCATTTTCTACCGGTAAGAGGGACGTGTAGCACAAGCAAGGCACAACGACGTCCGGAGGCTCATGCAGCAAACAAATGCAGGGGGCCGTGTTCGTGTACATGCGCCTTCTGATGTCCTTGGGTCTGCGCCCTCACCTCATGTCTTTAGGAACCCGGAAGAACCTTGCAGGGCTTGTTTTTAATATATTCGTGCACCGCTGCACGATGCACGAGCACTGCGTGTGGCGAAACGGGTGAAACATCGCGGAGCACAAGCACACAGCTATGTGGGACCACGAAACTGACGAAACTGCCCACGCTGGTCAACGCACAGCAGCGCAAGTTTCCCGATAACAGCAGATAACGTAACATTAAATTTTAGGCAGCGGGCTAAGCTGGCGCCGGGAAGCGGGCGCGTGCGAGGACAGTCGAAGGTGAGGGAGTTACGTGGGAAGGCAAGGGAAGGGGAGTTGAGAGGCGCGGCGAAATGGCGCAGCCTCCTGGATCGGGGTGCGCCACGCGAGCCGATCGACGAGGCCGTGCAAAAGAAGCGGAGTTGCTTTCCCGCCCTCTCGATGGATGGCGCCACTTACCTCTGCCATGGAAGGGGCGAAGTTTCCGAGGCCGGGTTAGGTCTCGAAACTTCTCGAGCCATCCTACATGACGAAGTCTTATACGATGCGGCGATAAACGAGTGCAGCCATACATCGCTCGAACGTTGCTTGAGGCGCTTGAGTTGCGGCGCACGAGCACGCATCTATTTCACGTTGCGCGTATTTCGCGGGTCTTTCTTTTTTCTCCGAAAAAAACAACCAGGCACACTTTAGCACGAAATAAACGCTTTATTCAGATGTTATTGTAGTTGCCCTACAACTATGTAATTGACATTTTTACGAGTCAGGCAATAATAAGAGTCACTAATAAAAGAAATTAATTAATACTTCGTGACGAAAAAACTACTGACTGTAAGTACACACGACAGCCGCTACTATGCAAGCCGTACGATTTTTCTAGAGCTCGTAGCTTTTTTAAGAACATTGGTCTACGTTAACTGGGACACCCGGTATATGCATATATATATATATATATATATATATATATATATATATATATATATATATATATATATATATATATATATATATATATATATATATATCTGTGTGTGTGTGTGTGTGTGTGTGTGTGTGTGTGTGTGTACACTTTTCCATTTTCCATAGGCATAACATTGAGTTTTTAAAAGTTGGATTTCTTCAATGATAACTGAGCTCTCGCATTGGGCAAGTGTAAGCACCAAAGCAAACCGAAGAACAATGTCATAGTTTGAATTGTAGCACAGTACAAAGAGCACAAGTAAGAAACACTACGTCATGGTTCTAGCCGTTCTGATGTAGTTTATTTGCTTTTCTTTTATCTGACCCAGGGCAACTGCACCGATGTCTACTGAAGAATGCATAAAAGACGCTGAACAAGTGCGTCAAACTTGTGCTAGGATAATTTTTAAATAAAATTGTGGCCCCAGAAACAAAGGTTGCCGCACCTTTTATATAATATTCTAGCAACAGCAACAACTGTCAAGAAAAAAGTACAAACGCTTGCGTGCTTGCGCAGTTTTTACATTTTTAATATAGAACGCAGCTTACGCAGTTGTTTTCGTATGCATAATATTGTAGACCGTTTTGCGCTACACTCCAGGTTACCGAGACTACCGGTAAGAACCGCAATATATTACTATCTATTTCAAACGGAAAAAGATGGAAACTGTTTTATCACTATACATGTTGAAGCTATATGTATGCACCAGACCCAGGACTATGTCGGATGATCATTTTGCCTAATTCTATTAGGATGTTTTACAATATTCAGTTGCATTGAAATAAAGTTTCGTACTATATGCTCCCACGGAAGCTAAATAGGTAGCTTATACAAACCACAACCAATCAAATGCGTCTAGCGATCGATTCTAATATCTCATTTTCTAGAGAAGCTCCTAACCTATTCCCATGCTTCTAAAAAAAGAATGTCAAAGGCCATTGAGTAGAATAAGGTAAGACCTGTTAGGTATAATCAAGATTATTGAAGTGTTTTATATGATCAAAGGGTCCACGTAACTTGTAAAAATAATTTCACGCGCACATTTGGAACTATGGATACCAATACATCAAACATGGCGTGAAGCCAATGAGGGTGCACTTCCTTCCCTAGCAAATTACCAACGCCACGTTTAATATCTGGAAATCTCGTTATTAGTGCCTTATCAATTAAGAATAATCTCGACAGACCTTGTTGCTGCTAGAGCTAAGGGCATCGTCCTGTCTTGATACCAACAGGTATGCGCGCGGTCTGCGCGTAGAGAGTGAAGAGGTCTCTGGAGACTTGCAGCGATGATGCTAAGTGGACACGATGTCACGCTCAATAACCTCTGCTGTAGGCTGGGCAGTGTTTTCGATGCCGCTGCTGGAGGAATGCGTTGTGCTCACGCAAATTAGCGGTTCTTCTGAGCTGCTATCTGCATGCCATTGATGTGCGTACAAGGGTCTAAGCGGAATAACTGTCACAGAGAAGCTAAATATACCAAATGCTGGTCTCACCTTTTTTTCTTGCACAATCGATGCGCATCGCCTGCAACGACGATACCGGCACCCTTCATTGTCTCACTTTTCTGAGGTCCTTAAGCGTAACGACATAACATTATCTCGCTTTCAATGTTTAATGTTTATGCGAAACTGCCAATTTGGTTGCTCAATGTTATCTCTTTTTACGTTGCACTAAAATTCAGCGAACACAATCCTACAGGTGCCGATTGCTGCAGAAGGAGATTACGCTAAAACGCCGCTGATATGTTCCGCAATTGAAAAAAATGCATGTAATAGTTCGGTGTCCAGTTTTTTTTTTTTCAAAGGTGGTTATTAGCAACGTTGCTTCAAAAACGTGAACTTAGGGCTTTTTTGTTAGCACATGTAATGATGTAATGTCAATGCAAAGAACAACTGCATACGTGAACGTAACGACCCTCCCCCCTTGTGTACAAGGTAATATCTTCAAACATTATTAAATGTTAAAGTAAACCAGTCATCCTGTATATCTGTGTGCCTGTGTTTGCAGCTTTGAACACATGTTTTTAAAGACTTGATTTACGAAATGCTTCAAAAATTGTGTTTCTTTGTTCTTCCTGGTATCTTTCACGTTACCATTTAGGTGGTATCTTGAATACGTGGTATATTTTTAATGTGAAAGCGTTCAATGGCCCATATGATTGAAAAAGGCGGCGTTTGTAGTCTGTAGCACACAAATGGCACCTGAATATGCATTACCTTTGACCGCGACGCCATGTCACAAGCTCACCTCAACGGATCAGAAGCGGGAGAAAGAACAGCTGCTGCAACGATAGCGCGACAGGTGTTGCTTGAGAGGAGAAGGCGGCGCCGCGACGTGCATTAGGCTCGGTCTTGGCACGAGCGCTCCTCTGGTGGAGCAGAGGTAACGCTTCCTAGACAGCCGACCTGTGCACGTTGCTTGATGACGTCATGCTACTTGGACCGAAATTTCGACTGTTAAGCCCGGCGTGACGAAAGCAAAATCAGTCAAATTACCGCGGTTTACTCGGGACCATCCGGACTAGGATTTATGGCAGTCAGGCAAGGTAGCATGACGTAATGGATCGAAATTCCCAAGCGTTATGCTATCAGGAACCATTGGTAGAGCGAGTGAAAGGGAAGGTCTGTTGTAGCCTCAGCGCTCCTAGTGAAGCGTGATGCCAGAGGCCACCAAACGAGACGCCTCGCCCTACGGCCACTGCCAGGTCGACTGCATGCGGCAGCAAGCACCACAGGCTGGTGCTGCTTGCTGACTCGAGGAACACTCACCGCTATGACACATTACTCCCACCGCAAATCTCGAAGGACCGTTTGGCGCCACTCAATTGGACATTAATGCTTTCGCATTGACAACTCATAAGAAGGGCGTAGGAGTTCTGAGATTGTGTATCAACCTATGGGGATAGACAAGTGGCTACGAGTTGCACCCTTAAGCGAGTTTCCATGTTTAGGCAATCAATCACAATTTCAACGATTTCTTAGACTATATACCCTTGTTCACAAGACAGTATAATTTTGCTTAAAATAAAGAAGTGGGCAAGGGCAGGACATGTAATGAGGGGGGAAGATAACCGATGGTCATTAAGGGTTATGGACTGGATTCCAAGGGAAGGGAAGCGTAGCATGGGGCGGCAGAAAGTTAGGTGGGCGGATGAGATTAAGAAGTTTGCAGGGACGGCATGGCCGCAATTAGTACATGACCGGGGTAGTTGGAGAAGTATGGGAGAGGCCTTTGCCCTGCAGTGGGCGTAACCAGGCTGATGATGACGATAATTTTGCATAGGATTTCCTTGGTGCATGTCACACGTACGGACGGCCGTGCTTTCTGTGTCTTCGTTTTGCTGTTTTGCTGTCTTGGTCGACGATACTGCATAACCACAATAATTGATTGGGAGCGCGGAGCAGTACCTTCAAATCAGCTTTTTCTCAGCGTTTTTGAACTTGTGGAAATGCCTATGAAGTTGTAGTGTTTAGAACTATTCCGCACCTTTGCAAGTGCACAGTGATGCGGAATAAAGACAGAGTCATTTTCGAACCCTGTTCTATTGTGAACATTGAAAGAAATTAAAATAACCTCAAATATTTAAAGAAAGTTAATAAGCTGGCAGTAGTGTAAGTTAACGGCATTCAGTACGTCCACACACGAGCATGCCACGTGAATAAACAGGTTGAAGCAGTCCCGTGCTGAGAGGCATACAGTTCTGACCTCAAGGCACTGTAGAGTGCCTGTGCTTGAGTCCTCTGCGACAACGACACGTTCAGGCACGATCCATTAAGATTCTCGGGACGCATGGCACGTTCACGAGCAGCACTCGCCCGTGCACCTGTTTTCTTGCTTCCTTATGGAACTTCGGTGTCTGCTCCGATCTTCGCGCGCCAGTTAGATATTACAGAAAATATGGAACGACGCTGCTGCTCTGGTCGGTCTTTTCACGCTGCTGTTTTCTTGCAGCTGTGTGTGTGCGCGTGCGTGTGTGCGTGTGCACGTGCGTGCGTGCGTGCGTGCGTGCGTGCGTGCGTGCGTGTGTGTGTGTGTGTGTGTGTGTGTGTGTGTGTGTGTGTGTGTGTGTGTGTGTGTGTGTTTGTGTGTGTGTGTGTGTGTGTGTGTGTGTGTGTGTGTGTGTGTGTGTGTGTGTGTGTGTGTGTGTGTGTGTGTGTGTGTGTGTGTGTGCGCGCGTTCGTGCGTGCGTGCGTGCGTGCGTGCGTGCGTGCGTGCGTGTGTGTGTGTGTGTGTGTGTGTGTGTGTGTGTGTGTGTGTGTGTGTGTGTGTGTGTTTGTGTGTGTGTGTGTGTGTGTGTGTGGGAAAGATTGCTCCTATGTTTTTGCAGTTCTAAGTTGAAGCGAAGTTCCTGTTTGGACTTAGCTTCAAGCGCGGCAGTGAGACAAACGTTTGCTAACCTTCTTTAACCATGGTTTCATTGAGCGGACGTAAACGGTGCAAGGCTTTTTCGAGACTGGAAAGAAAAGTGCCAACAAACGTGCGTGACAGATATAGGCTATTTAATTGCTAAATATCTTAGATTAGGATTTACATACATTTCTTATAGTAGTTATAGTTCTACTAGCTACGCGCAAGAATTCTGAAACCTTGCCAACAAAGGAACGCACATCATTTTGGTGAGTTATAAAAAATCTACAAAACAATCTACACAACAATAACTCATTGCCATTGGCAAGCCATCAATTTAAGCCTTCAGGTTCCTGCTCTATGCTGCTAGAGTATGTCACTGAGTACCTTTGCAAGGCACCATCGTATGTAAATACTTTTCCACTTGACGTATAGAGTATTCTGGACGAAGTGAATTTTCTACGCGTGTAAAAGGAAAACACCTCAAACACATGTTCCACAGTCACCACGATATAGGGCTCGAAACGAGGCCGTGTAGTCGATAGGACATGCCGTGCGCTAGGGCGACAAGTAGACGACCTTGCAAAATAGAAAATAAGAAAGAACTAATTTTTCATTTTCCAGAGCACGTGCCTCGAGCAGTTGTTCGAGGAGAGCTGAAATTTCCCTGATCTATGTTTGGCGATAGATTTCCTGGTTTGTCCACAGCTCAGGTTACAAGGTAGCGAATGTTACAAATACTAGGCGGTAGGTACTTTGAACACTCATCATACAGGTATTCGGAAACCACTTGAGGCTTGCGAAGAAGGCAAGGATCTTCAATGTAACAAATAAGAAAAGTTAAAGAAGTGCAGGCGGTCAAAATTTCCGGAGTCTTCCACTACGGCGTGCCCCATGATAACATCGTGGTTGTTTTAATATAACAACCACGATGTTATTTAATATAAGTTATTTTAATATAACAAAGACTTCAGTACAATGCCACTTAACTGCGTCCCACCCAGTTCAAAAGCGGTGTTTACTCACCCACTCACGTGCTAGTTGATTGACCTATTCAAAGAGAATCTTGGTTTGGTTTGGTCCAACATTCACGCGTAGCTGGAATCTCGACTGTACCAAGATAAATTCAAACTTGGTGTTCCTTTCGATGGAAGATAGTGTTGCCATAAGCGTTTATGCAGGGATTGACTGGTTTGACCTGGATATCTCGCGCTACATATTGTACGAATGTAGTACAAAAAGGCTTTCTTTTAGTAGCTTTTCCTTCGCGCTACTTGTAGCAATGAATCTGTCCTAACTTGCCCAATTTCCCATTTTGATGATTGGAATTGAACTCTAGGATTTACCTGCCAAAACGCAGATTTGATTGTAAACACACCGTATTGGGGGCGTCAGGATTAATTTTGACCACCAGGGCGCTTTTAACATGCCCCCAATGCACGTGACGCGAAATTTTTTTCCATTTTGCCCTGAACAAAATGCGGCCGCCGCGGAAACATTTCATCCCGCGACCTCATGTTTAGCTGCGCAGCACCACAGCCGCTAAGCCACCGCAGTGGGTATTTTGCTGATGTATTGCATCGTATTTCGTGCCGACGAGCGCATGCTGCATACAGTTGTAAAGCATGCACAAGCAGTTAGAAAGTTATATAAATTGAAAACCACTCTGATAGCCACACATGTCTAAAATATTCAAGAATCTGTCGGAGTGCTGATTGGATCCTACTACTTTATTTTGCAGGCACTGCAAAGCACAGAATACACCTGAATATGATCTTTCGTTCTGCCTTGCTGGTAATATTTACGGGCTACATTATAAGGCATACATCTGCAAGAGTTCATATATGGCCACTGAAAATTGCTAATGGTTAGTATCTTTTGCTATACAGTCTTCCAAAAATGCCTTTTGCCAAACATACAGTAGCACTTGACGAATATCTCCAGCTAAAGCTGTGACCCATTTCCCGCCATGCTTCAGCGCCAACCCATTCTCAGGAAGGTAGCGACTGTTTTCAAGCAGTGGGGTTTAAGGCATACATGACATGGAGGACGATAATATCCAGACCTGACCCCAGTCACAGTACTGTGTGGTTTGTCTTACCTTCGGTGGAGTCGCTGACGAGTAGAAGACTTGTGTGAACATACCAAATTGTGACTTAAAAGTACACGGAAGAGTTATCGCCACAAAGGTGTTTCGGGTCCCAGCAGCCACCTTAACATGCGAGGTTTGTCACTGCGATGAAGCCTTCCTCTTCTCGTGCAACTGCTATACCTGCCTGTGTGACAAATAGCTGTTAGCGATGGTACAGGCTACATTAAATGCACTACCGCTCACAATATTGTTCGAATTTTAGTTTTTCTTACAAATACGACTATGATCTTCTCAAGTTGTACGAAATGACGCCCAAGTTAAAGACATCTAATGTCCAATAGAAGCAATTAGATGTGTAATGTAGCTTTATTATTGAGCTCAACCAAACGAGTGCAGCGTACATACGAGGTACGTTACCGTATGCTGTCAGTAACGCACTTGAGGCATCGAAACTATAGCTTTCGAATACACAGAACCTACACAACGCATTTCACGCGAATTTCTGCAGAGCAGACAATTTCATTCCCATTTGTGTTTGTCATGAACATTTGTCATTGTAACGTCAATACTGTTGAAGCCTTCACCGACCATATTGTAGTCCGTAGCTTGTAAGAGAATATGTCGCGATAAAAATGGCTTGTTTCGTGAGGTAGTATGCGACTGATTATCACTACCCTTCTGCTAGCATACTCACTCATGCTCAAAAACCAGGTACCGGACCAGAATAAGAAAGCAGGAAAGACGGTGAAAATTTCCGAGAAACAGAATGATTAGAAGAAACGAGCACTTACATCCGCAAGAATACCACTGAGAAGAAATAAAAGACACCCTTGTTAGGAGAGGGTAAGAGAAAATGAACAGGGAGAGGAGCGGAGGTGGTCTGTACGACCACCGCTGCGGCCGACAGAGAGACAGAGGAAAGGCAGGCAGGTTACCCAAAGGCGAGTTTCCGGTTTGTTACCTGCACTGAAGTGGACAATATAGGGGTTGTATAGAACACAAAGATCGAGAGAAGAAAAGAAAGAACAAGAGAAAAAATAAAAGGTAACAGAAAAGACGTTCCAATCACAGGTGTTCACACAGGCCGGTCACTCTGAACACGGACAGTAGCGCTTAAAAATATAGACGTGACGGGACGCATGGAAAACCTTGCCGCGCGCATCACGATGCTGGATTACAAGCGTTTAGCATGGCGAAGCACGGCGGCTAAAATAACGGTATCAGTATAGTCAGTGCTGCTGTTCTGCGTCCAGATGTGGAGGCTAAGCAAGAGCGTGAACGGCAAGATCCATGCAAGGATGGCATCATGTAATAAGTAAACAGTCAAGTACAACCGTGTTACCGTGTATAGCTCTCAAAAGTATAACCTGAGTATCTCCTCAGCTCGTTATCAGTAGTTTCTTATACACTATGCACCAATGTGCTTTGTGTAAAGTCTGGTTCTTGCTCAACAACTGGCGCCTCCTCTCGCACCTGCTACCATCGCTCTCGGTACGTGTCTTCTGTGCTGAAAAATGTATGTTATAAATGAACCAAAGCGATCATGTTAACATACATCAGAGCTATAATACTCTGCTTGGAACCCACTGCCGATGGTCTGGTTTCGCATGCAGGGCGCATAATGTTTCCATGAAAACAAAGCGATAACGTGAGAACAGTATTTAAGTCATCATTTTTAAATCCTAGCCCCACACAAAGCTATCCTTCATATATTCGTTTGGTATTATTCGTTCCCCTAGGAACAAAAATTTATTAACTTCACTTTCAGTTGTGAAACTAGTTAGTGATGGCTATGGTGCATCAACGTAGCCTGGTGCTGACCCGCTCATGTCAATTCGCCATTCGCTATGTACTTTATCCATACAAAAAGGTCGTAGTGTCGGCCGAAAGGCGAAGCACTCATTGCGATAGCAAATTAGTGGACAGCTAGCTATATGAAGTAAGGATAGTAGTTTTTTGAGCCATATAAGGTTGTAAATACAGGTATAGTACTATTAAATTAGCAATGATTGTGTCGTGCGCGCAGAAGCAATGTACACATCTCACTCGATGACTGCGGAAAGTCGCTGTCAAAACGCTGGAGTGAGCCAATACAGCAGTAGCGAGCGAATTGACCATCGTGCTGCGTCTTGCATCAACGCGAACTGGGCCGCAAAAATACAGCGCGCGAGAACATTCAGTGCCCCTTCGCAAATGGCTTTCCAAATACAGGAGCCCCCCTCCCTTCAAGAAGAAAGGGGGAAAGGCGAGCGGCCGCGCAGGCCGCCCGCAGTAGAACGCGGTCCCCCTCCCTACCCTCCTCCTGGATCGTTGCGTGAGACGAAAGATGGCGCGTTTCTTCCCTGCTTCCTTCGCTTGCGTGCGCGAGATGGAGCTGCGATCACCGGCTCACTCTCACCCGCTTTTCCTCGCAAGCTTTTATTCGCCTATAGAGCACACGACCACAATTTTATTGACCTTGGACTTCATGCGGAGCCTCACGGCGTCGTCGACGGCGACGGCAGAAATGCGCATGAGAAGTTCATATTTCTATCGCAATAAAAAGTGATATCTCAAACTGTATCCAATAGAGTCAATATCAAATTGCTGATTCTTGTCTACTGAAACAATGAAACCAAAGCTTTCCTGCTTCTTGGCAGACTCATGTTATTTTGGTGGATATTCTTTACCAAATAAGGCATGCCTCGACTTATCCGATCCTTGTTTAAGTTTGTGTTGCCGAACCAAAAAATCCATGCTTCAAATAATTGGGTAAGTTTTTATCATCAAGTTTCTCTTAGTTCTTTTTCCAGTTTATGCTTGTAAAACGTATGTGTCTAGCAATGGGAAACATAAAAGTATACAATTTCCGATAAGGGCATTGGGAGCGTGAGCTCATTGCGATAAGATAGACTAACAATTTATTACGAGGACAGAGATGTGGGCATGCTGGTAGTTTACTATGCAGCGCTGTGCTCTTCCTCTTTTGTTTGGACTTCTTTCAGCTGAATTCCTCATTCTTGAGCGATTTTTTTTAGTGTGTGAAGCCGTGATCGGCGCCGAATTGGAAGATAATTTGTCATCACCTTTGGGTGGTAAGAAAGCAAAAGGTAAGCGATGATTTTTTTTCTTGAGCGTAAGATGGTTAGCTACGTTCAAATAGAATTTTAATATACATAGGCGGCGCTAACGTATAGAATAAACTATTCTTTTAAAGGAGCCCTGTACGGACATCTATCGAAAACTGAAGTAACGGCACATGCGTCACAGCCATAACAATTAAAGAGCAATTATTATTGCATGAGTTATATATATTTAAGTTGAAGTCGGGAATTCCTTCCTCATGCAGATAGTGCAGAAGAAAGTGTAACTATTCACACAAAAAAACCTCTGAAGAGAGACCTACCCCCTTTGTAATATGATAAGCTTTTAGATTTAAACCTAGTGAGCTCCTGGTTATGATTGACCAACTCTGTAATTTCCTCAAACTTACGGTAGCTCTGGCACGGTAGCCAGCGCGAGCCCAGACACGGTAAATCACGGTTTTCTATGGCAGACGCATACTCAGCCAAATGCCTCTTCAGGCAGTTTGCGAGTCCATCCGATATATGTTCTTGGACGTGCCAAAAGTAAGGAATAGTCTAGGCCTGTCGTGCACTTGAAAAAAGGGTTTCACATTCTTTTAAAATTTTCACCTCACAGCCGCTCCACGCCTTAGTCGCATTCTCTTGAACTTTTCGCCCTACTGGAAAGCGCAAACTATTAACGTGCACAGGAGCTGAAACCACAATGTATATGATACAGCGACTAGCCACTTGTTTGAGGTGGCTACTACCTTTATATGCAAGGGACAGCGCACCGGCGCGTATTTTCCTCATCCTTTGCGCAACGTTTGTGCAAGCGGACACAATAGAGCTCCCTGGATAGCATGCACGCCTTAACTTAACCAGCTGGCTAGTAAAGCTGCATTTCATCGTGTGCACACATGGATTAGTTAATACAGGCCGCATACACGAAAAGCAAATGGTGTTGCTCACAAGCTTGGGGCGTTTCAGTGAGAAGAATCTGCCTGCAAAAGATATCATATCCTATGCGCGTGCAAAAGATGCACGCGCATAGGATATGCCGACAGAAAATGAGAATGTTTTTAGGGGGGGGGGGGGGGGCGTCGAGTAACTGCAGCCCACATTTTTATTACTTAACTGTAGCTTCACATTAATAAACTGCAACTTGTTTTGTCTAGGAAGCCGAAAGTTAAACTACAGTACAAGAACACGGTCCGTAAATTTATTAAACATCTTCAGGACATAAACGACCCCGGTATTGAATTCACTTTTCAAAAACGCAAAGTAATCATAGACGTAGAAATAATGTGCTGGCCGTCGTCACACAGTTGAATGAGCACAGCGCTTATGCCTATATCACTAATATCAGTGCTTCGTTTTAGTCAACGCCTCCTCATCAAAATGCCTCGAAACTGGACTAAAGGTCACCAGAAGCTCCAACTGTCGGTAGGCCAACTGGCACTTAGAGGACCAAGTGTTTGAGCTTTCCTTCAAAAGCAACAAGATCCGCAGATGAGGCAGCTGTAAATGTCCATGATGAATCGGGGGATGTAGAAAGAAGCAATAACCATGAAAAGCTTTTTGGTCTTTCAGCGCCTTTGACTGAAAGGCTTCACGAATCATAGCAGTCTCTTGCTGACATGGCCACATGACGTCCTTAGCCGCAAAGAAGCCGACCGCGAGTGCTTGACGCTGACTAATGTGGGATTTCCTGGAACTTAAAGTAAGGTTTGGCGGCCTAATACAGTCAAGAAGCAAAGAAAAGTGCCGAACATTCCTGTTGAATATTGTTACGCGAACGAAGGATTGAGACTAGAGACTATTTACAAAAATATTTACAAGGGGTAACTGCAGTGCTGAATAGTTCAGCTGACAGCTCGAGAGCCAGAGAGCGTTCGTCGTATTCGTCGGAGCGCCCGCGTGCATCGGCCACAAGGAACACGCAATATTGATGTATCATTAGCCCCGGCGGCACAAGAATCGTCCCGGGGCGTCTAAATATCCTTGATAACAGGAGAGTAATATGGTTTGAGGCGTGCGACATGCACAACGTCAGTGAAATTTGGGGCAGATGAGGCACTGGTACTGACTGGGGCTATTTCGTAGGCAACTACAGTCACGGCCAGCAGCACTCGATATGGGCCTGTGCACCGAGACAGGAGTTTTTCTGACAGGCCAACGTGACGGGTCGGGGACCACAGGAGTACCACAGATCCAGGCGAAAACTGGACGTCTCTGTGTTGGCGATCATACAAGCGCCGTTGCTTCTCTTGAGAGCTCAGGAGGCGGGTGCGGGCAATTTCGCGTGCTTGGGTTGCCGTGGTTATGGCGTCAAATGCATAATCGCTGGTCTCTGCTGTGGCTGATTTAAGAGATGCGTCCCGTGGCAATGTGGGCTCTCGGACGAACTGCAGAAAGAACGGGCAATAACCGGCAGTGTCGTGACGCGATGAACTATATGCAAAAGTGGCATAGGGTAGCGCAAGGTCCCAATCAGTATGGTCGGACGCGACGTACTTTGCAAGCATGTCTGTTAGGGTGCGATTCAGACGCTCAGTGAGACCATTAGTCTGTGGATGGTAAGACGTAGTCAGCTTGTGCTTGGTGGAGCAGGACTGCAGGATGTCGACTATGGCTTGAGAAAGAAATGTCCGACCACGGTATGTGAGAAGTTGGTGTGGAGCATTATGCTGCAGAATCACGTCGCGTGAAAAAAATCGGCGACATCAGTGGCGCAGCATGTTGGAAGCGCTCTGGCCACATTAGTCAAGTGTAACGCGTGGCGTAATCTGTCGCCCCAGCGACCCACTTGTTGCCAGACGTGGATAGCGGGAAAGAGCCAAGGAAGTCCAAGCCAACGCCAAAGAACGGCTCCCAAGGAATGTCGAGTGGCAGAAGGCACCTGGCAGGGAGCGTCGATGGTGTTTTACGGCCCTGGCATTTTTCACATGCCGCACCGTATTCCAGACGAAGCGGGCACGGCCGGGGCGAATGAAGCGTCGGCGAATCCGTTCGTAGGTGCGGCAGACGCCAAGGTGACTTGCCGTTGGTAAATCGTGAAGTTCATGGAGAACAGCTGACCGGAGGTGTATAGGAATGACGAGGAGTAGAGCAGGACCATCGGGGGTACATTGTGGTGGTATATTACACCATCCCGGAGAACAAACGGGTGAAGGGACGAATCAGAAGGCGAAGATTCCAAGACATCAACAATGTCGCGCAAAGTGGCATCACGGCGTTGCTCGTCGGCAACGTGTAGCAGCTGAGAATCGGAGAAAACGCATGCGTCAGCATCGGGGTCAGGGTCGGCGTGTGATTCGCCCACTGGATAGGGTGATAAACAGTCTGCGTTTTCATGTAATCGGCCCAACTTCTACTCAAGTGCATAGGAATATTCTTGCAGCCGCAGAACCCAGCGACCAAGCCGAGCGGCCGGTAGGATCCTTCAGTGAGGAAAGCCAGCAGAGCGCGTGGTGGTCCGTGATTATAGAGAAGTGCGTGTCATACAAGTACGGGCGGAATTTGGAAACCGCCCAGACGACAGCCAGGCATTCACAATCTGTTATCGAATAGTTACGCTCAGCTGCTGTGAGGAGGCGGCTAGCGTACGCAATAACGCGATTTTGACCCTGTTGGCACTGCGCTCAGACGGCTCCGATAGCGTAACCGCAGGCATCAGTACGCACCTCTGTAGAAGAGGACGGGTCAAAATGGGCCAGTATAGGTGGCGTGGCGAGAATCTTGATAAGGTGGGCAAACGCGGCAGTTTGTTGGGGGCCCCACATACACGGCACGTCCTTCTTCAGAAGATCAGTAAGAGGTCGGGAATTCACTTCGAAGTCTTTAACGAAGCGTCGGAAGTAGGAACAGAGACTTACAAAACTTCGGACATCTTTGACAGACTGAGGTACAGGAAAAGACGTGACAGCACGAATTTTCTTCGGGTCTGGCTGAATACCCGAAGCGTCGACGAGGTGGCCCAGTACTGTAATGTGCCGACGACTAAACTGACACTTCGAGGAATTTAGTTGGAGCCCAGCCTCGCGTAGGACTTGAAGAACAGCTGATATGCGCTCAAGGTGTGTCTCAAATGTAGGCGAAAATAGGAGAACGTCGTCTAGGTAGCAGAGGCATGTTGACCATTTGAACCCTTGAAGCAAAGAGTCCATCACGCGTTCGAAAGTGGCTGGAGCATAGACCGAATGGCATAACTTTGGATTGCTATGGAGCATCAGGAGTGATGTACGCATCTTATCTTGGTCTTACTCGCCGTGGTTGCTCAGTGGCTATGATGTTGGGCTGCTGAGCACGAGGTCGCGGGATCGAATCCCGGCCACGGCGGCCGCATTTCGATGTGGGCGAAATGCGAAAAAACCCGTGTACTTAGATTTAGGTGCACGTTAAAGAACCCCAGGTAGTCAAAATTTCCGGAGTCCCCCACTACGGCGTGCCTCAAAATCAGAAAGTGGTTTTGGCACGTAGAACACCATAATTTGCTTTTAATTTTCCCTTGGTCTTTTTCACCCACGGAAATCTGCCAATAACCGGCGCCCGCGTGCATCAGCAACAATCAACACGCAATATGCATGTATCAATATCTTACCGTAAATAATAACGTCGTCTCTATAACAAACGTATATATTCTATGTTAGTACATGCAACACGCGTCCGTAAATATTTCCAATGTCGCTGGAGTATTTCGCCAGCGAAACGGCTTGGTTGTTAAACTCAGACTGTCAGGCATTATGAAGGGCCACGACTAGTGCCATGACTGCATCGTTTTTTTGCAATACCCGAACCGCAGGCATAATGAGGACAAGTACCATGCCCCATAATCACAGTCAAAGGCGTCATCTATTCGTGGGAGTGCACAGACTATTTTTTTTTCGTCGGTCTTTAAGCGGCGATAAATCACAAATAATATTCCTCGGGAGCTCCTATTTCAATACATGTAAAAGGAAAATTTGTTTTACTCGGCAACCACTGCGCAATATTGGGCGGGGTATTTTTGCGTATAAAAGCAAAAATTAAAATCTAGTGACTGTTGGTTTCAAATGTTTGTTTTAGGTAGCAACGTTTTTACTAAAAATTGGCAAAAATTGAACATTTTCAGAAAACGGTACTATCAGGTTTACAACTCTGTAACTCAGCAATCAAAAATGATATCAAAATTTAGTGAATTGCATCTAATAGTACATCTAAAGCTTACAAAATTGATATGTCACACATGAATTTCAAAAATATAGTAATATGAAATACAGCTTTTGCAGAACCCTTTTACGCAACCTAAGAAATTCACGTAATTAGTCCGCTTTAATGGGTGCCGTTTACAGAACCCAGATATCTTCTCTTGAGGCAGAGCTATTAATTTTTAAACGTCGTGCTGCAATTTTTTTTCAAACTTTCCATTATCTTTCTAACAATTTTCAGGTCCTAAATCGAAATTCTGGTTCCAATAGTCACTAGAACATTTTCTCTCAAACGCAACAATTTTCATTAAAATGGGTCGAGGTGTTGTCTCAGAAAAACATTTTCGCCTTTTATATGTATCTTTAGACGCAGCGTCGGAGCCGGGCCCGCGCTAAAGCTCCCTCTTCAGGTGACGAGGCTGCTTAGGATCTACAGTACTGGTACATTATTCCTTTTTGTGTCATTTCTTCGTCTTGCTCGACATTTACTATTATTTTCAATGACAAAACGTGGTGCTTCATTTTCGCTTTTGATAACGTGGTGAGCTTTAGCGTCTGCATCCTCAGGGACAGAACACCATAAAGTGTTAAAAAAAGCTTTTTTTTGTATACGTGTTCTAAGCATAAAACTAGCTCTAAAATTACTTTCACAATTCACAATTCCCAATTCACAAAATCACAATTCAAAATGAGGTATTCAAACACTGGCATTGCGTTGTTTCTTTTTTAATTTCCAGGTGCCCGCTTCCACAGGGACTTAAGGTAACAGCAAAACCAGAGGATTCATTCTGGCCCTCATGTTGCACTACAACGGGCGCCTCGAGGCGTCCGAAACGCAGGGAACGGTCACTAAGTAGTTCAACTACTGCACCGAAAAGATCCAGACTGCGTCGTGACCAGTCTTGAATTTTGTAAAGCGGACTTTCGCGCCCTGATACACAAAGGTGTTTCTTCGTTTACTTTCACAGAAGGAAATGCAAGTAGAAAAATAAAGCAAGGAGCGACATCAGAGCTATAAGCCGTGCTACATGATGAACGTGTTGGAAAGCAATCTTTTCAATAATTCAGTTGCTTCTTGTAATGCGAAATATTTTGTTGTGTACCGACAAAAGCCATGATAACAATCACAAATTTATTATAAGAAAAGGAATTGAGTGAGCGATGAATTTAGTGGTATATCTCAAAAAGCAGCAATCCTGTGCCCCTTTTGTATTTCTCAAGATGCCTTACAGTAGTAAGGTATGCGTCGCAGATGCAGTGTCATTTTTTTAACCGAACATTCTTTTTTTTTCATAGCCTACAAATGTTTGCGAAATACATCGCTGTATACGAGTTATGTTTTCAGAAATACAGAATTTACAAAAGAAGAACAGTAAAAGAAAACAGCAATCCATTAACTCATCAACTACTACCATTATATATTACCTTGCTACCAACCTCAAGGCCCGAGTTTATATTGGAAAGTTGAAGAAAATCTGCTTGTACACAGAAATACGGGACGCCACCCTACTCTTTTTATTTGGCTGGTTACGTACGTGCCACTATGACACGCGTCTCTGTGCAAGAACCTGTAGGTAGTATAAGAGTGGCATATAACAAAGCTGCCGTCGTCCTTCCCTCAGTGTACGAACTTAATTGGCCGCCGGAAAGACTGTGTGCAGCGAGGGTATTGTTCGTAGTCATGATTTTAATAGTTTCTGATTCTCCTGCCCTCTGGAGCAGACCTATGCACAACAATTGATACGTGTACCATCAGGTGACATGCCATCAAAGCGGCCGTGCTTGACGTCTCATGTGGCGAGAACGCACCAGTGATGCCGTGTGATCGACAGTACGTGTCTCCACGGGGGAGCAGCTCCTCGCCTATCGGACAAAATGCGTCTGGACAAAATGCCTGAGCGCTAATTTGTGTGGTTGAAAGCCGCGCCGAAAACTTGCAGCGTGGCTGAGTGTGAAAAAGAAGTGCGCACTGCTTAAAGTCACATTGTCACATTGGTAAAGTCACGAAGTAACATTGCTTAAATGAACCGCAAATCTCGTTTTTTTAAGAGAAATGTATGTAGCTTTGTGTAGTTGTGTCGTGGTCCCTTATATATGAACGCAATAATAAAGGTAGCAATGCATCGTTGTGTATCAAGTTTGATTTTTTTAGCCTTGCAGGCAATAAATAGCGTAATGTACATATACAATTAGCATGGGAAATTTTCCTGTGTAGGTAGCTCATGTGCACAGATAACTTAGGCAGCCGTCAAAGAAAATCAGAATGAAACTCAATAGCTTGTGCTAAGTAATCAAAAACATCCGGGAAATAGACTTTCCTTAAAGATAATGGTGTTTTTGCTGTCAACATTCAATTGTCAAAATAATATATACATTGCTGTCTTAGCGTTGACATCTAACATATTTACCCTAAGCCACTTAGATAAATGTTCAAGCAAATATTAGCCCGTGAATTAAGACCGTCATAATCTGCCCCGAGGAATATGCATTGGTGTCTTAAGCATAACAAACAATATTAATTGCTAGTGGTATGTTTATAATGTGGTTAATATACTTATTAAATAGTAAGCAGCCGGGAATGGGCCCTTGTAAATATCCGCGTGTAATTTGACCCTTGGTATATTTAGCATTGCCGACGCTAGTGCATTGCGCCGCGTTTTAAAGTAGCTCTCTATCATGTCTAAATCTTTACCGCTAGACCCCATACCTGACAGCTTGAGCGATAAAACATCTTGTTTTACCACATGGACAGTTCTGTAAACCTTAAGAAGGCTATGAAAACGTTGCATCCCGTAAACTCTCGGTGTATACCTTATTGAAGATTCGGGGAGTCTTTGTTGCGCCGAAATACATATGTACCATAATTCTTTTACAAGCTTCAGCGCTGAATGGCAAGTAAATCAACAAGCCAGATAATCGCTCATCAATCCATTCACACCGAACACCGCCTCTCAATGTTCGGATTTGATTTGCGGCAAACGCTTGCTGTAAAATTATCCTCCATAGCTGGGTCTTCAAGGTGCTTCTGCTGTGCCGGCTAAACGGCGATGTGGCTACGTACCCGAAAGTACTGATAGGCCATTGACGTCAATTTGTTTGTTGCGGTTATTGCTATGACGTCGGCGTTCTCATTTCTAGAAATAAAATGTATTAACTATTAAGGGCAATGACATTTGAAAATCTGATGGTGGAATACCAATAGCCAGCCCAGGGTATAGCGCTCATTGCCACTTAACGCTTCATTCCCGTTGACGTAGTTTGAGAAGAACATAAGTAGGTGAGGTGACCTCGGGCAAATTTATACATTTCATTCAGTGCGTCAGATGAGAGGTAACATTTTTCTACTTATGTCTAGGTCACGTCATTATCATCATCATCATGGGGTGAGCTACACAGAACTAGAGAAATGTTTCCTGTCATCTGACGCACCGAATGAAATGTGCAGGTTTGCCTGAAACAGCCCAGTTCCTTAAAATGAGTTTTGTAGTATCTGGTAACATGCTCTACCATGCTGCCAGCTCATGACAGTTGGCCTCTGGGCGTGGAACTGTATGTTCGAAACTCGCTAACACCGAAGTTTCTCCTTTCAAATTTATTCCTGTTTTATACATGATTAGATT
Organism: Dermacentor variabilis; assembly: GCF_050947875.1. Taxonomy (NCBI): domain Eukaryota; kingdom Metazoa; phylum Arthropoda; class Arachnida; order Ixodida; family Ixodidae; genus Dermacentor; species Dermacentor variabilis. The sequence continues at coordinate 85,698,213 of NC_134575.1, forward strand.
ATAGAAAACACCGAGGCGAAGTTAGAACGCAGCCGATAGCTTGTGTGGACAAGGAATGCGCGAATAACACAGGCTTCTATGATCGAGAACGAGGGTGATATGGCGCTGCGGTGACACCCTCTCCCCTTAAGAAACACTTGGGGCGCCAGCATGGTAGCAGGTGCTCCCTCTCGCCCGCTCTGCCTCCGCCAAGGCTCGCACGTGATGGGGTGTCGCATCTAATAGGAATTTAGGTGCCGCTTTGCTGCTAAAGAGGCTGGCTTTCTCGCTAAATCGGCCATTTGATGCTTTCGCATCAAAATGCATAACCAACTGCTTGGTCACGAATTTCCTAGTCAGCAACAGAATCAATGCAGACGTTAAAAGACACTCACACGTTTATTGGAAAAGATACTACTAGCTTTCCTTTGTGATCTAGGTATGTACATTTTCTTACAAGCCTACAAGAACCTTATCTATATGATTCTTGGAAGTCTGTATATTTATTCATTGAAAAGCATTTTATCTTTCTTACTTGTATAAGTATTAAGAAACCAGTGTAGGCAAACCTGTTCGTGTTAAAATATGTGAAGCGACGCCTAATGTGTACAACAACGCATTATTTCGCAATTTTGACTTTACATTTAGCATATTTTATGTGTACATGGTGCTTCTTCTAGAAGATGGCGACCAAACGTGTCTTTCAAGTGAAATAAGCATGACGTTTTCGCTCGAGAATCTTGCGTTTTTTGATGAAGCCGAAAGATTAATCATGAAATATATGATGATAATATTAAGCTGTTTGTTTTAAATAAAATGGAGAAATAACAAGCACAAAGACAGCGAGAGCGGTCGAAATATGTCGAACATTTTAGCTTCTTGGACTCAAAACGTGTCAATGCACTATGTAAATCCCTATTTGCCGCCATTGCAAAGTCAAGCGTATCGCTTCTTCATTACAAAAGTCAACCACATTGTTAACCTTTAGATTTTCTGATGCTGACATCACAAAAATGTCATTTCAGAAGCAGGAGCTTCTACTGGAACTTGATTGCTTTTCCGTAGCTTAATATGTTTAAAGAAGGGAACAGCTTTCTACGCTGCACCGCGGAAGGATTTATATGAGACACATATGACGATGTGTCTGGCATAACAGAATAAGGACAGATGCTTCGCAAGGCTCAAGACTTTAAAAGGACGCAAGTGAGTACAAGGGGTCCCTTTTGCACACATATAGTGGTCTTATGGATGTTTGGACTTGCTGGTTCATCACCTTGGTTCCTTTTCTGTGTGGCCCATACATTTCACTGACCAAAGCCTTTGAAAGAATGCACTTCACTATACGGGATACATTTGGTAGGAGTACAGTGGACCTGCATGTAGGTTTGGCTTTGTAGTTTCATCATGTTCAATGTTTTTCTGTGCAGACTAAACAATACACTGACTCAAGAAAGAACCCAGCACACAAATAGCGCTGTCTGCCCTGCGTTCATGCAATTGTTGCGCTACACCAAAAATAATTTAATATAGCGGACCTTAAAGGGACACTAAAGCGAAACAACAAATGAGTTTAGACTAATAAAGCATTGTTTGAGAACACTGTAGGCAGTCACTTCAAAATAATAGTTTGAATATTATATGAGAAAATTAAGGTAGAAGTATGAGTATTTGAATTTTGCGCCGAAAACCCGACGCCGGTACGTCAGTGTGACGTCAGGGATTACAAAGTATGTTTTCGCATTTCGGCCGCGTTGGCTCAGTAAGGGTTCCCGAAACTTGCTATGTTTAATATTTTGTTCCTTTAGAAGACAATGTAGTCAATCTGTAGCGATAAATAATTAGGTAGGCCCTAGAAGGTGCCATCAATATCCATGACGTCACATCGACCAAGTGCGGGAACTTCAAGGAGGCGTCGCCTCCCGGCTTTCGTTCTTGCGCTTTTTCTGGCTTACCAAGCGTCTTATGGTGGTAAGAGTGGTCTTCTTGGTGTCGTACAGAGGTAATTTACTGATACAGAACAAATCTTTTTTTTCTCTTTAGTGTCCCTTTAATGCACTGCCTACACTTGAGCGGGCGAATGAGGTTACGGTCGCGATTTCCGCTGCCCTCAATGTGTGATATGTTTGGCAACAGACGGCGGACAGGCTTATGCCCAACGTTACTAGACTAGCTTCAGTTGTAAAACTCCCCGCCCGCGCGCTTACAGCCGCTGTCACCACTTCTGTTACAGCCGCCAGATGGCAGCGCCATTCCATCGAACACCACTGCAGACGCCTCGCCGCAGCCTTGAGCTCGTGCGGACGGGCAGTTTGCTCGTGTTTCACGCTAGCTGGCTTCTCCCTTGTCCAAATTAGTGATACCACGAGAAAGCAGTATCCACCTACAGCAATAAGATTTATCGGGCAAGTTGGTTCATACTGAATGAAGGGTAAACTGCACGAAACGAAGAAACGCATACAGTGAAGCGCTGAAGCTGCGTTTTTAAATGTCCTGTGTTTCTTCCTGTCATCTTAACGTTTCGCGCAGTTTAGGCTCACGAGCCTGAAGATCTGGACAAAGTGCTTGATTGTAGGATGATCTTCATCCCCAGCGAAACTTCTCACCACCCCAAAGAAGCTCTACAAAAAGAAAGATGGGGTCGGTCATTCAACATCATCATCATCATCATCATCATCATCATCGTCATCAGCCTGGTTACGCCCACTGCAGGGCAAAGGCCTCTCCCATACTTCTCCAACAACCCCGGTCATGTACTAATTGTGGCCATGCCATGCCTGCAAACTTCTTAATCTCATCCGCCCACCTAACTTTCTGCCGCCACCTGCTACGCTTCCCTTCCCTTGGGATCCAGTCCGTAACCTTTAATGACCATCGGTTATCTTCCCTCCTCATTACATGTCCTGCCCCTGCCCATTTCTTTTTCTTGATATCAACTAAGATGTCATTAACTCGCGTTTGTTCCCTCACCCAATCTGCTCTTTTCTTATCCCTTAACGTTAGACCTATCATTCTTCTTTCCATAGCTCGTTGCGTCGTCCTCAATTTGAGTAAAACCCTTATCGTAAGCCTCCAGGTTTCTGCCCCGTAGGTGAGTACTGGTAAGACACAGCTATTATATACTTTTCTCTTGAGGGATAATGGCAACCTGCTGTTCATGATCTGAGAATACCTGCCAAACGCACCACAGCCCATTCTTATTCTTCTGGTTATTTCCGTCTCACCATCTAGATCCATGTTCACTACCTGCCCTAAGTAGATGTATTCCCTTACGACTTCCAGTGCCTCGCTGCCTATTGTAAATTGCTGTTCTCTTCCGAGACTGTTAAGCATTACTTTAGTTTTCTGCAGATTAATTTTTAGACCCACTCTTCTGCTTTGCCTCTCCAGGTCAGTGAGCATGCATTGCAATTGGTCCCCTGAGTTACTAAGCAAGGCAATATCATCAGCGAATCGCAAGTTACTAAGGTATTCTCCATTAACTTTTATCCCCAATTCTTCCCAATCCAGGTATCTGAATACCTCCTGTAAACACGCTGTGAATAGCATTGGAGATATCGTATCTCCCTGCCTGACGCCTTTCTTTATTGGGATTTTGTTGCTTGCTTTATGGAGCACTACGGTGGCTGTGGAGCCGCTATAGATATCTTTCAGTATTTTTACATACGGCTCGTCTACACCCTGATTCCGTAATGCCTCTATGACTGCTGAGGTTTCGACAGAATCAAACGCTTTCTCGTAATCAATGAAAGCTGTATATACAAGGGTTGGTTATATTCCGCACATTTCTCTATCGCCTGATTGATAGTGTGAACATGATCTATTGTTGAGTAGCCTTTACGGAATCCTGCCTGTGCCTTTGCTTGACAGAAGTCGACCTTTTCATTCCGTGAAGATGGTTAATCAGCGAAGCTGAAACGTACGGCCCCTGTGTTTATCACTGGGTTAATCCCGAGGGTTCAGTAAAGTATTTCTCAATTATGAGGGTACACACACAATTGGCTGCAACCGAGAGAACGACGTCACTGACGGTATGCCTGCAGTCCGCAGTTGTCGCTTGCATTCGATGTCTCGAGTTTGCTCGGCGGCGTGGTTAGCAGCCTTCGCCCGCGATTTGCCGCTTGTGATTCTTCGAAATTAAATTTCTTCAAAATTAAATCTGTCCGTTACGTAAGACAATGAGTGGCTCATACTCCCTTAAGCAATGGCTCATACCCCCGTAAACGCGGCCTCCACATTACGACGACATAAGTGAAGTGAAATTCTACGCTGGAATGATGAACGGCAACGCAGCCAGCTGTGGAAGCCAACGACGAAGGCGCGAGCAGTGGCACGAGCGCGTGCCGTGCATTTCGCACAGAGTTCCCGTAGGCACGAGGAATCGCTCTGTTCTACGTCGAGCGAAGCGTCGCATTGCTGGAAGCACAGAAAAAGTGACGCTCCGAACTGTCGACATCGTTTCGATAGCCGCCTATGCAGCCAGGTACGCAGCACAATGGCATCGTCTCCTGATATTCTTAAGAAATTGGCGAACGCCACAGTTCCACGGATGACATGTTTACTGAAATTCGCCGTCAACAACGAACCACAGAATACACCAACGCTGCACCGCGTGCTTAGTGCGGCCCGCCCGCGTAGCCGGCTAGTGAGGAAGTGAAGCTGGGCTAGGGTGCCTCGATGCCAGCTCCGCCGTTCAGGGTGGTGCCATCCTTTGACCACCCCCACGCCGCCTCTTTCTCGCTGCGACGCCATTTTGAATCACGGCGGGCGGTCAGAGTGGTCGCAGTCGATCGGTGCTAACAGCTGAGCTTGCGTTTTTCGAGGCACTCGCTGGTTGTTCAACTTGTTTGACAGTGTTCGACTGCATGAATGGCAAGCTTGTCAAGTCCACTGAGCCATCATGACGGGCTGTTGTGTGCCAATGTGCTCCGGGTCAACACGTAAAGGCCTGCGTTGTTTTCGCTTCCCCTGGGACTCGGAGCGAAGAAGGAAACGGGAAGCTCAAGTAAAGCGGGATCAGTGGAACGCAACTGACAGCTCATATATCTGAGAGGTGAGTTGCAAAACGGTTGAGTCTTATCGATCCGCATTTTGCAATTAAAGCAAACTCGTGTACGCCACTGCAGCATAGGCAGCGTATAGGTACGCGCATACGTACGGGCGCGAGCGTGTTTTTCGTTTTGAACTTAGCTTTTCTACGCGAGTAGTGCCCTGATTATAGAGTCGGACGAGGGTGATTTTCATTCGCGGAATATTTAACACTAGCAAAAAATCGTAACGTCGCGCACCTGTTTTATATTTTCACAGGAAGCACTGGCGTCTCTTTTGCAAAGTTCGCATCGCTATTGTTTAGACAGCAGAGTTACTTTTACGTTGAGCGAAAATAGACGAACCAAAAGTTAAGTGCTCGTTATTTGCTACTGAAGGCACCCACTGCTTCATCTGGAGAGTGCGGCTGTTCTGCTGGTGCCACTCGAAGCCCTGCGGTTTTTTTTGTTTTTTTTTGACATCTCAGTAGATAATTGCGGCTCTCATGTCAAAGTGCATAGGCGATTTTTTTATTGGTATATAATTGCATCGGTGCTATTCGAAAGCGACGTAGCCGATGTTATGATCGCGGGTATATTTGCACTACGCTGTTCGTAAGCAGACCTTATCGCTGCATGTTCATTCCCGATCGTGGTTGCTATTCTCTGACGGAGCTAAATACCTAAGCAGGCTGTACTCATGTAAACGTGCAGCTAACGCACATTACGGGTCAAATTTTTCCTGAGATTTCTGGTTCAGCGTCCGTCGTAGCCTGCGCGTTGTTTGGAAACGTGCGAGGTTCGGTAATACGCAACATTTTTTATGAACATTTTCTGTTAAGCACCTTAAATAACTGGTTATTTTTTACAAGTATTTTTGTATCAGTCCAAACAAACGTGAATAATCACATTTTGTGTTTTATTTATTTTTAGCTCCACTTTGAAGAGGACCAGTTTGAAAGAAATCGACAGGATGGACGGCGCCTGCTAAACTCTACAGCTCCGCCCCCGCTGTTCGACTTTAGACGTGAGTAATAATTGTAGTGGAGCGTATTACTTCCGCGATTTGTAGTTATTTCAATAAGCATTGAGACATGTCTTTTTTATTGTTATTATTAATTCAGCTCAACCTAAGCGAAGGAAACTCCCTATGATACGGACTGCCGAATGTGGACCTGCTGGCGAGGAAGGCACCAACTCCTCCTCAACAGTTGCTACAGACGCTGACCAAGAAGACTCCGCTGAACTGATTCGAGATAGTACCTCTTCTTTCGAAGGAAATGCAGTCGAGCATGAGAGCAATAAATATAGTTCCTCGCTCTCTGTATGTGAGCTACGAAAGGCTCTGCAAGATGCGAAAAAGAAAAACACTGATTTGCATGAAAACTTGTCGACATCAAAAAAGAAGTTGAAGACTGCTGCCAGGAAAACAAAGCGGTTAGAAAAAGATCTCTCAGCGCTGACCAAAAATCTGGATTTCTTGAACGAAGACCAGAAGGCTGCCTTGAAGCGAAAGAGCCGGAAAGCTAGTCCATGGAGTGCAGAAACCATAAAGAAAGCGCTGCAACTCAAATTTGCTTGTGGCTCGGCAGGCTACGACTTACTTTTAGAACAGGGCAATCCTCTTCCCTCACGAAGAACACTTTGCAGACAACTGCAGCACCTGTCATTTAAGCCCGGCGTTTTGATTGATACAGTAAAGATGATGATAGTGAAAGTGGCCGCAGTGTCAAACATTGAAAAAGACTGCTTCACATTCCTCGATGAAATGGAGATTCGCAAGGGTGTCGAGCTAGACCGCAGTGGTGACGGCTTCCTTGGCAAGGTGACGCACCCTGAAACCGACCGAGCAGCAAACCATGTACTCGTCTTTATGGTTAGGGGCCTAAACACCCGCTGGAAGCAGGTGATTGCTTATCACTACACAGGTGCTTTTGTCAATGGAGATAAGCCTGAGAGACTTTGTCTTCCATTTAATCAACCTTTGTGCAGACATTTCTTTGCGTGTGCTGTGCGTGACATGCGACATGGGGAGCTCCAACCGTGCGATGTGGCGGAGCTTAAACCTCTCAAGCTCCCGCTACTCTGTCACTAGATGCACTGTTCCCCACCCATGTGACAATTCTATGTCATTGTTTTTTGTGCCGGATCCTTCACATGTACACCTATTTCTGAAGACGCGGCTGCAAGGAGCAGGCCTCGCCGACGCGCGCCTCCACTCCCGCGCACTGACATGAAAATCATTATCCGCCCGACCCCGGGCCTCATAGTTCGAAAACTACAGACCCACCAGGTGGCCAAGGCGATCGTCCAAGCCACCGGAGGTGCGCCGACCTGCAAGGGGGATGATTTCATCGTCCGCCTGCGACACGGCTCGAACATCATCATCGTGAGCACCCCTCACGAGGCCACGGCGGCCATCCTCATGAAAATTGTAAGCCTCACCTTTCACGGACGATCACACCCTGTGAAGGTGTATCTATCAACACCCGAGGGCCTGCTTAAAGGTGTCGTACACGGCATCGACGCAGGCACCGGCGAAGAAGAGCTTATGGCGAATCTTCGGGTCCGCACACATGGAGTGCGCATCGTGCGGGCCCGTATGCTCGGACAATCCCAGACAGCCCTACTCCACTTCGAGGGACCCCAGGTGCCTAGATTTGTGTATTACTACGGAGGGGAGATGCCTTGCCGAGACTACCAGCCGACAAGGCAGTTCTGCTCCATCTGTAGAATCACCGGACACCGACCAGACGTCTGCCCCAACCCAACGGTTCGTGCGTGCAACGTTTGCAACCACATTAACCCAGACGCCGGACACACTTGTGTTCCGAAGTGCGCCCTGTGCGGAGGGGCCCATCTCACGGCCGCAACAGAGTGCAACAACAAGCTCAAGCGCATTCCACCCAGATGGAAGCCTACCTCCACGACCACACCCAAAACCCAACGACAGCCCCGCCCGGTCACTCAGTCGACCAAGGCGGCTGACCTTCGCCCGCGATGGTTCAGCTCCGAGCGGGAAGACTCCGACTACTCGGAGTCTCCGAGCATCTACGGATCCCGGTCCGGTTCCAACCCAAGGTCCAGGTCCCGCTCCTGCTCTCGGCCCCGGTCTCACTTTCGGTCGCCCAGACGGCGATCTCGGTCGACGCCCAAACAAGGGGAGCAGGCAGCACCAGCCACCGCGGCACTCAAAGACAAGGGGCCCCAGCAGCACCACCGAAAGACCAAGGAAGCCTCACCCAAGAGGACTACCACCAAAGTACACGAGGTAAGCTGGGCAGCAGTAGCCTCCCCCTCGTATAAAAAACCACAGACGCCACTATCTGTTAAATTGGAACAGGAACTCGCCACCATGCACGCACAGATACAAACACTCACACAAGAAAACAGACAACTCAAACAACAAGTGATACAGCTCACACAAATACCACAAGAGATGGCTCCGCACAAGGACATCATCGACCTACAAACCCATGTCGATGCCATCCGCAACCAGATGCAAGCCTTCATGGACGCTACACGCGCCCAGTTGGAACAAATAACACAGACTGCAATACAACGCACAGATGCAGCAATAAAACATATGGAATCCACTGTAGATAGCAAGCTTAGGAACCAGCTTCACTCCATAAAACTACGGAAGACGCTACGACAGAACCTTTACAAGGTCACACCAAACCAAATCGTAACGTCACCGACCACAACGTCCAACAATGCCTAGACCATACAGGCAAGTCAAAGAAAACTTAGAAATTTGGCAATGGAACTGCCGTGGGTTCCGGAGGAAGAAACGGCTGCTGACACAATTGATCGCCCATTCCTCAAAGCCACCGGGGGTCATAGCCCTACAAGAGCCCGGTACCCGACCAACACTACATGGCTACGAAGAATACCACACAAGTCAAGACGACAAGTGGAAGGTAGCCACACTAGTAGACAGAAACATCACAACCATACAACACAAACCCATAGACGACGTGGACATACTACATGTACTTCTCGAAATAATATACAAAGGCAACCAGAAACAGAGCGCCTTCATCCTCAACATATATTGCCCCCCCAGCCAAAGGCGGGCAAACATAGGAAAACTCTTTGGGGACACTCTCCGCCTTGCTAAAGACAGTCCCCTGGTAATCATAGGCGACTTCAACGCTCAGAACACGCTATGGGGGTACCAGAGGCAGGATTGGAAGGGTCTCCAGCTACAAACACTAATTGAGCAATGTCACCTCACACTCATCACAGACCCGAACATACCAACGAGGGAAGGGAACAGCGTAACACGCGACACCACTCCCGACCTCGCCTTCATCACTCAAACCACGCGAGCCGAATGGCTCAACACACTCGAAAACCTAGGCAGCGATCACTACATACTAAACATAACACTACAGACTGGACGCCTACGCAGGCAGATCGGCACAGCTAAACTCACTGACTGGCGCAAAATCAGGGAAGCCCAAGAACAGGATGCCGACACAATCACGAACCTGGAAGACTGGTGCGACAATCTCCGTCGACATAAACAACGCCACACGAAGGAAATCGCCAGAACGGAAGAGACCCCAGAGGTGGATCCCCACTTACTACACCTGTGGGAGGCCAAAAGGGGCCTTACCCGCCGCTGGAAAAAACAGAAATATAACAGGAAACTGAAGACGCGCATAGCACAAATAACAGCGGAAGCAGAAGAATATGCCATGACACTCGCCTCAGCGAACTGGTATAGATTCTGTGACTCCTTCGGTGGCACGCTGGACACGGCCAAGACGTGGCACATCCTCAAAGCCATCCTGGACCCCACCAAAACCAAAGGAGAAGGACAGAGGGCTCTGGAACGGTTACTACACACCTACCCAGGCAGCCAACAAGACCTCATCGATGCCATCAAGACCAAGTGCTATGGAGATCCCACTCCCACACAACCATGTAGAACACCGTACACAGGACAACCCAACCCACTAATGGACGAACCGATCACCGAAAACGAATTGAGAGCAGTCAGCGCAGCCACCACCCGTAGCACAGCGGCGGGCACGGACCAAATCACGAATGCGATGATCAGAAACCTAAGCGACAAGTCTATCTCCGCGCTCACGGCCTTTCTCAACCAACACTGGGAACAAGGTACGGTACCGGCGATGTGGAAACACGCACGAATAATCATGATCCCTAAACCGGGCAAGAAATTGGCAATTGAAAACCTCAGACCAATATCGCTCACGTCCTGCCTCGGCAAGGTGTACGAAAAAATTATAAACACGAGACTACAGAGACACTTGGAAGATAACAAACACCCACCGGACACCATGTTCGGTTTCCGCGCAGGCCTGTCCACACAAGATGTGCTACTTCAAATCAAGGAAGAAGTCCTCACTAACGTTTCCCGCAGCGGCGAGCACGTGATCCTAGCAATCGACATCAAAGGGGCTTTCGACAAGGTCAGCCACCAAGGAATCCTAGAAGGGCTGGCCAACACCAACTGCGGCGAGCGAACGTACAAGTATGTTCAGAGCTTCCTGAGCCACCGCACGGCGGAGCTGAAGATGGGAGAGATCCAGACTCCAGTGTACCACCCTCCCAACAAGGGCACACCACAAGGTGCTGTCATCTCTCCCACGCTGTTCAACGTCGCCATGATCGGTCTCGCAAGCAAACTGCAGGACGTAGCAGGTCTTCGGCACGCAATCTACGCAGACGATATAACGCTCTAGACCACAACAGGGTCCCTCGTTGAAAAAGAAGAACGGCTGCAAACTGCAGCAAATCTCATCCAAGATTACGTCAGCCAACGGGGTCTACAATGCTCCCCCGAGAAATCTGAGCTTCTACGAGTCTGGCGAGGCCGGGGTAACCACACAGTCCCCACAGACCCAACAAGAAGACTCGAGGTACGCCTCAACGGGGGCCTCATACCAGAGAAGCCATTGCTGAGGGTGCTGGGCATGTGGCTGCAGTCCAACCAGCGGGCCACACACACCCTTGCGCTCCTTAAAACCAGTGTCAAGGCGGTATCACGCATGATCTCCCGCGTAACATCCAAGAACAGAGGCTTGAAGGAAAGGGACACCCTCCGACTGGTCAGTAGCCTGGTGGTGAGCAGAATCACATACAGCCTGCCTTACTACCACCTCACACAGTCCGAGACAAAGCAGGCCGACACACTTTTGAGGATGGCTTTGAAGACCGCTCTCCGCCTGCCGATGAGTACATCGACTGAAAAATTATTGGCGCTAGGGTTGCACAACACCCTCAGCGAACTGACAGAAGCCCATTACGTCTCGCAACAACAGAGACTTGCGCGGACTCGCACGGGCCGGCAGGTCCTACGAACCTTGGGGTTCCCAAAAATAACAACACGAACCCAAGAAACCTGCTTGATACCTCGTCACGTCCAGGACAGGTTTCACGTTGCCCCGATACCACGCAACATGGACCCTAACCTACACTCCGGCAGGAGGAGAGCAAGGGCCCAGTACATGGAGAAAGCGTCAAGGTTCAGTACAACGGCCAGGTTTACGGACGCCGCCATGTATGGGACGAACAACAAGGGCGCAGTTGCAGTGGCATGCGACCACCGAGGCCACGTTACCTCCGCGGCATCGACCCGCCCCTGCACGATTACGGAAGCCGAAGAGCTGGCCATCGCGTTAGCCATCCGCGAGGGCCTACACGCAAATCAACCATTGACGATCCTCACGGATTCCCAGCAGGCCTGCCGCAACTTCCTACAGGGTAGAATTGGAAGACCTGCTGCACAAGTCCTAGCCGGAATACTCAAGGAGGACTCTGAGGACTTCGCCACCCAAACTATCATCTGGGTACCGGGTCACACTGGCATCACGGGCAACCTGCAAGCCGACAGAGCAGCTCGAGGATTCGTACATAACCGAGCACTCATCACGGCGGCTGCAGAAGACCTGGACCCTGTCGACCTCGAGTATTCAGCTATCGTGAACTACCACAGAGGGCGTCGCTTGCGATATCCACCACCCCATCGAAACCTAAAGACAGAAGATGCCGCTGCCTGGCGTAGGCTCCAGACAGGCACTTACACGAACCTACACATATTACATCGGATACACCCCACAGCCTACAGGGACGAATGCCCATGGTGTGGGGCCACACCAACCCTATACCACATTACGTGGGAGTGCACACTACACAACATAGAACACCCAGACACGAACATAACGAGGGAGCAATGGGAGGCACTGCTGTCCAGCTCGGCCCTCGACGACCAGCTCAAGCTGATTAAGAGAGCGGAGAAGATGGCAAGAGCCAGCGGAGCCCTGGACTAAGGGCCCCGACCATTAGCGGTTTTTCTAATTATTCTTTTAATAAAGTTTATCCATCCATCCATCCAAAAAATATTAGAGGGCACCTCGTGCGTAAAGATCCCATGAAACTTGGTGGCAAAGTACAATTTACGCAGCAGTGATGTGTCGATTGAGTACATGGAAGCAGTCCTAAAGATGGACTCAGAACAACTGAAGGTGGCACCTAACCTGAGTACCGTGCACATTTCCAACGGCCACTTCACAAAGATGAAGGTAGGGGTAGCTGTTCATTTATTCCGGGAAGCACCTGCAGCTATAAGGTACTTTGTAGAGCGCATGAAGCTGCCGCCCGAGACTGAAACAACAGCCTGGTTTTGCGAAGTAATTTTCAAGTGGTACACAATCATGACTGCACGGCACCCTGTTGTTGCTCTGAGCTTATCAAATGAAAGCAAATATGAAGAGGCTATTGCAACGCTGAAACTCGCTGAAGTCATTGAGAGCTTAGGCATTGGCATCAAAAAGGTCTGGAAGCCATGCCGGGCAGGGGTGCTAACGTCCACTGCTGCAGTGCTTCAACTGCATGAATTTCTGCTAAAGAAATGTGGCTACGCATTCTCCTTGACAGGACGATTGGCCCAAGATTGCCTGGAGAACTTGTTTTCGGTCATCCGGATGATTTCTCCCATGCCCAGTGCATATAATGTCAAAAATGCGCTCAGAATTGTGTCAGTTAGCCAATTCCTCAAGGTACCTAAGAACTCTGGTTATGAAGCTGACGACAGCAACTACCTAGTGGATTTCTTCTCTGCAGAAATTCAAGAAGTGCAGAAAGAATTTCAAGAACCCTCGTATGATGATGAATGCACAAGGGGCGAGCCATTGTCTCTTGTAGAAAATGACATCATTGCTCACTTGGCAGGGTATTTGGTGAAGTCTTCTATATCTACTAACAAACCATACTCCACCTGTACTGAGAGCCTGATTGCTGATGAGGCTTCCGATGAGCATGCTCTTGTGCAGCTCAAGGAGTACAATCAAGGTTCTAGAAATTTGGCGTAAGTCATACGGTACTGCGCTTTGTTTCTTCCTGTGAATGTGTCTTTAAGAAATTTTCACAGGAAAATGATATTTGTCATTTGAATTACCCAATCAATACATTGACGAGCCTTATTGAGCGATCAGTTTCTCTGCCACCAAGTGAATGCGCTGACCACCCAAGCGTTATGAGAAAACTGATGTGCCGTTTAGTTGTTATGCGACTGCGTATCTACCTCCGCTGGCTGAACGAGCCTGATGATTCAGACGACGGTTATGGCAGCAAGACTGTGGCTGGCATGAACTTGCGGTATAGTACCTTGCTTTAAATCTTACACCACTCTGTAAATAGCTGCTTTTTTACCACTGACTTGCTGGCTTATATTGTAGTTTGCATCTTTCTTCATGCTTTTTTTTCATGTTTGTTGCTAAGGTAACACCACAGTGCACGTAGCAACTTTTTGCCCCTATGTCTTGCTCGCTTATTTGGAGATTTATACCTTTTTTCATGCTTTGCTTTTATGTTTTCTTTTTAAGGTTAAACCCCATTGTACATGCCCCACTTATCTGTCCCTCTGTCTTGCTTACTTGTATTGTAGTTTGCGTTTTTTCATGGTCGACTGCACTTGACATTAAATAAATAATTTGCACTGTTTTTTTTTTGTTCTGTTGCCTTTGCTGTCTGTAAGGGGTGAGGTTGACAAGCTAGGTTACGTATTTTTCTGCAGCACTAATGAAGCTCAACCTTTAGGGAACAGTTATTTTCAGCAGCCTAGCCCATCACCACCCAATTTCGCAGGCAAAATAGGAGTTGCATGCACAGGCATCGTCAAAACTGCAGCTTTATACTAAACCTTTTCTGGTCGCGTCTTTTTCACAAAGCATAAATTTTCAAAGTCTGTACTTTTATTTCGGATTTAAAACTGTTAGAAAAGAATTGCTGCAGTTATTTAATGACCTCAAATTCACCCTTTTTATGTAGGTGTACAAGCATGGTTTATAATTGAGTACAGATGGGCATGAATAAAATAAATGCACTGAAAAATATATGCAGAAATGCGCTTCACAAACGGAGGAATCGTAGCAGAACAACCGGTGCGCATGTCCAGAGCGAAGTCTGCATATGAGCGCACGCAAGAACGCTCGGTGGTTGTGCGCCTGTCAGAAAAATGAAACGAGTGGAAAACTTGCAGCAGTGGTTTATCCTACCGCCAGTGAGGTGCAATCAGTTTTCGTGGGCCTCGTCAAAGAAAACGCAGGCGCAGTGGCAACATTGGTATACGCGGCATCGTTTATATGTACGAGCGTCAGCCTGTAAACAGATGTAATTGCACCCCTGCGGGAAATAAACAGGCGAGGAACTCGCAGTTACACTTTGAAAGATTAAGAAGCAGACAGGTTGTCTTTGCGAGCAAAACAAACGGAAACAGCTCGCGCGACAGAAGCGAAACCAACCGCCGCGCGCGAGCGGCTGATGACGCGCGGCTGTTATCAAAGCGCAGGAATTTAAAAACCAAAAACCACGTAGAAAAAGAAAAAAAAACAATTTCTTCCACTCGCACGGAGCGGTAGCACCTGCTGGGCAACGGATCTTTAAAATGATAGCCTGTTTAAAATGATAGCCAACTGACGGCACACTAATTGTTCAACCTCGACCACTCGGGGCCCTAAAATTAATTCGTACAATTACGTCTTCGACCCTCGGATGTTAAAATGGCTATTATGAGTAAAAAGATGCGCAGTGCAATATTTATAAAAAGATTGTTCAAATCAGAGCACTCGAAGCGCGCCGAGAGCATGAACGGCGCCGTTACGAACGCTAGCGCAGCCGATCCCGTGTGCTTCAATATGGCGGCGCCGTTGAGGTTGTCTCCACCCTGAACGGCGGCGCTGGCATCGAGGCATTCTAAGCTGGGCGCGACTGCAGCGCCACGAAGGCGCGGGTGGGTGGCGGTTCCGCGCAACGGCGCCGAGTTTTAAAACTGAAGCTAGTCTAGTAACGTTGGCTTATGCCGGTATCGCTTTGTGGGCCTGGACGAAAATATCCGCACTTGCGGCTTTGAGAATGCATCCTGAATTGTCAACAGTCAGGGCTCATAGGAATGGTTATGCCTAGAAAAATATTTTCGATGCGATAAACTGCGTAAAGGAAAGTGGTTACTGGAACACCACCGGTGGGATGATCCATGTGTCAGTGTATATGAAGCGTGGTATTGTTATACCAAGTTATACCAGTTTATACCAAGAAATAATTTTATTCGCTGTCGTTTTTGGACAGGCATGATATCATAGAGATATATTTACGTGCACTACGTCATACATATATCTTTTTTAAGATTTTCAGTGGCAATCCATACTGGCGTATTACAATCATGGTGTTTCAGCTCCGTACGTTTCTTCTAGTGCAACTCAAGCGCACAATACTCCTGAACATACTGCTTTGCTTGCGAGAAAAGGTGTTCTATGCCGCTTGTTGACGCATGCGTCTGTGGTGTAAGGGTTTCAATAGCAAGATTGTACGCTAGAGGTCCTGTGTTTCAATGCAGCCGGCGGAAATTCCTATTGTTACCCATTTTATTATTCATAGCGCCATATTTTGTTGAAAATGACGAGTTTGCAATGTCACAAGGTAGTTTGAAGCCAAAAGGACGAATTTCAGAGAAGTTTATGTACTAACCATTATTCTCAAGCTGGCTGAGTCGCCGCTGGCCACCCCCGTAAAGGCTAACGACGTAGTTCTCTCTAGTAACTTTTGCATGAAATTGTATGCTTGAAAACTACTTCTTCGATGCACGCGTTCGATGTTAGAGGCAAGATAAGTAAATGAAAGTGCCCCGAATCGGTAAATTCTGACTTTCAAATATTAGTGGAGGGTTGAAAGCCAGACCCAAAATATGTGGAAAATATGAAAAGGTTGTCCCCAAGGCCACCACTACAGATTTCTTGAACAGTAGCGCTGACGGTGCTAGTGACCGGTCATTTGCAAATATATTTATTTCTAACACAATACTTTTTTACGTGTTTTAACCTGCTGCATAGTGGTAGTATTTTATTTCACAGAATTCAATAATATTTAACAGCCCAGACGGTACGATAGAGGCTCTCCTAGAGTAATTTGACACTAGCACTTTCTCAGTAGTAAAAACAAAATACCAAAATTTTAACTATTTAAAAAATAATAGAAGTCCAATAATGAACTCAGGATAAGGAGCGGCATCTATGAAAATAAGACTATCATCACGAAAACTAATGAAATGCAAAACGTAGATTGATTCTTCAAACATGTGAAAGAAACAACGTAAAATAATATTTCAAACACGGTAAAACCATGATAAGTGATTAACCGGAACTTTCACCTCAACGAAATAGTAGCTATCAATTCACGTTTCCGATTACTTCATTCACTGTGCTGTGCAATTATAATTTATTTCAAGTACGAGTCCACGGTATATTGACGCATGTACTTATCTTTATCGGGCGACCACGTTTCACCGCCTAACAAATGTTGTCGCACAGCGCGGGATGCGTCTGCATGTATCCGAAGTTTCTGGAAAGTTATCGATGCTTCTATCCGCTATCTGTTGTCGCCGAACATTATGTTATCTGATTTCATCGCCTGACGCGAATGGTGTAGAACTTTGTGGAAGGCACGCGGGTCCCAGCGATTAGTCTGGAACATTCGACGATTGATGTATAAAAGCCGACGCGCTTGACCCGTTGATCAGATTTTCGACGATCGCCGACTGTGTTCGCCGCTGTCGCCATTCTTTGAGCGTAGCCTGTTTTTGAGGGCACAAGTTCGCCCAATAAAACGCTAGTTTCGTCTTTCGCAGTTGGGCTGCTTTCTTGACCGTCACTACCACGTGACAATATTTTTCTCCCGCGTCGTTTTTGAGCACTCTCGCCGTTAGAGTTCAATTTCTTCAGGGAACATAATTTGTATATAGATGCTCTATCTCTAAAAATCTAGTGAAACATCTAGTCCCATGATCTTTTCGGTGTAGATATATTAGATATAAACCATGGTTGTAATTAACCTGAACGTTAGCACATGAACGACTCCATAGGCAAGATTTAGAGCAAAAAGTCGGTAGTAAGTTCCACAGCAGCCCATACCTATGAGTAGTATACGTGCTCCTAGCACTGAACCCAATGAACATACTCTTTTGCTTAGGCACTGCTACCGGCGTTCCGGTCTCTCATTCACCCTTTCTCCTAATTATGATATCTGAAAAATTAAATAATTAAGACTAATTATGTATTTAGGCAGAATGCAATAAATAATCCATGTCCAAGCGACTGCAAACAACATTACCTTGGTTCTGGGCAAATACGTGACACTTGCATATCTTGAAACCTTGGTGCATCACAGTTGGGACAGCCTGTATATGCGTTGGTATCTGCAGGTAAAGCAGTTGTTAGTCAGCGCGAGTGCTTGTCTCGCTCTCCTTTGTGGTCCTCATATTGTGTTTGCGCTGATTTTCACAGCTTACAAAGAAGTTAAGTTAGTTACTTTTCGGGAAGCTTCAATAATATTGTAAATAAGTGCATTGTCTGCGACATCTGCGTCATTGTAATCACATGTTGCTCTGAATAGTTGTTTTAGAGATGGTGCTGAGGTGCTTTCTGCAAGGAATGTCTTTTGAAAATTCGCACCTGTTGTGGATTGAATCATACTGCATAGCATGATTTTAAACCTACACCGAGCAGGCAGTAGAAAAAAGGGCCCAAGAAGCACCACAATACAACTTTACACACACACACACACAGGCATGGAACCCGATCAGAAAAGTTTCTTATGAATGAACATAGTGTCGATGCTAGCGCCACACACCTAGGGTAATTCGTCCACCTTAGTCACTCAATGTTGGGACAACTGAAATTACACGAGGAAAGTAATGCTGCACATGTAGCTCTCAATTGTGTCACGACTTCATATGTATACGCTAATCGCCACTTGTACAAAGATCTTCACTACCAATGCTTTTCAAGCACAGCATGTGGGCTGAGAACTGCCTTCCATTTGACAAGTATGCCAAGTTCCACAGATATTGCTCACTATGATAATATAACGAATTTCAAACACACCTACAACAATAATGCTAGCTGATGAGCTTTTTTCACAGTGGCCTCACTAAGCGTGACTCATGATGAGGCCATTATATCGCGTACACTAGCTCAATTCTATTTTTGCCTCACGTCTGCACGGTAGTCGTAAGTTATATTTTCTAGAACGTAGCAAAGTGCGCTGTAATATGAAAAAAAAAAACAACCATGGCCTAACTGAGAAAGCGTTCCGATCCTAAGTGATGTTTGCCATTGGATGGCTGGTTGTCTTAAGGAATATGTCCGGCTATCATCATTACCTGTGTCTGTTTTTATGAGAAATCCTAACAATAATTCTGGGCTTTTACGTGCCAAAGGCACCATTTCATTATTAGGCAAGTAGTAGTAGGAGCCTCTGGATTAATTTGGGCCACCAGGGGATCATTAACATGCCTTCAATGCACAGGCCAGGGTTTTTTTTTTTTTTGCATTTCGCCCCGAGGAATTGTGGCCGTCGCAGCCTGGATTCGATCCCGCGACCTCGTGCTTAGTAGCGCCACACCACAATCATTTTGCCACCGAGGCGTGTTTACAAAACAAACATTCTAGCGTAACTTCTGTTTTAAAAAAAATGTAGGTCATTTTACATATGGCCATTCTTTGCGGCGACTTCTGTTTCCTTTGTGTTCGCACTGCTTACCACTACAATTTGTTTATGTTGCATGTTGAAAAAAAAAAGATTGAACATCGGAGATATTTCAGCGGTCACCACGGATATGATGTTCACATTCTTTTTTTGCTTTTAGTGCTTCATAAATAGTTTTGGCTAGGAGAATATCAGCCAGCTAGAGCCCCCGTTGTATTACTTGGACCAATAGGGTGAATACATTGATTTTGCTTCGGTCACTGCCGTCGATTAAGAAAATTTATCCCCGGCGAATTATCTCAATTTTACGAAAACGATTCACTAGGAGATCAGTTGTCTATTCCTATATAAGTGTTGTGTTCAAGTGGAAATTAGCGCTTGCGGCAATTCTCTCTATACATTTTGCAATCAAATGATAAGAAATTTTAGCGCAATTTAGAGCTTTAGAAGGCCTATTGTAGAATCCTCACAGTTGAAGTAGCGAACGCAAATCAATATGTGGTATATACACGAATACACAAGGAGAAGAACGAGTTCCGTTTTCACTAGTGTTATAAGCGGATGACGTGACCTTGTGCGGATACCCAAATTGTGAAGCCACCTTGTCTTCTCCTTATTCTCTGATCTTGAAATGAAATAAATCTGATTATTTAGAAAAGTTGCACGAACCAAACAAATTGTAGCAAGCAGTATTTCTCGTAACCCTATTTCATTCCGCGCTCAGCACGCATGTTTCTTATCCTTGAGAACAAGCCAAGTGTATATGCTTTGCTAAAGCCATTAGACGAAACCAGTACGAAGTAACTCGGAAACTTCAGTGCCGTAAATACAAAGGCCAGAGTTCCAACAGAAAGCTAAAGATCGTGAAAACTAAAAAGCGAGAATTGCGAATATCTAGAAAATGACCTTGACATTATGAAAAGCACGAAAACGTTTCATGTCCACTTACGGAAAACATTCGACATTTCTATTAAACCAGCCATATCTCTTTTACAGTCGCCACAGCAAAACCATAAAAACTGGGGCATCACTATGTTCCTCGCTTTCCTGGTCATACTTTCGATGGAACTTGTAATTCCCACGTCTGGCTCCGGAAAAACACACTCGAAATATAGCTCCAAGGTTACAATTGAAGAATCCGCTTATGTTCTTCTAGGCTGGCTAGATATTATAAACGGTAAGTGCAGGTAATTTTTACTCGGACAGCTTGAATTTTAGGTCACACAGAAATTTTTGCCAGTCTTTTTGGGCATACTGTCAACATAAGAGCTTTGGCAGCAGTTTCCATAGCAGCAATCGCTTTTAATATTACAAGTATATGCAATATACTTTATATAATTTTGTAGTCTATCGGAATTGTATTACAGGCAACGGGTTCATTAAGAATTGATCATGATTCCTGTTATTTTGTGTATATTTGTTCATCCTGACTGTAATGTGTGTTTGACAATGATGTATAACGTTGTATTGTCAGTGTTCAAATTTTTATTTTTTTCCTCTCCTGTAATGGCCCTCAAGTGAGGGCTACAGTATTCTTAAATAAAAATATATGAAAACACATCACGCAGAGCACTTCTGTTGTCGTAGTTACTCAATGTATTCTTCCGAATGCTTTCCTTCACCATCATGAGAGAGAATCTACATAATGCAGCCATCATGGTCGCTGCAGCAAACTTAAATTTCGAAGATCAATAAGTGTTGTTTCAATAGGGTGTTTCAGCGAACACTTTCAAAAATCTTTAAAAGTTGCCTGTGGCAGATATCACAATTCTAGTTCATGAGCTGATCTACTCGAAGCGGCGGACAATACTTGCACAGAAAATTCAGATGCAAAATCGACAAATTAATAAAAATTCCCTAATTATGTTTAACTAATTATATTACAGGTCATATTGCAATTTACAAATTCTAGCCGTGGAGTTCATAAGGCGGATCCACTTGGAACGAACTTTCAAGATGACACCAGTTTCGAGGTATAAATTCCCGAACTTTGCGGAGAAATGAATTGGCGTTCCAGCTACTTGTGTGCTTCAGTGCATGAAATGGCGGCTTGTTAACAAATTAACTTGTAATTTGTAAACTGCAATATGGCTTATAATATAATTAGTTAAAAACTTAATTACTGAATATTTATTACTTGATTTTGAATCTCAATTTTGATGCAAGTATTGTCCGCCAACTAGAATTGTGATATCTGCAACGGGCAACATTTAAAGATTTTTGAAAGTGTTCGCTGAAACACCCTGTATATCCGTTGTGTTTTGAGCATGTATGCGCACCTGTGCTCTGCATAACAAAAAAATACGTTCATGCAGAAAAGGAGGAGCTCTATGTCAGCTCAGAGGCCTTCTTAAGTCACAGTGACCTGTCAACAGGATGGCGCATTATATCTAAAGATTATTTTATTATATTATTTTATTATAATATTTTGTTATATTATTATGTGCAACAAAGGCTTAGAGATAGGGAGGGAGAGAAAGAGATCATCCTTAAAGAATCCCGCTGAGGTTTGCCTGGTGGCATGACTGGCATGCTACACCCATAAACGCAATATGTGCCCATGTGTGTGGCCATTCTTGGCCATTCCTGTATATATATGCTCCACTACAACTCCTACATAAAACCTACGCATATATGTCTGATCACCTACATTTTTAAAGCACATCTGTCTGTTAATAAAATGGAGTCATAGTTAACCGAGTTTTCGACTGATTTATTTTGTTTGATTTAAGCACTGAGGACGTGCTATTAGGGACCGAGGTAGCTCAATTGGTAAGAGCTACCTCAATTGGCATGTGTAATTCGGAGAAGTGGGTTCGTATCCCACTTGCGACCAGATGTTTCTTTATCCACTTTTATTTCCATTAAGTTAGCATCTCTTTAATTCAGACAAAAACTGAAGATAATTTTCTCAATCCCATCCTTGGTGTCACCGTGTGTTGGCTTCTTACGATATGATTAAATGAGCGAGTGGAAATAATGCTTAAGCGCTGTCTGACAAGTCCAGATAGGGAGCTTCTGCAGTAATTTTTTCTACTCGTTATACTCATTTATATACCGCCGTTCACATCCACTCAACTAAATGAAATCGACAAGCTACTTAGAAATACCTACAAAGAGACACAAAGCCTTCCTTTTATTGATTCCACTCATCGCTTATAATCTCTCGGCGACCACACAACTGCAACATAGAGCATTACTTAACCAATATGAACGCCAACTCCTCACCTTTGCTAGCCACACCATCACCACCACCACCACCACCACCACACCACCACCACACCGCCGCCTGGTGTACCCAGATCCATATTCAGGAGTTACCCATACCCAAACGCCTGGA
The DNA here is from genome assembly GCF_050947875.1 of Dermacentor variabilis. Lineage (NCBI taxonomy): Eukaryota > Metazoa > Arthropoda > Arachnida > Ixodida > Ixodidae > Dermacentor > Dermacentor variabilis. The sequence continues at coordinate 85,720,572 of NC_134575.1, forward strand.
ATGCGGCAGTGGGCGACAGTGGCCTTCATAGCTCGAAGTGAGCACCTATGCCAAACTTCACCGCGCCCGCGCAAGGACGCTACAACAGCGATACGGCGTTTACCACAGTGCCATCTGCGAAGGCGCGGCTAATCGCCCTGCCAAGAAGTCCACATTGTCAACCCTACAAAACGTAACGTAGGCTCGTTTACACTTGTAGCGCCGTCCATAGGTAGATAGAGGAGGCACAAATATTCGCCAACATTAGAAGGCGCAAAAATAATTATAAAAACAGCGTAATAGCGAGAAGAACAGAAAGAAAAATTGAGCGAATAAAAGCGCTGAGAAGTGGTGTTCGTTCATTCCGGCTTTCTTTCCTCCGTCCGCTGTTGCGATGTTTTTATAATGGATTCCCAACCAGCGCGGTCCGACAAATTTTGACAGTAATAAGAATGTGTGATATGCGACACGCGCGACGCTTGTATGCTGGAGCGACTTCCTTACAAATACAGCACTGTTACTGCAGCTGAAAAAGAAGCCATCGCCCTTGCCACGAATTCTGGAGCAAGTCAGAAACACGTGACCGTCATCTGCGATCCCTAAGCCGCTTGTCGCACATTCATCCCTGGACGAATATCCGCTACCGCTCACCGCATTCTTTTTTGGGCCGAGCTCATCAGACCTCATGAAGCATAGACTATGACTCTCTATGCGGAAACCAGTGAGCCCACACTGGTCACCCGATGGCCGACAAACCGATGGCCTACCCTGGCTGCACCGATAAGTTTATGATGAGTTCATACTCCTATCAAGAACACCATTCTCCCACCTTATCGCCTAACCCGCCGAGTCGCAAAGGAGGGGTACGGCACAAATGTATATACACTATTGACATGTAAATTCACAGAGGTAGACAATAAAATGGATACCATAATAGCTCTTTCTAACCACCTGCCCCTTAAATGCTATGGTTACCTTCTCCAAAGACACCTGAACGCGACCCTGACGGAGCTGGAAAGATGTTCTTGCGTTTTCACTAATGGTACCGAAGCAACCAAACATTACCGAGTTTAAATGGTGCACATGGGCGACGTCACAACCGCTATAACGTAAACGTATTCCACTATGTTACTATTGCATTTATGTAATCAGTCCTGTGCGGTTGGTCAAACAATTTTCAGACACTCCACATTACGCCTGTCAGTCAGGCGACGTACCAAAAACCGCGCAATCTGCCCGTCTCATATCAATGTAGATGCTGATTATACATGTTTAGATCGAACATAATTAGGCGAATGATTTCCCATTTTATAGCTTCTTGGTCATTAGCCCTCTGCTATTCTTTAAAAGATATCGGGCTGCACCCACTTTGCTTTCCTGCCCTGGTAAATCACAAAAACACGAATACTCACCACGTCAAAGAGACGTGTACGCATTAAAGATACAATAATATGCCGAACAAACATGAATTTTTTAGCAATAGCCCGAGTCTGCCGCATTCCGAAACGAATAAAAGATGGCTGTCCGGCGATTGCTCTGGAACTGGCTATTCAGTGCTGCCATGGAGAATAGTTTTATTTGGGTTTAACATAAATATTAGCGTGGCCATGTGTTATTTCGCCATCTTTACCCTTCCGTTGCGCGCCGCCACCATTTTCAACCATCCACCGGAAGCTAAGCAAGGGAAAGCGGACCAATCGCCGACCCGAGCACCACTCTATTCCTTTATCTCTTTTCAGTTGGCTAGGTGCATGGGGTCCACCGAAACCCTTTCAACTTCTGCGTGCTTCTCGCCTCATGTCAGCCAATTAGATATATAAAACATATCATGGTAGGCAATGCTTTTCGCTTTGAGAGAAAATAAATGTGATCTCCTTTAAAAGAGGAAGGCTTTTATTGGGCTTTTCAAACAACGTTGTGAGTCACCGACCGGTACTTTCGTCAGCGAATACGCCAATTTGACGTCAGGAGATTGAAATAAACAGATTGAACTAATTTTACATTTTAGGGTCCCAGTTTGTAACTGGGAAGACCAAGGTGTAGGTTCATGAGGACGACTTTGTAGTTCGCTTTGTGCTCACAATTCGTCTTAAGGTCCAGTGCTGCGTGAAAGCACTTTTCGGAAAGGCCAACACGGTGTTTTGAAGACCCCACAAACAAACAAAAATATGTGATAGCTGCGCCAAAGAACTGAAGAATAAAGTGCCTGCTGTCGAATCGAGTCTTCCGATGGTATGATCGACGCTATCAATCGATCACACCCGATCTGATGGCCATTCAAGCCTCAATAACACGATTACGGACCTATTCCGTTCTGTGCAGGCATACTGGAGATTGTGTGGTGTTGGCGGGCAGAGTGTTGATGGCGACGAAACAAAATGTAGAACGGACAGAAACTTGGATGGGTAAGGACCTGTTTTAGTGTGTCATGATGTGAATAATTGTACACAAAGGTCACGCCTACCAAAATGCTGTTAAAATCTCAATATTCGACCGAAAAGTACACAAGCAACATATCTTCATCGATGAACTTAAGGAGTTCGCCCAGCCATATTGTTTATAGGCTGTTCGAAGCTAGCGTTTGGTGGAATAGGAACGAAGTATCTCTTCGTGAATTTGCAGCCGTAACAGCCATGATCCGGGCGCTGATGCTGTGGGAGGCTGTGATGAAAAATCTTGTGAAACAACAAGCCTGTGGCATCTGTAGTACAGCTGGTGGACAAGACACCTGTGACATTATCGCGCGTTGTAATGTCTTTATGTATGAATAGGGTCGTTTTATGGGCCAGTTGGTGAATCATGAAAGTGTAATGGTTCCAGCAAAAGTTTCAACAAGTGTAAGTAAACGCACTTGAAAACACTGGACTTACAGCAAAAGTTCATTCCTAACGAATTCGGCAGATCCGCGCCGCGCGTGCATAAAAAGCAGCAGTAATTAACAATAAATAAAGGAACGTTTCAAAAAAAGCCCACCCCCGACCCCTTCCAGGCCCTCAACACGAGCATAACCTCCAATCTTTATTATAGATTGCGAAATTCAAGCTTCTTATATTCGAGATGGATCGAAGGTTCACTCGCACGTAATAGTGCGCCCAATTTCTGATGTAGAAAGCTTCGCATATCCCTGTTTCCAGTCTACCATGCTCTGTGCCTGCTATCGTAACACTCGCATAGTCTGGGCTGCAGCCGCACTTCTTGCAATGCATGGGCAAATTCCCTCCTGTACCAGCTGGGAGAACATTGCGGTACTAAGGCATGCGGTCATTTGGCCACCGCCTTCTCTACCCAACCTATCCTAGCAACCTCAAGAGAGAGGTATCTGATAAACCGCAGAAGGAAGCTCACTTCGTGTAAACGGTGGTGTGGTTTTTTTCACAGCCACTGCTCCGTTCTTGTTTCACTGCTGCGATCCTTTTGCGCAGCCTTGCCAGTTTCTCGACACAAGGAACACCAGCGTAATGACGTTCTTTGCGGTTAGCCACTTTAGGTTGTGAGAGAAGCCATGCAAATCATTTTCACCTCCTTTTCTTTTCGAAGGTTTGGTCTCTACCGTGGATTAAACAGGTTTATTTTTCGCCACATTTCGCGACAAGGTTTCAGGAACAGCTGTTAATAGTGAGGGCGGATATCTTGCAGGTCTAGCCACATGGCCATCAAAACTCTCGCGCATAGAGCTGGTGCTGCTCTTGTATAGAACATTCGTGAAGAACAAAGAAGCTCTACCTCGCTTGATAAATTTGGAGTGGAAGAATTCGTACTAGAGGAGCGTTTCTTTTTCTATCTAGAGTAGTTACGTCAACATGCATAACTCTCACTCTGAAAGTTAGTTATCAAATTCACAAATCTGATCAAGGTATCTTGCAGACGTCGTAAGTTAACTTTAGGCCCCGCGACGACTCACCCAAACATGTTAAAATTCTTCTCGCAGCTCATTCTAGGATGTCGTCAGCGTTTCGGACTACAAGTAGTTAAGATAGTGTATATATCTAAATATTCATACAAGTATTTTGTCCTGCAGCCTCTGAAATAAATTATCCTCATACGTAGACAAAGGAAAGTGACACAGAACAGGCGCAACCATAGTTCCGACGCAGATGCTCTTTCCCTGAATGAAGACTTCATTGGTATAAGACGTCACTGCATAAAAGCAAAATATGGATAACCGGAAGACCATTACAGTTTCACGATGTGCGCCAAGAGAAGGGCGGTGCAGCCGAGGGCGTTTGTCAACAATATTGACTAAACATTCTCTCAACTATAGATGAAGACGTAATAAATAATCACTTTTATTAGGGATGAACCACCCAGGTGACGCGTAATTACCCGTAAACATCCACTACGGCCTCCTTGGCGGCTCTGTGTGCAGCTGTTAGACGTTAACCCTTAATTTCATAGCTGTCTAATGGGCACCGTACAGAACATAGGAGAAAGAAACGGAAACGGTTCTACTTGCACCTGCAACATTTTACTGAAAGGTACACAACGATATATCAAAATAGTCCCCACGTATGCTGAAAAATACCAGACCCGAGTGACTAAGGGGCTACGGAAGGCAACAGTAATCATGTGCCTTGAAAAAGGTGGCTCTGCTTGTAGTACAAAGAAGTAAAAGAAAAACTAACACGATCGTTAGCGTTCGCGAAGCCATGGTGAGCTTCCATATCTCCTCGATTACTCTTTCTTCTGTCCGGAAAAAGGCGCATATATGTCAAGCAGCGGCTTAGATACACTGCCCGCGTTTTATTGAGAGAGTTCTGTGGCGAGTAGCGATACTGTCTATCCTCTATTCTCGTTGGTTAGGTTTGACACCTATTACGTCACGATTGATCTGTAGCAACGAAGTCAAATTTCTCTTCTTTCTCATAAAACCGCAACATCTACTTCACTGTTCGTAACTAGCATCTACAGGTGTACGGTTTGAGGTTACGTCGCATGCTCCGAAGGCCAGGTTTTAAGGCTGCAGAAATATGTGTGTTCCTGAAGATGTACTTCGCAAATGCATATGGGCTAGCTGGAAATGGCAACGAACCAAAATACAGGCATTATTGAACACTCAATAAAATACGGTGCTTTCCCTTTACTGGTTATTACAGGTGTCAACATGACAGCTGCGGACACTCGCCTAAATACTGAAGTCCATTGTTTACTCACATAGCCACATGTCATCTTCAATAATTTTATAGTAGTCCATGCGGCCGCTAGACTTTTCATTGATGTATCTTCCGTTTTAGAGTGTGATAACTATGTACCTTTCTTAGTTCTACTATGCTTCCCAAAGAAAACATGGTCTATATGGGCTGTAGGCAGATAATGTAGGCATCACGAAATCAATCGCAATAATATGTCGACCAATGCAAAATGAAGTAAAATAGGCCGCTTTTACTTGCTGACTCAGCGTGGTACGAAACTCCATAACGACGCATAACGTCGCTCTCGGCGCGAGTTCTCTTTACTCTGCTCGACCACGTTCCTTCCGAATGATAGAAGGCACTCCCATCTATCCCTCCGCTAGAACATGTACACGCGTATGTTGTTGCAAACGCTGCCAGGTGGTGTCTGCAATACATGGCTAGTGCTGTCAAGACTCGCGTAGCTTCCCGCTAGGCCTCGCGTTCGGGTTCCGTCTAGGTGGAACGTAGTGGCGTGTATTGCTTCGGAATAATATGAACGCCTGTGCAAGGTCAGACTCTTCTTTTTTTTTTTATTCCAACAGGCTCTGTGATTGCTATACGCATGTATAATTGGGTGCACGTTTGTTGGAGCGTTTAAATGTCATTATAACGGGGCTTATGATAAGGATATAAGCAAATACAAAGAATACGGCAAAGGTTGCACAGTGGGCGTGTAGGTATAGCATACTAGATGTTGGATTGCGCAGCAATTTGGCGGGACGCACAGGCGAGAAACACACAACGGAGCGTTAGTTGCAACTACCGATTTATTCCCGGGCCAGGTGAATAAATACAAGAACTATCTTGTACTTATTCCGCTGACCAGGGAACAAATCTATAGTGGCAATAGTGCTCCGTTGTGTGTGTTTCTCCCCTCTGCCGCCAAATTGTCGCGCAATCCAACATTTAATAGGAATACTGCGTTTTCACCCGGGTTATGAACATTTGCGGAAAGCTTAGATTTTGGCTAATGCACTTTAAATTATATTGCGTCATTCTCAGTTACTATCGGACTTCTAAATGAAAACTGGCGAAGTGACAATTGGGAAATTAAAATGCTCTGCGGAAGATATTTTTTAGTGTGGTACGGAGGGTCTGATCACTATCGTATGTCTGCTTCAGAAATACGCAACAAAGTTATCTATATGCATGTGTATAATTCAATGTATTGTCATTACTACGATCACATTCATGCACAAGGCTAGAGGGGAAAAAATATGAAATGGATCCTTATATATTGCCACTGTTAAAGCATATGCATCTTGCTAGTCACAATTTTTACCGTTCATTTTTCACCAGATTGACGTGTTCTAGCAGTATGTATGTGAGTTGCCTGAGAAAAATTATCCATATTTTTGGGCTATGCAACTTTACCTCGGTCGCAGTCGGTAGGTATTTCCTTCATTTTCTTAATTATTGAGTAAATGCTCATGACAGTCAAAAGCTTTCGTAGTCGGCACTGGGGTTCGTCAAAGTAGTAATCATAGTGACTATATACCCAGAGGTTGGCTCTATGATGTTTGTTGCTTGTCTTGGGCTTGCTGATGTGTGTTGCTTTGATGTTTGTTGCCTCCGTTTTCATGAGGGCAAAGTGAGAAAAAAACGCTCGTGTAGTTCAGTTATAGTGTGCGTTGAAGAACCCCCCGCTGTTCAAACTTATGTTGGAACCCTTTACGAAGGCTACCCTCACAGTCCCAATGTTCTTTTGCTACTATAAATCCAGTTACATAGATATAGCTATTTATCTGCATGATCATGCACGAATCTCGAGAACCACAATATTTTGTACAATGAAGTTTTGTCATTTCTTTTTTCAAAACACGCACAATGGCGCGGCACCTTTTCAGATAAATATGTTACTGGATATTTTTCTGCACAGTAATACAATTCACTTCAGTAGTTAGAATAGACATGATAGCTAGCCTTCGACAAACCGGCTTAGATAGGAGGGCCCCTTCAGAATATCCTGCCCGCAAAAAATGTATGCCGCCCTCACATGTGCAACTGAACCTCGCAATATTTTCAAGATGATTTCTATATAATTCTGCTTGGCTTCGTATAGTTAGAAGTTCTGGTCTGTGTTCATAGATTTCTTTGAAATACCCTTGACTGCATTTTGCGGATGCGCTGTTTACACATTTTCCTCGTGCTTAACTATGTTTTATTACAGTGGTTTTGGTTATTACTTTGGTTTTCGTAGTACAGCATAAATGAAAAACAATATAAAGCCTTCATGCTCCTATTTTAGCCAACTGTGTTGTTAGTCGTATTGGCAAGTATAGTTATGTTCGAAACAAGCACAAACATAGGATGAACAAGAAAGTACGATGTACTCAGGAAAGCAGCCTCCCTAAGCTCCTCCTCGTTTTACTTCTTTTTATGCTGAATTATATCATTTTGTTGCATCAAACAGTGCTCTACTTCTGCGCCATGCTGAATACTCAATACGAGTAGCACTATCTCGCAGAGCCTACCTTTGTTACAGCTATGGTCGCACCATGGCAGTAGCATTACAGCGCAGGAAGACAGTGAAGTAATATTAGGGTAGACAGAAAGCGAATCGGTGCAAACCACCACATGTGCTTGGTGCTGTTGCATAACACAGTACATCACGGAATAATCGTTTACATTATACGCGTACCATGCTTGGTTTTTATATATGTCCGAACTATTTGTAAAGTCAACGGTAAAGCCTGCATTGAGCAAGCTTTGAAAGACGAAGAAGGAAGCAAAATAACGGAGTACCTCATTGAATAATGGTTTACATTATACCATAGTTGCTTTTTAGTTATACCCGAACTATTTTTAAAGTCAACGGTAAAACCTGCATTAGGCAAGTTTTGTTTTTTTCAATTCCAATTCTAGTGACCAGGAAAGGCGCAGAAGGAAACAAAATATTTTCATAGGCAATTTCCTGTTGCGGCGCGGTGAAAAGCTTGAAGAACCTAATTGAGGGCTAAAATGTGATTCCCGATAGCAGTTGTTGCAATGAAGTTGTCTAACCTTTTACACCATACATGCGTGCTGAACATATGTTTTGAGTTTTAGCTGATTGAGCGGGAGAAATGCTTTCTCCAGCACCTAAAGGTCACTGAAGTGTTCTAGGTGCATTATGATGAAAAACTACTATATTTGTTTTATGACCAAAGCATAGACGAAACGAGGATCTTTGCTTTTATTGTGGAACAGCAGCTGGGAGAGAGCAATGACTACTTTGTATATGGTTACGACTTTCTCATAATGACTGCAGACGTCCACGTATTAAAACTCAGTGTCACGAGCTTTCTGCAGAGTCCCTGCCTTAAATGAATGCAACAGTCGAAAGCGTGATGAATGGCTGCGTGCGGGAAATGATCCAACAAGCACGCTAATACCATATATGCGCGTAGGCGCGGGGCGAGTGAATCAAAAAGCTCTCTATGTAGATTTTTTTATTCTTTAGGATGAATGTAAATATGTTGGTCTACAAGATCACCTTTTGCAACCAGTTTGTTAAGATTAGATATTTCACATTTTAGGCAAGGTTCCAGCTTTAGCAAAGCGTTTGCACACTGGTATCGGATAAGATAGCAACGTCAAGGATACTGGCAAACATTCTGTTTGATCTAATTCGAATAAATAATGTTCATTGCTCCACAGCGCACATATTTATTGATCTGAATTTTTCACATCGTTCCGCTACTCTTACACTTTCAGTAAGTATGAACTATCACCTACCATTCTATAATGAGAAGTTAGTGCGCGGGCAGATCACCATTGCTGTATGTGTTACAGATATCTAACTAATTTCAATAATCTTGCACTTGAGTTTATTGAGTTTTCTTTTTCTTTCATGTTCTGGTAGGTAAGTACTATTACGCTTATCTCAGAGTCGCCACTTCGGTCAGTGATATAGGCTGGCCAAGAAACGTTTCCAGCCTTTTCACCAGATTTCTGCTCAAAGCTAAGGAGAATAAGTCAGAATTTCAGGGGTGCCTAATGCATGCACAGATGACCTTCCGCATTGCAAGAAAGATGCGTTCCATAATAAGAATAGTGAAATATATTTACCGAAGTAGAAATATGGAAAATCTTGAAAAAGTGATTTCCGATTCCCGGCCCTTATGCTAAAATTGGCATACATGTATATCTAGTTAAAGATGCCTAAATCGCAGAAATTTATTTTGATAAGATAGTGGTGAGATACATAGGTGTTAGGCTGTATGTTAACTACAGCCTTCTGCCAATCATACTGTTAACAGGGGGCGCGTCACACATTATCTGTTGCGGCAAGTTTTACGTGAGAAACTTTATATTTAGAATGTAGAAATCTATATAGGAAAGCCCGCAAAAGGTACCTTACAAATACATTTACCGTACGTAAATATATTCATAGCGCATACTACTCAGTCGAGCATATAATAATTTCATTGTGCTTCAATAAAGACATCTTATTGCAATTGCTAGTAGAGAATCATGGCATGACGACCCGTTCTTTTTATTTTATTCATTCGCAGGAATATTCTTCATCGCCTCGCAACTACTGGGAGAAGAAGTATGCAATGCAGCTCCATTTACTAGTGTCGACGTTCCAGGTTCCCAGGTAGAAAGCTACCCTCCTGTAGTATGGGACGAAGTTGACCTCTACCTCCAATAATAAAAAAATAGCGTAAGAAACTTCACCTGAATCTTCATTTTTCTTGAGTCTATCGTTAAAAAGGCTATGCAAAAAAGTGAAAGGTACATAAACGTTAAAGGAAGCACATATCAGCTGTTGATGTTGGCGTATTTAGGGAGCTGATTGCAATATCCTTAACAGCTGCAGTGAAGGAGAACAAATCCGTGCGCGTACGAAGAATAACAATTCGTGCATCAGTGTGCAAAGTAGTTGTGAGAAACGAATTGCCGCTTATCAGTAGTTGACACGAAAACAACAATACAAACAAGCTACTTAGCTATTTCATTGCTTGTGGACTCGAAATACGAAAGGTTTTCTTCATTTCTTAGTGAATATACCTGTACGTAACTTTCGCGCAAGTAATCACAAATTAGGTCCTAGCGCTATGTTCGAGGTTTGAGAGACCAGAATAAGTTCAAAGTGCAGAATGAGTTCAAACCTCGTGATCCCAAGCGCCGCGTCCAATTTCTGTCGCGAGGTATTTCTTTTTCTTTGTTAAGCTGACATCTCCATTTACCAATTTGCTCGCATGGCAGGCCACGAATCGGGCGCAAGTGTTGCTGAGGCGCAAGTGTTGCAAGTGTCTTGAGGTCATTGATCTCAGCATCTGTGGCACAGTGGCCTGTCAGGCCATTGTTGCGGTATATTGGAAATTCGCAGCTTTCTTTTTATCTATTACGCTGAAGCAACTGTTCTCGCTTCGCTGGGGAAATCAAGGAACCAGTCATTATCAGGTGCATCCCAATTGAGGCAGAAATGAACAAGAATTAAACTTACAGCAGTAACACTGCTGCAGGAAAATTAGCTCTCTGGACGTGTTATGGCGATGATAGATTATTGAAGAGCGTGCATAAACAAACACCTGTACATATATTGCCAAAGAATATTTATGCTACGGATAAGATGATTGCGCCATATTAGGGCACACTAATTCTCTCAGTGAGGGCGCACTGAACTCATCTGGCATGCAACACGCCTCACTCTGTGACAGTAAACGGCACATCTACGTCAAAATTTCCTATGCCATATCGCAATCCGTGCAAATGAGTTTTACTCACTCACCCAACCAAAGCAAACAAAACTTACTATATTCCAATGTAAACATTATAATTTGAGTTGCTATCGTAGAACGTCTAGGCATTAGCAATAGATTTTTAGATTCAGATGTGTTAAACGACTGACAGAGGATTGGCGAGCGTCGAAAAACAATTACTTGTACATACAATGCCAGTGATTATACATACCACGGCATATGTATGGCTACCACTAATAAATGGGACCCCCATATAACCGAACTTATACGCCTATAAGTCGAAATATGTGGTACCAAAAGCAAACAGAATAGGAGCACTTCTTTCAGTAGGATATTGCTTGTGTCTGGTCTCCATGATTGAGAGCATACTTTCTTAACGAAGATAAAGAGCACTTCGCAAGACCTTGATGAATGAATTTGTGTGCTTCTCGAAGCCGCTGCAAGAACCAGATAATAGTTTCCAGAATCCACTGTGCCTGTAATTTTTATCGAAGAGCAGAAATGCATGTGAAGGGAAAACTAGCTATTTCAGAAATACTTTGCTGCAAAAAGTACATGAATTCCTTAAGTAGAAGCGGAGTTATTGGCAATCGAACACTGCCTTCGCTGTGTTCCCGTTCCTTCCTCAATGCCTTGCACCGCAAATATTTGTTGGATTAGGGCGTACGTGCCCACAAGGCTCCGCCTACTAAATGTCACCGAGGGGGGCAGTTCAAATTTAATAGTGTATGGTAACGTGGACACCACGGCTTTTCATTTTTGTGCATAACACGCGCTAAACCTCAGCCTAACACGGTTGTCCTCAGCGAGCCGCAGTGCGCTTAGCCACTGGACTCGTGGCGGCATGCCGCGGCGGCCGCGGGATCTACGCTGAGTAGCCGACCGCAGCTACCAATAGCAGCCCCTATGGGAATCCACTTTTATTGCGAAGCAATACTACTTTAGGTCGCACTTCAGCCCGTTCCGTGGCGAGGCGGTGGTAGGCACCATTGACCTTTAGCGTGACCTCGCTGCGTGACGTCACACCACGTGACCTAGAGTGACGCCACACCAGCTGTGTAAAAACGGGGCCCCATCTCACGCCGTCGCGAGGCGAGGCGGTAGCCACCAACGACGGCCTAACTCCCGCTCCTCTCACCAGGGGCGCTACGGTCACTATTGCTTCGCAATCACCAGGCTTAACCAAGCTAAGCCACGGCCGTTTTTTTTTTATTACATAATCAAGCGTCCAGAGGAGAGCGAGGAGCAGGCTTCAGTATGAAAGGCCAGCGTTCGAGAGAAAGGTGGCTTTGCGCTCCTCTTGCAAGCTCCGCGCGCCGCGTATGACAGCAAATCTTACCTGTACTGTCTCTGCTAGTAAACCAGCAGCTCAACCGTCGTCCTCTCTCCTTTTTGCACTAGGTACGTTTACTAGTGCTATAACTACATTAGACTAGCCAATTCTGCCCCAAACGTGGACGGAAGGCGCCTAATAGGTGTAACAGAAACAAGCTTGTCCCTGCCTTGACTTAGAAGAAGGATACCATGGGTGTCAAAGCTAATTATTTTTGGAAAGCATTCTTTGGCGCACCTCAGGCATTTCGCGGTGGTGTGCAGTTAGGTTACTGTTCGCAATTTTTTTGTACTCATATATATATATATATATATATATATATATATATATATATATATATATATATATATATATATATATATATATATATATATATAAAGTGGTAGTACATGCATCGTTTAAAAATAACTGGCGCTTGCAATGCTCTTAGCAGTCCACCTTATTTTCTGTGGGTAATTTTTGATTAGATGGCTTCGAGAATATTTATTATAAGGCATGGTACACAACCAGTGACACATACCCAGCGACCCAAGTTGACATGGGAGAGTATATTTGAAGAGCACAACTTACCGCGAATTATTTAGTCGACGACTCATGATGATCCGGCGGACGCTTTTGCACGTGGTTCCCTCAGCACAGCAGTCTGACCCTCTACACAGTTAAACTAGGACAATCTGGTTACACAGTCGCTGGCGGTAGAGGTAAGGCACGGACATGTATACATAACTACATAGATACGTGCCATAAACTGCGGCAAGTTCCCGGAGAATGGTGATTGCGTTCAAAGAAATTCGAGTGTCCGATCGTGGCATCAAATATCAGCCTCCTAGCACAACATCCTAATGCTGTAAACATTGACTAAGGATAATTTATAATTTGTTTTTACTGCAATCCAATCGAAATTATTTGGTAACTTTGACAGCCATTCCGGAAGGCATTGTACCTAAAGATAGGCGTTTATGCCTTCTATGAAGTTCATCCACATAGGTCTTGCATATGGATTGCAGTAATACTGTGCCATACGTGTGCGCCAGAGGCTGTGATGGGCACCCAGGATTATTAAATCAAATGTTTTGCGTCGCTTTATACCCGATACACTGCAGATTTTATGGTAGTTGTCTTTTAGCTGGCATTCGCAACAATTCACAGAAATGCGCACTTTCCCGACCATGCAATAAAACATAACTTATTTTCTCATGTTCTACGCAGAATAAACATTCATTTCTCAGGATCTATGAGCAATAAACTATCATTTCGTCAAGGTACAAAAAACCTTTCCTTCAAAACAGCAGTTAGTGAAAGCGTTTCTGTATGATTTTGAAGCAAACTGATTTTATACCTGATAAAATTTACGTATCATTTTAGAGTTTGACGTGTTTGAAGAGTTTGAAGTCAAGCGTGAAAGTGTTTTCTTCCTGCTCCCTCAAACGCTATCACTGTAGCCATGGTGTACTGTCGCGTGTCATTTTGCAAATCTCAACAGGGGAAGACGCCCGGCGTTTCCTTTCGCGAATTTCTTAGCTTTCCAGCGTTGTCCTGTCCGTTTCTACTTCTTGTGCTCGCGTCCGCACTTGCTGGAAACCGTTATATGTTCACCATGCACCAACTGGCCCAGCAAACTACTCTACTTTCTAGCTTTGCGGAACTGTGTTCAAAGTGGCGAAAAAACATTTCCCTTGAAAATATCGTCATCAACGACAAGTCCGCATCAACTGCAGCGTGTAGCAAACACTTTATTGAAAGCGATTATGTTCTCGGGTGCCGAATACGGAAGCTGCTTGCGGGAGCTACCGATCATTTTCCAACTCTATTTGTCCTACATGGTGTCAGCTACAAAGACCGCGTAAAGATGCTGCATGTCGTGACCCCCGAGCTCCTGGAAATTCATCAAAGCGAAAAGCACAGTCACCGTTGCCTGCTCACGAAGATTTTGGTGCCCGAGGATAGACAGAGTGCTTCAACACAAACCAACAGTAACGACGCTCACCGAGCTAGTCGCTACCTCGTCATGATTAAAAGGCTTCGGGCTCAGGTTGCCTACAAAGGGAATCCTTTGTCCAACCTATTGCACGTACGAACAGGACAAAAGTGGACTGCACAATCCAAATCACATGTCCTTGGCACTTTTGGACAAAATTGTGGCTTTCTTCGAAACGGCTGCGAAGCACCTTTCGCGAACGAAAGTGCACGAAGTGCTGCAACTTCTCGTTACACCATACCTTGAGCAATCGCCCATCTTGAAGTGCCCAGAAGATGGCGGCATTGGTCACACGAGGCGCACAGCTGGTGTGATTGCTGACAAGTTTGTCCGACTACTTTAGTAAATTACGCAAAGATGGTAACGAAAAAAAAAAAGAGAAACCAGTTGCTTATGTACATAAGCCACCAAGAAAATATTTTAGGCTGAATACATATGTGAAAGTTGTTGGTTCCAAAATGTGCAAGAGTGCACTGTATTGATCAGTAAATAAATACCTTGTACCTGTAATGTTTTTAGTTGTAGCCTCGCAGTATCTGTACCTCTCTAATAATTGAAGTGCGTGTACTGAAATAATCATTTGCCCTAAGTAGCGACATGTGTATCCGTTAATTGTGGCTGTTGGCTTAAGCTTCTCCTTTAATCATTCCAGCGTCGTCTGCTACACGGCTTCAAGCAGAAGCTGTAAGCCGTTGCATTCAAATATGTTAAATATTATGCTCCGAAAAAGAAGTGAAGAAGCCGAAGTGAAAAGAGAGCGCGAAGCCGAGCACGCGCCTGCATTTTTTTAGTTGTTTTTTCAAGCGTCGAATGAAGAAGACGTTCTCTACTTCGGCTCCGTTTCCTGGTTTTCAACATATGATGCCGTGACCAGGATATCAGATCTACAGTTGAAGACCCCTGACGATGAATCGAGCTACCTGAAGAGGACGACCGACCGACGCGATCAACGCGACGACGCTGCGACAGAATCGAAGAACGATCCACGTCATCACGAAGCCTCCGATTCCCGGCGTGACGACATGGAAAGACTACGACGGAAGCGTGCTACCGTTCGAGCGGCCGTCACCAGGATCATCAACGACATGACAACTGTTATGCAGACGGCACCAACGCCATATGGTGAGCTGACCGACCATCTTTACTTATTATAGATAAAAGAAACTATGCTTACGGAACTTGATAACCAAGTAGAAAAGCATGTTACCGATGATAACTTTGAGGATGAGCTTCAAAGCGTCGGACAGTATCAAGAATCTATCGACCTCGCGAAATCCCGCGCTGAACGCATTTTATCCGCTTTGCAATCATCGACTACGCACGCATCTCACGATGACTTTCATCAAGCACGCGCACACGTTAAGCTACCTAAGCTCGATGTGCCGAAGTTTCATGCTGACGCAAACAAATGGTCATAATTTTGGGATCAATTTGAGTCTACTGTTCACCAGGACCGCTATATCACAGACGTAGACAAATTGAAATATCTTCGGAGCTACTTGATGGGTAAAGCGGGCGGTGTCATCAGCGGCCCGTCAACGACTAACGAGAGCTATAGCACAGCTATAGAACTTCTCAAAGAAAGATTCGGTCAGAAGTCACTATTGTTAACGACCACATGCGCCGTCTCCTAAGCCTACGTAAAGTTCCCTCTTGCGAAGATTTCGAAGGGCTTCAAAGGTTGCATGAAGAAGTGCAGACGCGCGTGAGATCCCTGCATAACGTTGGTGTCGAAGAAAAACAATACGGAGTGCGTCTGAAAACTGCTATAATATCTTCCCCAAGAAATGGTACTCCGTTATACTCAGCGCATCTTGTCTTCGACAAATACAGGCGTTACTAGTGCCAGGTTAAATGAAATGTCTGTTCTTCTAGACCTCTTGAGACTTGAAGTAAGAAGCCGGGAACAGACTATATTGATGACTTCCGGCAAGAGAGAACAAGCTTCAAGCGCACACGTCTACTCTAAGGTCTATTCGATTCAGCCAAGTTTCTCTGCACCTTCTGCACCTATTCACGGTGCACTGCACCTAGCCGCTCGATTCCCCGAGGTGCAGCAGTGCACCCTGCACCCCCGTGCTCGATTGAACGGGGTGCAAGGCAAGGTGCCGCCGTGGTGCACTGCACCCTTAAACTTTGCAGCGAGTGGGTGCAGCTCGGCACCCCCTGCACTTTTTCGTTTGAGGTGCCGTGCACCTTTTTCTGAATCGAACAAACCTCTAGGGTGCTTCGATGCGCGCGCCCTCTCGGAGGGTGGAGTCATTCTTTGAAGGGGTCAGTGCCGCCTTTCGACCGCTGGCCGCCATTGCGCTCCCCACATTTCGTTACGGTCGGTCGAGAGAGACACGTGCACAGCGTTTTCTGGTCCGAAATGCCCGGGTGTTGCGTGCCCCAGTGCACGAACCACTCACGGAATGACTGGTAGAAGCACTGACTTGAGTCGAGTGCAGCATTTTGCACCATATTGGTGGCTTTGTTGTGAAAGAAATTTTGAAAAAAAAAACGAGAAATGCAAGCATTGCAGGGCTGCAATGCTGGGCTCGACGGGCCATGAGCATGCATATTTAACTGTACCAAAAGAGTATGTTCGTGATGGTAAGAACTTATGTTATCCGAGCGGTGAAGTTATGAGCTTTCTCACATCCTGCGAAGGGCCCTTTAAAGGAATCACGTCCTGGGCCGACAACCTGTTCATCCTGAAGTCTCCTCTAAAGTGAGGTTTTTTAGCGCACGAAAAGGGACGCAGGACAGTGGCAAGACGCGGACACAGCGCTAACTTCCAACAATTGTTTTATTCCACGAAGCGGTACACATATATATAGGGAACAGACACCACCGTACGCATGCGCATATGTACTGATTTTTAGTAAGATGAGACAGCAACGAGACACGTGTAGGATGATATCGAAGATGAAAAACGACCATGCATAGCCAAAAAAAAATTTTTGTAATTGCAAGATTAAAATGTCATCTCCATCAGGCCATCTGTGTCACGTTTAAAAGATCGAATTCTTTTTTTGAAAGATCAATTGAAGGCACGCTAACACAAGCGCTCCCCAAGCTAGCGATCTGTGTTACTTTCCTCGCATAGTCGTGCAGTTACCGACGGTTCAGTCTTTCCGTCCATTTCTATGCAACCACAATTACCTTCTGGTTAGGTTTTGTTTGCTGCGCGGGATGCAAAATAACTTGTCGTCCTCCGTCTGATCTCGGCACCCATCCGCACAGCAACAAGGCATTTCGGTCGTTCGCATCCTAGGTCATACTGATCTGTTCAGCGGGCTCACAGCAAAATAAAATAAATAGTCTCCACAAACTTCGGCCCTCAACATTCATGCACACGAGTGAAATACTACCACCGCTCGACAAACGCACGTGTATACTTTCTATCGCACCTTTGTATCGTTGTATGTTACTTGCCTCGCATAGCCGTGCTGTTACCGACGGTTCAAAGTCCATCCGTCCAATTCTGTGTAACCATACTTTTCGTCTGGTTAGGTTCTGGTTGCCGCGCGCGATGCAAAATAGCTTCTTGCCATCCTTCGTCCGGTTTCGGCAGCCAACCGCACAGCAACAAGGCAATTCGGCCCTCCCGGAACGAAATTATCGCAGCGATGTGCATAGCACAACAGGCGAAACGCGCGCACTTCGCCCGGCGCGCAGGAACTTTCATGGCGGCAAAGGGACGGAGCAAGGTCACATGCCACCGATCAGCCTATCGCAGGCGTTGTCGGCTGGATCGAAGCCTGTCGGTACTTTTAAATGATTGAGGCGTGCGCGGTCGTGGAGGGATGTTATGTTGCACCTCGTGTTTTCATCAAGCAGCCGTGCGATGAACGTTTACTTAATTCCAAGCCGAGCCGTCCGCATTTCCCATCTTCTTCTGTACAGCGTCATTTGCAATTCTACCAGTCGTGCTGGCTGTGTCCGTGATCGCCATAGTCCAGGAACCCGCAGTGTCTGCCAGTTTTAGCGAAACCACCACGGACAGTGAAGTGCGCGAACAAGCATGGGTAAACGCATGCGGCGTCCGGGTGAAGACACTCCGCTGTGTGGGCGGGCCCGCCACATGGCGAACGTTGCTAGAAGGCTTGCAACGTTGCAAACCGGATTCTTCGACGTCAAAGCCAGCGGGTTCGGTGCCAGGGAGGAGCCACGTGTTGAACATGTA
Source organism: Dermacentor variabilis (assembly GCF_050947875.1). Taxonomy (NCBI): domain Eukaryota; kingdom Metazoa; phylum Arthropoda; class Arachnida; order Ixodida; family Ixodidae; genus Dermacentor; species Dermacentor variabilis. The sequence goes on from NC_134575.1 coordinate 85,738,894, forward strand.
TCTCAGCCAGTGCCGGTGGTGGAGCGGGCTGACAAAGCGGCCCAGTGCGAATTGGGGCCAAGCAGCTTTGTGGATGAAGTGTACAGTGATCACCTGGCGCGTATGGAAGAGCTGCTACAACTGAGGAAATTCTATCAAGCGAAGCTGCGCGATTTGGAAAACCGACATGCTGCCGCTGCATCGCTAAAAATCGCCATTCCAAAATGTAACGCTGCATAAGTATGGATTAGTTTGCTTTCTAGCTGTGCTTTATTCCGAACGAATATGTGCTCGGGAAATTTCTGACAAAATTCATTATCAGCCACACCATGCAAGCATCAATGTTACATCATGACATGCTTTGAGTGTCCCGGCAATAAAGGGTATCTGCTTCCCATAGTGTTTGTATATAGTATATGTGACTGGCAAATATTACTGCCAGTCATATTATATATTACTTTAATTATTATATTAATTCTATTGCAAGTCAAGATCATTAGAACTTTCCTTCAGTTACTCTGCAATACAGACACGAAATCTTGAAAGCATGTCGCACAATTACTACTCCAACCCTTTGTGGTAGTTTGATTCCAAGAACTGGGTGAAAAGTAGCCATAGGAAAATATAATGGCAATTTACCAACAAAATAAGAATTCAGGCTTGTCGCTTAATCGTAACTCGCACGGGCTTGTTGTTTAATTGTAACTCGTATTGCAGTAGTAAAATTAAAGGAATTAGCAATTTTTATTTGGAAAAAGTGTTAGTACCCTCTGGGTGGCTTGCAAGGCTAGACAGAAAGATTAAAACCCTTACGCTTCTGCTTCTGCTAGCCTACCACTTCGACCATAAGGCAGAGCAACCATAAAGAGAAAGTGGGGGAGGGGGGATTGAAGGACAAGGGGACGCAACACAGATAGTTAAAGCTGGGGAAGTTCATGTTGAAAGTCATCCTGACAAAGGGCCTTCACGGGCCGTTTGATGAGTGAAAGTGGCTGTTGTTCTTGGGGCACATCTTTCGGTCCTTCAGTGGTGGATAGACAGGTGCTTGTATCCACACTTTGGCAATCCCACACTTTGAGTGGGAGGGCAGAGGAGCTGTGGCATTTCGTCCTCGTGTGCAAAGTCTCGGGCTGAGTGGTGCGCTTGTTCACACGTCGTCATTTCATCTATTTCGTCAGCAGCATGGTGCTGATGAAATGGAGTTTCTGGAAAGTGTGGCATCGCGTATGGGTCACAGCCGTCGCATTCGGGCCATTTCGTGACGATGGCGTAGGGGCAGCCGCTTTGATGCACCCAATCGGGCCGCATAGTCCGCCTCGGTGAGCCCTACAGGGCTTGTGCGAAGCATGCGTGGGGCTGTGGGAACGCTTTCAACATGGGTGACTAGGTGCTGCTGACTGGTTGAGCACGCTGTGCAACCATACGCGAGAGTTGGGAGTACAAGTGGCATGTACAGTAGGTGACAGTAGAAGCCACGTGACCACATGGCTTCTAAACTCGCCAGACAAAACCTAGCAATGCGAGGGGAGAAGTTCAGAGTGCCCATGAATGTGATACCTAAAATATTGAGCGACTCCCCAGTGAAAACACTTAGGACATCCGAATCATGACCCAATGTCCGTGCACCATTTCGGAGACAAATAAGACGTCCGCCGGACATGTGGTTTCGGATATACCACCACGGATATGTCCTCAGATTATCGCGTATGAACTCTTTTCGGCATACACTTGGTTATTGGTTCTTCAATTAAGGCTTTGTCTTTGAGTTGTCTCATAAGATAATTATGTTTTCTCGCATGTTCGAATTACAATCCCAAGCTATCATGTCTGCAGCTCGTGCGTACATCATACTTTAAGAATGTTCTGATGCAATTGAGTTTGAAAACTTCAGTTCAATAAGCCACGTGAGCTTGGCGGAAGGCTTAGAAGAATGAGGAGTATGCTGCACCACACGAGTGCGTGCGTGTGAAGCACGCACACAAACTGCTCCTGTTGAAGCGTGGGCACTATGCCCATTGTATCTGTCACACAGCGTGTGCTGTGAACCTAATCGACACTACGGCAAACACTCCAAAAGGCGTTGGCATAGATGTCCGCATAATGTACGCAGCAAGTGCCCGTGATGTCGCTCATGGACATGCAAGGCATGTCTGAAGGCACTGAAAATGTGGCCAGACGGTCATGTCAGGGACGTCCATAAGACACATTCCACACATCCCTACAGGATATTTACGTCCTGGCAGTGAATGTCTAGCGGATATCCTTCGGACGTCATTGTTGCCGCTGGGTCCTGCATGATCCAGGGGCACGCAATGGATCAGGTACGAGGGCTTCACTGGCTCGAGGTTGCTCGAGAACCTCTTTACACTGCTTTTGGCGGGAGACAGCTCCAGGTGGTTCGCAGAGACCCAAGATTCATTCACTGCCAGGTACTCCTGCAAAACATGGCTAGTAATACTGGAAACAATAAGGGCCAGGATGGACGTGTCATCCGCATACTGCATGAGAAGAAAACAGTTGTCCTGGGACACGGTGTAAGACGTATGGATACTATGTAGGATGTGGGTGCATCCGGATAATGTCCCTTCACACTACCCTTGAACAGACGGATGATCGCAGCGCCATCCAGTGAAAAATGGGTGCCACATAACACTGAAAAGCAGAACGAAAGGAAATGGCATTGTCGCCAAGGCAAGTCCACTTGCTCATTGTGCGCAGGACTGGCACGAATCTTTCTGCCTTGTTAGTGGCGAGGCACTAGGTTACTTATGGGATACGTTTTAATAGCGTGCCAAAGTATGTCATTTTAGTAGCTCCAGCTTGGAGATATGCCTCGTCTAACTCGCCGTAAAAATGCAGTTGTTACACTTACCTTTTTAACGAAATGCTATTTTATGCATTGAAGCACACAAGTAACTGAACGCCCATGTATTTCATTCCACACTTAGGGAAGAAATACATTGGAACTGGTGTAATCGTGGACATTCACTGTCCACGATGACAAGTGAATACGTCTTGCAATCTCACCGGCTACAATTTGTAAATTGCAATATGTGCCTTAAAGTAATTAATAAAAGTCATTGAGTGTCAAAAATTTTAAATTAGTTTAACATGTGTTGCAATTTCTCATGCACGTCTGCCTATTTGAATAATCCAACTCAAGGATAAGAATTATGCCATCTGCCACAGGCTATTCTTAAAAATTCCAGAAAGCCTAAATATGATCATCCCGTATCAACATGCCTGCATTGCGGAGAAGGCTGACGTGGGGAAGTTCTCACCACAACAAATTTCAGCTTGCACCGCTTGCATCATGCCCAGTTTTTTGGAACCACTTTACCATATTTGAAAACAGAAAATCGGCTTGCTATATTTAACCTAAGGGGATGGATCCAAATAAAGTATTATAATGAGCCATGTCCAGTGGTGGCATGAAATCACTGGATTATCAAATACTGGAACTATTGAACCTTTGCCCAGAGATTGTTGACATGGTGTTGCAGTCTCTTTTATCACCTTAAAAAAAGATAGGAAAACCCCTTACAAGTCTCACTGTCTAATTTAGTTGTGTAATCAAGACTGATTCCTAGATCTGTTGGTGAAAACAAGCTTGTACAATGTACAGAACCGACCAAATACCATTACAGCGATAATTCGAATTTATTCGATCGACATGTGTTTATAACGTTATAAGCCACTTTTCATGGTTTTCTGATAGAACTAGATCACTCACAAAGGCAACATCTTTAAAAAATGTGGGAAATTTTAGGTGCAGTAAGCAAAATAACTTGAAATGTGCATGTCAATTAAGGGCTAAATGAAAATTGCTAAAGCCTGGTTTTTGGCATGCTTAGAAGCATTATATTCAAAACCTTACTTCAAAAGCCTCTCTGCTTTCCTAGCCGGACCAAAAATGGCAGAGACTTGATATTTTGAGGAAGTGAAGGCCACTTCATGGGAGAGTTGTACTGAAAGTCTCAAGTGTGTTGGTTATTTATGTTTCGGAAATAACTTCTGGACACAGTACTCGCCCTCTCCCTATCTTTATGTGTTGTAAAGGTGTGTGGTTGCTTTTCCTTGGTAGCCACAGTCAACTGCGCGATGCATGGTGTTTATATTTTGGTAAGTAGGAAGCATGTTCCGAGTGATGAGCAAACATTTTTTTGTTTTATTGGAGCCTTTGTGCAAATCTACCTATTTGAGTGTTCAAGGGTGCAATATCGCCATTATTCGAAATGCTTCCCAAACTCTTAACACAACTGCACAAGATACTGTTTCTGCCTTAAATAGAAGCACGGCAAATAATTACTTGACCCTCGTTCTTTTCTTTTTCTACTTTCATGCATCATATGAGGTTCGTAGTTTGTTTCTCTGGTGAATTTAGTCCACTGAACAAGGCACTTTGTTTATATTTTCCAAATAAGGCACACATTATGGGTAATGTGTAAGCAGAGTTCCAAACGGGTGGAATGAATGCACCTCTGGCAACAAATGACATATGAAACTGCTCCAAAGTGTTACAAGTGTGTTTACGAGTGGCGTAAGATTTAGACAGCTGCCCTGGCATAATTATAACTACCGCCGAGGTCGAATTTTAGGAACATGGGGCAAACGACGCACCCAATTTGTATTCGAAGCTAAATTCACGTTGATTAAATACAGCTTTCGCAAAGAAAAAAAATGAAGTGTTCAAAAGTGTCAAGCTGCCACTATCAGCTAAACTTCCCAATGTCCCGAGAAAGCTTTAAATTACACAAAATTCATGCGTCGAAGAAACGGGGGCATTTTAAGTGCACCGTGCTGCAAAGTTTCAACATTTCTGGCTTATTTAGGAGCCTTACAAATAATTTTTGAATCCTTGTGTTCGTTACCATGCGTGAAATGAGGTTCACCAGGTTTCCTTGTTGAACTAAAGAAGGCAGCTTCTTTATGCTTGCCGACAGTAGGGGCCAGGTGATGTGTAGGCAAAGTTCAAAGTGGGTGGGTCAGTTGGGACTTTGGCAATAAATTACGTATGCGAGTGCTCTGGAGCATTACGAGTGTGTTTTGCAAGGGGGGGGGAAGAATTTAGCCTATTGCCCCAGCAGAATACGTACCAATGTCGCCACGATCAGATTTAGCGATAATGGGGGGACATTAAGGGCCATGTTCTGCAATGTCAAATGTGTGACGTATATTTACTGCCTTTTTAAAAATTCCCCATCAAGTGCTCGAAAGCAGTTTATGCAGGCAAGGTTTCAAACACAACAACCATGTACAGACAATGTTTCAAGTGTGTGATATAATTACAGGAGACAAACTCCGATTGTGACTGCTCCATAAACAGCTTCACTTGTAATTGGGTTGTAATAGTGCTAGGTTGCACACATGTGCTGTACCTTTTTCTCGTGCATCTTGCAAGTCCCTTAAGTCGATTGTACTTTGTGGTGTATAACCTCGGCAGTCCCGTTGCTGTCTGCCGATAATTTAGTGCCGTGCACTTAAACAAGTATTATTCTTTGTTTAAATATTCAGACTGTTTGTAGCCAACATGTTTTTATATGCGCTGCAGTGGGCGCTTGGTGCCTTCCAGGCCGTCAAGTTCCTTTGCAGCCAAGTCTGTCCCACTCTCGACAAAAAAGAAAGGCGTGAGGGGTAAAGGAAGAGTGGCGATCACCAGGAAGAAACTTCTGCCTGACAAATTCATGTGGGTTTTCCAGCTCAATTCATACTTCTGCATCGAATCATGTCCGAAGCGAGTGGACAAGGTGCCCACAGCGAGAATGCACCACGAGAACAGACCAAGCTGCATTACGGATTATGTAAAAGCGTTTTATGCTTCTTTCAGTGCCTGCAGGTGTCCGAGATGCTCGGAACCTCCAATTGATGAGTATTTCACTGCAACTGGCCAACGTGTCCTGGAGTCAGACAAGAAAGGGTACTAATTTGTTGAACAAACACAGAATGTTATTTATTCTATTCCTCTCACAGCAGCATCCAGTATACAATCGAATCCCCTTAGAACAATATTCAGGTGCCGAGAAAATCCCATTGTTATAATTGATAGTTATTATACCTTGTTGCATGAAAAAAGGAGAGGGGGTAACCATCCAAACTTTTTATTAGACACAAATAATTACAGTTGAATCCACTTCTAGCATTATCGGCTTCAACGACACTCATATGTAACAATGAATGACTGCTGTACCGAGAACTTTTGTTTCTGTTCCATGGTAAAATAAACAGCTTGCAACAGTGTTCCCATGCCGCATTATCAATTATAACAATTAAATCTGGCTGTTGGGAGTGTGCGTTGAAAGGTAAAAGAATGCAAAATCCTTGAAAAGGAAACCAATGTGCATCGCCTGTTCATTGTTATATGATACATGCATTGTTAAAACCGGTATCATTTTAAGTGGGCTCAACCGTATAGGACAAATTGAAAGATGCCTGAATGTCAGGCAAAGAGAAGCACCGTAGTTCACTGAAGGGCTTTGTATGTTTTGACCTTTATGTGCGTTGTCATAAGTGCGGCTGTCATCCCGTCAACTATAATTACTACTGTGCTGTTTAATACACTGGGAAAAGCTGTCCCACAAAATAGTGGCGGCCTGCTACCTAAAAATTCTATTATGCACCAAAACCAAGATCTGACTACGAGGCGCGCCATAGTGGCGCACTCCGGAATAATTTGGACCACCCGGGGTTCTTAGACGTGCGCCTAAATCTAAGGACAGAGTTGTTGTTGCATTTCGCCTCCATCGACATTATCTATAAAAGAAGGATACAGAATGTGTCAAATTCATTGCACATACTGCGGCAAGAAAGCAAAGCTGCTTTGCCAGACATTTGGTGAGAAGGTCACTCATCTGTCTGGCACCTAGCGATGTGGCATTTTTGTTTTATTTTAGAAAGTACTTTTTGACTTGTACTGCTATATTTTCTTTTTATCTTTCCCTACTGCTGTTCTGTGCCTTACCTTGCGTTTGTCTTTTTTTCCCCCAAATATATATGCATAGCATCTTTGGAGCTATGCATTATACTTGGTCATTGTTCTGAAGTGGTTCTTCGTGCGTTCAGCATTCATGTTGAAACTATGTGATGCTTGTTCATTATGTATGGTTTGTTTTTCTGCAATAAAGCTCAGTTGACAGTCAGCACCCTTGTGGTCTCCCCTCGTTTATTTTTTTTTTTTTAGTCCTTGTCTTTTGTTGCACTGTGGCAGCCACGAACGTGTATGAACCAACTCACTCAGTTCTCTGTCCTTCTGAACCTTTCCTACATGCGGGTGCGCAGCTTGGATAATGATGCACGAAATATCTTGTGGTGTGCGGTGATTTTCGAGTGCTTTGTGTCAGGTGCTCTCGTTTTTTATAATACATAGCAACCATTTAGCTAGCATATTGTAGTTTGTCCTAATGTTATTTCGGTCACTGCAGCCCCACACTGCTCCAATTTGGAAGCAAATATTGTTGGTTTACTGTCTGCCGAATGCAGTATTGTAGAAATAATGGCCCTGCTTTTGGATGTTTTGGTATGTGTGATTCTTCCCCAGTTTTTCTCAACAACTTCTTGGAAAGGATGTCTTCCGGTCGAGGTGGACCAAAGGAAAGAACGCCCAACAAGGCTGCGGCAACAAAGATTGGTGACCTGATGAAATTAAAATTATGGGGTTTTACGTGTCAGAACCACTTTCTGATTATGAGGCACGCCGTAGTGGGGGGACTCTGGAAATTTGGACCACCTGGGGTTCTTTAACGTGCACCTAAATCTAAGTACATGCGTGTTTTCGCATTTCGCCCCCATCTAAATGCAGCCGCCACGGCCCGGATTCGATCCTGCAACCTCGTGCTTAGCAGCCCAACACCATAGCCACCAAGCAACCTCGGCGGGTGCGACCTGTTGAAGAGGGTGCGTAAAAATGCATGCAGTGTTAATAAATGCTAGTAACTACTCCTACCAATTCTACTTGTCTTTCTTAAAAAGTACATTACACTCTGGTGCATTCTCCAGATTAATGTTAAAGAAAATTAAATTCTGGGGTTTTTACTTGCTAAAACCATGATACGATTACGAGGCATGCCATAGTGGGGGACTCCAGATTAATTCTAACCACCTGGGGTTCTTCATCAAGCATCTAAATGTAAGCACACAAACATTTTTGCATTTTGCCCCCATCGAAACATGGTTTTTACAGCCGGGATAAACAGATGCCATAGCCTCTGGGCAACCGCGGCAAATTCAGGCTAATGTATTTTGCTTCCTCTGGCCTCACTCTGCAATTCAGGCTTAGGTAGCCTAAGGGGTCACAGACCTTCATATTTTGAAAGAATTGTCGTACACCCAAGAATAGCACAAAGCCACGAAGCTCCTTCCTAGCTTTACGCATGCCTTTGGGTGGATGACTATCTTGAACCTTCTATAAAACTTCCTCCACCTTGCGGATTTCCACAGAACTAATTGCTCAAGCCTTCATATTAATGCATAGGTCTTTTAGTGTATTAACGCAAGGGCCAATGTTGCAAATTGGCTTTCAGGCCAATTCATTGAACGATGGGTGTACCAATAGGCTGATAAATTAATACACCAATACACTAGGATCAGTACGCTAATAGACTGATACATCAACAGGATGACACAGTTCGCGCTACCTAATAGCCCATAAGTTTTTTTTAATTAAAATTCGTTATCAGCAATTATGCCCCCAATCTAGAATCATAAGTACTTCCCAAAGACGTTAAATGAATATCAAGATCGCATTTCCTTGCCTCACACTATTAGCAATTATTTTCATGCTTGAGGAAATAGGGGAATTGTGAAATGCCCTCAGATATCATGGGATCACCGAGTCGCGCCCTATATTCGTTCCTATCAGAAAGGGCTCTGCAGCAGCAGCCACCATTGCTCAACACTCTATCTTACCATTGAGAACAGCACAAATGCTGAAGCATGTTTAGGAGCATAACTTATCACTCTGCCCTCATTCTCTACATGTTTCATCGCTTTGCCTACACTTATTATTTGTCTTTTGTGTTCTTTTAATCCTTTTGCCAAGCTGTTTGTTTTTACCACCGGCTCCTCAGCCCCTGCCGTGTTTTTATTGCATGTTTACTCATTGGAGATTTTGTTACATAGAAGCTGGTGCTTTGCCATCACTTTCTCCCAATACAGAATTAGTAAACAGTTAACAAATTCCTTTATCTAAAGTGTGGACGGACCTGTCGCATTAGCTCGCTGTGGTTGACCTGCCAAGACGCAGCGTCACAGTACCGAGACATGTGCTCCACCTGCTGTCAGAAATTTCACTTGGGAGTTTTGTGTGTTTAGATGACCTCTACACAAGTAGTACAACAGGCAGGCAATGTTCTTTATTTGCATAAGTTGCTTCAGGAGAGGAAGGGAGTATACTAAAACACACACACACAAAAAAAAATTTGGAGCAGCTTCGCACCAGTGGCACGAAGACTGGGCGAACAGCGAAGCTGGCGGCCCCACCTAGGTTATTCTTGGTTCGGCTAAGTTTATGTGTGGCTATGCGTGCTTTATTCTGTGACAAGACGTGCCTGAAAAGAGCCGCGGTATCATTTACGTACCGCCCTGCTACCCCGAAGAACGCGTTCGCTGGGATTTCCGAACTTGTCGCTAAATGTTCTCCATGACTCGCAGGCCCAGATCGTTTTGTAGACGCGTCTCGTTGCACGCACATTTTTGCTCGGTAACGCGAGCTCGTAACTCCTGATCTTCTGCAACTGGCTGATGTTTCGCCAGTGCTTCACCGGCATGATATTAGGAATTGGACCGAAGTCGTCACGTCCGTTCTTGAGTAGCGGCGTGGTGGCTTTCGCGCCACCCTTCTTTTCCTTGGGGAGTGACGCCCTTCTTCTGTCGCCCCACCTCTCTCTCCAACAGAGACTCGGCTGTTCTGCCGACGCGGCGGTGGAGCAGAGCTGCTTTTATAACCCCGTGGTAACGTCACGGCTTAGATCCGCATCTGCGCATGCGTGGCCTCTGTACGGCACGGCAAGGCAGAGCTACGGTGAAGCGGTGCCAGCGCGTGCGGTGACGTCATCGCTCAGCGAGGTTTTGCTGCCCATGTTTGCCAGCCTAACCACCAACTTAAAGACTGCATTGCTGTTAAAAAACGATAACAGTACTCAAGCGAAACAGGGGTGGTGAAGGGTGGGTTCACTGAGTTATCTCGGCAGTGAAATGGTTCAACACAGGATTGTTGCTGGCGTGTAACAGACTCCATTCGAAGTGTAGCTGGTTGTCTCTGACGAAATAATTTCCAGGCACCGGCATCATAAATGAGTTGCTCGAGGTGAACGGTTTTAACAGTGCTATTGCTTACAATTGCTGCTACTACTATGGCTACGTGCCAGTGTCTGCACATGCTAGCTAATTTGTGCTGCACGTACACCTAGCAGGGGATGGAGATGATGAGCTTGCAGGCAGACAGGCTAGAAAGTGGCCGTAACAGTAAAAATATAACTGTGCAGTAACTGGTGAACAGCCCTGGTGAACATCCCAGTCACGTGATGGGTCCAAGCACTAGGAGCGGCAAGGACAGTGTCCTTACACTGCCTACAACTTCCTGTGGCACAACTGGGGCGGCTGGAGCAGTGGCACCGCCGGTGACAAGGTCCCGTGCTGGCCCACTAGCTGTGCTGGGCCACAATGAACTAAGCACCAAGGCTTATCTGGCTGTCTTCGAGCTCCTCAAGGACACCTGCTGTCCAAGATTCGTGGTGAGGTATTCGCACTCTCCGAGTCGGAGGGGATGGGACGACAACAAACCCACCCCGCGTGTGTTTATTGATGGTTCGACTGCTGACCGGCGATAAGGTCCACACCTGATCGACCGTGAACCAGAGGCATGAGACGGGAGGCGACGTACAAACGTACACTCAATTTAATAAAGTAATATCATGCCCGAGACAGAATGAAAAAAAAAAGAATGTACAAACTATCGCCGGACGGTGCCAAGCTTCGCGGAAGGCGTGCAGGTCAGACACAATCCACGCCCTGACACGACGCAAAGCCCACCACGTGGGAACTACTAACACTCGCGAAATAAAAAAAAATATGTGACACAAACGAAAAATACACGCGACAATAAACTCGGCAAACACAACGCTAGCGGAACATACAAGAATTAACACGCGACTAATAATTAGATGAAAGATGAAACGCAAAAAAAAAAAAAGAAAGAGTCCGGCGGAAAGTTCTGAGAAGGGGCTGGAACACGAGGCTTATCTGTGGCATGCTTGCTGATATCCCGATCTGAAGAGCGTCAGGCTGCTGGTACCTCACTGCCAAAGATCTTGACAGACTTGCACCGTCTGTCCATCAACCGGCGAAGAATTCGGCCTGGAGATTTCAGCCTGCCGACCGCATCTTCAGCTGTCTCTCGGCGCACGACCACGCTGCTCCATCTTCCAAACCCCTCTGCCCGCTCGCCGAGTCACCTCGTCCCTCGTCACGCTCCGGCGACCCACATGACCCACCAGTGTGGCGAACTCGGTAACAATGGGGAGCCCTCTTCCCCATCGCTGTGCAAGTGGCGTTGCGGCTGTGACAGCAATGGCGGCCCTCTCCAGAGGGACGCGGGCACGCACTCTGTGACACCTGCCCACTCTGTTTTGACGGTCAACCTGTAAGTTAAAAAGAAACATGAAAACCGTCAGTTTTGTGCACAGCGCAGTGATTTTTTTAAACTACAAAGCACCAAAATCTGTGCCCTCCTGTTCTCACTTTTCTTTACAAAGGTAGACAGTATTAACCAGTAAAATAGGGAACCAAGAGGCATTATGGCTGTTCTAGCTTGACACTAAATTAAATAATTTAGTAAAAAAAAAACACCATCTAGCAAGCGTCCCACGAAAATGACATTTTGAATGGGAACAGCTCTTCACCAGTATGAACACGTGGTTTAGCCTGATACATCCAGCCAGAATTCATCCATGGCCATCCACATGCAGAGAAGTGCATGCACTACTGCCACGTCCTAGAACACCAGTGCCCATCAGCTCAGAAGCTGGGCATCTAATCAAACCTCGAGATAAGTGCCGAGTTTGCAGGTGATAAATCGTAGCAAGTCATATGAAAACTTCCTCTGCTCATACGGCAGTATGTTACAGCACTGCTGCTGGCACAAGAGGCCCACAGGTTGTTTAGGGTCTAACTTTATTGCACCATGGCAAGAAATTGTTGCACCTTGAAGTTACACACGCCTTTCCTTTTCTCACTGTTTGCCGGCAAAGGCCACAGCCTCGTGGCATTCAGTCAATGATATGAGACTTGCCACTAGAACTAGTAACTAAGTTGGAACTAAGAACTGCAGTGGACTGTTGCAGCAGAGAAAAAGAGCTGTGATAGCAGATTACCAAGTACAACTTCCAATAAATTTATGGCATAATAGAATAGCAATGTCTGGTGGTTACAATCGAGAGTGGAAAAAGTGCCACTAAGTGGCATGCAGACAGTTTAAGCTGCAGCATTTAGGCTCTTCTTGTACAAGCGTTTTTTTTATTTTTTTTTTACCTGAGGAAAAATGTTTGAAGTACACTTCCAGGCACTTAGAACATCCAAAATTAGCTTAGCCTAATGTGCCGGCTTATAGTGAAATTCATGTCAATGTTATGAAAAACTGAAATTGGCATCCACAGGTTTTCCTAATCAATTTTAAAGGGCCTTGACACCAAATTTTTTAGATTGGATTCACGCATAGAAACTTCGCATAATTCCATGTAACTAATGACCACTTTTGCAGGCTGTATTTCTTTTTGTGAAAGTGACAAAGCAGAGAGCAGCTTGGGCAAATAAGTGGGAAGAGATGTCAGCATGACATCATTAAAGGGGCCCTGAAACACTTTTCTAACTGAAGTCCCTATTAAACGATGTTGTCCCCCAAATCTCACGCGACAAAATTTTTTTCAAATACTTCAACCACAAGTGCAGTCGTTTCAATACCCGGCTTTCTTCTCTTCTTTCGTCCCTGCTTGCACTCTGGAAGCTACACAGCAGAGAAACTAAGAGGGCAAAGCCTCGCCAAAAAGCTGACCATCGCAGCAGCGAAATGGCTCATTGTGGCACCTCGTAGCGGTCGCTGCAGACTACGCTAAGCAGCATGCTACTTCTGCCTTACAAAACTGACAACCCGTTGTCTGCGTTAATAACACCACCCTCAAATTCCAGCCTAAAATTAGAATTCATGGCACTATTTTCGATACCGACCTCATGTTTAATGACCACCTAAATTGTACCTCCGAAAAGAATCGGACATATTCTCCTCTCACGTCACCCGCTTGGCGGCTATAGTGTTGCGCTGCTAAGCACTAGGTTGCGGGATCGTATCCCACCATTTCGATGGGGGCAAAATGCAAAACTGCCCATGACCCGTGCGGCGGGGGCACATTAAAGATCCCCTGGTTGTCGAAATTCATCCGGGAGCCCCCACTATAGAGTACCTCATAACCAAACCGTGCTTTCGGCACGTAAAACCCCAGAATCCAATCCAATTCTCCTGTTGCCTCAGTCTCTTTCTCAAGATGCACTACTCCTTCTTATCAGCAGATATCCGCCTAATTTATAGTAAGGTCCTTCTCCCTTCTGTAACTCATGCATTTTCTGCTTGGAGGCCTACTTTCCTAACTGCAATTAAAAATGAAAATAACTTCTATCCAAAGAACACTCCTTCTCGTGATTACCGGCTCGTTTCACACTACATGAACATTATCTTTACAAATTTCAGCTAATAAGTTACCAATTTCTATTGAACTGGATCATCTCAATGCTCATATTTCCATCATCATCATCATCACCATCATCATCAGCCTGGTTATGCCCACTGCAGGGCAAAGGCCTCTCCCATACTTTTCCAACTACCCTAGTCATGTACTAATTGTGGCCATGTCCCTGCAAACTTCTCAATCTCATCCGCCCACCTAACTTTCTGCCGCCCCCTGCTACGCTTACCTTCTCTTGGAATCCAGTCCATAACCCTTAATGATTATCAGTTATCTTCCCTCCTTTTTACATGCCCATGCCCATTTCTTTTTCTTGATTTCAACTAAGATGTCATTAACTCGCGTTTGTTCCCTCACCCAATCTGCTCTTTTCTTATCCCTTAACATTACACCCTTTATTCTTCTTTCCATAGCTCGTTGCGTCGTCCTCAATTTAGGTAGAACCCTTTTCGTAGGCCTCCAGGTTTCTGCCCCGTACGTGAGTACTGGTAAGACACAGCTGTTATACACTTTTCTCTTGAGGGATAATGGCAACCTGCTGCTCATGATCTGAGAATGTCTGCCAAATGCACCCCAGCCCATTCTTATTTTTTTTATTATTTCAGTCTCATGATCTGGATCCGCAGTCACTACCTCTCCTAAGTAGATGTATTCCCTTACCACTTCCAGTGCCTCGTTACCTATCATAAACTGCTGTTCTCTTCCGAGACTGTTAAACATTACTTTAGTTTTCTGCAGATTAATTTTTAGACCCACCCTTCTGCTTTGCCTCTCCAGGTCAGTGAGCATGCATTGCAGTTGGTCCCCTGGACTAAGCAAGGCAATATCATCAGCGAATCGCAAGTTACCAAGGTATTCTCCATTAACTCTTATCCCCAATTCTTTCCAATCTTGGTCTTTGAATGCCTCCTGTAAACACGCTGCGAATAGTATTGGAGAGATCGTATCTCCCTGCCTGACGCCTTTCTTTATTGGGATTTTCTTGCTTTCTTTATGGAGGACTACGGTGGCTGTGAAGCCGCTATAGATATCTTTCAGTATTTTTACATACGGCTCGTCTACACCCTGATTCCTCAATGCCTCCATGACTGCTGAGGTTTCGACAGAATCAAACGCTTTCTCGTAATCAATGAAAGCTATATATAAGGGTTGGTTATATTCCGCACATTTCTCTATCACCTGATTGATAGTGCGAATATGGTCTATTGTTGAGTAGCCTTTACGGAATCCTGCTTGGTCCTATGGTTGACAGAAGTCTAAGGTGTTCCTGATTCTATTTGCGATTACCTTAGTAAACACTTTGTAGGCAACGGACAGTAAGCTGATCAATCTATATGTTTTCAAGTCTTTGGTGTCCCCTTTTTTATGGATTAGGATTATGTTAGCGTTCTTCCAAGATTCCGGTAGGCTCGAGGTCATGAGGCATTGCGTATACAGGGTGGCCAGTTTTTTTAGAACAATCTGCCCCACCACCCTTCAACAAATCTGCTGTTACCTGATCCTCCCCAGCTGCCTTGTCCCTTTTATAGCTCCCAAGGCTTTCTTTACTTCTTCCGGCCTTATTTGTGGGATTTCAAATTCCTCTGCACTATTTCCTTTTCCATTATCGTCGTGGGTGGCACTGGTACTGTATAAATCACTATAGAACTCCTCAGCTACTTGAACTATCTCATCCATATTAGTAATGATATTGTCGGCTTTGTCTCTTAAGCCAGCATATTTCGCTATTTGCCCTCAAAGTCCTAACATTGCATGGCCCCACCACCTACAGCCCCTCAAACATTCAATACTCCATTGGTCCCTGGACCTTTCAGCTCAGCCACAAGCATCATTTTAAGTTCCACTGCCTCCAACTAAACCAGATTCATACCATTAGAACCCTCCCTGTTTACCATTCCTATACAGACAGCTCCTACACTTTACGCTCAGCCAATATCCTTTTTACACCACAGGGACATCTTAAACAAATAGGTCGGTACAAAATCCATGGTGCTACCAGTTCCTACTCAACCGAAACCATCGAATTATTAGAAGCTCTCATTTGCATCCCCAACATACCATTCCTCTACACATTTTCACGGACTGTTTATCACTGCTCACTGCCTCAGCCAGTCTCACCACAATGAACACCTACATTCAGGATATTGAGCAACTTCTTTTGTATCTAACACCTATGAGACATCTAACCCTATTTCATGTCCCCGCACATAAGGGTGCTGTTGGTAACGAGCTTCCAGACACTATTGCAAGCTCTGCGACATTGTACAGTATTTCCTGTACAATTTTAGGATCATTAACTTCAGTTAGATCAAAAATGCATGCCACGTCCCATGCTGAATGGTCTGTAACCTGGATGTGGGAGAACCCAGACAAACACCCATAGCATCCCTTCCCCACCCAAAAAAAAAAAAAGCAACAGCCCATCTACTTACAGCTCATGCCTGCTCAACATTTTATCACTAATCCTCACAGCAAGCATGCATGTGGTATGGCATGCACAGATATTCCGCACTACTTCAGTGATTGCCCAATAACCAACCAGATTGCTAGTCTTATAAAAGACAATCACTTCACTGCAATAACCCCTACTTAACATGAATCAATACTAACAGACAGGAGGAAGAGAACACTATTAATTCGACCATATCGTGAAATGTCATCTTTCACATTTCCTGCGTATTCATCAACACACAACGCCCGAATTCATGCAGCTCCCTCCCCTTTTTTTTCTTTCCTTGCTTTTTTTTGTCAGTGTTCATTCTGTTGGCTCCTATGGTACAGCCAACAATGGTGGAGGTTGCCTCCGAGGACCAAACAGACGGACTGCCTGACTCATCACCAACCACACTGCACTCCTTCTCCCTCACACAACCTCTCTTGTTCATTACACCTGCCTCAACTATCTTATCACTTCCTCTGACCCACGCACCTGTTCCATTGCTTTTCTTTATTTGTATTCCTGTTTTCTGTATAATCAAACCTTTCCCAGCTCTACAGCTTTCCAGCCCACATCTTCGTCTCTACAATCAAGAGGCCTCATTATCCTGTTCTCCACCATGCCGAACCCGTCCTTGATACTGTTCATGGCACCAGAACTCCGAACATATTTTAACTTTTACTTTTAGTCATTTTTTCCTCTCTCTTTCCTTTGTTTTTCTTTAATCATACTTCACATCGTCAATAATATACAATAGCAGAATTGCCGAGACATCACATGCCAATTCAGCTCGGCCCATTTTCAAAATACTACCATCTACTATTAATTTAACCCTTCTTACTTTCCACTGTCTCACTTCAGCTGTACCTCGGTAATATTTTATATACAATTGACTTTTTAAATAAAATGTATCTTTCGGTTTTCGACTTCCATTCGCTTTTCTTTTAATTGGCTTTCAACCTGCCACACCTCTGGTGGTGCGGGTTCCCGTCACATTTATTTAGGTTATTTTTAGCATTTAGGGAATCAAACACGTGCAATCTTGGAGGCCACGTGTGCCAGGTGCAGCTACGCGCAGTGCAAAGAAGACACAATTTTCCTCCGTTTTTGAGATGGCAGACATGTATTTTTCATTTATTTCACTCAAAATGAGCAATTATGCATTACTAGAATGCTATCGCGATCACGAAATCAGCCCTTGGCGTTGGTGGGTCAGCTACTTTCGATGACGCTGCATGACGACATTGCGGAAGTGAGAGCAAGTGATCTTTCGCTGCGTTTGGTAGTATATTGTAACTTCACTGCTGCACGCAGTGTAGTAATGTTTGGCTCACATGTTCGCAGCTGCCTGTATGACAGATCAGCCACATTTTCTTACTGTGGTCAAAAAGCGTTTCAGGGCTCCCTTAAGAAAATTGACATCTGGAATTCTTGACTACTCACCAAGACGGGATTAAAAAAACGACGAGGCTTGTTTGAATCTCAAAGGTTACAGCAGCATTTACATGGAGGGGAAACACTAAACACTGGGTATGAGGCGTAACCGATATTCTTGGAATATACCATCGTGCTCAACATAAGCAAGTCAAGCCTCACCAGCACACGGGAGCAGACAATTGTGAATATAACTGTGTAATGATTACCAAGTAATATACTTGAAGCACTAGTAGTAATTAGGAGTAAGAAATGTGGCACCAGTAGCCATAAATACACCATGCAAGCATAGCAACCAATCAAAACCTCAATAAATGAGCATTCAGATGGTTATGCCGGATTCTTTGTTTTAATGTTAACGGAATTTAAAAAATCACCATGGCATATAGCACAAATCTACGTATTGGGCTACATTACTTGAGGCGGACATCAGATAGATTGAAAATCAATACACATAATTGACTAAATAACAATTTCACTAATAAGCTTTCAAACAAATTACTTTGGTGAACGTACTGCAATGCATGTATTGAAGCTAGTGATTTCACAAAGCACATCCACTTGAAACGAATTTTGACCCTAGCATTAGTTATGAGACAAGTGCAGCCCAACTTATGGCAAGAATGCTCTGTTTTTGCAGTTACTTTGTTTACCAAAATACCTTTTTATGCACTGAAGCTCAGACATCACTGGAACACCAATCAATGAATTTCATTGCAAACTTTGGGAATGCATATTTCAAAACTGGCGCCATCCTCGGAATTTGTTCTAAGTGGATATGACTTTGGATGTCTAGGGCTACAATTCGTAAGTTGTAACTCGGGCCATAAAGTAACTTTTTAAAAAGTTATTCAGTGAAGATTTGTTAATTAGTCAAATGTTCACTTTGATTTCTTATGTAAATAATGTCCGCCTCTGAGAGCAATCTAGCTTAAGTAGAATTGCGGTAAATGCTGCTGGTGATTTTTTAAATTTATGTTAATGATAAACTAAAACATACTGTATAGCTGCATTGAAGAGCAAAGTGACCAGTGATTATTAGTAATTATGCTTGGTTAAAAGGATATTTACATTCAATGCCACCACAGATATGAAGCGAAACGTCAAATAGTGATTCAATGATGGTCACTAAGTATTGGTAGGCTTCGACCACCATTAAGTGAATACGATTCACATTTCCTGCTATGCCATCTGTAGCCTCCAAACAAACACACTGCCAATGGTGCAAATGAGTTTCATTAAATGAGCAATTAACAGAACAATATAGCCCAATTATCGGCTCTAGTGACTAGTGATCACTAATAAGTACAGTACGCTCATTTGAGGATTGTTGCGGTTTTTAAGTGCTGTGATGTCAGGAATATCAAGTGAAATGTCATAAAGTGGGTGACTTAACTATGCCAAGTATGAACTGGTATGCTTCAGTCATTAGTGAACAACAATATTTTTTTTTTCAAGCTAAAAACCTCAGCCAACCTTCCATTACGGTTTCGGACAAAAAGATACAATATTTGTTTGGGAATTTGCTGTAATTCTGCATACACACATGCTCTTTTTAATTTAGTACTCCATGACTTTTTTAGGCTAAGAGTGTCACAAATTTTGTTATCTTCTGGGTGTAATTTTAACGGATGTATATACGTCACATGATCTCCATAACGTACTTTCAGTTGTGAGCAAGCACTCATCCTGTCTTCCATCTTGTCGTTGTTCCCTTTTTGCAACCTTTACTTTCACTATGTTCCGCACATGGTTTACATTAAAGTACTATACTCAACAGCAACAACACATTGTGTATGCCAAAACAGAGCGGCACGAAAAAGCTACGACAGCCAGCTGAGGCTCCAACTTGAGCATGCCTTGTGGGCCGAGCGGCAGTCTTCCTCCAGAGGAAGAATGAGTGCATTCTCCTCTTCAATTACACTAAAACCTTGTTAATTCGGATTTCGCGGGACCGGAGAAAATGTCAGAATTAACCGAATGTTGAATTAACGAGGTTTCAACAATAATAACTCAAAAAATGCCTAAAACATCAAAATACCTTTACTTCATGAAATAACTGGTTATTGTTGTTTGTTGCATGCGAGAAATTTTCGCGGAAAGCACAGTTCTTCAGAGTTGTTGTAGGTGGTGCAGTCCGTGCTGACTGTCGGGAGAAACGACACAGATGTTCTCCGAAACTTTAAGGCCGTCATCGGCCTCTTTAGCAGTGCGGCGTGGCACTTCACACGCATCCATGACAGCCGCATTTTTCCTATCAGAGTCGGGGGCTCTTTGTTGCCTAGTACATCTAGTATTTTGTTGTCGCTGAGGCGACCGGCAACAGAAACGTCACTATCAATGTGGATGTATTCGTCCAGTGGGACGTCCGGAGGCAGAAGTCTGTCGAAGCGACTGTCATCTTCCTCGGTGTTTTGGTTAACACCCGCATCCCCGGCTTCCAAAGAATCACCGTCATGGACAAAGCCGCCGTGTCGGAAGCAGTTCGCAATTAATGCGAGCGGCGTGTTGCTCCACACATGCTCCATTATGTGCACTGCACTGAGAAGAGTCACATCATATTTTTTCTTTGCCCCCATACAGAGCAACATGCGCTCAAGCATTTGACTCCTGTATCGGCCTTTCACATACTGAATGATTCCCTGATCCAGAGGCCACAGGGAAGCCATTGTGTTAGGCGACAAAAAAAGCAGTTGTATGTTTGTCAGCCCCGACACATTATTGTGCGCACTACAGTTATCTAGAACAATTAGCACTTTGCGCAATTATGCCCAAAAGCGGCGGCCCAGTTCGAGCAGCCAGGCCTGAAACATCGCTGAGGTCATCCACGCCTTTTCGACTCGAGCGATAGTCTATGGGAAGTTTTTCATGCTTTTGAAGCATGTCGGCTTTCCTGCTTTGCCGATTATCAACAGCGGTAGCCGCTCCGTGCCAGTCATGTTGGCAGCCAGCAAAACTGTTATTCTGTTCTTTCTTCGTTTTCCGCCAACGCAAGGCTCCCCCTTAAATGTGATGGTTTTATCCGGCAGGGCTTTGTCGAAGAGGGCCGTCTCATCAGCGTGAAAAATGTCGCAGGCATTATAATCGGCTAGGCGTGCGGGTAATCCGGCCCTCCAATCTTCAACAATGCCTTCATTCACAGCCCCTTTCTTTTCTTGAATCGGTCGGGCCAGCCTTCCAATGCCATGAAGCCTTCGACGCTGAGCTTCAGCGCATACTTTTCGGCCTGCGCACAGATAAGGGGGCCACTCAAAGGTAGCTGTGCGTCGCACGAATCGGCAATCCACCTTAACAACGCTTCTTCAAGTTTCAGGTGTGCTGCCGTTCGCAGTCTCTTCCTGTTGTCAGAGAACAGCGCCAAAAGCGCCTGCAAAAGCCAGAAGTACATCATTGCCGCCATGTCTTTTGAGACGCACGTTTCTCTATTATGTAGCAATAAAATAATCATGGCAGCCCTTGACGTATTTCCGGCCTTTCGGCACTCCCAGCACATGCAAACATGGCCTTTGAGATCGGCGCACGCTAATTGGAGACACCCCCTCATCATCATCATCATCAGCCTAGTTACGCCCACTGCAGGGCAAAGGCCTCTCCCATACTTCTCCAACTACCCCGGTCATGTACTAATTGTGGCCATGTTGTCCCTGCAAACGTCTTAATGTCATCCGCCCACCTAACTTTCTGCCGCCCCCTGCTACGCATCCCTTCCCTTGGAATCCAGTCCGTAACCCTTAGTGACCATCGGTTATCTTCCCTCCTCATTACATGTCCGGCCCATGCCCATTTCTTTTTCTTGATTTCAACTAAGATGTCGTTTACCCGCGTTTGTTGCCTCACCCAATCTGCTCTTTTCTTATCCCTTAACGTCACACCCATCATTCTTCTTTCCATAGCTCGTTGCGTCGTCCTCAATTTCAGCAGAACCCTTTTCGTAAGTCTCCAGGTTTCTGCCCCATATGTGAGTACTGGTAACACACAGCTGTTATACACTTTCCTTTTGAGGGATAGTGGCAACCTGCTGTTCATGATTTGAGAATGCCTGCCAAACGCACCCCAGCCCATTCTTATTCTTCTGGTTATTTCAGTCTCATGATCCGGATCCGTGGTCACTACCTGCCCTAAGTAGATGTAGTCCCTTACCCCTTCCAGTGCTTCGCTACCTATCGTAAACTGCTGTTCTCTTCCGAGCCTGTTAAACATTACTTTAGTTTTCTGCAGATTAATTTTCAGACCCACCCTTCTGCTTTGCCTCTCCAGGTCAGTGAGCATGCATTGCAATTGGTCTCCTGAGTTACTAAGCAAGGCAATATCATCAGCGAATCGCAAGTTGCTAAGGTATTCTCCATCAACTTTTATCCCCAATTCTTCCCACTCCAGGCCTCTGAATACCTCCTGTAAACATGCTGTGAATAGCATTGGAGATATCGTATCTCCCTGTCTGACGCCTTTCTTTATAGGGATTTTGTTGCTTTCTTTGTGGAGGACTACGGTGGCTGTGGAGCCGCTATAGATATCTTCCAGTATCTTTACATATGGCTCATCTACACCCTGATTCCGTAATGCCTCCATGACTGCTGAGGTTTCGACTGAATCAAACGCTTTCTCGTAATCAATGAAAGCTATATATAACGGTTGGTTATATTCTGCACATTTCTCTATCACTTGATTGATAGTGTGAATATGGTCTATTGTTGAGTAGCCTTTACGGAATCCTGCCTGGTCCTTTGGTTGACAGAAGTCTAAGGTGTTCCTGATTCTATTTGCGATTACCTTAGTAAATACTTTGTAGGCAACGGACAGTAAGCTGATCGGTCTATAATTTTTCAAGTCTTTGGCGTCCCCTTTCTTATGGATTAGGATTATGTTAGCGTTCTTCCAAGATTCCGGTACGCTCGAGGTTATGAGGCATTGCGTATACAGGGTGGCCAGTTTCTCTAGAACAATCTGACCACCATCCTTCAAGAAATCTGCTGTTACCTGATCCTCCCCGGCTGCCTTCCCCCTTTGCATAGCTCCTAAGGCTTTCTTTACTTCTTCTGGCGTTACCTGTGGGATTTCGAATTCCTCTAGGCTATTCTCTTCCACTATCGTCGTGGGTGCCACTGGTACTGTATAAATCTCTATAGAACTCCTCAGCCACTTGAACTATCTCATCCATATTAGTAACGATATTGCCGGCTTTGTCTCTTAACGCACACATCTGATTCTTGCCTATTCCTAGTTTCTTCTTCACTGTTTTTAGGCTTCCTCCGTTCCTGAGAGCCTGTTCAATTCTATCCATATTATAGTTCCTGATGTCCGCTGTCTTACGCTTGTTGATTAACTTAGAAAGTTCTGCCAGTTCTATTCTAGCTGTAGGGTTAGAGGCTTTCATACATTGGCGTTTCTTGATCAGATCTTTCGTCTCCTGCGATAGCTTACTGGTTTCCTGTCTAACGGAGTTACCACCGACTTCTATTGCGCACTCCTTAAT
Source organism: Dermacentor variabilis (assembly GCF_050947875.1). Lineage (NCBI taxonomy): Eukaryota > Metazoa > Arthropoda > Arachnida > Ixodida > Ixodidae > Dermacentor > Dermacentor variabilis. The sequence continues at coordinate 85,761,944 of NC_134575.1, forward strand.
GGTTCCCATGAGATAGTCGTTCATTGCTTCAACACTAAGGTCCTCTTCCTGAGTTAAAGCCGAATACCTGTTCTGTAGCTTGATCCGGAATTCCTCTAGTTTCCCTCTTACCGCTAATTCATTGATTGGCTTCTTGTGTACCAGTTTCTTCCGTTCCCTCCTCAAGTCTAGGCTAATTCGAGTTCTTACCATCCTATGGTCACTGCAGCGTACCTTGCCGAGTACGTCTACATCTTGTATGATGCCAGGGTTCGCGCAGAGTATGAAGTCGATTTCATTTCTAGTCTCACCATTCGGGCTCCTCCACGTCCACTTTCGACTAACCCGCTTGCGGAAAAAGGTGTTCATTATCCGCATATTATTCTGTTCTGCAAACTCTACTAATAATTCTCCTCTGCTATTCCTAGAGCCTATGCCATATTCCCCCACTGACTTGTCTCCAGCCTGCTTCTTGCCTACCCTGGCATTGAAGTCGCCCATCAGTATAGTGTATTTTGTTTTGACTTTACCCATCGCCGATTCCACGTCTTCATAAAAGCTTTCGACTTCCTGGTCATCATGACTGCATGTAGGGGCATAGACTTGTACCACCTTCAATTTGTACCTCTTATTAAGTTTCACAACAAGACCTGCCACCCTCTCGTTAATGCTATAGAATTCCTGTATGTTACCAGCTATTTCCTTATTAATCAGGAAACCGACTCCTAGTTCTCGCCTCTCCGCTAAGCCCCGGTAACACAGTACATGCCCGCTTTTTAGCACTGTATATGCTTCTTTTGTCCTCCTAACCTCACTGAGCCCTATTATATCCCATTTACTACCCTCTAATTCCTCCAATAATACTGCTAGACTCGCCTCACTAGATAGCGTTCTAACGTTAAACGTTGCCAGGTTCAGATTCCAATGGCGGCCTGTGCCACCCCCTAGTGCCACCCAATCCTATATGCCTCATGTGCCTCTGAGCTCCGGGAACTGTCCGAATTAACGGGAGTTTCGTGCCATAGGGTTATGTACATGTTTGATGGGACCAGACGGCGCGTCCAAATTAACCGAATTTGTGAATTAACAGGGGCCGAATTAACGGAGTTTTACTGTACTCAAATGTTATGATATGCAGAGCCACCATAGTCACATGTCGATTCGCAGCCTGCTACACACGCTTGCCACCAGTCATGGTGGCGAATTCTCGCAACTAGCATTGGGCAATGTTTCTTTGCATAGCAGAAATGTGGGAGTTTCAAAATTAATGCCTCCTATTTTCGCCCATCAAAACTACAAAACATATAATAATCAAGCAAGGTTTCAGCTGCACAATCATTTTCCCATCCAATCACCACTATTCGTCCTGCACTTATGCCAGAGATGAACAAAGGCATGTATTCATTGCAAGTATGGTAGCGCAAGGCAGGATGAAGGAAGTACACAGGACGGGTGCTAACTCGCAACAGTTGTGAATTAGCATCCACGCTGTTTACTTCTTTGTCTTCGTCTTGTCTTGTGCTATCGTACTCATAATAAATCATTACCAACTAGCCCGTCTGTCAGTTCTAAGGGCTTGTATGCAGTGCTCATAAAAACCAGGACAAAAAAAGGCTACTAAACTTTCTTAAACCCGAGATAACAGCCTTGTTCAACGAGTAGTCCATGTCTTGTGGGCACAAATGAGACGGAAGTCTGAAGGTGCCAAACTCAGACTGTGCGGTGGATTTAGTAGGACAGTCCAGTCAAATTCTGCAGTGTGGTCTGTGGTCACAAAGCTAGTATGAGGCCCGCTGTAATTATGTTGGAAGCAAAATTCTGTCATCCTTCTCCGTCTAACTATGCAAAAACCAGACCCTCAACATGGCCAGTATCTTCTTGCGGCACTCCGAATTGACTGTTCCTCGACAATCCTGGGCACAATGGACAAGACATCAGACACATGACACACGGCAGATGCTTTAGCTCTACAGAGCAAACATGTGGGACGACAATAACACCAATGCACTGTTGCAGGCATGGCCGAACCACAGTATCGTAGCAGTGAGCATGGCATGAAGTGATGTGAGGACTAAACAACTAACCTGCACAATGAAGAGCAGGTGTTTGGTGTCATAGATGGTTCTACTGTATCACACGAGATGAACGGTTGCAATGACTCATGTACATTGTAGCTTGTTGATGCTGTCATGCTGAAGTGACTGGTTGGTGGCTTCGGCAGCATGGAGTCGTCAAGGAGTGAAGACGCTGATAAGTGCTTTCTTGCTGCTTCAATGAACTAGCAGCCTCCACCATGGAATTTCCAGGACCGAATGCACAAGCGCCCAGGGCTTGGTAATGCGCCATCACTAACGAAGACGTCCTGCACGATGAAGAACACGCACCTGGTTAGTGACTTTTGACTGTCAGTTCTGCCATGACAACGTTCCAGAGCATACAAACTCACAAGAGAAAAAACAACAAACTAAACTGAAATGTGCTCTAGCAACAACCGTAGTGATGACATGGTTGTGAACTATGTGAGAGGCGACAACTTTGAATCACGATTAAACAACAGAAATGTAAACTGAATCCTTTGCTGTACTAATTGATCTGACATACGTCTGCAACTTTATATATCGCAATATCGTGCTAAATAATAATAGCAGCAGCACTGGGCACGAACTCCAAACTTTAACCAAATTAGTAGAAACATTATTTAATAACTGACATAAGTGACTCCGGACATTCTTGTGCTTCACCTAAAGAACTTATACAGCTGATGATTTTGCATAAACCTCGCAGAAAAAAACAAACCATGCAATTTGAATCGGCAGCTGTCTGTCAGCAACATTCACTACGAGTGGGCATGTCAAGCATATCAAGCTCACTCGGGCACAACTGAACATCCAGCTGCACAGGCAAAAAATCTCCAAAAGAAAGCTCCAAAACTTCAACAGCGTGGTGTCGTGAGGTTTTCAACAGCTGAAGGTGTTTTCCAAAAAGAAATTAGCCACCGTATGGCTGCCGTATACGTTGAACATTGCATTTCATTGGTCACTGTGAAGCGTTGGAGCAACCGGTTCAAAGAAGGATGTGAAAGTTGCAAAGGCAATCTAAGACCGGGCTAAAGCCACCGTGTGATCACACCCAACGCAATCGCAAAGTTTGATGAGCTGATTAGACAAGAATGGAGGATAAGCATAGACGAACTGGCAGAGCATGTGAACATCACTCACGGTTCGGTTTACACCATAATTCATGAACATCTCGGTTATCGGCTCTTGTGTGCAAATTGGATGCCCAAGGTTTTGAACCACCGCCAGAAGACGGAGAAGTTCGGCACTGCCTTGACTCATGGGATGTGGCATCACAAGGAGGGTGACGACTTCTTGTCTGCAATTGTAACCGGGGACGAATCATGGTGCCACTATGACGAGCCTGAAACACAATGGCAATGCTTACAGTGTAAACATTCGAATTCACCACCCCCAAAGAAAGCAAAGGCCGTCATTTCCGCCGGAACGGTGCTGACTTTTTTTCGATCGCCAGGGGCCATTACTGATCAAGTTTGCTAAACTTGGAGAGACTACCAATTGTTTCCGATATTGTGAAATGCCGGATCGGCTGCGTGTCGCAATCAAGAACAAATGACGTGGAAGATTGACAAATGGGGTCATCTTGCTCCACGGCAATGCCCATCCCAGCACCGTTGATGTGATTAACACAATATTGGCCAAGTTCAAGTGGGAAACGCTGCAACATCCACCATACAGCCCAGACCTGTCGCCTTGTGACTTTCACAATTTGGGGCTATAGAAAAAAACAGCTCAAGGAAGCCAGATTCGTGTAGGACTATGACGTGAAGGAGTCAGTTACAGACTTTTTGAAGCAAAAGCCCAAGAATATCTATGAGACGGGAATCACGCGACTTGTTAGTCAGTGGGACAAATGTCTCAATGCTCATGGAGACTACATTGTGGAATGATCAACTCATTGCGACAAGAGTCGCTAAAGTTATACATTCACATTCATTGGAACCACTTTATTTGTTTAACCCTTTAATGACCGCACATATAAATATAAAAAAAAATTATTTTATATGTAAATGTGCAAAAGACATCGAGAATAAGCATAATCAGCAAAAAGAATGAGTATTTTGTAGAAGCTTCTTTAGTAATTTGGGGGAATAAAACTGGAAGTGAGCTTCTCCCCAAGCCACGTATGGCTGCATTTGGAATTTGTACAGAGAGCTCTTTGCATATGTGTACTATGGTCCTACATTTCTTCGCATTGTGTGTCTAACATCACTACAGCAGGAGATCTCGCACCGGTCTGTCTCCTCTGACCGTGCTTTCAAAAGAAAGCGAGTCGCATGCCTAACTGTTTTTTTCCATCCTGTGTTCCTGGTCTAAACCGACAAATGACACTTGCTGCCAGTCAATCAGTGTTGGCTCAAGACATTTCACAAGAAACGTCTTACTCAATGGCAAAAACCAGCAAGAAAAATTATTATTTTTTGGTATGCTGTATGCAGAACTCCTCAATGAAGGGTTAAAACAACTCAAGTGTCAGAGTAGCATAGCCACACACCTTTCACTACATCTTAGCATGTATATCAATATAGATTACAGTATGAATGCTGTATTACTAGTCTATAAATGCATCTACCACTACATCTTGAACTAATGTTTCACTCTAGGTGGCGATGCCATATGATATTTTGCTCCTTTAATCACCTACAAAATCTCTGATGACAGCAATGCAGATATAGTTGCTATAGCCTGATTGCATATTTGCATTTGTTAAAGAAAAAATATAAATGATATGAACAAGTACATTGAGAGCAGCAACTAAATGTTTCAACTAAGTCACATAACAAAGAAAGGAGAGTCAGTTTATCTAATGAATGAAATATGCATGCAAACTTGCAGCTGATCACCTGTCTTCGAAATCTAGATTTTGAGCATGTGTCACAACTTTTGCTTGCCTTTCTTGCTTTCACTTCTGCATCCACTTCAGGGCATCCTGGTGGCATTCACTTTCGCATGTTTTTCTACTTGCTTCTTAGGCACATATACCACGAGAACTGGTACGAAATGAAAGCAATTGACTTTATGCACCTAATCAACAGTTCAATGACTTCCAGTTTTCAGGTTGTGAAAAAAACTGCAAACACAGCACACAGTTAAGCATGGAGTTGCCGTAACCTTAGCTTGCTTTTTCCGCTGTTTCCTTCATGTTCCAAAAAGTACCAAGTGAGCTATTTTAGCACACCTTTCAACACAATATCTGAGAATTACTTTCAGTATTGGTGTTGGTCAAAACTTTATAGCATGAAAACTGCGAAAGTACAAAACTATATTATTTAACCAAATATATATTTAGCTGAGCATGCAATTAATTTTACAAGAGGTGGCCATATGCATACCAGATGCAGAGGTGCTGTTGATATCTTCATATTTACTTAAGCTGCAAAGCTTTAAAACCACCACATCTCTACTCAATCACAAGCACACAGACCTGAACAGCTGCAAGCAAGGATGGTCATAAACTTCACAAAGTGCTAAGAAAGGCAGCATGCATAACGTAAAAAAAATTATGGGGTTTTATGCACCAAAACCACGATCTGATTAAGAGGCATGACGTAGTGGGAGACTCCGCAAAATTCGGATCACCTGGCGTTCTTTAACGTACACCTAAATCTTAGTACACGGATGTTTTTTAATTATGCCCCCATCGAAATGTGGCCGCCTTGGCCAGGATATTCTTAACATCTAAATGTGCAAAAGAAATCAAAATGAAGGAAAATGAAGAGAAAATGCTGTAACATGGCCAGGCTCCGATGTGTCCCTCAGTGCTGGGTACGAGTTTACGAGGCTCCTTGCAGAAACATTGCACAATTTATTTGGGTACCTGATGTTTCGAAAAGCATGCATCAACCTTCCACATAAAACAATACACAAAAAAACAATATGCAACAGCACTGTAGCGCAACCATTTCCATGAAATAATATCGAACAGTTGAACTGTGATTCATCAGGTGAGAGAACTTAAGTAAACTGCACCATGAAAGCATTAGGTGCGTGACAAGACCGAGGTTTGAGAATTGATCGGATGGATGTGACACAGGGCAGGGGTAACATTTAAATCTTTTGTCCTGCAATAGCCAAGATAAACTGATAATCATGACCAGAGTTCACAAACTCTTAAAATACTTTCACCAAACAAGATGTTATAAACAGTTTTAATTAACATTTCAAATTAGCTTATTACTAAAATATGCACACAAGGGAAAATTAGCCATGAATACAATCTTGAAGGAGCATCTCCTATAAGAATTTAGCAGGGCAGCTTATTAAGCTAGTTGTTGATTTATTATCGTGAGTGTACAGTGCAAATGTTAAACGAGGAGGTAGAGACAAGCACTGATTACCAGTGGATGTTTGATTGCGAATTTACACAAAATAGTGTAAATTCTTGAAGGTCTGCTTTGTTACACAAAACAAAGCAGACCATCAAGAGACACACGAAGAAATGTAGAGTCGTATAAAAAATGCTGGCCGTAGGTTTGACTTCCCAGAAACATGAGCTCTCTTCCTGATAAGGCAATGGATGGCTTGCTGATGCACGCACTCTGTTCCCACGCCAATTGTGCTACTTCAGGTATGATATGGGTATGACCATCCTTGGACTTGTGAATAACTGACATTCTTTCAAACCAAGAAGTGCAGCCACGCATACTAGCATGATGTGCCAAAAGAACTTGCTCTGCCATTGCGCACATTATATGCATGTTCGCACAACCTCTCATGAAGGCATCTGGCAGTCTGCCCCATGTGACAAGCGGCGCATAGAGAAATTTCGTGCACAACCTTTTATGTGGAGCCAACATGCCAAATCTTACTCTTGACCTTGCAGATGCCTTTCTGATTGCCTTATCATAAAACGAGCTAAAGGTTTTCTGGAAGTCACGTGAACGGCCTGTATTTGTGATGCAATCTTACATTTTTTTGTGTATCACAATTTTCTGCGTTGTTCATTTTTTGCCCACTCGTCTGTTTTTATTGTTTCTAGCTTCAGAAGTTAATGTTTTTGAGAAAGCTCTTTCACTCGCTTGTGTAAATTTGGCACATTTGGTAATAACATCTCAGTTGACAGTTGGCACTTCTGTCTATGTACTCATTTACCTTTATGGTGTACGCTACCTATAAGAGCTGTAACCAGCAGCTAAAGAAGCTTTATCCAACGGATCATTCTGGCCCCCTCACCCACTCATTAACCCGAGACTCATGGCAAGGAAGCCACGGAGGATATTGCTCCATTGAAGCATGACAAATTATGACTGAGCGTTAACCTTTCTGTAGGTCTCATGACTGTTTTTTGTGAAGAAAAAAGGAATGGAAGCAGAAGAAATGCTGCTGGTGGTAAGCGAACCCACAAATTTCACATGACACATGCAGCGCTGTACCAATTCAACTAGCCACAACTGTCTTTCCATCCAATTCACTTGGTATTGTATACACACATTAAATGTAGCGCTGGAATTGTTAGGGTTCGTGTTGTGAGCTAAAATTTTAAAAATGGGCTCAGGGCTTCAATGTCGACATTGCCACTGAATATTTAAATTTTGAGGTCAGGAAATGAGTGAACTGTAATTCAGGACTAGTCAACAATGTATTAGTGATAAAAACATTTTCTACCAACAATGCCATATACACTGCTAAACGCTTAAAAGGCACTAAACAATTTGGACATTGCTCACTGCCCCAATGCAAAGCTTTAGGGAAAAAAATGTTTTCCCCTCAGTTATCGAGAGTTTTCGAGGGGAACTGCCCAAAAACAAAGTTATAATTATGAATTAGACAACAAAAACTTGTTTTGATTATAGACACCTCCCACTTGCCTCAGTGACGTAACCGCATGATAATGGAGGGCCATACCCTTTCTAATTAACATTGTGCTTAACATTCATATGGCAATACAAGGTTGGGAAAAATGTGTGACCGAACATAATTGAGACACTTGCTGTGGAATGAATTCTCATGAAGTACATTCAATCCCAACTTTATTTACATCTGGCATAGGTCGGCAAACTGATGCATGAGTTGACTCACTCAGACTGATTTCGAAAGTGAGTCTCAGTGAGTCCGGCTGACTCGAATTTCGGTGAGTCTTAGCCCGAACAAGCCCAACTGAGTAGAATTTTGGTGAGTGTGAGTGAGTTCTCATTATTTTGCTGACCTATGCATCCAGGTACATAATTGTTGTGACTTACATTGTCTGACATGACAAATTGTAGGCAATCCATTCAACTTTCTTTCGAAGATTGTCAGGCATGTCTCCTGCTGTGATATTTCAGAGGTGTGCAGCAACATCAATGGGCATCGGAGGCAGTGTGTATGTTGACAATTCCTTGTACTGTCCTTTCACTGCATTCTCCACATGTTCAACTGCACTACCAGACAGCCTTAAAAAGAGGAGTATTAATTGAAATCAATAACAAAATCCAGTGCTAGAAAAACGAAAGATATGGTATCACAGACTATCACTCCACATGCTCAAATTTCCCAACTAAAGTTAGTGACGAGCCATGAATACAGGAAGGGCTCTTCGTAAATAAGGGCACATTTGCCAAGGCAAATGGAGCCCGTTGCTGTTCAGGGATAATGATGTACAAACAGAAAAAATCACTGACTGAGACAACCGACTCATTACAGCATGAATGGGTTGTTAAGACCAAATATGGAGAGGAATTTTACCTCCCCCTATACAAATACCTCCTTACCAACACATCATGACCCCTCTCCCCCTTTTCGCATTGGTACCATGCACAAGGAAGGCGCATTACTGGTTCCTTCACAGACATGCACACCATGAGCAAAAAGCTCCCCCCACCAAGGTGAAAAAAGAAACCAGACTGATGCACCTGCAAACATTCCTTTTGAGGAAAAACTTGTTGCTAGCTACATTGTCAACAGAGGTATTGCTTTGTGAAGGACAAGCACAGGGCCATAAAGTGCCAAGTCTAGACTAGCTAAGTCTTGGGAACATCAACAGAGAACAAAAGTAGGTCAGAAAAAGGCCAAGGATGATAGGATAGCACAAAAATATACTAGAACATTCTGGTTCTCGAATACAAAAACTAGACTGCTTGTGTTTATCCAAACATTACTAACTCCCTATTGCATTTCTGGTGGCCACAGAATGAATATTTCAATCAATTTATCTTTTTTTCTGATAACTTCTTGGTGCCTCTGCTTATAAGGTCTTTTTGTGAAACATGGCCATTATTTCAAACAGGAAGACAAATTTGCCCTCAGCATTAAATAAATCTGAGCTACTGAGATAGATACAAACATCAAGGTCGGGTAAGACTTTGAAAGGAAGGTGATATGGAAGGATTGAGGAGTCACGAACATGATTGTGCTTCTTAAGTTCTTCATATATCATCAGTTTTATTTGGGCTGTCTAGATTGCACAAAATTTTTAAAAAATGTATTGCAGCTTTTTGTTTTTATGTTTTCATAAATACGCCTCATTTGTCATATCTATGATTAGCAGAGCATTCCAATATTTAACAAGGACAGTGGTATGCTATAAAAGTGGAACTAGGACTATATCGATACATAAAAATATTAGGGGGAAAAAAACTTTTTGTTTTTACATAGTGAAATTGCTCCTATGGCATGCATTTATTTGTTTACTAAATTCCAATGAGCTTATTCCCCAAAGTTAAGCTGCAACCAAGGGCAGAAAAAAGCTTTAGGACAGGAATGAGTGTCACCTGCAACTATTTTATTGAAAGCAAACAGGATCATATTTATAGGTGAAGGTGGCCATGTGCGCACATATGTTTGCACGCAATACCCAAACAAGTTTGCATCATTATTCAGTCATACAGTGCAGAAACTGTTGTCCAGTTCACTGCAAGCCACAGATGTATCGCTGACATAGACGTCACGTTTCATGCTGATGAAACAAGCCTCCGTTAATTCCCATGCCAGAGAATCTTTACTTTTACCAAGAATGCGGATATGGAAAAGATATGGCTCACACGTGTGGGAATTGCAGTGCATAGGCAAATGTGCACTTATCTTATTCCTGACAGACAGCTCATGTTCCCTTGCCAAATCGTTGATGCAACAGCCTGTGTGGTTGATATGCACCCTGCCGCAATTAAGTGGAATTTCGTACACCATTCTGACCGTGCAAGTCACATACGACCTTGCATGACTTTTACCGCGAAGGGTCAGCTTCTGTGGGTCTGAGATGCGTGGGGACAGGCCAGTAAGCTTCCATGGAGCCAAGAAAATAATAGGTACTTTGTACTTGCTGGCGACTTTCTTTAAATCGTGGGCCATTTCATGCATGTACGGAACAACATACGCCCTTTTCTCCACTAGTGGCTTGGCAAGTGACATCCAAGCATTCTTTTTGGTGGTGACGCTCACCTCCTTAAACCATGGGTTTGCGGCACAGAAATATTTCTATCTCGGCTATTATTGAGCCAATCTGAAAATTTTTGCGGTAGAACGCCCCCAAGAGGGCACCTAACAACTTCCAGCATATAATTAAATTAGCTATGTGGCCTGGTGAGGGGCTCTTTAAAGTACTGCTCAAATACCGCTATTATAGCCTTCCAGCATACGACAGACTTAATATTGTACAGAGTTAATGTACGAGTACAGATTGGATAAGACAGGGTGCATACGGCTTTTTTGGTGCCTCTGATGCTTTGGAGTCGCTTGGGGAAACAACCAAGTTAATCAGTGCTCCATCATACACTGTTGCGCTTTCCCCTATGTCGACGTAGTACTGGAACCGGTCGTTGAAGATCTGAAGGCACACCCAGATGGTTTATCAATAGTTTTGCACATTACGAGTGAAGCATTGGACACTGAACTGGCATTGATTAATTAAACAGCCTTTTCTATGGTTGCTGTGCTGTCCCGAACAGGTTTGTTATTTGGAGCCATCACAGCATAGCACGGCACTAATCCTGCTGCCCATGTGTGAGCTAACTACAGAACAGATTAAGCAAACAAGGCTGAGCTTATTTAACAACGTCAGCAACCATCAGTATATAAGAACAGATGATTTCACAAAGATAGAACCATATTGCTGATTGCACATGGTTCTCATAGTTCTATTGCTGAAAATACCAACAACTTTTTGCCTCAGTTGGTTCAATTTACCTTCATTGCTGCGTGATTCCTGCAGCTTAAAAATGATGGCAGAGATTGAATAGGCAAACAACAAGTATGTTTTACTCGTCTTGTCTGTTTTATAGAATAAACGCTGCAGAAATTTGCAGAATATGGCATACTACGGCCACTTACGTTAACTAAAGCACCATTACATTGACTGAAACGGCTACTACTTCAACTTGTCCCACCAAATAGGGTAGCGATTGCACACCTGACCTCAATATCAGTAGTAAACCAGCCACACAAGTTTTCAGAGGATGGAAGTCCTGAAAAAGGCTAGTTTCCTTCCGGCTTCTCGACACGGCAATAATTATAGTTCAGCAACGTTCTGTTCGTACGGGCAATTATGCGCTACACTTCTCAATTTAAGGTCAAGTGCATTGGCTGCGACGAAACAAAAATATTTGTAGTTGGCAGCACAGTGAAGTGGCACAGGGCAATTTCGTAACACTCGATCTCCCAGTTCAACGCGCGGCAACCGAACAGCTTACTAATCGTGCTCGACATTTCCGCTACGCATACTGTTGCCACTTTTCCCATATGAACCAAACAATGACCAAATCCTCTTTGCGCTCCATAACGCGCAGTACATTTACGCTCACCTGTATGAGAAGATCGTTGCCTGTCATCAGGTACGCGAACCCTCCTGTCAGCAGGCTTTCGTGGGGGTCGGCGAGTTTCCAGGCGCCTGTGAGCTTCACGATTTTCTTTGATGGCCCGTGCGAAACGAGGCTAACCGCTTCTTCCGCAATCAGTCGGCGAGCGTTCAGGTGAAGGCGGATCGGACGACATGCTGCCACCGCTGTCAGGTTTCACAGGCGCAACGCAAGCAAGAATACCACTCGCGTTTAGATACTCGTTTACCGCCGTGATTTCAGATTCCAAGAAGCCGTTGCCGCGCTTCTCACGGTTGCGAATCCAAAGTCGACGTAAATACGAAAGCCATAAGACAGCCACTGTACAGGGTTTCGCTGCGCGCGTTCGCAAAACGATATTCCGCTCACCGCCACACTATCCATGCTCAAATTTTGCAGAACGATCACATTTTGGCGTCTACTTCGTTTAGTACAACACTTAGCACAGTTAATTACCTGATTTTATCTTAAATGCCAAATTCCCGGCGCTTATGAGAATGCGAGCTGCTGGCGCGACGGTGCAATCATAAACTTGTGTCGCCACCTGCCGTCAGCTGCAGAAAGCAGCATTTGGGGGAGCGCTACCGTGTGTTGCCCGCTCCTGGAACAGGCAACTGTTCCCCCCCCCCACCATAAGACGCTGCTTTTTGCAGCTAACGGCAGGCGGCGACACAAGTTTATGCTACTGCCGTCGCGGCAGCTGCTTGCATCATCGTGGGCGCAGGCAAATTTGCATTTTTTTCTTATAAACAAGGCAATTAACTGTGTGAAGTGTAATGTCGACGCCAAAATGCGATTGCTCTGCAAAATTTGAGCAAGAACAGCGTAGCGTTTGCACATTTTTTTGCACAGCGGTTTGCTGCACAGTGCACGAAGTTTGCACATTCCATTATAGCCGCAATGATCGTAGAAACAGACCACCACAACCCACAGAAGGCTTCGTACGAGGCAATGCCCCGCTAAAAGGCACTGCTTCACAGAAGTGGTAAGGCATGGTATGAAGAACTTTATTTAGGTCCTGAGGGATCAGTCTGGGACTGATGCGGGCCGCTCCCACGTCGGTAAAGAGAGGCCGAGCCCCTCTGCCGTCACACGGGCCCTCTGGACAGCCCTGAGTTGTGTGGTGCCTTTTCAGACTTTTGCCGCAGATTGTCGCTTCTAAACTTAGAGCGAAACGAAGAGTGGGAGGTTTGCCTCCTACTCAGAGAAGTTGTAGACATATTTCTGTCTGATGAGCTTCCCTCAGAGTCCCTCGTTTATATGAAGCTGGAAATTCAAGAATTTCTCCGTTCATTCGCTACCCGCTACCCAGAAGCTCGCATAATTCCAAAATTGCGTCACCTTGTGCACTACCCACGTATGTTCTCTCTTTTCGGACCACTCAAACAAATGTTGTGCATGAGGTTCGAGGTTAATCACCAGTACTTTAAGAACGTGGCATCAAACACGAAAAATTTCAAAAACATATGTAAAACACTTGCAGAGCCTCGCCAACTTTCGCAAAGCTATGAATTTAGTGAGATTGTCTTCAACCAACGCCACACCATGTCACGCCTGAAACCTATGCAAAGATCTGTTTTACATACGTGCATTGAGGAGCGTGTGCTGCAGGTAACGTATGGCAGGTAAAGTCAGTCACTAGGTCGCATATGGCATACCATGTGGGAAATGTGCATGTAACGGCCAAGGGAGACGAAATTGACCTATGGGGTTTTACGTGCCAAAACCACTTTCCGATTATGAGGCACGTCGTAGTGGAGCTGACTCCGAAAATTTCGACCACCTGGGGTTCTTTAATGTGCACCTAAATCTAAGTAAACGGGTGTTTTCGCATTTCGCCGCCATCGAAATGCGGCCGCCGTGGCCGGGGTTCGATCCCGCGACCTTGTGCTCAGCAACCCAACACCATAGCCACTGAGCAACTACGGCGGGTAAGGGAGACGACCCACCATTTGCACAGATTGCATGTATTTTTGCTGCTCAGGATGAGGTTCTGTTCTTGTTAGACAAGGTGGGACTTGTTGAATTCAGAAGACATCGATATGAATTTAAGGTATCTAAAGGCAATGTAGTCTGTAGAGCGAGGCCAGGAGATGAGGTATTACCAGAGTGTCAGATCTTTATCTGGCAGAGGAGGTGGCACCCAGATGTCACTTGGTGTTGTTTCAATAAAAATAGTAATATTTGCTTAGCCTTATGTCATGAACTCTACGTGGTGTACTTCACATTTTGTGTTCTGTTGACATTGTGCGTATATTCTTGTTATGTTTTCATTTCTCATTTTCCATTCTGTGCATGTTCAATCAATATTTATGTACTGCCCCGTTAAGGTATATCTATATACGAAATATTTATTATAGTACAGTGTGTTGCATATATACCATCCAGAGTTTCCACTTTTGGAGTTTGGCGTTTCACCATCCTGCTTCTATTATTTCTTACTAAATAATTTAAAAAAAAACAATTTCTATTTCTTGTTATGCTGATTATGCAGCACTGAATGAAACACGTTTAACTTTTTGCGGCTATAGGGTTGAACTCGAGTAACATATTATGCTGTTTTCTTTGGTATAGTCAATGAGTTATTTGATTGAGTGAACTAATGAATTCATATTTGTTGCAACCTATAACATCATATGTACCTTTCACTGACTCCCTTCAAGCAGCATGGGACTCCTCCATTTCATGCGTCCATCCTGACTTCGTTTTGTGACTACCGTTGGAAAGAAAGGTAGTCAGTGACTGAAAAAAGAGAGTCTACGTAGCAGTGACCCTCTCTTGACTCTCTTTTTTTTAATAGTGTACACTGTGTCTGCATGGTATCTTCAGCCATTTGTCAGTCCGGTTCGTGATGGCTCCACCAATAAGTTTTGGTTAATATATAGAGGGAAAAGAACGGCTGGCTTGCGTTCCAGCTGAGCTCGAAATTGCAGTTAAGCTAAGTTTTTAGGCTAATTCCCAGTTTGTTTCCATGTCCTGGTTAGCACACATGTATTATTTCCTGCCTAGTATTACGTATACGGTCCTAAAGAACAGGATTAGGATGGAACCGGGAAAATGTTCGAAGACGCCTACGATTCGGAACTGTGCCAAACACCGTTGCAAAATCCAGGAAGAGGGCATCATATGGAATTACATACCAACATTACAGCTTACTACGTCCACAAATAGAGTTAATGGGTATCGTGACATATACCTATTCAGAAGGCGTGTTAAGCTGGAGGAAGATTATATTTATCCATATTGTACACGCTGATGGTATGCAAAGAGGCATCTACACAACAAGCAACAAATGAATAGCTTCCCGTCAGACGACGCTTCTCCGCCTCTCGGACCAGATGGAAACCATTCCATACCTAAAAACTGATCCCCCAAGTACCCTGACATGATTATAATCTCTCCGTGAATAACCCATACTTGATTACAGTCTCCTGTTCTGGCCCATTATACTCGACCACAATACCATCCGTACAAAGTGAGGGAAAGCGTCAATGAAAACTGATTTATAGCAAGCACATATGATTGCTCCGAGGGGCAACAGTAGCCCACAGCGCTTTCCGGCCTTAAGACTACCTGCTCTTGCAACGCTACTTGTCTATTGGAAGGTAAATTTCATCAGCAAGTGGCGAGATAACTTTTACTGGATCACGAGTTATCATTCTCAGAGGGTAAAAATTCATGACAAAACAAGCATTTTTGATTACATTCATTGGTCTTATACTACAGAACATCATGTGCGTGAACATTTAGGTAAACTCCTCACACAACACAGGGCGCCGATGATAGCCTGGCTTTCGTATCTACTGACGTCTTTTATTTAGTGTAAATGACATTATTTGCATGATACATCGCAAGTACTTTGTGTCGTTATTATTTTAAAGCTTTTGAATCCCAAAAGTTCTTAAAGAAATTAGAAATGAAACACCAGGAAGAGGACATCTCATTTGATGCTCATATGTGTGGTGACAAAGAACAGCATCTATAAATTCAAAAACACTTGCTTCCATAGGTATTATACTGATACCACGACTTTTGCCAGTACAGTCCTTGTGCTCATCTCTTTCATAACGATCGACCATCGTTCGCACGACCTTGCAGTGATAATGGTAAGCTTGGTGACTAATCGTCTCTTTTTAGTGATAATGGTAAGCTTCCGGTAAGAACCTTCAACCAATTTTATTCTTGAAATTTCCTTCTCGTGATCAGGGCACCCTGTGTGTGTAATTGTCCTAGGTAAACGTGCTCAATCGCACATTCTAGAAGCTGACTGGCGATCCTGAACTCTTGTTCCCTTTGCAGGCTATTGATCATTATCTTTACTTTCTGCATATTAATCTTCAACGCCACTCTTGCACTCTCTTTGTTAAGGTGCTCAATCATTTGTTGTAACATGTCCCCATTGTTGCGGAATAGGACAATGTCATCTGTCAAACGAAGGGCGCTGATGTATTCGCCATTGGTCATTACCCCTGAGCCGTACGAATATAATAGCGTGAATACTTCTTCCAAGCACGCAGTTAATAACGTTGCAGATATTGTCTCCTGGGTATCTTCCTAGTTTTCTTGTGCATAATTAGTATAGCTGTGGAATATTTGTAGATATATTCCAAGGTATATATGTAAGCCTCCTCTACTCCTTGATTAAGTAGGGCCTTTACAACAGCTGGCATCTTTACTCAATCAAATAAGTACACGCATCACTATACCTATGTAAGCTTTTTCTCCTAGCCAATATTGGTAACTTTTGCCAGCGTATACTTAGTAGGGGTAATGGAAATTAAGGGGCACCTGCCCACATCTTGAAGTGTGATACAACCAATGTCACACTATTTAATAATCTGGAGCATTCTTCGACTCACCCGCCATCTTGGTGTAGTGGCTTTGGAGTTGCGCTGCCAAGCACGATCGTGCTAGATAAAATCGTGGTCGCAGCGCCTGCACTTCGATAGAGTCAAAATGCTAAAGGGACCGTGCACGGTGCATTAGGTACAATTGAATGAACCCTAGGTGTTTAAAATTATTCCGGAGTCCTCAGCTATAGCGTGTAATGCAATCATATCATTAGCTTGGCGCGTAGAACCCCAATTTGGTTTAAATTTTATTTATTTGGCTCATCGCAGGCATTTTGTTCTAGTAGGTAGTTATGTCTCGGTATCGCATTAGTACGGGCCTCGGAATTAGAAAAAGAAATTAACTCAAGTGTGCAACACAGCGATCAAACCTTAGCCCCCGAGCCCAACATCTCGATCTTCTAAACGTTAGGTCAGGATAAGGTTTCTTGTTCCTCATTTCCTGATTTGCACATACATGCATCAACAACACATGTAAATATGGTTTACGAGTGTGCAACGACATGTATAGCTTATAAAGACCCGTCGTACTGCAAACTCAATATTCACTTGGCGTTCTCAGGGGTTAAAACTTCAGGATCTATACCAGAGGGCATTTTACCTCCATAAACGCTGTCATGCTTTCTCTGAAGTTGATCCGCGCAGGTCGTGTATCAGAATTGCAGTACTACTCAGTCTTACGGCGGTGCTAGAGTCTGTAAAGGAACAGAAGCATTAGCAAATGAAAAATTTTCGAACGCTAGATACAAGACATAATAAAAATATAGAAATCATTATTTTTAACCACCATTTTACCACTTTCGATAAATCCATTACTTCCCCACAATGCGAGAATAGATAATCTATTTTCCCATCTTCCCTGCGGTAGAAATATCAGTTCCCCACGTTGCAACACTAGCCTTTCATTTCAGAACTGTATTCTCTGAGAAAGTTCTATGAGAAAAAGTATTTTACTTCTGCGAAAATTCGTGTACTCTTCACTCTTTGAAGTACATTATGGCTTTGACTATTAGTACAAATCATTGCTGTACCGTAAGGCCAGGGCCCCAAGCATGCTTGTCTGGGGCCAACGCGAGCGAGCTCTTTGAGAGGTCTAAGGCATGCGGCACCAGGCATAGCACGAGTGAGAACGCGTGTGACTTTCAATATTGTTTACCCAGCCTTTCCAAATTCAGAACAATTAGGAGAAAAGCCAACGTGATGTCTCACTCCCTGCGAAGTGATCTAGGCACTAAACTAAGCACATTGTCTAACCGACTGATAGTGAATATTGTGGATTGAGTAATTTGAAATTTAGAAAATGAAAAAAAAAGAAACACAGGAAACATGACCAGCCCCTGCCAGAAGGCTCTCTGTCAAGCTGCCCCATCGTCACTGAAGCGCAGTGCAATTTTCATTTCGACAATGTCCAGGGACCATGTTAGTAATTGATGCGATGGCACGTCATCAAAGGAAGGACGCGTACAGGTGGCGCCTCTTCTAATTCCCCATAGTAAATATAATCAAATGCATGTGAAAAGTCACTTCTTAAATAGTGACGTTGAAGAGAATGTAGAATAACACCTCCTTCGGTGATTATGGTTCATTTTTCGATGTACACAATACAGAGCTGCAGGAAGGAGAAGCCGATAACTTTAGCGAGAAATAGCACTCGGTTCACCAAAGATACAAAAAGCAAGATGACTGAGATTGATATATTGGATACGGAAAATCAGGGGTGTGTATTTGAAGAGAACACAAAGATCAACACATTCGAGGTCATCACCAGAATAAAGCTATCCTGAACGTTTTGACAGGTACTAGAAAATGTCGGTCGGAAAGGAAGTCGTAAAATCGTATACGTTGCGCCGCCTTCCGCAAAAAATCAAAGCATGTTGCGAAGGTGACTCTAGTCCGAGTCCTCCGCTAAGGTAGCGTATTGTGGTGCTAGAGACGTAATGATGGGTTTGTCTTCCTCTCGATCTGGTGACTGTAGCCAACCACGACTATCCAGGGGATTGAGCACAGATCTAATAGTGCTGCTGAAGATGTCTACCTTGTGGGTGAAATGGATGGAGAGTTGAATAAACTGCTATTACCAACGTTGAGCACGCTGTAGCGCGCCAAGACGATGCCTGTAAACCTGGCAGACTGGCTCGTGTTATCCCTATGTGACGGAATACCTCATGCATACAAGAACTGCGTTTACAGATTGGCTTATTAGAGATGCCATCTAGGCGATACAAAATACCAGACTTTAGTGAATCCATCAGCTTTGAAATTTTTAATTACGCGAGCATGAGGCCGTTCCAGTGGTCAACATCTTTCTTGGAACTAGCTCTTTTTGTGGCACTAAGGTATTATTTCAGAGAGTGATGACGATTGTACGCATACGATCCCGCATGCATTCCTGTCATCAAATGCACTAGGTGGAATCCTGCCCGAACAAGCGCAACGATCTACGGTCTATTGCACACCCCTACAACAATCGGTGACAGCGCAGGGGAAGGCTCGCCATTCTAATGAAATATGCATCTAGGAGTGGCTACAGGCATTAAGTACGTTATAGCACAAAAGGCCCGAGCAGAACATTCGAAAATGGCATAAGAGCCGGCCTTCGAGTCACCTAAATAACAAAAAAAAATAATTGGACGAAAGCCAGAACAATTTTGATACTTTAGCATATATAATAACTTAAAAAAACGGTTACGTGGGCTTCGTGAGTGGCTTATCGGTAGCATCTCCGATTTGCCACTCTACAGTCCCGGGTTCGATTCGATGTCGCGCTTATATATTTTAATGGGACATTTTTTTATCTTTAATTTTTTCAGCGGCAGCTTCTCTGGTGTTGCGAAGAACATTTGCCCCGCCTACGTCTGACAATGGCCAATGACAGCAAGCTGTGCATCCCCACTGTCGCTCGACATGCTGATCTATTGCACCATGGTTTCACTCGTACAAGACCACCTATCGCGCTGCTTATACATTCAATTTATTTCATTGTTCTCACATGAGCTCTGTAGTGCGCATTGGAACAACAAAATAAAAAGAAACAAGAAAGAAACACGCGACCGCATAGGTTAGATGGGTGCGGCTGTCTGGCTGCAGCGAGGATGCCCTGCTCTTTGTCATCCTCGATTGCCTCGTGCGAAATGTGCCCTCACCACGTCTGGCAAACTGCCTCACGCAAAAATGAGATAATAAAAAGTAGCGAAGTAATATCCAACCCAGGTACCCAGTGCATAATATCGGAGATCCTACTGCAACTGTAAAGAATGGCGGGCTTCCGATTGTAAGAGCACTTTTTATATTAAATAATGGGTGCCGTCAGTGTACATTTCCTCCGTATAATTCATAATTGTTTTGTCCATTTCGACGCCTGCAAAGTCTAGCTCTTGCGTGCTTCAACCCTTGGTCCAGACCAGAACCTACCTATTACGCACTGAAAAGTGCGTAATAGAAAGAGCGACTCCCCAGCATCGCGGGCAACTGCTACCGTCGAAATGCGCCACTGCACGTGTTCTTACCATCGCTTCTGCGCAGAACCCTATCGATATAGCATCACTAAATTAAGTGGGGAAAACAGCATGAAACTAGGGTTTGTGTATACCATACCATCGCCTGCTCTATATTTTGAATGCCCGTACAATCACTCGCTACCCTGTGGTGAGCGTTGGATCGCCTTAGTTCAGTGTATTGCCGCGATGTTAGGCTACCCAGATGGTCTGACTACTTTAGGTACACCTCCTTGCGTAACACGGCCGTCTGAGAGCGCACCGCCACCGTTCCCGACGAGTAGTGGTAGACGCTCCGTCTCTGCGTCTGTCAGTTTTCCTCCGACTTCAACTGTGAGGCGCCAGCTTGATGGTCCTCTCTCCCACGACCGTAAAGCAGGCGAGGACAATATCCGACGGGGGATAGTAGGAAAGGACGACCGGAGAGGGTGGTGAATTGTCGGACCTGCCGCATTTGGCTGGCATTGAAAAAAAAAAATAGAGCAGACGCTAACCATAAGGACATACCTGAAAATGCTTTTAAACGTATGAAGAACTATGCCGTCTCTTAGGACGCCATGACTCACGCTACGATTCTTTAGTTTAATTAGTCGTCTGCATAATGGCTGATTAAAGCAGTTTCCTGAAGAAGCGTTAACAAAGCAATATGAGCGCATCAGCAGGCTGTATGGATACGGTGACAATTGCCTCAAGAAAAACTCTTGCTTGGGCTAGTTGGTTCATGCTTGAAGTAGTAAAGGCAAGGAGCAGAAGTCCAGGACTCAGGAAGAAGAACACAAACGACAGGACCGGCGCCACTCGAGACTGGCAAGCTGAGACGGCGATCATGTTAATTGACGCACAAATGTCAGGATCGGTGCGAAAGCTTTGTTGAAAGAAAGGGCCCAATGTAGAAGAAATATGCTCAAGTAAAACTCTCGCTTGGGCTGGTTGTCTCATGTTTGAAGTAGTAAAGGCAAGGCGCAGAAGACCAGGACTCAGGAAGAAGAACACAAACGACAGGACCGGCGCCACTCGAGACTGGCAAGCTGAGACGGCGATCATGTTGATGCACAAAGCATACTTCTTCTACATTCGGCCCTTTCTTTCAACAAAGCTTTCGCACCGAACCTGCCATTTTGTTCATCAACATGATCGCCGTCTCAACTTGCCATTCTCGAGTGGCGCCGGTCCTGTCGTTCGTGCTCTTCTTCTTGAGTCCTGGTCTTCTGCGCCTTGCCTTTACTACTATCGCCTGTTTGCGAACGAAAACTGAAGATAACTTGTAGAGCGGTTAGTGCAGATAACTCTTCGGAGAAGAGTTGCACTTGTCTGCTTTGGTTCGTCGATATTTCTGGTAACTTGTGGATCACTTTTCCGACTTCGAAATCTTGGTAATTGCGAAATGCTGCAACACGGATGCATTTGCACAAACCACTTTGCTCGACCTGTAGCAGGGTGTAATCGCATAATTGGTCCATTTCCGAGAAGTACAGGTTGTCATAGCATCTCGTCGAGGAGCACTGAATGCAATGCGTTTCATTGCTATGAAAGCGCGCATCAACGCTGTGGGAGCAGACGCTGCACTTGTTGCAGGAATGGTGAACATGCCTATGCATGATGCCTGCGCCAACCCAACCACGATACGCAGAAAAACGCACAGAATGAGCGCTGACGCAAGGGGAAGCTTTTTATAATTATCATGACCGACGTATTTTAACATAAACAGGTAAACAGCAACGAAATACGTCGGAAGTACTTCCATAGACGCACTGCCGTATCCGTAAAACGTACCTGTCACAAAAATTGCAGGGAGACTTCGCACATGCCTTTAACCACAGCCTTCCCGGATTTCCCTCAGCAGCAATGCAGGGATGTGTGAAGCATCTAAGACGTGTAGAGCGCCTACTTATTGTTTAAGGTATCTTAGGCAGTATGACAAGAACCGCTACTTCCGCGAAAACAAATATCTGGGTAGAGAAATGTTTCCTGCTACTGCGCTAGTCACCAAAAAAAAACCAAATGCACCGTACGGCCCCAGATGAAGGAGGGATTGGCAAATCACAGAGGTGCAGCGTTAAAGCATTGCGTTGTGGTGCAAATAATGGTAGAACATGTTCCAATTAACTTGGCACCCCATGTATATTTAAATTAGGTGGTAAGGAACGCCCGCTTGAAGTACTTCATTTTCTGCATGGTAGGATTTTGATGTCGTCTCAATCAAACAAGAATTCCTTACGAGAAAGCTAGACTATGAGCTTTATTCCCTCTTATTGATGGTTGCATAAGGCATTGAATTGACGTATGTGATTTCCTTTTAAAGGAGTGGTTGCGAAACCATGCGTTACGTATTTAAACTTACAGAGAAATGTTGGTCACCATAGTTGGAGTGAAACTAATATCTGTGTGAGAAGCATTCATTACAGTGAATCCGTGTACCTCTACCACCCAATGCATTTCTAGTGTCTGCCAATAGAAAAAAACAAAGAAGCAGAAAGTTCATTCTTGCACATAGCGCTCAATGCAAGCGTTTCCCGGTAAAGATTACGGGTGCTCAGGCGAGGTAAAACGCACAGTTGCTGCCCAAAGCAAGCCACGCACAGTTAGGACGAATGAAGAACTGTGCGAATATCATGAGCGACGAAAGGAACAGCAACGTCAATATGCACCAAGGCATCGTGCCCATGCTCGGCCGAACCCTGTTTAAGGCTACGTCACATTTTTCTATCGAATCAGGACATACCACAACTATGCAGGCCAAACACCTTCCCAGCGTGGAATGGAGTCATATTTTTCGTCACATTGGGGCTTCACTCAAAAACTGACAGCAGGCTAATTCTGTAAGAGCACCTTCACTGTGCGTAGGTTTTGCATGGCTGTATAGTAATGTCAGCGGGGCAGTCGCGGCCATGATGTTGTCCTGAGTAACCTCGAATGTAATTTAAACCTTGTATGCCGCCTCTCTACTGCTAACTGAAAAGTGAATTTTCAGCGACGTGTTCATATTCCCACAATGACAGATATTTAAACAGGAGCTTGGAACCATAATAAATGATAACGCTTCTATAAAATTCTTGCGAAATATGGGAGCCTACATTGATAGGAATAATTTTTCGCGGAGATACTTGATATTTTCAATCTATATTCAAGATTCATGGCGTCAACTCCATTTGTAGGCAACGGACACTGAAAAATACGAATGTTTTCTGGTAGAGGAAAAGAAGCATCGACTTCCAGAGCACCCGCCATGCAGGCACTCGTGTGGAGATGAACCAAAGCATGCATTATTGAAGCAGAATGTTCCCACAGAATTGGGTGGTAGCGGTATCAGTCATTTTGTTTTGTTAATCGGATCATTCGCCATTATTATAATATTATACGTTTCGGGAATAACTCAAGTGTTATTTATGACAGGTAAAAAAATCTTTCATGGCTGAGTTAAGCCAGGAAGACAGTGAGTGCGATGGCAAGTGTACTGATGCAAGAAAAATGGTGCGAGACTCGCTTTGCTTGAACGAAGCCGAAACAGCAGGACGTGATTGCAATACTGCAGAAATCGCCCCATATTTGGATCTGACTGCTGGTACGATCTGTTGGGAACTCGGCGCTGACGCCCGTGGTTGTACCTGGGTCGCAAGCCCCAAGGGTAGCGTTGGCCTGGCGGCCTGGGGTACAACTGCAAGCATCCGAAGGTCCCGGCAAAGCATGAGTCGACAGGTAACAACGAAACAACTTGTTTATTTTAACATCGCAAAGAGTTGGCGGTCAGGTTTGACCGAAGTAGAGAGACGGGAGAGCACTTCACTCAACGGAAGAAATCGGAGCCCTCCTCTGGCGTCCGGGGGCAGCTGTTTTTATACTCTCGCAGTTGAGGGCAAGAAGGAACCCCTCAAAAGACGAGCACGTGAATGTACAATGGGCTAATGGTGACGCACACTGTCGTAGCGATGCCGTAGCACCATGTCGTGGCGCTGCGCACGATCTCGTAGCACCTGGTCGTGGCGCTGCGCAGCACACTGTCGTGGCGCTGCGCAGCATACTGTCGTGGCGCTGCGCAGCACACTGTCGTGGCGCTGCCGGTCGGACACAATGACTGTAACGAGAAGATGGTCCCTGCTTTGGCATCGCCTGTTTCGGGCACAATGACTGGAACGAGATCCCTGCTTTGGCATCGCCTGTTTCGGGCCCAATAACTGGAAGGAGATCCCTGCTTTGGCCTCGCCTGTTTCGGGCACAATGACTGGAACGAAATCCCTAGGCGGTCGCATCGCCGCAGACGCGCCTGGAAACACCTGGCGATGAGTGTTGCGGTGACGACGATCGGGCCAAAATGTCCGCCGCCCCGCCGCCGTCGCGCCGGCAAAACCACGTGTCGCAGGCGAAACGCAACAGACCGCCCCGCCGGGGAAAGGAGATCCCGATGGACAGGGGACTGCATCCGCTGTCCGGAGGGATGTCGCTCGATGATGCTCATAACCGAAGTCGGGCGTCCCTTGACGTTTCTTGAGCGCAGCGCACAGAGAAGGCCTCGTTCTCTCGTTCAGGTTCGCACGGGACACTGCAAAGTGACTTCGGGAGAGTTCACATTTTTGTTCTCGTTCCCGGCAAGCGTTAGAACTACGCTGAAAACTCAACCGCTCAGTCAGCAAGCACGGCACAACCCTCACTAAGCCCTGCCAGGCTCTTTCCCCTTTTTATACCACTGCCTAGTTCCTTACAGTAGTCTAGCATCACTCAGAACGCGTCCACAAATTGAAAAATTGCACTAGAAAGCATATCATCACTTTGAAACACTAAACAAAAGCAATATGTTAAAAAAAATCCTGCCTCAGGAAGAAAAACATCAGTAACAAACAATTTTGAGGCTGATTCCTACGTTAGGGGCTTCGACTTAAGCCATCGGCGTTACCGTTGAGACTCCCCTTTTTGTAACGCACCTCAAAGGAATATTGTTGTAAAGCGAGGCTCCAGCGCAGGAGGCGGCCATTTTTGGGAGAGATGGTCTGCAGCCATTGGAGAGGGCAGTGATCTGTCTCAATGATAAACCTCGAGCCGGCTAGATAGCATGACAATTTCTGAACGGCCCACACGAGACATGCACACTCTTTCTCGGTGGCGCTATACGCCTGCTCACGACTGGTCAGCTTACGACTAGCATACAGGACGGGGTGTTCTACTTCTCCATTTTCCCGTTGGCACAGTACAACGCCCATGCCTCGCTCACTAGCATCGCACTGAACAATGAACCCTTTTGTATAGTCTGGCGATCGTAGCACAGGCTGGCTTGTTAGGGCACTCTTTAGGGCGCTAAAAGCTCTTTCCTTTGTCTCGTCCCAGACGACTGTTTGAGGCTCTGTCTTTCTTAGAGCATCCGTCAGGGGAGCCGCGATATCAGAGTACCTAGGGATGTACCTCTGATAGTAGCCGGCGACACCTAAGAACGACCGAATATCGGTCTTTGTGCGCGGTTGCGGAAAGTCTCGCACAGCGGCCACTTTTATTTCAGAGGGGCGGCGACGACCCTGACCAATCACGTGACCGAGGTAGACAACCTCGGCCTGTGCTAACTGGCACTTAGGAGCCTTTACTGTCAAGCCTGCTTCGCGCAGGCGGGTTAGCACTGCCCGCAAGTGTGTCATATGCTCAGACCAGGATGCGGAGAATATCGCTACGTCGTCTAGATACGGTAAAGCGAATTCTTGCTGTCCCCGCAACACTTTATCCATGAGGCTTGAAAAACAGTATGGCGCGTTCTTCAAACCAAAACTCAACACTTTAGGACGGAATGTTCCCATTGGTGAAATGAACGCCGCATACCTACTAGCCTCTTCTGTAAGTGGAACCTGCCAATAACCCCTGACAAGATCTAGGGTGGAAATAAACTGAGCGCTACTAACTTTCTCAAGGCGCTCCTCGATGTTAGGGATCGGATAAATTTGATCCTTAGTGATGGAATTAAGCCTGCGGTAGTCGACGCAAGGACGAGGTTCCTTGCCCGGTACCTCAACTAAAATCAAAGGGGAGGTATAATCACTCTCACCTGCCTCAATAACACCGAGCTGTAGCATTTTCTTTACCTCAGCCTCCATAATATCGCTCTGGCGGGGTGACACCCGATACGCCTTGGATCGTACTGGCTCTGTGGAGGTAAGTTCTATATCATGAGTAAGTACAGAAGTCCTACCAGGCCTCTCAGAGAACAGACCTTGAAACTCTTGTAATAGCTGGTGTAGTTCGGTTTTCTGCTCAGGCGACAGCGGTGCTTTACTGATAAGGTCACTAATGACTTGACCGGTGTCTTCCCTGTTCGTCACTGAGCCTAGTCCCGGAAGCTCGACCGGAAGCTCTTCAGGAACGTTTACCATCATGCACACCACTGCTTCCCTTTGTCTATAAGGTTTGAGCAGATTACAGTGGTAAACTTGCTGTGCTTTCCGCTTTCCTGGCAGACTTACCACGTAGTTAACGTCCGACAGTTTCTGAACAATTCGTGCTGGGCCCTCCCACTGCACGTCTAGTTTGTTGTTTAGCGATGTGCGCAATATCATGACCTCATCGCCCACCTCAAAACGACGGGCCCTGGCGGTCCGATCATAATAAACCTTGGCCCTCTGCTGGGCCTTTGTCATTGCTTCACCTGACAACTCCTGTGCCCTTCTTAAGCGTTCGAGGAGCTTAAGCACGTACTCTACCACGACTGGGTCGTCGCCCCTACCTTCCCATGATTCTCGAAGCATGCGAAGCGGAGATCGAAGCGAGCGACCGTACACCAGTTCAGCTGGCGAAAACCCCGTAGCCGCATGCGGCGCGGTCCTTAAAGCAAACATCACCCCAGGCAGACACAGCTCCCAGTCAGTTTGATGTTCAAAACACAAGGCTCTCAACACGCGCTTCATGACGGAGTGGAGCTTCTCAACGGAATTCGACTGTGGGTGGTACACTGAGCTGTGTAGCAGCTTTACCCCACACCTTTCGAGAAAAGTTGTCGTCAAAGCGCTAGTAAACACTGTGCCCTGATCTGATTGAATTTCTGCAGGAAAACCAACTCGCGCAAATATGGACAGTAGTGCATTAACTATCTCAACTGAGCTGAGTTCTTTAAGCGGCACTGCTTCAGGGAACTTTGTCGCTGGGCAGATCACAGTCAAAATGTGTCTGTACCCCGTGGCTGTTACCGGCAGAGGTCCCACTGTATCAATAACGAGCCGTCTAAAAGGCTCCGTAATGATAGGTACCAATTTCAACGGCGCCCTCGATTTGTCCCCTGGTTTGCCCACCCGCTGACAAGTGTCACATGTCCTCACGAAATGGTCTGCGTCCCGAAAACACCCTGGCCAATAGTACTCTTGCAAGAGACGGTCCTTAGTTTTCTTAACTCCTAGGTGTCCGGACCACGAACCCCCATGTGACAAGCGCAACAGATCCTGACGATAGCATTGAGGCACGACCAGCTGATCGAACTCCACTCCTCGGCGGTCTAGATACTTCCGGTACAGGACTCCACCTCTTTCCACAAAACGCGCAGTTTTCCTGGCGATACCTTCTTTGACATTGCAGCGAATGTTTTCCAGGCTGCCATCCTTTTTTTGCTCGGCTATCAGAGCCGTCCGGCTGACTTTTAGCAACCTATCAAGTCCGTCTGACGTAGGCGCGATGAGCAAATCAGTAGATAGCTCTTCTAACTTTCCCGCGTCGGGATTTTCCTCTCCAGTATCTGGCGCCTTCAACGCTACAGACTCAATTCTATTCTGTTCGGGCGTGCTCTGAATATCAGCTTGCTGCGCCTCTGACCCTTTTTCGTTGTTTGATAACGTCGGCCCCGCAACTACCGCCTTTGCAGCGAGCTCCCGAACCTTCGATCTGGTTAAGGCCTGAACACTAGCTTCACCAAACAAAAGCCCCTTCTCGCGCAGGAGGTGATCGGACCTGTTTGAAAATAGGTACGGGTACTGGGGTGGCAGCATAGATGACACTGCCGCCTCTGTCTCAAGCGCTCCGAAAGGTCCTTCAATAAGCACTTTTGCTACTGGCAGACACACGCTATGAGCTTCCACGGCTTGCTTGATCCACGCGCACTCGCCCGTGAACATATGGGGTTCTACGTAAGATGGGTGAACTACATCCATCGTAGCTGCGGAATCGCGAAGCACTCGGCACTCTTTCCCGTTCACGAGGAGGTCTCGCATGTAAGGCTCGAGAAGCTTCATGTTCTCGTCAGTGCTGCCTATTGAAAAAAACACAACTTTTGGTGTTGTTTCCGGACACTGCGCCGAAAAGTGACCCGGCTTCTGGCACGTATAACACAAGCGCGCTCGCCTCATCTCGAACCGCTTTCTGCGTTTGGCTGCCGCCGTCTCTTTACGTTTGGTCGGATTGCTTTCACTCGCATCCTCACTACGCGTGTCCCCCTTAAATCTCATGGGCGTGAACCTTGGCCTCTCAGACTTGGAGCCAAATTCACCCTTTTGACCGTCCTTGGCTCCGCGAGCTCGACGCGTCACAAACTCCTCGGCTAGCTCAGCGGCTCTAGCCACCGTACTCACGTCTGGCCTATCCAAGACCCAGTATCGCACGTTCTCCGGTAACCGACTATAAAACTGTTCTAGCCCGAAACACTGCAGAACTTTATCGTGGTCACCAAACGCTTTCTCTTCTTTGAGCCACTCCTGCATGTTCGACATAAGCCTATACGCAAACTCTGTATATGACTCACTTTTGCCTTTCTCATTTTCCCGAAACTTCCGACGGAACGCTTCCGCAGACAGCCGGTACTTTTTTAGCAGACTCGATTTTACTTTGTCGAAATCCTCTGCTTCCTCTCTATCCAAGCGAGCGACTACGTCGGCCGCCTCGCCGGGTAACAAAGTGAGCAAGCGCTGTGGCCACGTTTCCCGAGAGAACCCCTGCTTCTCGCACGTTCGCTCAAAGTTAACCAGGAACAAACCAATGTCCTCTCCAAGCTTAAACGGCCGCATCAGGTCAGTCATTTTGAACAATACGCGTTCTCCTGCACCGTGTGCCTGACTTCCATTACGAGCGCGTTCCATCTCTACCTCGAGACGCTTCATTTCCAAAGCGTGTTCGCGCTCTTCTTTTTCTTTCTGCTCTTTAAGTTCGCGCTCCTGTCTTTTTGACCTCTCCTCAATAGTCTCAAGGCATTCCGACAGCTCGTCATCCTCAGCCTCCAACTCAAGAATAGCCGTTATCAGTTCCGGTTTTCTTAGTTTGTCTGAGACATCCAGACCCAACTCTCTTGCAAGCTCCAACAATTTCGGTTTGCGCAACGACTTCAAATCCATGGCTGCTCTGAATGCTGCTTTCTCTACTGCTTACTATTGTCTTGCCGCAAACTAACCCGGCAGCAACGACAACCACAATTACCAGCTCTGTTTCTGACACTAACAAAAAGCCTGGCAAAGCTCAGAAGAAGAAAGTCCCGCACTCACCAAACCTCGCAGGCAGGAATTCCGCGCAGTCGTTCCGCTGCAGGCAACCAGTCGTCACACAGGGCTCGTTGCACTGCTCCCGGATCGTCGTTGAGCTGCTCAGCATACAGTCAACTGCATCTCTTCGCTGCTGGCCTCCGTTGTCGCGATCTCGCCGCTGGCAGACAGTTGTTTGAAGTCGTAGGCGATCTCACCGCTGGCAACCAGATATTTGGATCTGACTGCTGGTACGATCTGTTGGGAACTCGGCGCTGACGCCCGTGGTTGTACCTGGGTCGCAAGCCCCAAGGGTAGCGTTGGCCTGGCGGCCTGGGGTACAACTGCAAGCATCCGAAGGTCCCGGCAAAGCATGAGTCGACAGGTAACAACGAAACAACTTGTTTATTTTAACATCGCAAAGAGTTGGCGGTCAGGTTTGACCGAAGTAGAGAGACGGGAGAGCACTTCACTCAACGGAAGAAATCGGAGCCCTCCTCTGGCGTCCGGGGGCAGCTGTTTTTATACTCTCGCAGTTGAGGGCAAGAAGGAACCCCTCAAAAGACGAGCACGTGAATGTACAATGGGCTAATGGTGACGCACACTGTCGTAGCGATGCCGTAGCACCATGTCGTGGCGCTGCGCACGATCTCGTAGCACCTGGTCGTGGCGCTGCGCAGCACACTGTCGTGGCGCTGCCGGTCGGACACAATGACTGTAACGAGAAGATGGTCCCTGCTTTGGCATCGCCTGTTTCGGGCACAATGACTGGAACGAGATCCCTGCTTTGGCATCGCCTGTTTCGGGCCCAATAACTGGAAGGAGATCCCTGCTTTGGCCTCGCCTGTTTCGGGCACAATGACTGGAACGAAATCCCTAGGCGGTCGCATCGCCGCAGACGCGCCTGGAAACACCTGGCGATGAGTGTTGCGGTGACGACGATCGGGCCAAAATGTCCGCCGCCCCGCCGCCGTCGCGCCGGCAAAACCACGTGTCGCAGGCGAAACGCAACACCCAGGTATTTTGCGCCTGATTAGGTCCATACGTACACACTCACTCGGCGCTCGTAAATATTCGGCTTAGTCAACTCTGTGTTGTTGGGATTTGCTGTGCGAATTACGTGAACAAGCTATTGGAAAACTGCTTCCAAGAAAAGCCGACTCGTATTCAATCGCCGATGCGAAAGGAGGGCTCATTGTCACAACTTTTTTGTACTGCTTTTATTTAGAAGAGTTATGCTTACGCATTCTTTAGGAGAACAGCTTGAGGGCGTTTCACCTGCTATCCAATGAGGTTGAGTTCATGACTATGCACACGATTTTAAAAGCATGGAACACTGGCGTTGCAATGAACATAAAGCTTAGTAAGTTTTCTGGTAGAAACATTTTTATAATATATGTTTTTTTTTGTTTCTGGCTAGTGCAGTAATTTATCATTGTTGCTCATTATGTTGAAATTAACTGCAAAGATGAACTGCGGTACTCGTGAGAGCCGCGCGTGAGACATCGCTACATGATTTTGCTCTATTTGCAACTATTTGCTCCACTTTACAATGGGTACTTTCGGTTTTGTTCTCCTTTCTGTTTTCCCGTATTCATTTTTTTTCTGTGAAACATCCTATATTTCGTGAAATGTTAGAGGTGTTTCTAGCTCATCACTTTTTAATCTATTTGCGGCACTACCTCTCCAACATATGACGCGAGAACTTCGGGTTTCGCAATGAGAATGGTTGAGAGATTAATTTTTAACGCATAGCATTCATTACGGAATATGTTGTCACGTGGTAGTGACAGTAAAGAACTCAGTAGCAATACTGTAAAAGACGAAGCTAACTTTTATTGGGCGAACCTGTCCCCACAAAAACAGGCTACCCTCAAAGAACGGCGACAGCCGCGAACACAGTCGGCGATCGTCGAAATCTGATCAGCGGGTCAAGCGCATCCGCTTTTATACATCATTCGTCCAATGTTCCGGAGTAATGCCTGGGACTCGCGTGCCTCTCACAAAGTTCTACACCATTCGCGTCGCGCATACATGCAGTCAGATTACACAAGGTTTGGCGACAACAGTCAGCGGATAGAAGCATCGATAACACTCTAGAATCTTCCAATGCATGTAGGCACGTCCTGCGCTGAGCGATGACATTTCTCAGACGGTAAAAACGCTGACCCGTGAAAGATGAACGAGTTCGCGTGTCAATATTCAGAGTGCTTACAAACAGCCGCTTACTGCAGTACTAGTAAACAGTTTGTTCATGGTTGCTTTACCTTTACTACTCCAATATAGATGCGTTAGTACAGATCACCTGAATGTCTGTTCATGCTCGTGTGAAAAGGTTCAATACGTACTTTTAAACAAAAAAAACATTATAAGGGAGACAGAGTGGAACAGTTGTGATAAACAACGGCATGATCATTTGTGGTGTACGCCTCAACGAAATTTACAAACAATGCATCATGACCTCAAATACAGCGACTCTGAAAGAATGCTAACATACTTCTCAGTTATTTTGTAGGTGATCTACACTCAAAGAATATAAAGGTTATATCGTTATATCGTTATATCGATAACGTTCTAGAAACTTCGGATACACGTAGGTCCGTCCTGCGCTGAGCGATGACATTTCTCAGACGGTAAAAGCGCTCACCCGTACAAGATAAACGAGTTCACGTGTCGATTCCCCCATCTCAAAAGGCATTGTCCCGATGCTACAAACATAACAGGAGAGTGAAATACAAAAAAAAAACACTTATTAAACGCAGTTACAAAACAACGAAGAAACAAAGTCCAAGGTGACAGTCGAAAAAAAAAAGTCCGAAGTTCAGCTATTAGAATTCCCCAAAGTTCGTTAGCACTGGTGGATTGGCTTAAGTCGCGCAACATGAACTATACTTCAGGCGGCGAGCGGCGCCGCTGTGATAGCGAAATTCCGTCTGGCACGACCTCATAGTCGAATGCGCTAATGCGTCGGATGATATTGTATGGTCCGAAAAAGCTGCGTAAAAGCTTCTCGCTAAGCCCTCGTCGGCGTATAGGGGTCCAAACCAAACACGGTCGCCTGCTAGTACTCGACGTAGCGTCGTCGAAGGTTGTAGTGTCGGCTGTCGGTCTTCTGCTGGTTCTTGTCTGGCTGTACTGCAGAATGGCTTGGGTCAGCTCTGCTGTAACGGCCGTTCCTTTGTCGGTGATGAGCACCTCTGGGGCACCATGTCGCGGCACGATGTTCTCAACGAAAGATTTCGCCACTTTGGCTGCGCTACCACTCGGCATAGCTTTAGTTTCAGCGAAGCGGGTGAGGTTGTCCGTCGCCACGACGATCCACTTATTTCCGGATGTTGACGTCGGAAACAGTCCCAACAAATTTATCCCGATCTGCTGAAAAGGTCGGTAAGGAGGCTTGATCGGCTGTAGTAATGCCGCTGGCCTTGTAGGCGGTGTCTTGCGTCGCTGACAGTCTGGGCATGTCTTGACGTAACGGGCGACATCGGTGCTCAGGCGCGTCCAGTACTAACTTTCCTGTATCGTCAATAGCATCCGGGAGAATCCGATGTGCCCAGCGGTCGGATCGTCACATAAGGCGTGCAGTATTTCTGTACGCAGCGCCGACGGAACAGCAAGAACGTAGTTGGCGCGGACGGTTGATTCTTCACGAGTAGGTTGTTCTTAATCGTGAACGAAGACAATCCGCACTTAAATGACAACGTCGGTATTCCCTTCTAAATACACGACGAGGCATTTTAGCTCCGGGTGGGCTCGTTGCTGTTCAACGAAGTCTTCCGCGCTTATTATTCCAAGGAAGGCATTGCAAAGGGGCGCGTGATAGGGAATCGTCATCAGAGTGTTTTAGTCCTGATTTGTAGATTACAGTGATGTCAAATTCTTGCAGTATGAGGCTCCATCACGCCAGCCGTCCTTAAGGTTCCTTTAAATTAGCTAGCCAGCACAACGCGTGATGGTCGCATACGACGTTGAATGGCCTGCCTATAGGTAAGGGCGGAATTTTGCTGTAGCCCTTCTACTTGTGACATCTGCGGCTGCGAGGAGACGATTGAGCACTTCCTTTGTGACTATCCCCGTTACAAAGTGCCAAGAAAAGTGCTCGTGACCGCGCTCGAGAAACTGGACAATCGCCCCTTTACAGAGGAGAAAGCTCTAGGATACTGGTCCAGACGGGCTTCGGAACTCAAGGCCCTAAGTGCTTTGCTGAAGTTTTTAAGGACATGCGAATTGTGCGACCGCCTTTGAATGTTGTAGCGTGTAGTATCGCGTTACTGTGTGAATTTTCTGGTTTCCATTTTTTTCCTCTTCTTCTTTCTCCTTTATTCTCTTTACCCGGCCCTTTACTCAGCACAGGGTAGCCAGCCGGTACTTACACTGGCTAACCCCCCTGTCTTTCCTCCCCTTCGTCTCCTCCTCCTTGCTGTAGCCCAAATTATGGCGAGGCATTCCTTTTCGGTCGTAGAATAGTTGCCTTCCGCCTTTGACAGCGACCGGCTAGTATAAGCTATCACCCGTTCAAGTCCATCTTTCCTCTGCACTATGACGGCACCAAGGCCTAGGCTGCTGGCGTCAGAGTGGATTTCAGTATCGGCGCCCCCTTTGAAGTGCGCAAATACCGGCGGCGACTACATGCGTCTTTTGAGTTCTTGAAATGCATCGGCATGCGGCGTTTCCCACTTGAACTCGACGTCACGTTTACTTAGATGTGTCAGCGGCTCAGCGATACGTGAAAAGTCCTTGACAAACGCCTATAGCAGGCACGCATGCCAAAGAATCTATGCACTGCCTTCCTGTCGATGGGCAGCTGGAACTTTGCGGTGGCAGCCCTCTTCTCCCGGTCCGGGCAGACTACAGATTTGCTGATGACGTCGCTCAGGAACAGAAGCTCATCCTAAGAGAAGCGGCACTTTTCCGGATTCAGAGTGAGCGCTGATGACTTGAAAGCCTCTAATTCTGTCGTGAGCCTCCTAAAGAGATCGTCGAAACTTTCCGCGAAGACGACAATGTCATCCAAGTAAACAAGACAGGACTGCCGCTTGAATCCTGCTAATACCGTGTCCATCACGCGCTGGAACGTTGCAGGCGCCGAGCACAGTCCGAATGGCATTACCTTAAACTGGTAAAGGACGTCTGGCGTGACGATGGTGTCTTTTCGCAATATTCCTCGTGGACTTCTATTTGCCAGTAGCCAGATTTGAGGTCCATCCACGAGAAGTATTTAGCGTTGCAGAGCTGGTCCAATGCGTCGTCTATCCTTGGGAGGGGGTATACGTCCTTCGTGATCGTGTTGAGATGACGATAATCGACGCAGAAACGCAGGGTTCCGTCCTTTTTCTTCACCAAGGCTACAAGCGATGCCCACGGGCTTTTCGACCGCTGGATGATGTCTTCGCGCAGCATTTTTTGTCGACTTGTTGCCTAATAGCCTCACGTTCTCGCGTCGAAACTCGGTAAGGGCTCTGGCGGAGGGGTCTAGCGTACTATTCGGTTATTATGCGATGCTTTGCAACTGGTGTTCGTCGAATCGTCAACGACGTCGAAAAGCAGTCTTTGTATCGTAGGAGTTCTGAGCTGTTGCTGCTTGCTCACTGGGAGACTTGGATTGATGTCGAAGTCTGGTTAGGGAACTATGGCCGTCACGGAAGATGCGCCAGAATCCGATAGGAGAAACGCATTGCTGGTTTCCACAATTTCCTCGTTGTACGCGACTGTCCTGCCCTTGTTGATGTGCTTGAACTCCTGGCTGAAGTTGGTTAGCATCACTTCAGCTTTCCCTCCGTGGAGTCGAGAGATCCCTCTTGCGACGTAAATTTCACGGTGGAGCAGTAGACGTTTGTCGTCTTCGATGACACCTTCTACGTCAGCGGTTGTTTCGGTGCCGACCGAAATAACAATGCTGGAGCGATGCGGGCTGCTCACTTGATCTTCGAGCACACTCAAGGCGTGGCGTCTACGAAGGCTCTCCGGGGGTATCGCTTGATATTCCTACAGCATTATCGAACCTTGACTTCAGGTCGATGATTGCGCCGTGTTGGTTCAGAAAGTCCATATCGAGAATGACGTCTCGTAAACACTGTTGGAGGAAAACTAACGTGGCATGGTAAGTCCGCTCATGAATGGTAATTCTTGAACGTGCAGAGTCCAGTCGGCGTTATGACGTGCCCTCCAGCGGTCCGAATTTGCCGGCCTCCCATTCAGCCCTAATTTTCTTCAATTGGACGGCAATGGGTCCACTCATGACGGAGTAATCGGCTCCTATGTCCCCTAAGGAGGTGACTGCGTGGCCGTCGAGAAGCACGTCGAGGTCGGTGTTTCTTCGAGTTGCGTTGCAGTTAGGTCTTGGCGTCGGATGACGGCTGCATCGTGCTGAACTGCAGCTGGAACGTCGCGTCGTAAGTCGTCTTTCGTCGGTGTATTCTTGACTTTATGGCTTCGTCGGGATGGCGGCGTCTTTCGGCGTCTTCGTCGGCGGCGGAGGATCTTCGTCAGTTCGACGAACAGCAACCGCACCTCCATCGGTTGCTGCTTTTAGTTTTCCGAATATGGGCTCACGAAGCGGCCCCGGGCTGGGCCAGAGTAGGGACGGCGCTGCGGTGACAGGTAGTAGTCTGGTGACTGAGAACGGGACGGTCGTCGAGTGCTCCGGTGAGTGGCGGCAACGTAGTCGGCAATATCGCGAGGTCTTCGCAAAGTTGCCGTCGAGGTGCGTTAATGGCGAACCTTCGCAGTCCCATCTTCCGGTATGGACATGGGTGGTATACTTGACCCGCTTCTCCACAGTGGTAAGAGAGCGGGCGGGAGTCAGGAGCGCACCAAACGTCTGTATCCCTTGGAATGCTGCGCGGGGCGATGGGTTGGCGTGCTGGCGGCGAGGGTGGGGGACGACGGAACTGTGGCGTCACTGGGCCCTGCCGCGGGTGCGGAGGGGGAACATGACGGTGGGCTAGAGCGGCGTACGTCATCGCTTGCGACTGGCTCTGCGGCGATTCAGGGGCTACTCCGACTGACTGTGGGAGCTCCTCGCGTACGACGTCGGCAATCAAAGCCACTTGAGTCGGCGACGAAGCGAACAGCTTCTTAAGCTTCTCCCGCACGACCGCTCTCATAGTCTTGCGCAGGTCGTCGGTGGCCAGTGATTGAACTCCGGCGTAGTTTGTTGAGCTCGTGCGGCGGTTGAATTGCCGGTTCCGCATTTCCATTCACCTCTCGATGCTGGTGGCCTTATGCAGTTGTGATAAACAACTGCATAATCATTTGTGGTGTACGCCTCAACGAAATTTACAAACAATGCACCATGGCCTCAAATACAGCGACTTTGAAAGAATGCTAACATACTTCTCAATTATTTTGTAGATGATCGGCACTCAAAGAATATAAAGTTTACAGAAACGTAATTGTTGTCTCCGTATCCTAACAAGATTTACTTGGCTAAGCCTTGATCTTACTAAACGATCTGATCAATCTTTAGGAAAGGTGTCAGTATAAAGTATAATTATAAGCACAGAAATTATGTTTATGCAAATGTTAACATCATCGAGAAATCATGGCACGAATACCAATGTTCGCATATTGCCTTCGCAAGTAGTAATAGTCATTTCACATATTAGGGATGAAATTATTCACATCTTTTTCCTTTGTAATGTGTAGCAGTATAAAAGAGCTAGCGCATGCATCCATATTTAGGAAATATTTCCTATATACCGTATGCCAATCTCATGCTTCACTAGAATATCATAAAGAGACATGACAGGACATTCTACGAGCCAACATCAGCTCTTTGATATTACTCAGCCTAGATGCGCGAAATACATTAAAGGGACCAATGTCGAAAAGCTTAGAACATTGTGTAATGCAAGCCTTCTTTGGCAACGACACCTCCACAGACTTTCCTAAACAAAGATAAATGACAAATACGATGATCATACATGGCTGTTATTCTTTATTCCGAGCGCAGATTTGTCGCTTAGGTTATAGAACTGAGGTTGCCCGTGATGTCCAAAATGAATACCTCATCAATTATAAGAGATGTCTGTTGAATGCGCGGGCAGGGGTGATGGCCGTCTTTGATTTATTTACGTATAGCGAAACGAAGCAACCCAGGTTAACGTTGGTGGGTCAATGCCCAGGGAAATATACTCCTATCTTCAAGCAGAGGTTCGTTATCTGCGTTCGCCTAGGCACGCATTTGCTCATCAGATATCATAAAGTAGAAAACATGTAAATGTAATGCTTCACACTGCTTTTCTACAATACGCGCGATGTGCGGAAGAAAATATGCGCCGGCAAAATATGTGACGTTTCCGCTGACATCTCCCTGTTTTATGCGGGCAAAAATGTATAGTGTGACATTAGTAAAAGCTAAAATAACTTTCCGGCTGTCAATAAATCATAGTTATTTATTCTAATCTAAAGTCAGATTCTGATGAACGGAAGATATTACTTTTTTAACACCACACATTTAAACATTTTACCACAGCCTACCGCCACGCTATATATTGCGAGAATGAAAGCTATATTGTGTCTCGCAGTTTACCAAACACTTCGACTGCTGCTCAGCTGTGAGAATTGAAAGAGCGGTATGTATACGTCACCTCTTTTGTGCGCGAACAACAACAGAGAACTTAAAGAGATTCAGGCACAATATACAGGGAAAAAAGCTTTCGAATATTACATATTATTTAGAAGTCCGCAAAAATACTCGCGATTTATTAGACATTTATTAAAGCTGTAACAGGAAAAAGGCTTGGAAAATTTTTGAACAACATGTGATTCTTCCACTAAACTTACGAAAGCAAATATTGCAGTTTTTCCACCACTGCACAATAACCTGTGGGCGGATCAAAATATTTATGAGCCTTTTTCAAATTGATTCTAGGCACGTCAAAAATACTCGCATAAATCACAAATGTTCGCAATTACATCTTATGTTAACATTAATCCAGGGTATTCAAAGTGATGGAACTCGAAGTTTCTGGAGAAGTTACCGGGAATAAAAGGGCGCCAAATATGTCTCGATTACCGCTTGGCTAGTGGTTCCGACTGCAGAAAGACCTGAAAGCTCGATTACGCCATTCTGCCGAGTTTCTTTAGCAGAAATCACGCAGTTGCACGCACTTCACGTTATCAAAGGCTTAAGTTTCCCTCTGCGTAAATATTAAAAAAGGGAAACCGGGCTCTAAAACGGCCGCAGAACATGACGTTATCAGTTACTTGCAGACTACCGCTTTGATTAGGTTATTATTACACATTTTTGCTTACTTTTACTTTTCTTGTTTTCACTTCAAATTGAACCCAGAACATGGTAACGATAATTTGCTTATTTGTTATGTTGGAAAGGAATGGCCTGTAACGCAGATGGCATGGCTGTTGCTTTTGTATGCAGTTAACTGTCCATGCTTACTTACCAGCGTTTGCAACTTTGTTTGCAGTAAAGGATATGGCATCCATCACCCAAGTGCTTGTGCTTGCTGTTCTTATTTCGGGTAAGTCAACACCATTTTTCAACTTTCCACGAAAACTCCCCTTAAATGTTCAATGGATTGCAAAATATTTCTGTATGTTAAGTATATTATTTCTGCCTAAACAAAACGTAATAATTGTAAGGGCGAGAGACAGAGACGGACAAATGATCGCTTGCCGTTTGTAGGCAGAATTGCCTTTCGATGGCATTGAACAATGTGACAGCTTAGACCGTAGATTTTACTTTCCACAAAAGGATGCAGTCACGGCACTCTATTGCCCCATCTTGATTTTTTCAAGCGCAGTAAGTAGTCCCGCAGTGACTTTCCTACTTTCAATGTGAAAAAAAAACGCTATTTCGAAACCAACAACGTGCACACAAATTTATGAAATGGTAAGACTGCATATACACGACTAGGCACTAGGACTTATAGGAAACCCAACATGGTTTTCTCATTGTTAAAGCTTCGCGGTTGAAAGGAAATTGGACAAGGACAAATGCTTGCTCACTTGCAAAGCTTGCTTTCTAAGAAAAAAGCTCGCCTTGGATTTCCTTTGTAGGTTTGTGCTACCGTCGAATGGATACAAATACAAATGACGTAGTTTTTCTTTCGCTACTGAGAGGATGGGGCATCGGTTAAAAGCTACTGTTACAAGTCACTTAAGGAGGCGACGGGCCCTACATTAGCAACAACATACGCTATATCACAGAACCGAAGTATATATTGGATAGCCGTTCACATCACGGGGATCAGACAAACATAAAGGGCCTTTGTTGAGCGCAATAAAGTGCATTCAAAATAATCGTAGCACCTAAGTCATACCGCGGGATTTTTCTTTGCACAACAAGATCAAACAAGATGACGCATTTTAGCAGAAGCAAACA
Source organism: Dermacentor variabilis (assembly GCF_050947875.1). Classification (NCBI taxonomy): domain Eukaryota; kingdom Metazoa; phylum Arthropoda; class Arachnida; order Ixodida; family Ixodidae; genus Dermacentor; species Dermacentor variabilis. The sequence goes on from NC_134575.1 coordinate 85,801,837, forward strand.
CAATGTGTCAGACACCTCAACAATAAGTTATTTCAAAGAATCGCTGAAAATTTTTCTTTTTTTTTCTTTAAAAATAAGACGAGATTAATGGTTGTCACTGTATCCTAGGAAGCTTAGGTGCCCGAGTGTGTTTCTGTTTACAGTCTTTATTGGCATCGATGCATTTCATGTGCTGTTTTTGTAAACATTTAATACTGATTCCCTGTGTAAATAGGGATTTAGAGACAGTTTTTATCGAAATTTGGAATATGCTGTAGTTTTATTTACATTTTTGATATGGTTGGTTTGTGCACTTAGTTTACGTTCTTATAGCTATCAGTTGTCACCTTTTTTTTCTCCATTTTTACGTGCTGTGTGTATTTTACGTTCATATTGTTCAACTTGTTTCTGTTTAACGGACACTAAAGGCACATATTAAGCCAAGTTAAAGTGATAAATTAGTGCTCGAGAAACTATAAGGCCTCAATATTATCGCGAACGGAGCCTTAATAATCGAGAAATTGAGGTAAATGCAAGACATGATTAGAGACTTGCCCGATGACGAAAGCACTCCTCAGTTAAATTCTGTCACTAGTACTCAACCACTCGTTCCACAAAACATCCTTGTATTGTATTACAAGACGAAATAAAATGATACTTGTCCAGTTCGGTGTCACTTTTAGAAAAAAGAACTCATTGAACTTTCCGTCGACAACGACCCGGGTTGTGGTCGAAAGGTTTCATTTCCTGCTCCACTCCGCACCGCCCACGTTTTCGCGTTTCAGTAGTTATCGCGTAGTGCTGCGCTGGTTTTGCTGGCTCGCGAAACTGGGACAAACTGCAAGTAGCGGAGAATTCAACTTCCATGCGATGTCGCGGTATGCCCGAATGGTCTGCGCCACGAGACCGAAAAGAAGCTGCAACGGCGACTCCGCCACTCTGTCGTGGCTCTGTGCCGCCGTCTGTCGGGCGCTGCTTTACTCACCGACAGCAGCAAAGGGTCGTGATGGCGTATTTAACGTCACCACTCCCCCGGTCGGTAGGCGGGAGATTTGAATTTCGAAAAAGGTATTCGAACCCTTCAGGTGCAATTTTCTCGTAAGCCAAGTTTCTCCTTGGCAAGAAACGAGCGTTGCGAGGTTTCTGGAATGGTATTCAAACAGTCCACGTCGACATAGTATTTGCCTTTAGTACCCATTTAAGACCTTTCACGAGCTATAGCTTTATGCACAATAATTTGTCGTGTAACATTAACTTCTTTCATGTGTTTAGAAATTTCAAGTGTTTAGAGTTTCAAGTGTTTAGAAATTTTTTAGACTCGCCCGTTAGTATATGCACGCGCCTGTCCAGATGTCATTTTGGCTTCCTGTAAATGGTGGCACATCAGTGAGTCGAAGAGAGGCAACGCCATCCAATTACACACAGTTTCAATATACTTTAAGTATTGGGCCTGCTATATATAAAGATACTGAGAGTACTCTGTTGTATTCGTGCTCTTTGCCGGCATATCAGAAATCACGCGTACATGTATTATTGTGCTAAGATAGTGAGATATTTCAGGAGTGTCTTTATTGTAGTCTGATACTCACGCCTTTAAGAACAACACGGCCTTAAGGAAGAAAATCTTCTCAAGCTAACACACGCCATTGCGCTATGCCACTTCACCTACGAGGCGGCCATGCACAGATGGAAGGTAGCGGAGAAGGACAAACTCAACGTACAACTGAGGAAGCTAGTCAAACTAGCGCTGGGAATCCCCAAGAACACCGAGACAGAGCTCCTGCTGCAACTGGGGGTATACAACACACTTGAAGAAATCGCCGAAGCTCAAGAACGGGCTCAATGGACAAGACTCTCTGGAACCAAACCGGGTAGAGACATCCTAGCCAAACTAGGTCATGACACCACAGTAATCGAGAATCTACATCAAAGCGTTCCGACGGACATACGCAACTTTTACACGGTTCGCCCACTGCCGTGGAACATGAACCCGGCGCACCATCAACCGAGAAGGCTGGCACGCGGATCGTTCATCCTGCGCGAAATACGTGATAAGAAGATCCTAGCCTGTTTCGTTGACGCGGCACAGTACCCAACCAGGAAAGCCTTCGTTGCCACCACGATCAATAAGCAAGGTCAAGTGAGAAACGATCTCACAGTCAAGACCCACAAGTCCGAGATAGCAGAACAGGTTGCCATTGCACTCGCGCTCACAGACCCGACTACCACCCACGTCTACAGCGATTCACGCTCGGCTGTCAAAGCCTTTCAGAAAGGAGCAGTTGCAAGACAAGCACTACAAATAATCAATAGATCCGCAACGCTGCAGCATCACACCATCTGCTGGTTCCCGGCACACCTCGGAGAGATCGAGGATGCCCCTCGCAATCTCAATGAGATGGCTCACAGGAGCGCGCGAGACCTAACCTTCCGCGACGCCCCCTATTCTGGTCGTGACCATCCCAGCGAGAATCGGGACCCTCCCTCCACATATAACGAGATCATAAAGCACTTTTATCTAGACCGCAGAATATACAGCACACCTCACAATAAGCTCACCAGGCCTCAAGCCCTGACGTTCAGAATGCTTCAAACAAACACGTACCCCACGCAGAACAGACTCCACCACTACATGCCTGACCTATACAAAACATCATATTGCGAAAATTGCCATAGAACACTAGACGTACATCACTTGCTCTGGCCGTGTGGTCGGACCCACGCAAACAAGGATCAAGACTCCGCCAGGCTACAAGACGCATTACGCAGCACGGACCTGGCGGAGCAGCTCTGGGCCGTCCAGCGAGCCCACGATGCGGCCAGGGAGTTACAACTCCCGGTCCCAACGTGGGAGTAGCCCGCTCTATGGGACCTTGCGCCCCGTAGCTCGCAGGACCTTTCTATAAAGTTACTCCATCCATCCATTTACGTGTGCTAAACAGTTACGTTCTGTTCATCTACACTCAATAGTAAATGTTTCTGCATTCGGTCTCTTTCATATGGAGTACGTCTGTAAACGATGCCAACTAGCTTTGACTACATGCCATGTAGTTGCGACGTCTTCTTTATTGCTATGATTACGCACAACACATTTCTACTACCATATGTCTCGTGTCATTGTTCCCAAAGTATGCGAAATATCAGAAAAGTACCAGTATTCACAGATTTGTCTTCTCACGGGCGTTCCCTGTTTACCGGAACATACCTGGTTGTAGCGCACCCTTGTTTAGCCCACTACAATAGACTTCCCTGCAGAAATTTCGGAAAGTAAATTCAAACCAAATGATAAGCTTCAATTACGGACGTACCTACTAAATACGATAAAATATTCGACCATATTACCCAGCATTTTGCCCGATTCTTTTATTGGTTCATTTTACTTATTTCCAGCAATGCTGCTTCATGCTACAAGTCAAGTCCATGGAATCAGGTGGCGTCACGGTATTCCAGGTGTTGGTACTGGATTGCGCTGGCATGGTCGATCCGACGATGCGCCAGAGCCAGAAGCCTGAAATCACGGACGCAGACCCGGCGTTTCAGGGATCTTCTGCAACTTGCCTTTAATCGCTTCGAAATAAATAAAGAGCGTTTATATACTTTAGCGGCCTGCTACTCCATCAATTTCCTAGTCATCACTATTCGTTTTCGCACCTATACCAGGAAAAAGAATGCTATGTTTTACTATACCGTAATATAAACGGCTATCTGGTTTATTTCTTCGGAAAGCAACTTGTCGAACATACCACTGAGAATTTTTCGTTCTCACACGTGACCCGGAAAATCTGAAATTCATGCGTCGTTAGCTCGTGGACAACGTATAAATGCGTATTCAAGACAACGTCTCTCTAAGTGACTTATCGGCAGTTTTCCTTATCATGTATGTTTCTAGCGTCTTATGTAGGCCGATCCCGGAGATGGTGCCACATAAAAATCTTGGCTGATATGTGCTGCTGGGTGTGCATCCCTCATGCCATTGATCGCGGTGATGTTTTCAATACATACAGTTTTTCATGTTGCTCTACAATTTTTTCATGCACGCTTTTCATGTAATTATAATAATGCAGAAGTTGAATAAAAGCACAAAGTTGAACTTCGTCAACGTTGGTTGCGCGCAAGCACATAGTTGCTGTTGCGGAGCATCCAAGCAATGCTTCTTGCCTAACACACCTGTTTTGTCGTCAGCCATGTAGCATCTTCTTCGGCAGCCTCCTGGGCAAGTATTATCTGCGTCTTTTGCCGGTCTTGTTTACCTTGTGACCGGCGCTTTCTTCGGGGTCGGTCCACTCGCGCTCGACCTGCCGCTACTTGCTTTTCTGCTCCGTCGTTCTCGCTCGGCGTTCGGACTCTCAATCGCCAGAGAAAACCGGTGCGTCCACAGCGCACACAGAACTCCTTGCAAGTGCCAGAGGAGGCGAACGCGGCGCGCACTCGCTTACCCTACACCTCCGCGACGCTCCACCTCTTGCGCCTTGCCCCAACTCAACCACGCGCGCCTCCATACATATACCTTCCCTGTCGAGTGCTCCTCTTCCCCACCTGCCGACGCCATCCTCCTAAGGCGCTCGCTTCCCTCTCCCAGTTCGTTGGTTCGCCACTGAGTCTCGCCGGTTCCGCACACGGTGTAATTATGCTTGCGCGTGAAAAACTTAATACCATAGCGCGCGAAACACCTGCGTGAACCTAGTCCGGAGAGGTTGAAGGGTCATTGAGGGAAAGAAATTTGAGGAAGAAACAACCTCGCACACTTGTGTGATAGGCGTTCAACTTATAAAGTTTGTGGTCTTTGTACGGCGTACAACCTGGCTTGAACGAAGCACCTACGGATGTTCAGTACCTTAATTCAAAGGCCGAAAATATTATAGCTGTCGAACATTTTTTTTTTGCGCAAGTGTTTCAATTAAGACGCCCATCAAGGTGCACGCATTTCGCGCGATTTGTTTCTCCCCGTGTTCCTTTCATTGTCGTATCGACATTAAGCATTCACACGGATCACTTGACGCAAAACACAGTTGACAAGAACGTCTGGTTTCAATGTAATATATTTCTCTTGAGATGTTGAGTTGGGCTGCAGCTCAGTGGATGAGCTACAGCTATAACCAGAACAGGAAGTGGAACTGAATTGTTCCTATCTGTTCGTTGCAGCAAAATTTCTCACGCGTAAGACATTTGACTTTTCCATGGCATAAAGGGCAGCCTTCGTTTAAAAAAATATCACCCCAATATGTGTTGGAACTGAGTTGACGTTAATTTAAGTTTTTTTTTTCTGACACTTGCATGTAGCACGGTAATCGTTCATAGACTACCGAAGGCTACGAACACACTGCCTGTATCTGACGCGCCCTACACGGTATCCGCATGCTATTTTCAGCCATTTGTTGATGCAGTTCCTGACGGGTCCTCAATAAGTTTAGGTTCAATTTCGGGCAAAATAAAGCGGGAAAATAATGGTTGGCTTTCGTTCTAGTTGAACTCGCAATTGCAGGTTAGCTACGCTTGTAAGCTAATTTCCAGTTCGTTTCGATTGCCTAGTCAGCACACACGAACTACTTCCTGCCTAGTTAATACGTATATGGGCCTAAAAACAGGATTTGGATGCAATCTTGAAAATTTTAGATGACGCCGTAGATTTGGAGCTGTGTCATGCATTGGTTGTAAAATCTGGGAAGAGGGTATTATATGGAAGTACCTACCAACATTACAGCTTACTACGTTCATTAATGGAGTTAATGGGTATCGCGACATATACCTATTCATAAGGCATGCTAGGCTGGAGCAAGATTATAATTATCCCTTTTGTGCACGCTAATGGTATGCAAGAAGGCATCTACACAACAAGGAGCAAATCCACAGCTTCCCGTGATACGACGCTGCTCAGCCTCTGGGACAAGATGGAAACCATTTCGGACCTAAGAACTGATCCTCCAAGCACCCTGGCATGATTATTATGTCTCCGGGAACAACCCATACTTGATTACATAGTCTCCTGTTCTGGAACATTATACTTCACCACACAGCCACCCATACAAAGTGGGGGGAAGCGTCAAATAAAACTGATTTATAGCAAGCACATATGTTTGCTACGATGTGCAACAGTAGCCGAGACGGCTTTCCGGCCTTAAGAGCACCTGCTCTTGCAACGCTACATGCCTGGAATGTAATCCGCCCACTCTGCGAAGGTAATTTTTGGGAGCAAATGGTGAGGTTAGTTTTACTGGCTCGTGAGTTATCCTTCTGGGACGGTAAAATTCGTGAAAGAACAAGCACTTTCCATTAGATTCTGTGGTCATGTAGTACAGAACATCATGTGCGTGAACATTTGGGTCAACTTATTACACAACACAGGACGCCGATGACAGACGGGGCTTCTTCGATCTTCCATTTCTGGCTACCCGCGGGCTGCCAGGACCTGCCAGGACGATTTTGGTCTGGCTGCTCTCTGGAAGTTCTCTGGCTGGCAGGCGACTAAAAGAGGCGATGGCTGCTCGCCGCCATCTTTGCGGGGATTTCACGGATTGCAACGCGGACGTTTGAGGACTTAAATATACCTCGCTAAGCCAAGTGTCTACGGTCATCTTCAAATTTCCATACATCTAGCGTAATCTTTTTAGGTGCTAACGCTCCGTTCCGCATCGCGAAGCGGTGTGATACGAGCCTTGGTGAACCGTTTGAAGCTTTTGTGTGTGTATATGTGTGTGTGTCCCCTGATTGCTTCTTCGCGGTGGTGATCAGCACCCTGCGCTCTCATGCGCGCATGTTATCTGCATTGCGTTCCACGTAAGTTGTAGACGCTCATTCACACATTGCGGTACGTTTTCGGTTCGTCTTTCTCTGGTGGCGTTCCTTTTCACATATCTCGCGTATGTATATATCTTCTTTTTCTGCAGTTAGCGAAGGCTTTGCAGCTAGCCCGTGTTTACTCCGTCTCTGCGTCGTATGCTTAGGTGGTAGCTCGAAACCGATATGTGTTCGAACTGCAGGCCGTTGATCTAAGAATGCACTGATTCCATTCGGTACATTAGACACACGTACATTGGCTTATTGCTCAATCTCCCGGTTCCGTCGTGGGAGACGCCCCCTCCATGAGAGCCCAAAGCTCTCGTGGCCTGCAGGACCTCGAATAAAGTTGATTTCCTCCCTTCCTTCTCATGATCGCGACCAATTGTGAAACGTTTCGCTGGTCACAGGCGGCGTGCATTTTCATGCGCCAGCCGCGTTCCCAACTCCTTAGGGTCAAAATGAGAAGCACAATCAGCCACAACAACCTTTCTGAAATCGAAGCCCAAGCAGGTCGGCACGAAATTTTATGCGTATGAGACGTACCCGATAACCTGCTTTTTTATGTCTTGTGATGACACAACGCCAACTCATCAATGTCGCCGGTGGGCGACGTGATCGCTGCGAGCAGGTATCCTCGAGCTATCGATTTCAAGTATACAATCACTTACGTGTGATTTCGCGTCTTGTCATCCGCCGCGTCGAAGGCCATCTGTTGCGCTGCGCAAGGTGAGGTTGGCCCAGTGCGTGTCCTGTGCCGAGTCGTGCGAAATCGCGCGAGAGTGATCGTATCCCTCAATGCAACTATATATTTTCAAGCTGTCAACGCATAAATAGGTCGACTACCCCTAGCGCGCGCCGGCCTCGCAGGGCGCTGCCATGCTGGTAGCATGTTTACATTTGGCCAGCTGTCCCGGCGTCCGATTTTGCAAACTTTGGCCAGGTTCGGGTTGTCTTGGGATCACAGCCACGTGACATCCTATCAGAACCGGAACTAGCCGGCTGCGATCTGGCTGCCAGCGGGCTGCTAGAACTCCGAGAATTGAAGAGGCCCACTGGTTATCGTATATACTTACGCCTTTTATTTAGTGTAAATGTCATTATTTGCATGATACATCGCTGACGTTCTTCATTCTACTACTTTGTGTCATTATTACTTTAAAGCTTTTATATCACAAAAGCTTTTAAGGAAACTAGAAATGAAACAATTTGAAGGGGACATCTACTTTGATGCTCATATTTGGGGTGAAAAAGAAGAGCATCTAGAAATTGAAAAACACTTGGTGCCAGTACTTATACCAGTACAGTGCTTCTCCTCGTCTGTTTCATGGATGGAGGAAGACAAAGTGATTCTTTGATATAACGCTTGTGCTTTTGTCTCCACTTTTTCGCTTTGTTTCCCTGCATTTCTGGGAGCTGCCGCTCCCTCCTTGCGGCAATGGATGAAGAAATCTCCGAGGACTTTCCTGGTGTGCAGCCGTCAGGTCGGCTAGCGTCCAGGAAACGTGGAAATGCGTCAAGCGATACAGACAGCGAGGCCACTGAGATATGTCCGGACAGCTACGACTCGTCGGACGATGACTTCCAGGTCGTGATGAGTAGATCAGCGAAAAGAAGACTACTGCAGGCATCTTCGTCGCCAAGTGCTTCTACCTTGAAGAGTGCACCGCTGCGCTGGCCGCACACTGTGCTCTTTATGCCCGTGGACCCGGCGACCAATTTGCGGCTCCTCAACAGGCAGGTCCTCTCTTCCTTACTCGAGAGAATCGCACCAAATGAGATTAAAGACGTGCGAATGAACTCGCGGAAAAATGTCCTGGCAGTTGATGTGCTACATCGCAGTGCCCTACAACACCTACGTAATATAACTGATATCGACAAGGTAAAGGTGCGATCCCTACAGGCGGCGATGGTACTGCGGGCGTCATTTTTGACGTCGACGTTGCCATTCCTAATGACGACTTGCCAACGCTGATAAAGCCAACGACAGAAGGCAATTTCATTACAAGGATTTCCAGATTGGGAAACACACGCTGTGTGAAGATTTTGTTTGAAGGAGACAGCCTTCCTTCCCACGTTAAAGTAGGACATGTCCGCCATCCAGTGCGACCATTCGTACCGAAGCCCCTCCAGTGTTTCAAGTGTTGCAAGATTGGCCACGTGAAGGGTGTCTGCGTGAACAGCGTAGTGTGCCCGCGGTGCTCTGAGTCCCATTCAGAAGACGCCTGCAGCGCACATGTTCTAAAGTGCCCGAACTGCAGTGGTCCTCACAAGGCCTCATCAAAGGATTGCCCGCGGATGCGGCAGGAATTCACGATTCTAAAACGCATGGTGCGCGACAATTCAACGCATCGAGAGGCTGCTACCGCTGTTCGGCGACGTCGGTATCGACACCGAAAACGTTCAAGAAATTCCGCAACTGCAGATAGGTACACGCCAGCTACAGTCAGAAGGGCTGTCTCATCTCCACATTGCGCCACCAAGACAGATACAAGGAAAGCGAACAAAGAGGAGAGGCTCGCCCGTCCTGAAGAATGGCCTGAGCTACCGAGGGCACAACTCCCTGCTAAGTTACCTCAAAACGCACGCACCGACTTCAACGGCTTCTGGAACTGTTGAAGCGACGCTGGCTGATGATCTCCAGGTCATCAACATTCTGCGGTCGCTCATGAGTGCCATTCGCGTTATACTTACCAACATGAAGTCTTCGTCTGCGCAAAGCGCACTACAGGTGCTGGACATTTTGAGTCCAGTACTTGCAGCTCTTGGTTAAAATCATGGCTCTCCAGAAGCCGTCGTTTCGTGACGAAGTCCGAAACACGTCGATATTACAGTGGAACGCCAGAGGACTGAAGTCACGCATGTCGGACTTTCGACAGTTTGTGTTCACGAATAAGTTCCCAGTCATCGTCATCTGCGAGTCCCTATCAGATAACGTCAGACTGTCCGGGTATGAATGTTTCATGTCCGCCACCCACGGAGAATGCAGCAAGATCATCGTATTCATGCGACGTGATCTTACGTATGTCCATCACCGAGTGTCGCCTGACCAAGAAAACCAATACGTCTGTCTGACAGTGAAGAAAGGCAAGCTCACTTTCACATTAATTGGAGCCTACATATCGCCCTCAAGTCGGTTGGACTGCGAGAGATTACGGCGAATCACCACAGCGACTCCGCAGCCTTTGGTGATTACTGGAGATTTTAATGCCCACCACCATCTCTGGGGAAGTTCTAAGATAAACTCGAGAGGCAGAAGATTAGTGTCATTTGCCTCCGAACAAGAACTGTGCTTGTTAAATGATGGAAGCCCCACCTTTCTACGTGGAACTGCCTACTGTAGCTGCCTGGACCTGACTTTTGTTTCACGCTCCTTCACTAGAAAGGTCAGGTGGTTTCCGGATATTGAAACGCGGGGAAGTGACCACCTACCCACTTATCTTAGGGTTGAAGGGTTGACGGACTCCAGGTTAGCCGCCGTCACACAATGTATCGACTGGCCAATGTTCAAGTCAATTGTCGAAGACGGCTGTCGTGATGACTTGTCCACTAGCCTAGAGGACATCATAAAAGGTGCCCTAGAGGCTGCGCAACATTCGCTTCTGAGAACGTCTACACGCACCGAATACGACATTGAGCTAGAGAAGCTTCGTGCAATTCGTCGTCGCGCAGAGCGAAGATACAGGCGCACGAAGTCTGTACATGACTTGAGGTTGTCCAGAAGAACTCAAAAGAAAATTCAGCGTCGCATGGACAAACTTGCATCACAAAGATGGAAATCATTCTGCGAATCTTTGGATCCACGAAAACCATTGTCTCACATATGGAGAACTGTTCGTGGTCTCCGTGGAACCCCTCACCAGCGCCACCCTTTTAAGTCTTTGGCCCTTCACCAACAATGCAGCGAGATTGACGTAGCGGAAGCTTTCTGCAGGAGGATCGCTGGCGATACTAGTTGCGCTGGAACATCGACGCTCCGCCACTCACCGATTTCACGCGACTCCCGCATGGATAGTCCTTTCTCCATGGACGAGCTCGAAGCTGCACTGGCCTTGTGCAAGCGTTCATCTTCACTAGGACCCGACGGTATAACCTACCGTGCCCTGTGTAATCTTGGCGATGAGGCTCGAAAAGTTCTCCTGCTCCTGTTCAACAGCTCCTGGAGGACAGGTACGGTTCCCCAAGAATGGAAGACCAGTCGCCTAATTCCACTGCTCAAGCCTGGCAAGTCGCCTGTAGACATTGCATCATACAGACCAATTGCGCTTGCCAGTTGCATCGGAAAACTAATGGAGAGGATGGTTCTAGCACGGCTAGCATGGTACCTCGAACATTACCAGGTATATCCAGATGCAGTGGCCGGTTTCAGGCGTGGTCGTTCTTCCATAGACAACGTTATCGACTTGGTGACGTACGTCGAACACCAGAAGTCCTGCAAAAGATTATCTGCTGCTCTGTTTCTGGATGTTAAAGGAGCGTACGATAACGTCACGCACGAAGCGATTTTCAACGCGTTAGAGGCAGTAGGACTTGGCGGCAAAGTGTATTTTTAGATAAGTAGCTATCTACATAAGAGATCCTTTTTCGTACTTACCGAGGATGGCCCGACCTCCCAGCATTACAGTAACCATGGGGTGCCTCAGGGCGGAGTGCTCAGCCCAACGCTCTTCAGTCTAACACTCATTGGACTCACCGACATCCTGCCAGGCACCGTTAGGCTCTCCATCTATGCCGACGACATTTGCATTTGGACGTCGGCTGTGACGCGACTGCAGCTTCGCGCGCGGCTTCAAAAGTCAGCTACTTTAACATCATCCTACCTTCGAGAACAAGGACTTCATATATCGTACGAGAAGTGCGCAGCGGTGGCATTTACCAGGAAATCAATGTCTCCATACGTGATATCCGTCGACAGACACATGATCTCGTACAGCACGAGTCACAGATTTTTAGGGGTGGTCCTTAACAAAAATTTCTCCTGGACCCCTCATGTGAATTATGTGAAAAAACGCCTGACAGGAATTTGCCATATGTTTAAGTTCCTTGCAGGAAAGACCTGGGGAGTGCCAATACACTCTATGCTGCAACTGTACAGGATCCTCTTTATTGGATTCCTGCGGTACAGCCTACCTGTCATGTCCAACACCTGCAGAACTAACCTGAACATAATCCAAAGCATCCAAGCCCAAGCACTCAAGATATGTCTCGGTCTACCGCGGAGTGCGTCAACGACTGAAGTTATTGCAGTGGCTCAAGATTTCGCTATTAGAACGGACATTAGCATTGAAACAATGCGTGTGCACATAAGACACTTCGCCCGGTACCCTACCCACCACCTAGCAAGTCTCCCAGTAGATAGGCCCCACACGACATTCAGTGCGACTGTCTTCGCGCACCGTGCCTCTTTCAGGTCAGGTTACACACCTGCGGCAAGGCCTTCTATTCCTCCATGGTGTATGCGCCGTACTCAAGTGAACCTTACAGTCCCAGGACTTCAGAAAAAGTCGGACTTGCCATCATCAGCGCTCAAGCAACTAACTTTACTTCTCTTGTACGAGAAATACAGCGACTGCACACACGTCTACACTGATGGATCAACTACATCAACCAGTTCCGACGGCGCTGTAGTTATACCAGCAATGAGAATAACCAAGCGGTTCAAGACTTCCCATGTTACAACGTCTACAGCTGCAGAGCTCGCGGCTCTCCGCGACGCGCTTCAAGTGATAAATACTGAAAGTCCTAGAAAATGGGCAGTCTTCTGCGATTCAAGGCCGGCCTTGCAATGTGTGCATTCATTTCTCCGACATGGAACTCACGATCAGCTCACGTGCGAAATCGCGGAACTTGTCCATCACTTAAGAGAAAAAGGCCATGATATCTCTTTTCAGTGGATACCAGGTCATTGCGGTATCATTGGTAATGATGACGCCGATAAGGCAGCTTGGATGTCAAACCAAGAAGACCGCTGCGTCCCCATTCCGCTCTCAAGGACCGACGCCGCGAGACAACTTGGCATTATGGCACGCACGATCTCCTTAGCAGAGTGGAATACCGTACATACAAGGCGCACAAGACTGCGCCGACTAAACCCATCACTTCAACTCAGACCTCCAGCCGGTGTGCACCGGCGTGAAGCGTCTCTTCTGTGTCGGTTATGGCTTGGAGTGGCCTTCACGAATGCCTACTCAGCACTAATTGGAATGGCTGATAGTCCTGCATGTGATGTTTGCGCATGCGAGGAGAGCATTGACCACATATTGTGCCATTGTCCTCAATTTTAAGCACAGAGACAGTATTTGTCAGACACATTGAGGAAACTAGACAATCGTCCTCTGAGTGAACAGACAATATTAGAGCACCGTCCCGACCGATCATCGGCTCAGAAGGCAGTCAAGGCACTTTTGTGTTTTCTCAGAACTTCTGGTTTGCTCGAGCGACTTTAGCTGAAGTGCTGTCCGTACACGTATCTACACCTTCTCTCTCCCTTCTTTCTCTTCCCTTTCTCCCTTCCCCCAGTGTAGGGTAGCCAACCAGACTATTGACTGGTTAACATCCCTGCCTTCCTGTATTCTTCTCTCTCTCTCTCTCTCTCGTCTGTTTCATAACGATCGACCATCTTTAGCACCACCTTGCAAATTCACACAAGCGTAGTTTTATTGAATAAGAAACAAAATTGAAATATAAATAATGAAAGACGTAGCAAAGTACTTTTGGAAGTCTCATCATCATCTTCATCATCAACCTATTTTAAGTCCACTGGAGGACGAAGGCTTCTCGCTCAAATGTCCAATTACCCCTGTGATGCGCCAAACGATTCCAACTTGCGCCGGCGAATTTCTTAATGTCATCACCTAACTTAGTCTTCTGCCGTCCTCGACTGTGTTTCCCTTCTCTAGGCATGCATTCTGTAACGCTAACAATCCTCCGGTTATCTAACCTACGCATTACATGCCCTGCCCAGCTACATTTCTTTCTCTTAATATCGATTACAATATCGGCAAAGCCCGTTTGCTCTCTGATACACACCGCACTCTCCCTGTCTCTTATCGTTACGCATATCATTATTCGTTCCATTTCTTTTTATTGCGGTTCTTAACTCGTTTTTGAGCTTCGTTGTCAGTCTCGAAGTTTCCTCCCCATTTGATACCAGCGGTAGACTGCATTGATTGTACACCTTTCTTTTAGTGATAATGGTAAGCTACCGGAAAGGATCTCAGTATGTCTGCCGTATGCGTTTCAGCCCAATTTTATTCTGTCAATTTCCTTCTCTTGATCAGGGTGAGTAATTGTGCAAGGCAAACGTATTCATTCGCATATTATAGAGGCTGTCTTGCGATCCTGAACTCTTGTTCCCTTGCCATGCTATTGAACATCCATCTGTGAACCGAAGATTGCTGAGATATTCGCCGTTGATCCCTACCCGTAAGTCGTGCAAATTCAATAGCTTGAATTCTTCTTTCACGTAGGCAGTGAATAACATTGGGGATATTGTGTCTACTTGTGTGACCCCTTTATTTATAGGTATCTTGCTACTTTTCTTGTGGAGAATGAGTAGGTCCACGTTTGTAGCGTCGAAACTATTCTATTCAACATTCTGTAGTAGCATGACCTTCAATGACCGGCCCTACTGTGTTTGTGCTGTACTGCCTGTTTTACTTTATTCTTTAGATTTGTCCGGTTGCTCTTCGTTTCCTCTTTCCTCCCCTCCTTCCTATCTTCCATTTCTGTGTTGCCGTCACCTCCCTTCTGAAGAGTAGGCAGGCGTTGTGCCCCTTCCGGTGGCAGTTGTCAGCCTGTTCCTCGCTTTCCTTCTACTGTTAATTGTATATATGTGTTCAACACAAATAATATTAATAATAATAATTAGTTTTGCTGGGGAATATTTGTAGATATTTTCAAAAATATTTATGTAAGCCTCCTCTACTCCTTGGTTACGTAGTGCCTCTATGACCGCTGGTATCTTTACTGAATAAAAGAAGTACACGCATTACTATAACTAATCCAGCTTTCTCTCCCACCAATTAATGGTCAATTTCGCCAGCGTGTACTTAATAGGTGCAATGGAAATAAAGTGGCACCTGTCCACATGTCGAAGCGTGATACAACCAATGCCACACTACTTAAAGTGACCCTGAAACGATTTTGACGATTTTCTACAAACGTATTGAGTGTTTAGAGTAGGTCCTTCTGATCATTAATTGACGCATCTAAGTACTCCGCGTAAAGCGTTTATTTTATTATAAGGTTTTAAAAATGAACGTCGCTGCCGATCGCAGCACACTGCGCGGCGGAATTTTAAGCCGCCCCTACACATATGACGCAAATCATCCATATGACGTCAGTGGGGTGAGCTATCCTATTGGCTAACCAGGGCGCGTGATCGATAATTTTTCCAACTTTATGGTAAACAAATGATGTTCGTAATAGTTGGAATGTTAGTTCATTTGTTTTTATAAAAAGAAACTAATATAAAGGGAATGCACAAGAACATTTTTTTCATTACACCTAAGCACTTCCGACACGCAGCAAGTGTCGTCTGCTTGTGTTACAACGTGCTCCGTTTTTTACGAGAGCTCCGCCGTCAGTGGCAGTCTGTCTTTTTGCGAGCGCTATGATTCGACTTTGTTGCGTTGTGGACTGCAAATCTAGCGACTGGCAATATGTCAAGCTGCGACATCGTGTCCCTCTGCAAGCCAGTAGACGAGCGGACTGGCTGCAGCGCATCGGACTGCCGCTATCCGATCGGCGCCAGGATTTGCGCGATTGGGGCCGTCACTTTACACCGGAAGATTACTAACGCAATAGTATTTCGCGAATCCGGCAAACGCAAGCGCAAGGAGACAGGCCTGGCTGTATCCCCTTGCGTGTTGTTTCATGGGGTGAACAGAAGCACAAATGTGAAGGGTCTGCACGGTGCAGCCGCCTGGTGGCATAGAGCTCAACCAGACACAGTAGCAGTAACAAAATGTATTCTTCATTGCTGCTGGTGTAAATTTTTTGCAAGAGTGTAATCGTTAACACGTTTTTTGTAAATGTTTAAAATGTTTCACACTTAGTTAGAGCAATATTAGCTCTTTCTTTGGCTGGTTAAACTCTTTGTCACGAGTGGCTGGACCGTGGAGACCGATCAGGCAGCTCACGTACGTCTACGCTAAGGTTCCGTCATCAGCTTGAGTTTATGCCTCCGCCGTTCTGTCGAAACGTTCGGCCATTGTGTGGTTACCGGAATACCAGACACGTTCGGCGCTGTGACAGAATGCTCGCAATGCACGTTGCTTCGATAGCTCTCGCTTGGGGTTGACGGCCAAGCGGCTAGCGGAGAGGTTTCGCACAGGCGTGGGCGGGCTCCAAAACAACCGGAAGTGGACGATGTGACGTCGTATCATGACGCAGAACCAGTGAAGGCGGAGCTTAGGTCCGATCGCTCGGCGAACGAGTTGAGGAGGAAAAGCATGGCTAGGGAGGAGGATAAGTTCTAATCGCTTATAGCTCCATTAATACGTAACGCTTCACTTAAATTGTTGTGCGA
Organism: Dermacentor variabilis; assembly: GCF_050947875.1. Classification (NCBI taxonomy): domain Eukaryota; kingdom Metazoa; phylum Arthropoda; class Arachnida; order Ixodida; family Ixodidae; genus Dermacentor; species Dermacentor variabilis. The sequence continues at coordinate 85,818,122 of NC_134575.1, forward strand.
ATGTTCTACTTAAGCTGTGCCCTACGCGTCTACAAAATTTGTCCGAACCGTTTCAGGGGCCTTTTATTATTCTGGAACATCCTTTCGCTCACGCACAATGTTGGTGTAGCGGCTTTGGAGTTGCGCTGCCAAGTACGATCGTGCTACATCAAATCGAGGTCGCAGCGCTTGCACTTCGACAGAGTCAAAATGATAAAAGGCCCGTGCACCGTGCATTAGGTAAAATTGAGTGAACCCTAGGTGCTTACAATTATTTCGGAGTCCTCGGCTGTAGCTTGTACTGTAATCCTACCATGATCTTGGCAGGTAAAACCAGCATATGGTTTAATTTTTATTTCTTTGGCTCATCATAGGCATTTTATTCTGGTCGGTAGTTAGGTGTCTGTATCGTATTAATACGGGCCTCGGCATTAGAAAAAAAATGACTTCAGTGTGCAACACTGCGATAAAACCTCAGGCTCCGAGCTCAACATGCCGATCTTCTAAACGTTAGGTCAGCAGAAGGTTTCTTGTTCCTCATTTTCTGATCTGCACATACATGCATCAACAACACATGATATCACGGTTTGCGATGGTGCAACGACATGTATAGCTTATACCAACCCGTCCTACTGCATACTCCTCAATATTCAGTTGGCGTTCTCAGCGGTTAGAACTTTGGCATCTATTGCAGAGAGTATTTTATCTCCACACACACCGTCACGGTTTCTCTGAAGTTAATCAGCACAGGTCGTGCATCTTAATTGCAGTATTACTCACTCTTGCGGGGGTGCCAGCGTCTGTAAAGGAACAGCAGCGTTAGTAAATGAAAATTTTTCGAACGCTAGATACAATACATAATAAATGTTTAGGCATATAATTCTTTTTATCTGGCCTTTTTACAAGTTTCCACAAATCCATCCCTTCCCAACAATACATGAATACATAATCTCTTGTCTCAACTCCTTTGCGGTATAAACGATCAGTTGTGCACGATGCAACACCAGCCTTTCATTTCAGAACTCTATTCTCTGAGAAAGTTCTATGAGAAAAAAGTACTTTACTTCTGCAGAAATTCGCGTACTCTTCACTCTTTTAAGTACATTATAGGCTGGGCTTTAATTATAAATGATTGCTGTACGGTAAGGCCAGGACCCCACGCATGCTTCTCTGCTGCCAACGCGAGCGAGCTCTTTGAGAGGTCTAAGGCATGCGGCACCACGCATAGCACGAGTGAGAACACGTCTGCGGTTTCAATGTTCAATAAACAACCTGTCTGTAATCAGAACAATTAGCAGGAAAATGAACGTGATGTTTCATTGCTTACGACTTTATATAGGCAACAAAAGTAAGCACATTGTCTAACCGGCTGATAGTGAATCTTTCGGATTTAGTATTTTTAAAATTAGAATATAGAAACAAAGCGAACAAGGCGACCCCCTGCCATAATGCTCCCTGGCAAGCTGCCCCATCGTCCCTGAAACTCAGTGCAATTTTCATTTCGTCAATTTCCAGTTATCATGTTAGCAATTGATGCGATGGCATGCTGTGAAGTAATGGACGCGTACAGGTGGCGCCTTTGTTAATTCTCCATAGTAACTATACTCAATCACTTGTGAAATGTCACTTCTAAAATATTGAGGTTGAAGATAACGTGGAATAAGACCTCCTTCAGTGATTATGGTTCATTTTTCGAGGTACGCAATACAGAGCCGTAGGAAGGGGAAGCCGATAACTTTAGCATCCACCAAATAGTACTGGGTTCACCGAAAATACAGAAAAGCAACATTAGTAAGATTGATATATTGAATACGGAAGGTCAGGGCTGTGTATTTGATGAGAACACAAAAATGAAAACATTCGAAGTGATCGCAAAAATAAGTCTACCCTGGACGTTCTGACAGGGTATAGAAATGGTCGGTCGGAAAGGAAGTAATAAAATCCGGTACGTTCCGTCGCCATCCATAAAAAATTCAGGCATATTCGACAGCATTAGTATAGCCGAAGTCCAAACAAGCTAAACGCTAAAATACGCGGGGATTACACTGCGCACACGCCGAGCGCTATCGCAGATTTGCGCAGAGCGTGCCTCCCCTATTTTCGGAGTTTAGCGGCAGACTCTAACGCTCGCAAAGCGCGGACGCCAAGAAATAGCGCTGTCAAACATAACGGCATCCTTGGCTCCCGCTTCACCGTGAATTCTCGTGATGGCTACGCACTCATACTCGCTGGTCGTCCGTAATTATTGAAATGATATTACACTCCCTCTAAACTCACCTGAAACGGTAGTTATGAGCGCATAGCGCATCCAATTCCCCGAAGTCGTTCTACGATTCTGGCGTCCATAGGCCTGACGATACGCGTCCGCATAGGGACAACGGAATGGTTCCTAATAGATTTTCTTGGCTTGGATACACTTGTGACGAGGCACCAAGGGACCCCCTGTCTTTTAACGTAACGTCCCGCAAAGATGTTTGGGCTTAACGTACGTAAGCCGGCAAACGCTATTCATAATCTGTCTAGAATAAAAAAAATGCTGCATTGACTACTCTTGACTATATGGCAAGCCAATCAGCTTAGGAGCTTTGACTACTCCTACCTAGATGGCGCAGTGAAGTTTTGCGCTTTGCGGCGCATCGTTTGTTTTACGCTATACTAAATGCTCGATCGAATAGCGTCCCGCAAAGTTTTACCGTGCGGAACACGCTAACGCAAATGCAAGCATTTTACTCTATATTAAAAGTCTCTATTGCGACGATGATTCTAGTCCGAGTTGTCTGCTACGGTGGCGTATCTGTACTATCCAGTTGATTTGGTACAGATCCTACAGTGCTGCTTCCCATCTCAATCATGTGGGATAAATGGATGGAGAGTGGAATAAAGCGCTATTAGGAACTTTGAGCACGATGTAGCGCCCTAAGACGATGCCCGTAAACCTGAGACACTGCCTGATGTTATCTCTATGTGAAGGAATACCTCATGTATACAAGAACTGCGTTCACAGATTGGCGTTTCAGAGATACTATCTAGGCAATGCAAAACACCAGACTTTAGTGAATCCTTCAGCTTTGAAACATTTAATTGCGAGAGTACGAGGCCGTTACAGTGGACACTATCTGTCTTGGAACTACCTATTTCTGGCACTGAGGTCGTAATCACACAGTGTTGACAACTGTCCGCATATGACACCCGCAAGTATTCTTTGTCATCAATAGTGCTAGGTCGAATCGTGCGCAAAAAAGTGCAAGAATGTACGATTATTGGCATACCGCCACAACAATCGGTGACAGCGCAGGGGAAGGCTCGCCATTGTAATGAAATAGGTATTTAGAAGTGGTTACAGGCTAACATTAAGTTCGTCATAACACAATATGCCGGAACAGAATGCACAAAAACCGCTGAAGAGCTGGCCTTCGAGTCACTAAAATAGCAAAAAAAAAAAAAATCGACGAAAGCCAGAACAATTTTTAGACGTTAGCATATATAAAATTGGAAAAACTATTACTCTTCGTCAGTGGCTTATCGGTATCATCTCCGATGTGCCGCTCTACAGTCTCGGCTTCGATTCGACGTCCTGCTTATACTTTTTAATGTGCCCTTTTAAAATTTTTTTTTCAGCGGCAGCCTCTTAGGTGTTTCGAAAATCATTTGCATCACTTACGTCTTACAATGGCCAATGGCCGCAAGCTGCGCAACCTCACTGCCGCTCGACATGCTGATCTATCGCACCGTCGTTTCGCTCGTAGAAGAGCACCTATTGCGCTGCTTATGCACTGAAATTACTCCACTGTTCTTACATGAGCTCTGTAGAGCCTATAGGAACAGCAAAATAAAGAAAAGTGAACACGTGACCAAGCAATTCAATGAGTGCGGCTGTCCGTCTACAGCGAGCATGCACTGCTCCTTATCATGCTCGTTTCCCTGTGTACGTAACTGGCGAAATACACCCTCGCCACGTATTCCAAACTGCCACACGCAAAAACAAGACAATAAAGAAATAGGTAATTAGTGTAAAACCTTGGTACCCAGCGCAGTATATCGGAGATACTACTGCAACGCTTCTGCCCGTTTTATATATCCTATAAATATATCGTCAAGCATCTCTTCTCCCCGTAACATTATGTTAGCGAGCAGGTCGTTAGTGTATGTAACAAACAACAAAGGGCAAAAGACTCTGTTGTGAGCTACACCTGAAGTTACGTCACAGTGCAATGAATTAAAGGTGATGACTGTTGTAAATTTTTGGCGGAAGAAAGGAAAGTTACGAAGCCGTGACAGTGTAAAAGAGTCTAGGCAGAGATCACAAAATTGCTAAAGATACGGGAATGTGCCACGCCTGTCAATAGCTTTAGCAAAATTTAAAAAGATGCAGTCAGTTTGTATGTTAGCCTTAATGTTGGAATCCAAGTCAGTCGCTAATTCTAGCAGTTGAGTGTGATGGAACATAATTGCCATAAGCCGTGTTGCTCAGAAAAAAGAAAGAACTATGTTCGAGGTGACAGTAAATGTGAAAAGGGATAATGTGTGCCAGTGATTTAAAGCAAATGCAAGTTAGTGAAATGCGACTGTAGTTTACGGTGAACTAGAGCTTGTGCTTTTGAAAAGAAGGATGTGTTTACACACACAAATCTTTCCAGTTTTGTAGGGAGCAAGTCAGAAAATATTGATTGCAGGAAAATGAGGCAAAAATATCACTGGAGTTGGATGCGGTGCGTTTTAATATTTTCGAGTGAATGTTGTCCGTACCAGCACTTGTAGAAATTTTTGGTTAGCAGTGAGTTGAACGATACTTTACTGGTGACATTCATAGGGACCATGAATTGCCAATCCTGACCAAGAACACTGGCCACATGGGATTGATGTTTCCTCGTGAATATAGATGCAAAGTATCTTTAAATGTGTGGATACAATCACTTATTGAAAGTGGTAGATGGTCATCATCGCTCAGTGAAATATGATGACTAGCGGTTTCACGGAATATCGCGCCCCTAATCTTTTTGTGGTTGCATTTTATGAGGGAGAGAGAAGTCTTAAGAAAAATATCTGTCTCTATAAACACGGACAGCAGAACAAAAATACTTAAAGCATGAACAGCATTTTTCCTAAGCCGATTACGTGTTCACGAGCTTGGCCTTTTCGTAGACCTTTTTCTTTTATTTCGATGACGATGGTACACTTTACTGGACTATGGTTTAGATTTGTAATGGAAATCAAGGGGACCTATTTGTAAGCTAGATTGCGTGTGATGCTCTTAAAACGCACCCAGTTGCGTTGAACGTATCTATCGGAAAATGAGGCCAAGAATGTTTGAATGAAAACTCAAATAGGTGCATTATTTATTTCTTTATAATTGGCTCTATTGTAATCGCCGATCTGCCGGGTTGCAGTATCTTGAAATGTCGATGGGACATTAAGCCCTAATTGAAAAAAGGTTCTGATCACTAAACCCATCGAAGTACAGAACTTCACCAAATCGTTTACGTGCACTGGAGAAGACGAGCTATAAAATGCTAGAACCGCGAATTGGTTGATTTATCACTTGAAAAAAAATTGATGTCTAATGTAAGGCTAATAACCTCCGCTGGAGCGCGACATGAGGATGACAAATTGGACCCGTCAATCTACAGGAAATTGAAGTCACCAACCAGGTAATCGACTTCGGCTGGGAATGTTTACGTGGCAGAATTATTACTCGGGGAAAGTTTAGTAATGAACGAGTGATCAGATTCAGGCGGACGGCAGCAGAATCCAACCAATAGCTTCATTGATGCCCTTGCGCAAGGGGCCCACACTATTTGAAGAGAGAAATCAGTATTTTTGCGCTTTGATGCCAGCGTCTTTTCACTGGCGATAAGGACACAGCGACCGGTCTTAACGGATCATGCCTGTATATGTGATATGTATTTTGATCAGGGAAAATATTATTGTGGATTAGATCTTTTTGTAGGCAGGTTTGCCTCGGTGTAACAATGTCGCAGTTAAATCATCGTGAATAGAACACACTGCACCACGTTTAAGCTTGGATGACAGTGAGAAAAAGGAGGAGGATGGAACTTTATTATTTCAGAAATCGTTGCGCAGTTTATTCGTGGGTGGGATACCGAAGAAAAAGAAGATAAAGACGAAAACAATTTCTCTTTAGGAATTAGTATAAAGACTTAGAATAACCTGTCGTTGTGATGTGGACCACTGAGCGGCGTCAGGCTGCGCTCTGAGCGAGGCCTTGATAGAGCTGTGAAAACGTTCAGCAAGACTATTGGCGATGTGATGGTGTGGCGTGGTGGGCATGTGAGAAGTGCCTCCAATGGTGAACAGGTTACGGAATAGTGCCCATTCAAACTGGCGTCCTTCATCGGTTGTAACAGTAAACGGTACGCCGTATCGTGAGACCCAGCCCGCGGTCAACACGTTTGAGATAATTTCAGTACGGATGTTAGGCAGAGCGAAAACTTCTGGCCATCGGGTAAAGCGATCTAAGCAGGTCAAGAATTACGTGTTCCCGATTGATAATGGCCATGGCCCCAGAATATCAATGTGTACTTTGTTCAATTGTTCAGATGATGGCGTAAACGAGCCGAAAGGTGCCCGTGTGTCAGTAAACCTTTGATTGACAACTAAGGAGAAATTGTTTTCTTCTTCGCTATAAACTATACGCACGCTTTATTCAGGTGAACTACTACGTGAACTGAACTACGTATACTACTTGAACTGAAGGGCGTCAAGAAAAACAAGATGTCACCGATATGATATTTAAGCCGCATTTCGATATACTTACAACGCTGGAAGCCAATGTAGAACCAAACAGACAAAGTGATATCGTTCTTAAGCTAGAAAAATATATGGGGACGCCGACAACAAGAAGCGCCGCTGAGACCTTATGTTATTTGCTCTTGAGCAGGAGGAGAATGAATTAGAACTCGTATGTCTCGGAGCTGAAAATAATTACAGTTCGCTCTAATTAACAAGGAACTACTGTAACGGTATTCCAATTTCAGTGGGTGCATCTGTTGGGGAACTTCAGTTTTAACAAGTAGGAACCAATCATTGCAAGACTGATGTGTTTTAAAGTCAAACAGGGAATTGTGGCATCCGCGCACAAGGTGAAAGATTGGAATGATTTTATTCGCGAAGAATTTTTTTGCGAACCAAATAATGTAGATTCAAACTACTTGAACTCGCCAGAAACCACAATGAAATAACCTATTCGCTGATAACCTGCGTATTCACAACAAAACCTTCCCGCCTAACTCAGTTGTACTATCAGCAAGATAGTTAGGCAAGAACAAGTGCACCCTGGTGCTGCTTAGGCCACCAAGCACTAATCGACGGTTATCACTTTCACTTATAGTCATCCAAGCCAATGCGTGACGCGATGTGTTCCCTTTACGATGATTTACCAGCGATATTGTTGCACTGATGGAAAGCTGGCTACAAAAAGACATAATGCACAATGAAATTTTCCCCGACCAAAATACGTGTAACATGTACAGGCTTGATTGTTCCGGTAAGAAAGATCCCGGTGTCCTTATCGCCAATGAAAAAGAGCTGGTATCACATCATACATTAAGTGATTCCTCTCTTGAAATAGTGTGGGCTCCTTGTGCAAGGGCATCAGTGAAGGTACTGGCTGGCTTCTGCTACCGTGCGCCACAATCTGATCGCTCGTTCATTAACAAAACTTCCACGAGTATTCTTCCATCTAAACATTCTCAGCTGCACTCAATTGCCTGTTTGGTGACTTCAATTTCCCGTAAATTGAGTGGTCCGATTTGTCATCCTCGTGTCGAGCCTCAGCGGAGCTTGTCTGTCTTACTTTAGATAAAAAATTTTTTTCAAGCGACAAATTAACCATGTCGTAGTTCTGACAGTTTATATCTTGTCTTCCCCAGTGCACCTAAAACGATTGGTGAAATTCTGTACTCCGATGGGTTTAGTGATCACAAGCTTTTTCAATTAGGGCTTATTGTCACGTCAACATTTCTAGCTACTACAACCGGGCAAAATGTTTATTGGAACGGTCCTGGCCTCATTTTCCGATATGTCTGTTGAACACAACTGGGTGCTTTTAAGAACATCATGCGCACTTTAGTTAACAAATATGTCCCCTTGATTTCCATAGGCAAATCGAAACAATGGTTCAATAAGGTGTTCCGTCGTCATCGAAATAAAAAAAAAACGCCTGTACGAAAAGGTCAAGTTCGTGCACACGTCATCGGCTTGGGAAAAATACAGTCCATGCCAAAAGTCTTAATGTTCTGCTGTCCGCTTTTATAAAGAAAAATATATTTCTCGCGAATTCTGTCTATCTTAAAATGCCATCACAAAAAAGTTTTCGCGCGTGATATCCCGTGAAATCGCTCGTCATCATATTTCACTCAGCAATGATGACCGTCTACCACTTTCAGTCAGTGAGTGTGCCTATGCATTTAATGATACTTTGCGTTTATATTCCCAAGGCAACATCACTGCAACGGAATCATTGTTCCTGATTAGGATTGGCAATTTATGATCCCTATTGATGTCACCACTGCAAGTATCGTTCAGCTCATTGCTAATGCATATATTTGTACAATTTCTGGTGCTGCGAACATTCACTCGAAAATATTAAAAAGCACCGCATCCAACTCTAGTGATATTCTTTGCCTCATTTCTAGCAATCAATAGCATCTGGCTTGCTCCCTACAAACTGGAAAGTTGCTAAAATCATCCTTCTGTTTAAACGCGGTAGCATAAATTCACCCGTACACTACAGTCCCATTTCACTAACGTACATTTGCGGTAAATTACTGGCACACATGAATGCTTCTAACATTTACTGTGACCTCGAACATAGTTCTGTCTTGTTTCCTGAACAACACGGCTTATGTAAATAATTTTTCTGGCACTCAACTGCCAAAATTAGCGACTGGCTTGGATTTCAACACTGATGCTAACATACACACTGGCTGCTTTTTAAAAATTTTGGTAAAGCTTTGTACATGCCATTTTTTTTCGAAATTACCTGATTCCTTTACAGAATTGATTCTTTTGCACTGTCATGGCTCCGTAACTTTCCTTTTTTTCCACCAAAAATTTACGACAGTTAACAATTTTAATTAATCACTCTGTGACGTATTTTCAGGTCAAGCTCAATGCAGAGTTCTTCGCCCATGGTTGTTTCTTTTATACACTACCGGCCAGCCCACTAAAATATCGTGTCGCCTACGGCTCTTTGCGGAAAACTTTATGATTTACAGCTCCATCAATTCCAGGGTTGGCTATCTCGCCCTCACAAGTAAACATAAACCTGATTTCCATTTGGTGTAATGAATTACAAATGATGCTTTGCTGGAATAAATGAAAGGGTATTTCTTTCAGCCACAAGCGTACCAAATCTAACTTCGGGTATCTCAAAGAAGTCACTCTAGTGCCTGACGCATCATCATGCGAGTATTTAGGTATTCCCCCCCCCCCCCCCCACCTCACGCATACCTTTCCGAAAGCCACGCACATTAACGCTTTTCTACCAAAGCTCCAAGGAGACAGAGGTATCAGCGCGCTAATTCCCCTAACAATATGAGAAAACTTTCCTAGCCAACATTTGTGCGACCGCAGCTAGAATATGCAGCCTCCACATCGTTTCCATGGCAAAAATACTTAATTAACCTGCCAGAAACCATGCAAAATAGACCCGCTTGCTTCATTACACGTTCCTACAGTCCCCATTCGAGCATAGCAAAAATTAAATATAATGTTTCTCTCGAACTGCATATTTTTCGTTAAATGGACATTTTGGGCTGATTTCATTAATACCGACGCAGCACCAAACATTATTCGTTACCTCTCGAAGCGCCCTCACGCATTTCCCGCAATTTACATAATAAGTACAGCAAAAAGCGCAAATACGAAAGAACACATGCGCTCAATTCGTCATTGGGCTTCCACGTGACATCGTGACCTAATTAATACTTTTATTCTATTCAATATTCTGTTTCCGGCTATTGTGTCTTTACTGAACCCCTGCATTATTCCTTACTCATTAAACTGACATCTGTGTTGCGTTTACATACTTTAATGATAATTTTTTGTACCTTGTACTGATGTCTGTTGCAACATTTAGCCCTAGACTTTTGCATTGCTTTCCCTTTTTCTTTTTGCCCTGTATATATTGCATTTCCTTAAATCTTTGTTCGCCATCCTTACTCAATACCCTCTGGGCTTCGTAATGTATCTTAGAAAACAAATAAGTACATCTCGAGAAACTAGCTGATTTCGCAGTAATAGCATTTTGCAAGTGTGTGTCTACTTTTTTTTAGTAGTGGGCCTTATCAATGCAAAACGAAGCAGACTAGCAGCAAAAAAAAATTTATGACAACTCAAGATTTCCGTGAGACCTTACAGCATATTTCTCAGCTATTGTCTATATCACTCGGATGAATTTTCCCTAGAATAAAAAACACGGAAAGCAAGTCGGACATCGCTGCGTGGAGGTCGTAACCAATCGAGATTGCGATGTGCTTAAGCTTCAAATTTTTTCACACAAACTCAGAATTTCGCTTGTAGCTCAAGCCATTTATTTATTGTCGCTAACAACACAGTTGTCCTATTTCTTTCTGTGTTTTAGCTCTATCCGCATATGTGTCTTCAAGACTCGAGGTTCGATTCAATATCGAAACGGCCGTTCCAGTACTCTTTAGCCTTTTCGGAGCCATAGTTTAGCGCCGCAAGGGCTTCCACAACATTGGTAGACATCAGTAGAGTCACTGAAAAAGCAGAATATGGGTAAATTTTTGTCCGAGAAGCACTACAGTGGCAAATTTCTACGCGTCGCCTGTTGCTTTCCTTTACCTTTAGAGCAATAAAAAATCGCATGCGAACTATTGGACGTTCTACCACTTCAGGTTTATTTCTGGAGACTCTGACGTAACCGGTGGGAAAAGTAGCGATGACAAGTTAGGTAATAAGCTTTTACCACCATAACATGTTCAATGATATAGTGGGGGCGCTTGTTCAAGCATAGAAATGAAGTCGAGAACTGTAGAAAAGTGTAGCGTTGTCTGCTTCAGCTCAAATCTGAAGATTGGCATGCTTACGAAATTACTGTTTCTAAAGCTTTTCAGGTAATGGTATGCCGCTCAAAGTGCTACATTTCTAGACGGGTCATGGAAGTTTTCTTTAGATTGGTAACATGAAGGCCTTTTGTAGCGTATTTAATTGGTCAGATATGTAAAGAAAGGTTTGATAGTCTTTTGATTTCTGCTACGCAGACCGTACTTCACTATTGCTAAGTTCTCAGTCCGCAGTTTGAAGATGTGATCTCAAGTCCATAACTAAATAAGGTAATTTCAAAGTTCATTTTACAGGTCAGTGCATGTTTTCATCTGGTATGCATTACACTTTTTTTACTCAGGACATTTGAAAGCGTAAATAAGCGCTTCAGTCTACCTGAAATTTTGAACTGAATGTATTTGATTCTAAAAAAGTGCACTTTGGTCTTAGGAGACGGTGAAAAACAGAAGGCCAATTACACTGGTAAAACAACTGATATGCACGTGGGTGAAAATACACACTTTATTATCGTGTAAAGGGAGCTTTTGCCACGTAGTAGTTCCAGCGGAGCTGGGTAGGTAAGTGTTATCTAAAATTACCCTCATCATAGATGCTCTTGAAACGTCATTTGAGGAACAACCGCCATGCTTGCGTTTTCAAACATTGTACTTGAGAGGAAAACGCCAGGCATCACCCGTCCACAATTTTACTCGTTCAAACTGCCCCTTTGAGTTCACAAGCTAGGAACGATATATTTTATTGCGATAGCGCGCACTCTTCCGCACAATGACGGAACTACAAATTCTTGTGGAAAAGTAGTATTATCTCGGTTATTGCTATCAGTGATATTTGACCGCATCTTGGCCAGCAAACATCAAAAGCTTTTGCTCTGCTTCAGTAAAGATTTGGCCAATTACAAAATGAAAACTGGGTTTGCCTGACGAAACTGTTGTCCTCGACAGAGTATTGAGGACGTGATCTGTAGTAAAACTTGCTCAAGAGTTCAGGCCGCATCATAAGACCAGTAACACAGGGACTCACGTTCACCCTGTATCTGTGCGAAAAAATCAGCTGCCTCAAGCAGCCGTACTTAAAAAATACCTTTCTTGCTCATGCCCTAAAAATTCTTGGAAACAATAATTAAATGAACACTCTTGGCAAATTGTCATTTCTGACGAGGGCATAAGCGTGGTTCTTCGGTACACATTGATTGTGAAGTATCCTAGAATGGTGCTAGAATATTCAAGCACGAAACATGTTCCGACCTAATTTATAGCCATGACTGATTGATTGGTCAGAATTTATGCAATTGCAGAGGCAACGAAATATTTTATTTGCAGTGAATGCCTTTTCTCCTGAACCAATAAAAATGCAAAACAATATTTGGGCTCGCATTATCATAGTTATGCAATCTCACGGGTACCGTCACCAAAGCTCTTAAACAATCTAATATTTCACTGCGACCTGAGTAATTCCTGAGGTTTGCTGGTGGTCTCACACAGTTTCACCTCTGGCAGCGCTGAGGTGCAAGACTGAGGTGCAGAGCGGAGGGTAAGATCTCGCGCTGCCTCATGAGCGGACTCATTGGGATTCGGAGGGGCTCCCTCAATCATCCTAAGGTGAGCAGGGAACCAGGATAAGTAGTGTTGAGAGATCTCACATGTCTGCATAATTTTAAAAGCAACCTTAGCCACCGAGCCCTTCTCAAAGGCCTTAACGGCCGACTTTGAATCGCTATATACAAAAGGCCTGCGCTTGTCAGCCAGGGCGAGCGCAATAGGCGCTTGCTCCGCGACCTCTCGCCTATCAGTCCGAACGGTAGCAGCGTTAACGACATTGCCCGCATTGTCCACGCCAACTGTGGTAAACACTTTCCTCTTCTCGTTAAAAGAAGCATCAACGAAGCCAACCTTCTGATTCTCATCACGAATGAAGATACCTGCATGAGGAAGATGAGACATGGTGTAACGGTGAAGCTTTCTTCTTAGGATAGCAGGCTTATCTTTAGGGGACGGACAAGGCCTTGTAGAGATACACACAGTGAACTTTCAGTTTGTTACACGAAAGAAGTGTCTAGATGGGCCTACTTCTGCACCTATTTCGCTTCTCTTCGTCCAAGCGAGCGAAATGCAGCACTTTTTTGTCTATTTAACCCGACAACATTAACGCTAATCCTGTATTCTGTTTCGCACTGTCTTCTGGCGCGTTCGTCGTCTACGTCTTCTTCCTCAGCAGGCTCCGTTGTGAAAAAAAAACATGATCATCAGAAATGGCTCGAGCGTCATCGATTTACACAGCTGGCTCGTTGCCGCATGTCAACGCAACCACTAGAACGCGCCCATGCCACTGCTCACGAGTTCGTCGTCGTCTTCTTCCACAGCTGGTTCCCTTGTCGCTCATCATTCCAGTGTAGAATTGCACATCTGTCGCCGTAATGGAGAGGCCGCGTTTACGGGGGTGTGAGTCATTGGATAAGGAGGTATAAGCCATTCACGGTCTTACGTGACGGACACATTTATTAACAGAGGTGATACGCGAATGTGTGTGCGTACCGGCATCGTCACCATGACCACAGATGAGGACAATAAATATATTCGTACCTTTGCTCAAAATTCTGTGCCGCCTCTGTTCCGTGCTTTATTCGCTGGCCACCCACCTCTAGAAAGTGGAATGGCTCGTGATTTTGACAGCCAAGCTGTTAAGGGCTAGTTTCCCAATATCGTGTCCGTCTGGAGAAAAACATCCTAATGGTAGTACAATGTCGGGCCAAACCACGGCGGAGGTGACGCAGGCGTTAAGCACGCCCCCACGTAGGCGGATCCTGAAGGCAGTATAATTCCGGGCCGAACCTCGCTGGAAGTGAAGCAGGCGCTAAACACTCCCCATACGTGAGCCGACCCGAAAGATGGTGCAATACCGGGCCGACCCGCGGTGGAGGTGAAGCAGGCGTTAAGCACTCCCCATACGGGCGCCGATGCCGAAGATCTGACCGATCCCGAAGATGCCAGTTCGTGCAGTTGTGGTTGTTCTGATGCCAGTTGTGGTTTATCGATATCGTATAATAGTCACACCAGCGACTATATTTATTCTAGAATGGGGCCATGCTGGTGATGTACAGGATTATATTAATGTAGATGTCAGTGAAGAAGCTGCAAACTTACCTGCTAAAGAGAGAGCGCATTTCATCAGTCCAGAAATTTTTGACATTTTCTACGGCTTTTGATATCTGAAATGGTAAATAACCATAATTTGTCTTCGAAGACATCTCGAAATGTAATAAAGTACGGGCATGCTGACAAAACTTCGAGCAAGCCTTGCATTTATTCGAATAGGGTGATATGGGCACGTTAATTGCCTTACAAATTTTTGCCTCTGCAGAAGTTTTAATAGCACCTTTATCTTCGAGTCGTCTGGTAAGGTACCAGATTGAACAGAAGCGGAGCATTTGGATGTGAATCACAATTGAATTTGGCAATAACAATGCCGTTTTATATCGATTAAGGTGGATTATAAACTTTGTTTTAGAAAATTACCATGGCCATCTACATGGTATTTTCACTACTACCACTTACATGAAAGCATAACATAGAAAAGTCTGGGGACCAGTATGGTATGTCGTCTATTTCTACAAGCCCCACTGAAATGACCACACTCACCGTCGATAGCTATGAAGCCACGTGCACAAAGTAATGGGGTCGAAGTAGAAACACTTTAAGCGCTTTGGTCGCAGCCGCTTTTATAGAATGAATGAAGCAAAGATAATTGCATTTTCGTCTTCTGTGACATCATCTTTTGCGTTCCTGTGGACGTAAATCTTTCCGGCAGCTGGTATTGCTTCTCTGACGTTTGCGAGCATCAAATGAGTGAATATGTCTACGCAAAGCGGACACAGGAAGTTTCACGTCATTAAAGCTAGACGAGACTTTTAGTACACGTACTATGAAGAAGTACAGAAAAAAATAACAGACCTCTTTGTTCATTTTTGCTTAGTGTGATCGTATTAAAAAATAAAGTGGGAAACTTTTGAAGTCCACCCTAATGAAGGCTACAATTACGAGCAAAACGAACCTCAATCTCTTTGTAACTAAGAAATCGATTGAGTTAGGAAATTTGGTTTATTAATGCGTGTTGGACAAATTGTTTCACAAGATGTGATTATTCAAACTCTATTATAAAGTCTGTAATCACTGTAGTTGAATCGTATTTTGCGATAACTATTATTGCTATAAGTGTTATTATTAGTGCAGCTATAGTAATCTTACAGCGATTTATATTTATTTAACTAAAGTCATTTTTCGGTGATATCGGTTTCGCAAAGGCGATATGGTGCCTCCTAGCTCGCGCAAATAGTAGAGCTTACACCTCAAAAAGGCATTGCTCTCGGCTTCGATGCCGAGAGCCGGACTAATGTTTTTTTGTTTTTTGCGACTGGAAGAATTTTTTTCTGAACCATTCTCGGAAGCCCGTATGAGCTCCTAGAATAGCTTCGTTGTACACTCAGGAGGATGGCAATTTTTTCCTTCATGAAATTCATCTTTGTGAAATTCTGGAGAACCTTATTAGCGAGGTTTTCTTCCTTATATTGCTCAAAATATATTTTAATCTTTCTATTTAAAATGCCCTCCTAAAGTCGCCACTTTGAATTCCGTTATGTCTTTGAAAAGTATGCAGAGATTTTCTTTTTGCAATATGAAGTTCAAGTTACTGCGCAAGTAATGTTCGTATTTTGCCACAATCAAATCCAATAAATAGAAATGTTTTATCAGTCACGGTTAGTTTTCGAAAAGGCTACGTATATTGTAAAAACATTGTGATTGAATACAAAAGAAGGCAACACTATCCTTTGTGTCGAGATTTCAACAGCGCAAATGGTTTTCAGATTAATAACAAAACTGTCATGACCGCCCTTCGCATCACATTGGAAATAACTTGATGTGTGCTGAGCAACAACGTAATTCATAACATTGTCAATTGGTGAAAGAGTCAAAAAGATGAAGTCTCTACATACCTAAATGCGAAGGATAGCAACAAACCTATGAGTATGTGGATGTCGAGCATCAACAGAGGCAAGAGCCTCTGTCAAATCACACGGACTTTAGCACTTATTCCTCTTTCTGTATGTAAGTACGCAATATACACCCGTAAGCACAAGCTCATAATTTAAGACACCAGCTACTTGAAGTGCAATTCTCATATTTGCTGAACTATGATTTCGCTTCTACACTTAGTACTGAAACACTGCATAGATATAGTATAAAAAACAAGAAATACAAGAGAAATGTTTAACGTAGAATAAGATTTACTTAACACCGTTGCGCAGAGCGACGGAGGTACAGGACTTGAGCGAGAAAACAACACATGACACCTGAGCGCGAACTCTCATCTATCTGAGTTGATAGCTTGCGTTGAGGTGTCGTGTGTTGTTTTCTTGTTGAAGTGCTGTCGCTTCGTCTCTTTGCGCAGCAGTGCTACCGATGTCAAACCAACTAGCCCGTTGCGGGATATTCCTGAGTAAGATTTAGCAAAGGAAATACGTTATTTTAGGCCTGTGTAGTTTTGTTTTCGGTATTCAATAATAGCTACTCCTAGCTATTCTGGCTTGTGCTTTGCAACAATCCATGTGAAGATGGTAAATGGCATAGAACATATTCGACAATGTGATAAAGAACCCTAAACTACATTGCGAGTGCGCAGGAGCACGTGGTTAGCGTGTTTTGCAACTCTATTCATGCGAAACCTTCCCATCGAACTTCTCGCACGCAGTTAATATAAGTGTGATTCTTCACACTAAAGAAGCCCTACAACATGCGTTGCATACTCAGTGACTTTCTTTGTTTAGAAGAATACTGGTTTTTTGCAAGATTTAAATTAAAGGCAAGGTTCAGCGTGCGATCGGGCCTACAATCGTGTGATTAACAACGTTTATTGCTGGGGTAGAGGCGATTATAAAGGTAAAACAGACGTGACGTAATATGTCGCGCGTGCATCGTGCTTGATGATTGGATGGGTGACGTCATGCTACATGATTGTGCTACATCTTCTGCCTTTTTTTTACATTTTTAATATTTAACAACCGT
Organism: Dermacentor variabilis; assembly: GCF_050947875.1. Lineage (NCBI taxonomy): Eukaryota > Metazoa > Arthropoda > Arachnida > Ixodida > Ixodidae > Dermacentor > Dermacentor variabilis. The sequence continues at coordinate 85,835,206 of NC_134575.1, forward strand.
CGGTCTGCAGGCATCAGCAGGGCTCGCGTCGTTGCCTTGTGCTTCGGCGTAGCACTTGTGCAGGTTCTCCGGACTCTTCTGGAACCGCTTGAGGGGTTACACTGGCATCCTTAAGGTTTGAAGCCTGACGGGCTCTCCTGTGCGACGAACTTCTTGGCCATCTCCCGTTCGCAGAACCGCACATTGAGGTTCGTCACCTGGCCTCAGGAGCACAGCTGGCAACCAGGTCCGCGTGAAGGTGTTGTACTTCGTGACCTCCTGGTCACGCAATATAGGCGGCATGTTTCTGATGCCATGGTTGTAGTACATTGTCTGGTTGTGACGTATGTCTAGAAGTCGTCCATGCACTGGACTGCTGGGTACTGTCTGAGGTTGCAAGTGGGTTCTTGGTACGGGAAGCACTGTCAGGGTCAGGCGTCCCATCAGCCTCTGCACAAGCGACTTGAGCGCATCATCACGGGGAGTATTACGCCACTTGAGCAAAGCTACATGAGAGTCCAACGTGTTAAAGGAGCAATTTTGAAAGCTTCTTCGCTTATCGGGCCATTCTTTCTGCCATGGCATTGTAACGCGGGTGGCATGGAATTGATGTGACCTGATCATTTGCCTTGCTTTAACAGATAGCCTATGAAGTCTGCACTGCTAAATGGCAGACCGTTCGCAGTACACAGTTTCAAAGGCAATCCATGGACGGAGAAATAAATTCGAGCACTACGCCGTGAGCATAGGCACAGCTGTGAGCATTTCTCGAACGTGAGAGAGGAAAGAATAGAAATACACCATTAAGGCGAAGAGGCATTTACCACAATAAAACAAATCCATTCCTACAACCTACCACTGCATGGTTGGAACGTGATGGATGAAAAGTGGCGACATTGCGCTCCTCGGTTTGCATTTCTGGAACACCTTGCAACTTTTGTAAAACTGTTCAATATCACTCGACATGTTGGACAAGAATATGACCGTTCCTGCTTTCCCTTTCAATTTATCTGTGCCCGCATGTGCCGAGTGCAGACCAATAAACATTCCCACTCTTTTTGACAGGGGTGCGATTATCTTACTGCTGCAGAACAGGAAGCCATCTTGCGCATGTATCTCCTGCTGGTACGGCCAGTAAGCACGGCCCGGCTTGGGAACTTCTTGCTTCTCAGGGGGCGACGTTCCCTCTGCAAACTCGCGAAGCTTCGTCAAGGTGCTGTCGTCGTTTGTTGCGGCTAGTAGGTCGTTCATACTGCGCTGCGAGGCTGAAATACAGTCATGCACGATTGTTTGAATGCGTTCTATTTCTTCTTTCGTGCATATTTTGATAGAAAATTGTGATAAAGCATCGGCAAGAAACAGTTCCTTTCCAGCCTTACATATCACGTTGATAGAGTGCCATTGCAATGTCAGACGCATGCGCTGCAAGCGTAGTGGGTACTGATGTAGTGGTTTGGTAAATATGGAAAGTATTGGTCGGTGCTCAGTTTTTATCGCTACCTTGTTCTGAGTGGAAAAATAGGGATGAAAATAGTATTTTATTGAAAATTGAACAAAATTGGAGATGTAAGGCGCATGAAATATATATAGCCTATAACTGCGGCATTAGAACAATAAAGTTGTTCGTGTCTTGCGAAGTACACTGCAATACAGTACGGCTAAAGATTCAGTGCTCTGTTGTTATGAGAAAAAGGGCTGTAATGTTACGGCAATACCTGACGGCAGGCATGGTATTTCGTCATCTCCGAGACACGCCTTCGCATTCGAACGGTAAAAGGGAAATAGACAGATTGCGGAAATGATGATGGTATGGCTTGCAGAGATCACCACACATTTTCCAAAATTGTGAAATAAGCTTAGATTTGTGTGATTATTCAGATCCATCCAAAGAGTGGTGGTTTATTTTTTCTCTAAGAAAGGATTTCTTAGAGAAAAAATAAACCACCGCTCTTTTCAAAACAGTTCTCGATGCACCGAGGTCAAAGTTACCGTAATATATAGGAGTACCGAAAGAAGTCTGTCTATAAACCAAACTAGTTCATTAGCAGTACAAAGCCAAAACAAGTTCAGTAAGGTTGCTGCGATTTAGAGGTAATTATAAGCACTATTGGAAAACAGAATTCTATCCGACTGTTTTACAGTATTTCAGAAAATGATACAAAGATGTCTGAATTTTCTGCATTCTTTATGTCATCGTCTTCTTTTTTGTAGCCGTAGGTGACTCGGACGTGCCCGGCTTTGTTGATCGGTCGTGTCACAGTCACGACCACTGGGCTAGTTGTGACTTCTTCCATCAGAAATATCACAAAACCACCCTACCACTCCTCTTTAAATTACTGTTTCACTGTATCCAAAAATAATTTCACTGCAGCATACGTCGCCCGTGAATTGTTCAAATACGAAGAAATGTTATGTCTGGATAGGGCTTGCCTAATTTGGCAGTGATTGGTTTATCTCTCAGGTGGCATAAAACATTGTTCGTGCTTCATATTTGATTTCTCAATTGTATGTTTCTTGTGGTGCGCTGTAATAATTTTCGGGCATATATGAGTTTATTGTGCACGAATTTAAGGGTAATAATTATGGGCTTCCCTGTCCATTATCTTTTTCTTGAATAACTTCCTGCATTATAGGAACTAACTTCCTGCATTAGAGGAACTGGCTCAAGATTCTTTTTCTTTCCTACGAAAGACCAACCACTTACTGTAAAAACTGGTTTCACTCCTAAATGTTTCTCTCATCTTGCCTTTTTCAAGTCCTAGACTAGATTTGATGTGGCCTGTTTTGGCCAATGTGAGTGGTAGCATCCGAACACAAAGTGCATAAATATGACACTGTCACCCGCCGCGATCGCTAATTGGCTATGGTGTTGGGCTGCTTGGCACGAGGTCACGGGATCGTAAACTGTCCACAGCGGCTGCATTTCAATCGGGGCAATATCCAAAACACACTCGTGTACTCAGGTTTACGTGCACGTTAAAGAACACCCAGGTGGTCCGAATTTCTGGAGTCCCCCAATACGGTGTGCTTCATAATGAGATCATGGTCACGTAAAACCCCGTAAAAAGAGACAATGTCACATGAATACCGCGAACCTCGGTTGGGGTAAATGGGAGTTGTAACCCCACGGGCAGACCTTAAACGCTTGCTTATCTAAGATGGCATCGTGCTCTTATTTGCGAAGCCGTGTGCTAGATATACAATTGCTGATGACCAACAGCCACTTGCACGTCTTAGGCCGGAATACTGTAACCTTAATCTTAGTAGGCAAGGTTCAGTATTGATTAGTACCCCTTACGTGAACTTATGCATGCTATTTAATTTTATACAGAAGCTATGCCGCGTCGAAATATGAGCGAAAATTTTTTTTAGCTTTTGCTTTTACCCATGAGAAGCGGGCAAGTGCCGTTACGGAGAGCTCACTCGGTTTAACTGCACTTTGCCAAATCTAAACGTCGCAAGTGGAGCGTCACTCGGAGAATAATGCACTGCGGTCGGAGTGCGTTCACGGAATGCAGTTTGCTGGCTGATTGCGTAGCCTCACCGTCAGTGATTTCAATATTACAACGAAGTGACTGCAAAAATTGCGTTAGAATGAGCAGTCAATCGTATTAACTACTGATATGCTCTTTTCTTCTGTCGGCCGGTATTATATCCGAATTCCTAGGCAAAATGTTGTTTTATTCGAAACCAATTAACAACGTCGCTACTGTATAATATGTAAAGATGGGGAAAGACATGTTCCACATGAGTTCAAGCCTGCAGACATATTACCATCCAATTCACATCAAATCAGCAAAACAACTGCCCCACATTTTGTTTCAGTTGAAGGCGAAATGACACGTGCCGCTCCAGAGACATTTTTAAAATGAGGCTGTCAATCTAGCATGCCAGAATTGTTTTGAACGCTGTGCCAATTGACAGAGGAGGAAACGTACGGCACCAGTTTTGCTGAAGAAGCGACATTTGCTTTTGGAAAACAATTCACGTACATAATAAGAAAAAATTTTTGACGTAGCATGTATTTCATTATCGGACGCCTGTCACTTGTCTTATTGGAGGTTTTTTTCTCCAAACGGTCGTAAAAGCTTCACGCAATTTCGTTGTTCTTTTCTGCGCAAATATTCTGTTACCCGCACCGCTCAATCAGAGTATTATATAGGCCGCAAAAAAATTTAACGAAACGCTGAGTACGGCTAAACGTCAGCTTTGTCGCCTCAAAAAGATTGTGCGGCTGTTATTTGAAAGTAAAAAAAAAAAACACGCATCACGCAACAGCATCTGTAATCAGTGTTGCAGTGTTCTCAACCAATGAGGCATCCTTAATGTCGCTTGCGATGGGGGCATCAAGAAAGCAAGGTTTTTGGGTGAAACAAGTCGAGCTAGACAACGGGGAGGAAACGTGGGGGCATAGGCTATAGCAGAAGGTTGTTGTAACACTTTAATTTTATGAGCAATGTGAAACTTTTTGGCAAATGCGGAATCATATTTCTTTTCTTTTTGTGCGATATAAGCTGTTGGAGCGGCCATATTGGCAGTTAATTTAGGCGAACAAACGGAAGCACAATACGAAATATAAAGACAAGTTCCATTGCAGCTGTAATTGCGTGTGTCTGTTAATTGTTTAAGCACTTGTGCCTAACGGACCGCAAAAACAAAATAAAAAAAAACGCGTTTGATTATACAAAACAGACAACTTTGTCCTGTGCAGAAACGCTTGAAGCGACCTAAAAGAAATGAACGGCAGTGTTAGTTTAAGGAGTAATAGGCATATTTACACAATATTATTTCACATTGGAAGAAGACAAGATTTTGTGATCAGTGGGGAGTTGAAAAGCAGACATAAAATTGCATTTTCATTGGGAATAATTAATAACAGGATACATGGGTCAAGTAAATCCCATTCAAAATGGTTTCAAACACGCAAGACACACGATTTCATATCAAGTGAGGCTACGCGCCGCTAACTTTCAAGAGAGGAAAAAAAAGGTAACAGTCATTACACGAAAAGAGGACAAGATAATGCCGCAACACCTTGCAGAATAGCAAAAAAAATGAGAATAAAACAAAACCGCGCAATGGGTACTAAACAAAAGTGATATACCCTGCTAATTGAAGCAAGAAGACTGCTCTGTGTATCATTGAGTGCATAAGCAAGGCAATTATACCTGGTAGTGAAGCTTCCCTAGAAGCCCATACGTTTAAAACACGGCAGTTCATTAGCGGTTCATGGGGCTTAGCTCCATCTGGGTGGCGAGGGAGCACTTCCGGCGGAAGAAAAAAATACTGTCACGCCATACCCGTTAAAAACCGAAGTGACGTCATTTTATTCTCGAATTCGCGAAATTAGTTTTGGTAGCCTGCCATTAGAGCGGTATATTGGGATGCCCCGCCAGTCGACTTGTTGGACGTTGCGAGCTTTCAGCGCGGAAACTCATATAGGAAAATTGCAGCCATACGGGTGTCAAAATCACATCCCTGCGGAGAACATACTTTCTTTGGAGGCCGACGAAGGCTTTAGGTGTAGAGTGCCAGTCCTATCGTCGAATGCAAAGCTCATCCACCAGCGCAGTCACACGAAAACAACGAAAATAAACAATTACCGGGAGGCTGTAACTCACAACTTTTGACTGAACATGTTGTGAAATTGTGAGGCTACGCGTGTTAACAAATTCAGACAAACGGCGATAAGCAAAACAGCACAACGTGTGAGGGGGGGGGGGCATGGCTTATTGTAACAGGTGATCTTTACAAGTGTGCTTTTATGCGCACTATAATGGCTGCATTGCACTGCAAGTCATAGCGACATAGCGTCGCCAAGTGCCCTCTTACTATGGGCGCTGAAGAAAAGGTATTTGTTGATAATAATGAGATAAAATAGAGTTGTATTTTCTTTCCTCGTGATGCATATATAAAATCGATTAGTGATTTTATTTTCGTTGAATGAATTTAACTGTCTCGCTTTAAATAAAAAGCGCTTATTTCTTTCCGAATGTTTCTTCCTTCGAAACATAGTCGTGCCTCAATCGCTGCTCTCATAACAACCCTTGCTGATGTGAGTGAAATTTGTTATGTACCACTCTTCGCCCGATGTTTCGCGACCTATTTGGATTGAGCTTGGAAAGGGCGACGGTTATATTAGAGTTCAAATTCGGAGGATCAAACCGGAGATGTCAGGGTCTCTGAATAATCAATAGCCCACAACTGCGGCCTAGGAACATCAGACAGCAACTTGACGAAGCTCCGTGAGTATGCGGATTGAGCGTGGCCTCCTCAGAAGCAAGAAGTTCCCCAAAAGGGGAAGAAGAAGAAGCAAACGGGAGCGGACGTGCGTTGCATGGGCTCCGTGGATTCTTGAAGTTTTCAGAGTGTCAAACCCATCGGGCCACCAAAACCTTTGGCGTAATAGACTCAGCAAGTGACCTGGACCACGAGGACACTACTCTCAACGCGGTAGGCCCACTTTTTGGAGTTTTACCGGAGATTGAAGTTTCCCGCTGGTCGGCGAGCTGGGCCTGCCATCAGGCCTAGCCGCACCCGGGATCCAACGGGCAACTAGGACGCGGGCGCAGCAGCGTAGCGACTAGAATGGACCCCCGGCAGGCGATCGTAACAACTTATAACCACCCGGCAAACGGACCAGCCCAAAATCCGTCAGAAACACAAGCGATGGAGGAAGCCTATCCCGCCGCATGTTCGGGACAGAGCGGCCTAGGGAGCGGAGTATCAGAAGATTTAGCGATGCAGCAAGATATGCCGAGTTCGGCAGACACGGCAGATCAGCAGGAAGAAGACAAAAACTGGCACATTTACTATTCCCGACGCCAGAAGAAAGGGCTTAAGCGCGCTACGCAGAGCGCCGCAATTTTGAAACCGGGTGAGCCTCACTCCGCCGAGAACAATATCAAGATGGCGCCGGCGACAGCAGCTGGCCTGACGTCAACGACACAAGGACCAAAGAGCGGCGCGGCGAGGCAGTCGAGGCACAGACTCCCGCCGCTCCCGTTGAACGACGCGAAGATCATTATTCGGCCTAAGGGCGGGCTGAAGGTTAAGGAGCTGAAGACGTACCAAGCGGCACGCGCTATCGTGGAAGCGTGTGGCCGAAAATTCGGAGAGGACAAGTTCCTGGTGAGACTCCGGCCAGGTTCCAACATCATCATCGCAAGCGCCTCGGACGAGGAAGCAGCCGGGATGATCAGGAAGATCAGCTGCCTCAACTTTGACGGGCAAAATTACGACGTGAACGCCTACGTGGCGCTACCTGAAGATATCAAAAGAGCCGTTATTCACGGGCTACCCCCGGGAATCGCGGCGGACCTACTCGAATCCAAGTTGCGCCTACGCACCCAAGGAGTGGAGATCTTGAGCGCCAGAATGCTGGGCAAGTCGGAGACTGCACTCGTCACTTTCGACGGCCCTTTCATCCCCAAGTACGTCATTTTTGGGGCATGCGAGTACAAAACCCACCCCTACAGACCAACTAGACAAGTATGCTTTGTATGCGGCGAGCAAGGACACCGCTCGGACGTGTGCCCAAAGCCGGGAACGAGAATCTGCCGCCAGTGCGGAGCAACTAGCCCCCCAGAGGGGCACCAATGCCAACCGAAGTGCCTGGTATGCGGAGGAGCCCACCTAACCGGAACCAGGGACTGCCAGCGGCGCCTCAAGGACACCAAGGAGCTCCGCGGCCGCCAACAACCGCATCAGCAGCAGCAACAACGCCGAGGCCGAAGCCGCAGCCGCAGGCGCCGACCCAGATGGCTGAGCTCGGAGGGCGATCGAGCCAGCCGGAGCCGCTCGAGGAGCCGAGCCAGGAGCCAGTCGAGGAGCCAGTCGAGGAGCCAGGCGAGAGACCCAGCCAGGGACAGCTCCTTCCCACCACTGCAGCCTCCGCCCACGAGGGGGCAGCAGCAACACAAGGGACAACAACATATTAAGAAGACCCAAGATAACGCTAAGGTGAGCTGGGGACCACCCAAAACACCACCTCCGCACTCGGGGAAAGATAATAATAATGGAGAGGAACTTAAAAATCTTAGAAAGGAAAACGAAGCATATCGCAAACGCATAGAAGAGCTAGAAAGACGGTTGGAGGAGCTAATTACAGCCCTGCAGGATCAAAGGACAGGTAGTCCCCCTAGACTGCAGACTCCACCACAACAACAACCACAGCAACCAGAATCTTTCGAAGAACAAATGAGAAAATTTATGACGTTTATACAAGAGAAAACAAATGCAATAGAACAGAAAATGGCAATAATGGATCAGGAGATCCGGAACCAACGCAAACAACAAATCTCACAACAAGCTAAAGACAAATTCAACCTAAGAAGACAGGGCCTCGAAAACTACAACGCGTCTAACACCGAGGACTAATCATGGCCAGATACGAAACAATAGAAATTTGGCAATGGAATTGCAGGGGCTATCGCAAAAAACAAGGGCAACTCCTACAGTACATAAACACACAACTCACACCACCAGATATCATAGCACTACAGGAGAAAGGGAAAACCACACCAACGCTAAAAGGCTACACGTGCTATGAAAAAGAACGCACAGCAATACTAATCAGTAAATCCCTCACCGCCATAGCACACGACAGCATAGCCGACACAGACATAGACCACGGTATTGTCGAACTCATTCCAAAAAAGAAAAGAAAAGACAGCAGTGTCTTTGTCATAAATCTCTATAGTCCTCCGAGTCAAAAAGAGGCCGACTTCCGCAAACTTTTTGCAGGAGCGAGCAAATTAGCCAAAACAAACGCCCTAGTGATTGTAGGAGATTTCAACGCCAAAGATCTGACCTGGGGTTACAAAAAACCAGACAAGAAAGGCATGCAAGTTAAGGAAGCAGCAGATATGTACGGCTGCACCCTCATAACAGACGACAGTACGCCAACCAGACTAGGTAACAGCGTAAGCTCCGACACATGCCCCGACCTGACATACATCCGGGGAACAGACAAGGCGGTATGGGAAAACCTGCTGGAGAATCTGGGCAGCGATCACTACATCCTAAAAACGCAATTGGCAACCGGAAGAATAAAACGCAAAATTGGCACCACCAAGGTGACAGATTGGAATGCCTTCAGGAAGGAATGCAAAACTATAGAGGGAAACATCGAGTCGCTAGAAGGCTGGGGAAACAAGCTCAGGGAGGTGCTCGACAAGTACACCAAAGAAATAGACAGAACAGAGGAAACACCTGAGGTGGACTCGCGACTACTCAAGCTATGGGAGGCAAGACGCGGGCTCACTAAAAGATGGAAAAAACAAAGGCTAAACAGGAAGCTCAAAAAGAAAATCGCAGAGATAACCAAGGAGGCGGAGGAGTATGCGGCTCAGCTGACTAGGCAAAACTGGCAACAGTTTAGCGAGTCCCTAAACGGAACGCTTAGCACGGCAAAAACATGGCACATACTCAAGGCGCTCCTGGACCCAACAAAAACAAAATCTGAAAACAATAAGGCCATACACCGCCTGGTACACCAATTCGAGGGACCGGACTCGGAACTGCTAGAGCAGGTCAGAGTCAAATGTTTCGGACATGACCACCCGGCGTCCTACACACAACAATACAAAGGGAAAGAAAACGAGCTGCTGGACAGGCCAATCACAAAAGAAGAGGTGTACGCGGCCATAAGAAGCGTAAAAAAGAATACAGCAGCGGGCGCGGACAAAATCAGAAATTCACTTATTCGAAACCTAGGGGACGAACAGGTGGAACAACTCACCGCCTTCCTCAACCAACACTGGGCTGCGGAAACGGTACCAGAGGAATGGAAACACGCCGAGATTGTAATGATTCCCAAACCAGGTAAAAAGCTACAGGTAACAAACTTACGACCAATCTCCCTGACATCGTGCTTAGGCAAATTATATGAGAGGATAGTAACAAAAAGACTACAACATTGCATGGAGGAAAACGAGCTATACCCCCATAGTATGTTCGGTTTCCGATCCAAGCTTTCGACACAGGATGTCCTTCTCCAAATTAAACATGAGGTTCTCAGCAACATACCATACAACGGAGAACATATTTTAATGGCGCTAGACATAAAAGGAGCTTTTGACAACGTAAGCCACGCGGCAATCCTGGAGGGCCTTAACAGCGTAGACTGTGGGAAGAAAGTACACGGATACGTCAAAGCTTTCCTCTCCAATAGAACAGCAACAATAGGTTTGGGAGAGATTCGATCACAAAAATTCCCCACACCAAACAAGGGGACACCCCAAGGTTCAGTAATTTCCCCGATACTCTTTAACATCGCTATGATTGGCCTAGGGCATAAACTAAGCAAAATCGAAGGCATAAAACACGCCATTTATGCAGATGACATCACTATCTGGGCCACTAAAGGCTCGCTGTGCCAAAAAGAAAGCTATCTGCAAGAAGCAGCCACTTGCGTGGAAGAATACGTCGGGGAAAGAGGCCTTGAGTGCTCCACGGAGAAATCCGAGCTTCTGAGAATTACACGGGGCAAGAAAAGCAAAGAAAGCCTTAACATATCGCTAAAGGGGCAGCCGATACCCGAAAGCCAACAAATCAGGATCCTTGGAATGTGGGTGCAATCCAACCAGCGCTGCACCCACACGCTGAAAACACTCAAGCAATCAACAACCCAAATAGCACGCATGATCACGCGGGTGTCACAAAAGAGATATGGGATGAAAGAAGGAGACACACTTAAGCTGGTTGGCAACCTGGTGGTCAGCAGGGTCGCATACTCACTCCCGTACTTCAACTGCACCAAACAGGAAATACAAGAAGCGGACACAATTTTACGCAAAGCGTACAAAACAGCACTTCACCTGCCGAACAATACATCGACAGAGAAACTAATGGCACTTGGTTTAAGCAACACCTTCGAAGAATTAAAAGAAGCCCAAAGTATCGCACAGCTCATGAGACTCCAGCAGACCAAAACGGGAAGGGAACTGCTAATAAGGCTAGGCTTCGCGGAATCAATCAAAGAAACCCAAAGAACGGAGGGGATTCCTGATGAATATCGGAAAACATACACTGTTAGCCCCCTACCCAAAAACATGGACCCAAACCTCCACACGGCGCGAAGGGACGCAAGGGCGAAATACGTCGAAAAGTACCTGGCCACAAAAAACACAACAGTATACACAGATGCTGCAGTATACGCCAAGCAAAGAGGCACAAACATAGTAAAGACAGCTGCGATAGTAATAAGCCAGGACTACAAAGAGATCAGCAGCGCGTCAATGAAGGACTGCTCGGTAACGGAAGCTGAGGAAATAGCCGTAGCTCTAGCGGCAGTGGAGGGCTACCGATCCGAAAGGTCTTTAACAATACTCACCGACTCGCAAACTACGTGTCGGAATTACATGAACGGCAGAATAGGACGCAGAGCGCTTCACATCCTCCGCTCCTGCAGGGCTAACAACAAAGTCAGGCATACAATTTTCTGGGTACCGGGACACGCTGGAATAGAAGGGAACCTAAGGGCGGACAAGGCAGCTCGAGAGCACACAAACCGAGCGGCCACAAGCACCGACCCTGAGGAACCCATACCAGTCAACCCAAGCTACTCAGACATTTTGAATTACTATAAGGGGGTCCGAATCAAATACCCTCCACCCCACAACAGCCTAAATCAGCATGAAGCAACCTCTTGGAGGAGGCTGCAGACAGGAACATATCCAAACCTAAACACACTAAGCAAGATGTTTCCCACCCAGTATAGAGACATTTGCCCCTGGTGCGGCGCCAAGACCACCTTATATCACATTACATGGGAATGCGTTCAGAATCAACAATTCCTTCAAATAAAAGACCCGAGTGCGGAGCAGTGGGAGAGGGTGCTCTCCAGCAGCGACCCGAAAGTCCAGCATGGACTAGTAAGGCACGCTCGCCGAGTAGCCACCCTCAGTGGTGCCCTGGAATAGGGGCGTCGACCCTGTGCAGATGGGGAAGAAGACCGTGAAGACGGCCGACCGCATCTGCCACCGCTAATTTCTAACCAATTAGAGCAAATAAAGTTTTTCCTCCTCCTCCTCCTCCCCAAAAGGCGTGTATCCCTTACATCGCATAGATGACGCCCTTGACTATCTCAGTGATTCTAAGTATTTTTCTTCGATAGTTTTTTCAGTGCTTTCTCCCCGCTTGATGCCAGTTCTCCGCTTTGGAGATATCAGCGTACCTCGAAGGGCCTCTGCTTTTACCGCACTCACGAAACGCACGCTTACGCTGGTCATCTGTCTCACTCTTTTATGTATGGTGACGAGCTCCGGATGGGCACGCATGGTTACATCATAAACTTTGCTTACCCTTTACTTCGTCTGCTTACACAGCCATATCTGAGTGGAATTTGTCACGAGCTTGTGTAGCGAGTCGACGGAAAAGCCCGAAGGCGACGAACGCTCGCCTGAAGATGGACACACCATTTTCCTTTTGATTTGCGCGTACGAGGTTCGTGGTTTTCACACGCGCAAAAGCGCGAAATGAAAATGCATAAGTAAAAAAAAAGGAATATATATATATATATATATATATATATATATATATATATATATATATATATATATATATATGTATGTATATATATATATATTTGGCAGGTGTGTGCTGCATCCGCTTTCAAATAGCTTCCTGTGAAAATTGAAGCAGTGTTTTTTGCTTTCTTCTCGCGCGGAAAGCACCCACACAATTGCGGAACTACATTCTTTAGCGGTAGCACTGGCGTAATATGGCTCTGTAAACTTCGCTTCAGGGCCAAAAAATGTTTGACTCCAAGCGCACGTGGTTATTTCGTCGTCACTACGCCGCCGTCCTCACACTGGCGTTATAATTTCGTCGTCATCATTTAGTCATCATTCCGTCATCGCTATTGCGTCGTCCCTATACTGTTGTCATCATATCATTCTTGCCATTGCGTTGTCGTTATACATTCGTCGCCAGGCACTCATGCTCTAATGGTCTTAGTGATGCCGTCAAGGTCATTCAATAGTCGTCATTCTGCAAATGTGTCATTCTGTGGTTTCCGTACATGTCGTGTCTGTCTCACTTCGTCTTCATCTGTTTAGGGCCGTAATACTTATTTTTATGTCATGAAATAACTAGCTCAGCAACAAGCTTAGTTAAGTCGTTATTCCGTCGCCGTCACCTCAATTTGGCCATCCTTTAGTCCTTATTCCGCTTTCGTCATGCTTTCGTAGTCATGTAGCAGTCGTAATCCCCGCGTTGTGATTGCTCAAGCAGTCGTCATTGTTTCAGGGTCATTTTCCTTTGTCGTCATATTATCATCACCATTCCTTCTTCTACACTGCATCGTTCTTATGCTATTGGGATCAACGTATGGTGATCCTGCCGTTGTTATCGTGGCGTCGTTGTCATCGACTTGTAGTTATTTCAGTGTCCTCATGCACTCATCGCCATGTCAGCCTTGTTGTTGCTTTATCGCGATTTTTCGTCAGTAAAACTCCGTAATCCCATTGTCGTTACGCCCTTGCCTCCTGGCCGTCGGGGTCATAAAGTCACGGTTCCTGAAGCGTGGTCATCCCACAGTCGGCATATCGTCATCGTCAAGCCCTTCGCATGGCGTGGCCATGAAAGAACGTTGTCATCACCTTCTCCTAATGTCATAGTACCAACGTTGTCACTCCAGCGCCGTCGTCACATTGTCATCTTGCTCCCGTTGTCGGGCCACTGTAGTCATAGAGTAATCGTATTTGCTTACATACTCTAATTTCCACTGTCGATACATTATCGTCGTCATCGCATCGGTGTCATCTCATCGTAGTGGTTTTATTATCGTCATCTTTTCGTCATCATTCCAATGCAGTGAAGAAGTCGTCGTCCTGCGGTGGTTTGTCATAGCATTGTCGTTAGGTCGCTGTAATTTGAGAAGTGCAAGTTGAAGCTCCAATGCTTTCTGGAGCCAAGCGCTTCCCCTTGAAAATGTGTTCAAGTTGATCGCGTGCCCTACACTTACGAATGGTCGCTGACCAAGATAACTGTTCTTCGCTAAGAACAATGACTCCTTCTAGCATCGCATGGGTTCTGCATTTTTTTGTTTTTTGTTTCTCTATATGCTTACTTGGAAATATTAAATTCACCTGTCAGCAATATCTTTGCTGTCCGACAGTATTGCTTTCAATTTTTGCATTAAGTATCAAGCCGACTCATCCCGAAAACAAACAAAAAACGTTTCTCATTACACAGACATACGAATCATTACTGCAAACTTGAGCTGAAGACGAATTTCTTTGTGATGTTCATATTTATTGCATGACATACGTCCATCATAACTTCGAAATTACACATTCGTAGTGGAACGTAAATATGAAAAAATGAAATACTATCTTTTATTAAAGGTATCAAACTTTAGTCATGTGGTTGTAACAATTTTGTTTGCACAAATATTCATTTGTACTAATTGCTGCAATGCTGTTTTGTTCTCTCGGCCCCTACAGTATTGCAGATTCCGGGGCAAAATTTTATGTATAACACGAAATGAAATAACAGCGTCTTTAGTGTATATCATGTACAGACTGCTAAACAAAAGTTCTACATGAATTCAAGCCTGCAGATATATTATGCTATTCACAGTAATACCAACAGCAAGAAAAGGCCCCACATATTGGTTAAAATGGAGATGAAATTACACGGGCCGCTGCAGAAGTACTTTTCAAATGAGACCGTCGTTCTAGCATGCCAGAATTGTTTTGGACCCTTTGTCACTTTCCAGACTACAGAAAGTACGCCCTGAGTTTTGCAGTAGAAGTGACATTTGCTCTTCAAAAGCCATGTACAACACTGACGAAACATTCAAACGTGGAATGTGTTCGATGATCTTACTACTGTCATTTGTCCCCATGGCTGTGGAAGTGGCTGCGAGAACACGGCGTATTTTCTTTGTCTTTCTCCGCACAAAGATTTTAATATCCGCTCCACTCAATCGGAGTCGCATATAACGTGCAAAAATTTATAAACGAAACACTGTGTACAGATTAACTTCCAGCTGTGATAAGTCTGTGATAGCTGTGATGAGCTGTCGTATAGTCATTGATCAATTTTTGCTTCCTTTGTAATCAATAATATTATTACTTTGTTTTCTATTTGAAAGCAACGATGCAGTCGGGTTCTACACTAAATACCCATTGTACCGCGACGGTGTTCAATTGTTGCTTTTCGGGCTTAAGTACGAAGACCGTTACAACTGCTACTAAAACAAGTAGTTCGCACTAGCAATATTGGCCCTTTGAGGAGCATCAGTTAAAGCAAACACTTGAAATGAGGCCGCTAATCAGCACCTTTCTCAATGCGAAAATCGGCGTCTCTATGCAACTCTATAATGTCGATGTTGTCTCTTTTGAACAAAGTAGTTATTTTCCTTCTTCGACGCCTGGCGTGAATGAAAACATTGCGCGCGTACATCTAATCTATCTCTTAACATTACCTGCGTAGCTGCTGTATGTTGCTGAGATACGAGAAAGTGCCCTGACGACTGTTTATCCATGAAACGCTGCAGAAACGACGTATAATAGAATTAGAAAAATGATACGTTAACGTTACATCAAAATTATGCGGCTTTCGACTGAAGAAGCACATTGCAAAGAAATTAAACATTTCAGTAATGAGTGTGTTTGCTCCGTGCTCAAGGTACATTAGTCTTTCTACATTGCGTTGGAAGTTTCTTCAATGTTTTAATCAACGATAATTATTGTAAATTTTCCTGATAGACTAATAGCTTGAAGATTATACGTGACACCCGCAGATGTGTCTTTCATTGCAGGAACTTTTCCCACGTTCTAGTTTTCTTAACGGTGCGTATCTCGCATGTTCTACTACGATAAAACAAATATATACGTCATTTATGTAGGGACTTCAAGGTTAACTAACACATTCTTACTTCAAGAGCGTTGAGAGGCTTTTAATGATTATTACTAGTCTGTCCCGCCCATCATTTGAAAAAATTAAAAACAAAGACACATACTGTTTGTAAAGTCCCATAGAGCAAGCTACATTTCCTGCCTCTGCATCTTTGTTAAAATTTCTGACAATAATAAAACCGTAACACAATCCTTTTTCGCGACCCTCCGAATGATTTGCCCTGAACTGTTTTTACCAGTGTCATACTAATGAAAATCATTCTATGTACTAAATAAGCACGTAATTACGTAAATCACACTAATTACCTTTTACATCAAAATATCTTAATGGATGACCACAGTAGAAGACTTCAAGCACGCCTTCCGCAGAACTTGTAACCAATTTCAGAAAGGAAAGTTAAACTGAACAGCCGAACAGCGCAGCTGTGAGGCCCATAATAGATGCTCTTGAATCACAACACTGTGCATCACAGGCAATCTAGCATCACGCGAGCGTTCTTTTGAAATCGCGGTCTTGGTCGCCATATTGACACGTGTACTTGTATATCTCTATCGGGCGACCACGTTTCACCGCCTAACAAATGTTATCGCACAGCGCAGGACGCGCCTGCATGTATAGGAAGTTTCTCGAAAGTTATCGATGGTTCTATCCGCTGTCCGTTTTTACTGAACCTTTTGTTATTTGATTTCATCGCGTGGCGAGAATGGTGTGGAGCTTTGTGGAATACACGCAACGATTAGTCTGGAACATTCGACGACTGATGTATAAAAGCGGACGCGTTTGACCCAACTGATCAGATTTTGACGATCACCGACTGTGTTCACCATGGTCGCCGTTCTTTAAGTGTAGCCTGTTTTTGTGGGCCTTAGTTCGCCCAATAAAAGTTAGTTTCGTCTTTCACAGTATTGGTACTGTGTTCTTCATACTTCACTACCACGTGAAAATGTGGTCGGCCGACTGTATGGCACAAGCAATCACGTCACTTCCGGGCATCTGATCTGGGCGTCACATTTGCGGGCTTTAGCCTTTCAGATGCGATTTGATGCGTGAGATTGACTTAAATTGGTCATTCTGCAAAAAGAAAAGCGCCATCTTCTCGAATTCTAGTCCTCTATTAGAAATATTGAGAAAGCTGTTTTGGAGAAAAGTTTGCTAAATTTTCACATTTACTAGTTTATTTACAACAACGAGTCATTTTTATAATGCTCGTTGTTGAATAATATCGATTTTTTGTAAAGTAAGGCTACCGAATGGGAAAGCAATTGTTTTTGGGTAATTTTATAGGCCTCCTGGTCCTTCTGTAGAACCACTAGTTCAGTTAGCCAATTTTCTTGAAACTATTAACAATGAATGCCTTGTTCAAGGGGGGGGGGTGACTTTAACCTTACGGATATTGACTGGTCAGCTGGGGAACCAAGGGATACTGCTCGAGGGAGCCTATACTCAACTTTCTTTGATATTTTAGATCAGAACACTTTTTATCAGTATGTGCACGAGTCATCACGCACTGACGGAACAGGTCACGTACTCGACCTTTTGCTTTGCAACGTGCCTGATGTTGTATACAATGTACGGGTGTTGCCAGGTTTGAGCGATCACAACGTTGTTCTAGCAGATTTATCAGTTCTGCATGTGAAGGTTGGAAAAACACCTAGTCGAAAGATTTATGCCTACAGCAGGGCCAACTACGAGGCGATTAGCGCTGCTTTCGAGTCGTTCTTGCCAACTTTTGATGCACTCGCAGATAATCTCGATATCGAACAACTGTGGAATACTTTCAAATTGAAATTGTTCAAACTACGTGAAGCTTTTGTCCCATCACGAGTTATATCAAATAGGCGAGCTCGAGACAAACCCTGGTTTAACTCAGAGTTGCGTGCCCTTGTTCGACGGCAGCGACGAAACTATCAAAGATATAAGGCGTCTAATTCGCCAGAGCATTTGCCCTTGCTAAAAGCAACAAAAACTGAATTTAGGCAAAAGTCCGACATCGCTAAGGACTTCTATTTCTTTAATCTAGGAGAAAGACTTGTCAGGGAAACCAAAGAATTTTGGAGGTTTGTGAAGGGTAATGGCAAAGACAACAGATCAATACCTGCTTTGAAAAATGAGGAAACTATTATTCATGATAATGAGTCTAAAGTTGAAATTTTTAGCCGTTATTTTTCATGTGTCTTTTTGCCGTCTAGCTCACGTACTGTCTGTTTTGAATTACCTGCTGAAATAGACCCCATGCCAGAAGTCACCTTTTGTGTCGATGGTATCCGTAAATTAAAAGATGTGAACCAGGCTGAGGCATGCGGCCCTGATGACATTCCTGCCGCTATCATATGGAACTGTGTGGACGCGTTATGCTTTTAATTCGTCCGGATGTTTCAGAAGTCCCTCAATGAAACTGATATGCCAGATGATTGGAAATTAGCGCGAGTCGTGCCCATACATAAGAGTGGGGTGCGTAACTCCGTTCAGAACTACAGGCCCGTTTCCTTAACTAGTATAACCTGCAAAATTATGGAGCATGTAATATACAGTTGTGTTATGGCCCATTTAACTAAGCATAATCTCCTAAGTCCCTGCCAACATGGTTTCAGGCATGGTTTATCTTGCAATACACAGTTGGTAGAGTTTATTCACGATTTAGCCTCGGCAGTTGATAAGCAACAAGTTGTGGACTGCGTTTTCTTGGATTTCAGTAAAGCGTTTGATGTAGTCGCACACAGTCTCCTACTCTCCAAATTAAAAGCTTATAACTTGGATGGTAAAATAATAGCGTGGATTGCCGAATATCTGTCATTGCGGAAACAGGCTGTGGTTCTGAACGGTATATCTTCGCAATTTGCATCAGTTACGTCGGGAGTTCCCCAAGGCACAGTGTTGGGGCCACTATTGTTTTTGTTGTATATTAATAATATTTCAGCTGATATACAGTCTTCATTCAGGATGTTTGCCGATGATTGTGTTGTTTATAGAGTCGTAGATGCCATTTCCGATTCACAAATTCTGCAAGTTGACCTAGACACTATAGCAGACTGGTGTGTGCGTTGGGATATGTCATTAAATATAAATAAGACTGTTCACGTCACCTTTACAAGAAAACGAGCTAATCATCCATATAGGTATAGAATTCACCATTCAACTCTAAAAATAAGCAAGGAATTTAAATTTCTAGGTGTGTTTTTTACTTCTGATTTACGATGGAACAAGCATGTTAACTATATTGGAAATAAGGCAGCATCAGTTTTGGGATTCTTGCGGCGCAATTTTAGTCATTTACCGAGTAACTGAAAGACGCAGTTGTACTTCAGTCATGTACGTTGAATACTTGAATATGGATGTGTTTGTTGTTGGGACCCACACACATCTGAGCTTATAAACAAATTAGAAAAAATCCATAATAGGCAGTTACATTTGTTCTTGGTAACTATAGCCGGCAGCTTACCATGACTGAAAGCAAATTTAAACTTAAATGGCAAGAGCTGAAGGATCGTAGAACGCATATCAGATTAAAAATTTTCCACGATATTTATTATTCTAAAACAGGCATAAACCGCGAAAAATATATCCAGGCACCACGCTATATATCTAGGCGACTTGACCACTGTTTGAAGGTCAGGGAATTTTCTTGCAGGGGTGACGTCTTCCGTTATTCTTTTTTTGTTAGAACTGTTCGAGATTGGAACAGTTTGCCATCGAGCATTGCATATATTACAGAAAATGATGCTTTTTTCCACGCGTTGAAATAATTTGTTGATGTATTAATTCAAGTTTGTAACCTCCCTGCTGTAATGCCCTACGGGGCGATGCAGGTAATAAATAAATAAATAAATAAATAAATAAATAAATAAATAAATAAATAAATAAATAAATAAATAAATAAACTGTCGTATATGCAATGCAATGGAAAAGAACCAACTTTCTCAAAGCCACGTTAGCATCTTCCTTACTTTTAAGAAATTCCGAACGCATTTCGTAAAGCAAATTGTGTAAATAAAGCAATTGACAATGCGCCGTACGCTTTAAGCACTGCTTTGCCGGAAATAAACTAGAAAATAAGGAATGGTCCATATATTACTCTGTTTGAGATTAGCGTGTTTGTATTATTTTGTCATCCTCAAGCTCTTCTTTGCTTGGCAAGTATTTTTTTCTGAACCTGCACAACGCTAGATCGAGACATCCAGACATGGGAAGTCAGAGTTGCCCTGCAGGATCTCAATGGCAGGTCCGCCGCGGGTCCCGATCGAGTGACCAACAGAGCGCTCAAGAACCTCAACGAAGCGGCCATCGAAACGCTCACGAACTTCTTCAACAAGTGCTGGCAAGAAGGAAGACTGCCCAAGCAATGGAAAGCAGCCAAGACGATCCTCATCCCCAAGCCTGGCAAGCCGCCCAACATAGAGAACCTCAGGCCGATCTCGCTCACTTCGTGCGTGGGAAAGGTCCTCGAGCACGTTCTCATGAACAGGTGGCAGCGTTACCTGGAAGAATCGGAGCTTTACCCAAATTCCATCATCGGGTTTCGGAAGAAGCTCGGGACGCAAGACGCCATGATCTTACTCAAGAACGAGATCATCGACGATACGACGGGCACCAAGGACAACAGAGCCATACTCGGGCTGGACTTGCAGAGCGCCTTCGATAAAGTGAGGCACTCGGCTATCCTGGCCCAAGTATCCAGACTAAACATGGGCAGAAGGACATACCAGTACATCAAAGACTTCCTGACGGAACGGACCACCGAAATCTGCACGGGAGACCTGCAGCTCGAAGAGAAGAAGCTGGGCAGCGTCGGAACTCCGCAGGGCTCGGTGATCTCCCCGCTTCTCTTCAACCTTGTGATGATCGGGGTGGCCAACCGGCTAGAAAGAGTAGCGGGAGTCCGGCACACCATCTACGCCGACGACGTTACGCTATGGGTACCGGGAGGAAGCGACGGACACATCGAGACAACGCTGCAAGAAGCGGTCAACGCCATCGAGGAGCAGCTGGGCGGGTCTGGACTCGTTTGCTCTCCGGCCAAGTCAGAACTGCTGGTGATTCCACCGACAGGAGCGGGCAGGAAAAGAAAGAACATGGAAGTCAAGTACGAGCGACCAAAGATCACGGTCAAGACAGCGGGAGGACAAGTGATACCGGAGGTCGAGAAGATTAGAGTGCTCGGGCTGCTCATCCAGCGAAATCGAGTCAACGGTGAAACGGTCAACAAGCTCGCGGGCAAAGCGGCCGCGGCAATGAGACTCATCAAGAGGGTGTCCAACAGAAGAGCGGGGATGAAGGAGGAGAGCCTGACTAGGCTCGTTCAATCCTTCGCAGTTAGCCACATAACGTACGTGGCCGCCTTCCACAACTGGAGGCCGAGCGAACGTAACAAGATAGACGCCACCATACGCAAGGCGTATAAGGCGGCACTCGGCCTCCTCGGAAGCACGAGCACCGAAAAATTCATGGCGCTGGGAGTCCACAACACGCTGGACGAAATAGCCCAAGCACAGAGAACGGCGCAACTCGAGCGTCTCTCTGAAACAAGAACCGGAAGAAAGATACTGCGGGACCTTGGCCTCGAGCCGAGGGAAGGCGAGCAGCAGAAAGACGTGCTTATACCGGATAGCATCAACAGAAAGCTCAGGGTCTGCCCGATCCCGAGGAACGTGAACCCCGAGCACAACAAGGAGCGGAGGTTGGCGAGGGCCAGGGCTCTTGTGGACCTCCACGCCAGAGAAGAAGGCGCCATCTACGTGGACGCGGCGGAGTATCGAGGGAGCAGCGACGCATACGCGGTGGTGGCTGTCGGGGCATCGACGGGTGTAACGAAGACCGCGGCGAGCGTCCGGACTCGAGAGGCACACCGGGCGGAGGAGGTGGCCATCGCCTTGGCCGTCTCCGACCCCGGATGCACTACAGTGTTGTGTGACTCTAGAACGGCAGTGAAGAACTACGCCAAGGGTAGGGTATGTAGTGAGGCTGCGCGCATACTGCGCAAGGCCGAAGACATCGGACGCAAAAGCGCTGTGGTGATCAAGTGGCTTCCGGCCCACATGGGCAGTGACGTGTCGGAACGCGGGAACGTGAACCACAACGAGACGGCCAACTCGGCCGCGCGAGGACTAACCAACCGCGCAGCTGGAAGCACGGCCGACTCGGAGTGTTGGTCGCGGTGCAGTGCCAAGGACAAGATAACCACCTTCAACGAAATAGTGAAGTGGTACAGACTTAACAGACAGACTATCCCGCCACCTCACCCGGGGCTTACCCGGGAGGAGGCAGTGTTATACAGGAAATTACAGACGGGGTCCCTGCTCACCCCGGTGCTAGCTAAGCAAGTGTGTCCGAGCGTGTACGCGAGTGACGTGTGTAGACTGTGCGCTAAGGAGAGAGCCACCGCGGCTCACATCCTTTGGGACTGTAGTAGAAATCCACGAGAAGCCAGTGGGAAGACGACGATCCCGCCGCGGCTAGAGGCTGCAACGAGGACCTTTGACCAAGATACACAACTAAAGGCCGTCCAGCAGGTCTCGGCAGCTCTAGAGAGGCAGCGACCTCGCGAAACCGACGAGAAGGGGGGAGCACCCCCAGGAGAGGGTTGGCGGCCCTCTCGGATCCGCGGAAGTAGCGAGGACCCAAGACCTCGAGGAGCACAATGCACGAGACTGACGTAGTGGCCGCGTCGCGGTAAAAGCTTGTCCTCCCTGCGTGGAGGGAGCCTAACCGACTCTGCAGGCATATTTACTAAAGTTGTTCTCTCTCTCTCTCTCTGCACAACCATTTGCCCGCTCACAAGCTATATGCCTCCGGAGATGATACCCCAAAAGGTGCAAACATTCTGGGGCTCTACGTGCTGAAAAATTGATATAATTATGAACCCTGAGGTAGAATGGGACTACGGATTAATTTCGAGCATCTCGTGGCTTTGTTCAGGCTTTAGGTTGACTAGGCTGTACCAGTGCTTCAGACACGGACCGGACGCGTTCGAGCTGAAGCACCATCCACGGTGTAAGTAGATTAGTGGCTGCGGAATGTGCGCCTAAACCTAAGTACTCGACCATTTTTACAGCGAAACTGTGTATACATACCCTTCGGCAGTGGTCAATTTCCCTCCGCCTACGCGACGCGTCGACACGGACAAAAATTTCGTCTCCGGTTTCTCGCGAATGCTCTGTTGATCTCAGTCTAATGCAGGTAACTTGTAAAACATTATGCTGAGATTGTCCGCTAAGACGACTATAGCATTACGTCGAGTTTCATTTACTTGTTACAATTACGTAGTTCACACTGAAGTTCTAAATATTGTGGAATTCCCGTCCTCTGTCGATACATGGGCCTCTATGTAAGGGAAAGGGACAGCCCCATGTTTGTCCGCTAGAACGAAACTCTGTTTATTGCATGTTTCATTCAGCTAGTGAACTGTGAGGTATCCTCGATCGCAAATTACAAACAAACGTGCGTCGCTTCGTGCACACCTTTGATTCCACCCCAGTCAACGCATATCGTCACTCACGTTGAGGCTCAGTTTAACCGCCCCATGCGTCCTATACCCACCATTAGCGCCAGTGGGCGTTGCGTTTTCTGGTTACGTTATAGTCGCCTAGGTAGCCTTATGTACAGTTTCCACGGAGTTATGTCATTTGCTCAGGTATGGGCCGGATGCCTTTTGAACGTAATACCATGGGAATATTTATATATATACGTTCATGCGTCGATTGAGGTAAAGCACACCGCGGCTTCGCTGCTCGTCCTTCTTCAAAGAATGAAAAGGGCTCATGATTTTTCTTTTGCGTTTCGCTCTGACCGAAATGCTGCCGCCGCGGTCGCGATCCAATCCGCTGCGTCGATGTCGGCAGCGCAGCAACACTGACACTAAGTCAAAGTGCTTGGTCCTATAGGCAGCTTATTATCGCAAATACTGACACTCTGGCATTCCTCACATGACACAGGCTTTCCAGGGCACATCGCTTTTACATTCTAGTGGAGGAGGTGGAGACAGAGGGGAGGAAAGACAGGGAGGTTAGCCAGTGTAAGTACTGGCTGGCTACCCTGTGCTGGGGAAAGGGGTAACTAGAATAAAAGGAGAAAGAAGAAGAAGAGGAAAAAATGGAAACCAGAAAATTCACACGGTAACGCGAAACAACAAGCTACAAGATTCAAAGGCGGTCGCACAATTCGCATGTCCTTAAAAACTTCAGCAAAGCCCTTAAGGCCTTGAGTGCCGAAGCCCGTCTGGACCAGTGTCCAAGAGCTTTTTCCTCTGTAAAGGGGCGATTGTTCAGTTTTTCGAGCGCGGTCACGAACACTTTTCTTGGCACTTTGTAACGGGGACAGTCACGAAGGAGGAGCTGAGTCGTCTCCTCGCAGCCGCAGGTGTCGCAAGTAGGGCTGTCTGCCATTCCGATGCGGAATGAATAGGAGTTCGTGAACGCCACGCCACGCCGCAGGCGGCACGAAAGTGTTGCTTCCGCTCGGGGAAAACCTGGCGGTAGTCGGAGTTGCAGACGTGGATCCAATCAGTGGAGGCGTGCGTTCATGAATTCACTGGTGTTCCACAGATTCTGCGTAAGCTTGCGGGCGAGGGAGCGAAGACTTTTGGCTGCATCTGTTCTTGACAGCGGTATGGGTATAATCTGGGCACCATCATGGGCTGACCGGGCAGCGTCATCCGCACTGTCATTTCCCGAAATTCCGCAGTGACCCGGTATCCACTGGTAGACGATGACATGTCCCTTGTTGATTGCAGATGGTGGAGTAGCCGGATGCCCGCGACTAGTTGCACATTTAGTCCGTGGTTGAATGGGGACATCAGACACTGGAGAGCTGCCTTTGAGTAACATAAGATGGACCACGAATGGGAAGATTTGTGAACAATAAACTCCAGAGCTGCACGGATAGCTGCGAGTTCTGCAGCCGTCGATGAGGTAATGTGAGATGTCTTGAACTTTAGGGTGACACACTCTGCGGAAATCACCACTGCTCCAGCTGTACTTTTAGAGGAGACAGAACCGTCCATGTAAACGTGGATGCGTCCTCTGTGCTTGTCATGTAGCACTGAAAGCACGGTTTGTTTGAGGGCGAAAGTTGACATCTCCATTTTCTTTTGATACCGGGAATAACAAGAACAGCCTGGAGTGGACGGAGGCACCACAGCGGTAGAGATGGTCGTGCTGCAGGCGTGAAGTGTGACGGTAAAGTTCCATGGTTCGCGGCAATAATCTTGCTAAACGCTGAACGAGGTCGAGTGGCAGGAAGGGAGGCGAGATGATGCGATGGAAGTCGGGCGAAGTGCCTGATATGCATCCTTAAAGTGTCGGCTTGAGATACGTATCGATGGGGTGGTCATGCGCGATGGCTATTGCTGCTGCCGTGGATGCACATCTGGGAAGCCCAAGGCAAATTTGCAGAGCTTGAGCTTGTACAGACTGGAGGGCACGGAGGTTGGTCTTACCGGTCCCACCCAGTACAGGTAAGCTATAGCGCAGGAGACCGAGGAACAGTGCGTTATAGAGTTGGAGCATCGCACTCACAGACGGACCCCATGACTTTCCCACAAGAAATCTGAGCACGTGGGTTATCATGACTAATTTCCTTTTTAGGTATGAGATATGAGGACTCCAGGAAAGGTCTCGATCTATTATCACTCCTAGGAAGCGGTGCGTCTTCTCGTAGACAATTGGCTGTCCATTAATTCTGATAACGTACAGTTTTATTGCTTTGCGCGTTGAAGTGACTATAGAGCACTTCTCGGAGGACAGCTCCAGACCTCGCGCTCGAAGAGAACCTGATGTTAGTGTGGCCGCTTTTTGAAGTCTGGCGCGCACCTGGGGACGCGTCGCTCCTGATAGCCAAATGCATATATCGTCTGCATAGATCAACACATGGACGGATTGCGGAAGGGTATGAACCAGGTCTATGAGCATGAGGTTAAATATAGTGGGGCTAAAGACTCCGCCTTGTGTTACGCCACGGTAGGTGTTGTGCTGTGATGACGTACCATCCTCTGTTTGCAGAAAGAATGACCTGTCCTTCAAGAAGCTGGATATCCACCGAAAAACAAGGCCGCCTAGGCCGACATCGCCCAAGGCGTCCAGGATGGCTTGATGGGTTACGTTGTCATGAGCGCCTTTAACTTCCAGGAACATCGCCGCTGACAGTCTACTGAGGCTTTTTGTGTGCTGAGCAGAGGAGGCAAGATCTATGACGTTGTCTACAGAAGAGCGACCGCGTCGATAGCCTGCCATAGTGTCAGGGTATAACTTGTGGTGTTCTAGATACCACTCTAGACGCGTCAGCACCATCCTCTCCATCACCTTTCCTAGACAACTGGCCAGAGCAATGGGACGATAAGACGCCACTTCTAGGGGTGATTTACCTGGTTTGAGCAGAGGCACGAGGCGGCTGGACTTCCATGCAGCAGGAACGCCATGAATTCACGCCATGAATTATTGTACACGTGTAGAAGTGCATGCCGGGCTGTTTGACCGAGGTTTCCAAGAGCTGCGTATGTCACCCCGTCAGGCCCAGGCGATGAGGAACGTCTGCACACTGCCAACGCCGCCTGCAACTCCTCGATGGAAAATAGATTGTCCATATGAGAATCCCGCGAGATTGGAACATCACGGGAATCACATGTAGCGAACGATGGCGGTAGACCAGCAACCTTGAAACAGAAGTCCTCCGCTACGTCGACCTCTCTGCGACCTTGGTAGAGTGCCAGGCATTTGAAGGGGTGGTGTTGTTGCGGTGATGTTCGAAGACCACGCACTGTTCTCCATATATGTGACCGGGGTTTATGCGGATCAAGGGAATCCAAAGATTTCCTCCATCTTAGAGACTGCAGGGAGTTGATCCGACGCTGGATCTTCTTCTGTATGCGTCTCGCCTCCCTTAGGTCGTAGATGGACTTTGTGTGCCTGTACCTTCGTTCCGCGCGACGGCGGATTGCTCGAAGCCACTCCAATTCTGCTTCGAATTCAGTAAATTTAGGAATGGGCCTAAAAGATCTTGCGGCTTCTTGAGCAGCTGCGTTAATTAGCTTCTCGATGTTGCCAGGTAGAAGGTCCTGGATCTCTTGGCTATTCTGCTCCATGAGCAACGTGTATTTAGGCCAGTCGATGTGATGAAGAACTGTAGTAGAGTTTGACTTGCGTATGCCATCGATTTTAACATATGTTGGAACGTGGTCACTAGCATGCGTTCCGTTGTCCGTGAACCATTTCACACTGGCACTGAGGCATCTTGAAACAAAAGTTAAGTCCAGGCAGCTGCTGTATGTCAATACCCGCAGAAAAATGAGACTGCCATCATTTAGGCAGCCGAGCTCATGGTCCGACGCGAAGGATAGTGCACGTCTTCCTCGACAGTCCTTCTTTAAGCTTCCCCATAGCGGATGATGCGCAGTGAAGTCGCCGGTGATAACCCATGGTCCAGGTGTCGCTGTTAAAATTGCACCTAGTCACCTTCGAGTCAAATCGACTCGAAGGTGAAATGTAGGCACCTACGAGCGTGAGTGCTACGTTCTTGCATTTTATAGTCAAACATACGTACTAATTGTCGTCATCAGGTGCAACTGGGTGTAAAACACGTGAAATCGCATCTGATATAAATAATGACTTTGCTGTGGTCGCTACAGGTGGCAGACATGAAGGCTTCATATCCTGATAGGCGGATGGCGCTCTCAACGTTTGGTTCACAAATGACGATAATTGGAAATTTGTTCTTAAAAACAAACGGACGAAAGTCCGAAATGCGGGATTTAATGCCTCTGACATTCCATTGGAAGATAGATGCTTCCTTGTCCTCTTACAGGAAGGAATGTAGAGGAGCAGCCATGGTGCTTCTCAAGACCGGACAGCACCGTATTCAGGGCATACAGTATTTGAAGTGCTCCTCGAGCCGCCGGAGTGTGTATGGCGGTCAGTAGTGCTCGTATCGTGTTCATAATGGCCCTTATCATGGTGACAACTTGTTTGTCATCTTGGTTGCTGCCAGAAGGTGAAGCATGATGTGCTACATCTTGTCGCTCCACTGGTGGATCTAGCCGTGGCAATGGCGGCCACTCCTCTCATGAGGCAATGATATTGGAGACTTTCGGCTGAGGAACCTCATTGCTGCTATTGCTAGATGTATGCGGAAGTTTGTGGACTGTCAGTGGACGCGGTGCATCCTTAGCAATAGCAGTGGGTTTCTCAGATCTCCGGCGACGTGAACGTCGACGTCGCACCTTAGCGGCAGCCTCCCTGTGCGAGGAACTACCCCTGACCATTTGCCTCAAGACTTTCGGCTCATTTTTCACATGTGGGCAATTCTTTAAAGTTGCATCGTGAGAGCCCTGACAATTGGCGCACTTTTGGTTTTCTGCACGACAGGCGTCGAAGCTGTGTGACCGCGAGCACCGTGAGCACACGGCAGCATTTGTGCAAACCGCACTAACGTGCCCTATCCTTTGACACTTCCTGCACTGAAGTGGCTTTGGCACAAAAGGTGTACAATGTCTCGGAAGTGACCGACCTTGACGGGTGACGGTAGGCTGTCTCCTTTGAAAGTGAACTTGACACATTGCGAGTTTGCCAGGCGACGGGCTTGTAATATGGCAATTCCCTCTATCGCCGGCTTGATGAGTATATGCAGGTCAGTATCGCTTATGGAATTAACTACGTCATACACAACGCCGGCCTTGGAGTCATGATCGTCTTGTTTATAGCAGCGTACGTTAATGCTATCCAGCACCTTAAGGTTGCTCAGAATGTCTAGCGCGCTGCGGTTTGTGACATCTCTAGTGAGGATGTTCTTACGGGCATTGATCCTTACATCTTTGATCTGACCCGGAACAAGTGGCTCGAGCGATACAGATGTGGGTTGGCGGTTTATCCGGTTTAGATGGTACACAAATAAAATTGTGAGGTCTGATGGCTTTCGCGTCGAGATCACACTTGCCTTACTTGTGGAAGGAGATGTCCTGACTAGTCTTCTCTTTGCTTTGTGCTTCGCTACGGGCACGAAGTCGCTGTCATCCGAGTTTTCATCACTGGTCCCTGAGTAGATCACAGTGTTCTCGCTGTTAACGTCTTTACGTTAACAGCGTAACCACTGCAGGAACCACTCCAGGCGACTCCACGTCCATCGCCGCAGTTAAGGGATCGGCGTCTCCCACAAAGTAGCTTCAATATCTCCGAGACAAAAAGGCAGTGTTCCACACAGCGCACTTCGTCGTCGTCTCCTACATTCTAGTGGAACCAACGCTTACGCTACGCGTATAACTACGTCGGCCTCGAAGCGCCTTTATCGGCGAGTAGGAAGAGATTCAGCTGTCTAGGCGGTATCCTTGTGTTCTGCAGACAGGGAAAGGAGCTGCTATGCGATTCTTTTTTTCCGAATTCGGCTTATAACCTTCAAATGTTATATACGTTTTCACATAACTGCAGATGTTGAAGTTGCCGATGCATATTCCCTCCCCTCGCAAGTTCGCCACCAGGTTTGTCTGCTGCTAAGGTGGAATATAAGCTTAGGCGCGGTCCTTAAGATTAGGCAAAGCGTCCTTATCCGTAGTACTTATTTTCGTGGTTTCAGACAACTGTGTAAATTACGCTCCTTAACATTTTGTGTAATGTTAGCTGGAAAAGGCATGCATAGATTCACTTACATGGTTCCGCCAATGAGGTCTCAACGTTCAAACCGAAAACAAGGTAATGTATCAAAATTACGGAACCAGAAGAAAGCACCCAACACTTATAATAATAATAATAATAATAATATATATTTATTCACTTCAATTCATACAACGTGTTCCAGCCTGCATAAGCGTTGCCGCTTGTGTGCTGAGCTGGGCAGCCAGGTTAAGCACATGAAACAACAGCGAGTAAATCATAGTTGAAAAGAAGAAAAAATAAAATCAACAAAATACTCCGCAACTGCTTGTGCGAAAAAAGAACAAACAAACAGAACAACTGATAGCAAATCAACTATGCACACTTTCGTACACGAAATGAAAACATTAAGAACATGGCCAACAGCAAATTACCTCATTCAATATTATCGTTCAGCCAAGGTCGTAGAAAATTCTTAAGGTCTTTTAATCCGGTAATACTCGGGAGGGTTCGTATTTTATTGAAGTAATAAGGAACATAGTAGGTACGGATTCTTTTGCCATAAGTGGTGAAGATGCGGGGAATGACATATTTTTCTGATTGACGGAGAGGCCGTACTTTAATGTTGCAGATTTTAAAGGAGCTGTGAAAGAAATGCTTGCACAATATGTCAAAGACAAATTGCTTGTGTACAGGTAGCATGTCAAAATATTCCATACTCTCTCGGGCTGACTTATCATGATAGTTGGTTCCATAGGAGAGATTGGTTGCAATCCTGTGCACTATGCGGCTTAATGTGTTTAATTTATATAAAGATGCGGTTCCGTAAATTGTTATCCCGTATCGTAATATGGACTCTCCCAATCCCTTATATACCATTTTTCTAACCGATACACCACATATAGATCGTAGAGCATATATATAAACGCACACTAGGCGTAAGCGTTTGGCTAACTCTGCAATATGAATATTCCACGACAGTGTTTCGTCAAATGTGATACCAAGGTATTTAAAATTGGATTTAAGTTCCAAAGGTGGGCATGAACAGCGCGTACAGTTCCTTTCATGAAGGTATATATTTGATAGTCTTCTAAACATTTTATATGGGCTATGAAAACAAAGTAGGCAGGTTTTTGTACTATTAGTAAAAATCTGATTAGTGTTTAACCATTCTATCAAAAGATGCACATCCTGCTGCATCCTGTCGGAGGCCTCTTCATACGTTTCACTTGGTATGGCCAGGGCGGTATCATCCGCGTATAAAAAGAGTTGCGAGTTCAGTGGAAGACAGGTCATATCATTGACGTAAATATTAAATAACAAAGGTCCTAAAATTGATCCCTGAGGAACACCTGTCGAAACGTTGAAAATTGGGCTGTATAATCCGCCTAGTTGGACGCATTGGGCTCGATCAGCAAAATAGCTTTTAAAGAACGACATGTACGGACCTCTAAACCCAATACTGTCAAGTTTATCTAATAGTAGATTGTGATTGATAGTATCAAATGCTTTTTGCAAATCAATAAAAAGTGTAAGGACAATGTTATTATTATCTATTTCTTTGCAGACTAGGTCATGAAAATCCTCTAGTAGGTTTACCGTACTGTTGCCTTTGCGGAAACCATACTGGGCTGCATTTAGTAGATGGTACTTATCAAGAAATGATGTCATGCTAACATGTATAATTTTCTCTATGATACAAGCGAGGGAGGACAAAATTGCGATTGGCCTATAATTATTATAATCCTTTTTGGAGCCTTTTTTATGCAATGGTCTTATTACGCTTACTTTCATGTACGTGTGAATTTGCCCAGTTATTAACGTTTCGTTGATAATGAAAAGTAATATAGCTTTAAGTATGTCAAAATGCACTATGAGATCTCTTATCCTAACACTATCATAGCCTGGTGATTTTGTTATTGGCATTGTTTTCAACACATCCCATAATTCCGTCTCAGTGACAGTAGGCATGTAAGCTGAATGAATGCTCGAAGCAACTGCAGTAGCGTTCGCCATTTTGCTTCCCCGTCTACACAAGGAAGTAACAGATTCTACGAAGTGTTTATTGAACTCAGTGGCCAATTCTACCTTGGTTTTATCTGGAAAGGCCTGTTCTAAAGTATCGTCAATGCTTTTCTTGGATGGTTTTCCTATGGTGGTTTGCACTAATTTCCAAGTTTTTTTTTACATCCCTACTGCATGCCGAGAATTGATTAAGCTGGTACTGTTTTTTTGCGAGTCGTATTTTTGCTGTAATCTTATTTCGCAGTTGCCTGAATTCTTCTCTTAGTGCAAAGTCATGAGGGCTCTCATTGCGCCTTCTTAAAAGTTTACTCTTGATGTAAGATAGCTCAATAATTTCCTTGTTTATCCAAGGACTTGCCTGATTTCGCCGTTTCATCCTCACCTTAGTTTTCGATTTATTGTAAATTGATTTTAGTTGCTCTACGAGCAGTTCGTAAGCATGTAGGTGATTGTGCTGCAAAAAGGAAGTCCAGTCATACAACTTAATTAGTTTATCTACTTTTTCATTGTTAATTACAAGCCTTTCTGTAGATCTCTCCTGTGCCACCATTTTACTCTCTTTTAACAACGTAAGCGTAATAAAATAATGATCAGCAACTTTTTCTTTGATAATACAGCTGAACGTTTCCTGTTGCGTTACGGATGTACTGATATGGTCAATGCATGTCTGTGTGAATTTACTTCCTAGAAATTCTTCTCGCGTATAGCCCTGAATTTTATTCTCCAAGCCAAAACTGGCCAACAGCGTTAAGTACTCACTTACACCTACCCTATTGGTCACCGAAACGTCAATGTTGAAATCTCCTGCGAGAATCACACGTTTATTTACTCCATACTTTTTCAGGAATCTAGTGAGCTCCTCTAAAAAAACTGCAATATTCTTGCTAGGAGGTCTGTAAATCGCACAAACTAAAAATTCATCTTCATTGTTAGAAAGATAAAGCGCTATAACTTCCGCTTCATCAAATTCAACTTTCAAACATTCACAAAACCAGCAATTTTTCACAAATACTAACACTCCTCCACCACGTTTGCTCTCCCTGCACAAGGCAAACGATTGATAGTTCTGTATATTATAAAGAGAGCAATCAAACTCACTAACATTGATTTCAGTTAATATTATGACCTCCAGAAAAGTTAAAACATTCTCCAAGTACATTTGTAACAAGTTCCAATTCTTGTGAAGACTTCTCACATTCACATGGATAAGATCAAAACTTGTACAAGATTCGACTGACACGTGTTGCCGGCGTATCTTCACCCACTCAGGAAATGAATGTACAATCTCAGTCATCACGTTATTTTGCGCAGATCCGCTTCGTTCTCAACAAGAATAACAGGGGCACCTTCAATTTTCTTAACAAATATACGACCGTTTCGCACCCAAACATATTTGTAGTGTTTTTCAGTTGCTTGGCGCTTTGCCATCCATCGAAGCTTCTTGGCTAGATGTGTCAGATTTTCATTTATGTAAATGTTCTCATGTTTCAGCATGTTTCGTTTTGCAAGCCACTTTTCTCTTGTTTCTCTCTTAGTGAAACGGACTATTATGGGAGCCTCAGCATCTGCTTTGGCTTTAATTCTGTGCACAACTTCGACTTCCTCATTGCTGGGAGGGGATAGTTCGAGTCTCCCTGCAAGGGAATTTATAACTGCTCTCAAGTCTTCCCTCTCATGGCACTTGATCCCATGAATTTCCAAATTATTACGTCTTGAATAGGATTCCATCCTATTCACCTCCATTTCCAGTTGAGAAAGTCTAGTGTCTTTTGCTATCAGCTGAGCTTCCATGTCCGTAGTTTTTTTCTTTAGCTCTTTTACATCTTGATTCTGGGTTTCAAGAGTTTTAAGCACTTCGTCATATTTGGAAGAGATCAAATCGAGTGATTCTTCTATGCTCTGTATTGTTAATGCTTGCTCCTCAAGTTTTCCGTTGGTGGTATCATGTTTAGCCAACTGCTCCTCCTGTTTTCTTTCGAGCTCATCAAAGCGGCGTAGCATAGCGTCAAGCTTCGACATGACGTCAACCAAAGAAGGTTGTTCACTGTCTGCCATTAACATCTTACGCTGGAAGCCAGCCCCTTCTTCAGCGTTCGTCAGTCGTGTTTTGTGGTTTGCACACGTGGGACATAACCAAATACGGATCGTTTCTACTGACATGCTTTTTAGGTTAGTCTTTGTGACGCCAGAACATTTGCCGGCATGATAACGGTTATCACAATCGCTGCAACGAAGGCACTGGCTATCAGGTGCAATAGCTTTCAGGCACGCGAGGCAATCATTGTTAGACATTGTGAACACAACTTTGTGCAGTCCGGCGGAGCAGAATTTAAATTCAAACACAGAAGTAGTTATGAAATGCTGCTCTCACCTACGTAAGCGAAGAAAGAGCGTTATGCCGCGCTCATGCACTCCGCCGGACTGCGCTGGTTCACAATCGGCGTTGGCTTTTTAAGCGTTGTCGCCCGGTGTCGCCCCCCTGGATTGGCTGCCCCCACGATGACGCACTCGCAGTATGGACTGTGTAGTCATGGGCGCTCGCACCGAATCCTCTCCGGTATATCACGGTTTATAAAACTATAGTATGCACGGATCGGCACCTTTGCGACAACGCTTTTTTATAGCGTTTCGGTCATTCTCATTGAGTAACACGGAAAAGTGTTGATTGGTTGCATAAAGCGTCCAGTAACAGACGAATCAATGCGCACCCCTGCGATTACCTATTCATAGTTTGGAAAACTAGGGAAGTCCACGTAACATTTTAATTCATTCTTGAGTGACACGTTAATCAAAAACGATATAAGCAGAAGTAGCATTAGCGTAACAGTTGTTGTACAAGCTGGCCGAACAAATTATTATCCCGTATCTATCGTTAAAGCGGGAATTTGTCTCTTCGTGAAAAAAATTCTAATGACAAAACGCGCTTTCCGTTTATGATAACTGCTTCGAAGATATTAGTGAAACAGTTTTTTTCTCATGCTGGCAAAATCTGCAGAGAGGCAAGTCTTTTAAATGGGTCAACTATAGCCATGAATAAATGAGAAAGAACCGCTGTACAGTCATTATGGGATTCTTCTTTTTGCGAAGTGGGTATGCGGACGCAGCTGTTCGCCACTTTTCTCCCTGCATGGCGGCTACATGACTGCCGGCTACAGCAGGAAACGCCACGTGCTTTACACATAGTCGTGCGGATGTAGAGCGTGCAGATGTAGCACTGAAAATAAAAGCACAGAAGAAGACCGCCAAGAAGCGTAGGAGGCCATGCTCGTGACCCCAGGCTTGGAGGGCAAGCGAAAGCTGGTGAACCAGACCAGAGAAGAAGGGCTACCTGGAGGGAGGAGGCGACCCGCCTTGGGGGAAGAAAGAACTGTCTCTCACTGATTAGCATTATTAAATTCTTCTCTCTCTCGCTCTCTCTGAGATAATCTGCGGACCTACATCTGCAAATGTAATAAATTTCTAATAAAGGTTTAATGCAAAATACAACACCATCTTATATAACCAACAAGATTCCTCAAACTACTATCAATTGACTCATTAGTTCTGTGCAACTGCCATGTACGTCGAAAACAATACTGTCTTATGTTGGACTCTGCATAACGACCCCATGGAAGAACATATGAACAAGACCCTGATGATGACTTACGTGTTCTTCGTCTTCTGTATCTATATGAGCAGCAAGTTGCTTTTGTTTGCCCTGAGTTCCCAGCAGTGATACTAAATTCATCTACTTTCAGTCAATATTTTGCCAAAACAGTGTACTCGTGCAATCGAGTGTTTCAAAAGCTGAACAGTAGGCGTTTTACGATAAACAATGCAGCCAATCTGCCGTATTACTAAACGTTGCGTGAAATCACCTGCGAACCAGCAGTTTGCTGTTTGGGTGCTTCCCGTGTTTTCTCAGTAGTTGCGAAGTTCATGAATGGATATCTTTATCGGAAAGGAAAGGAGGGGGGGGGGGCAGGGCGGAAACCTCATTTTAATATGAACAAATTTTGTTTCTCAAAAAGAATAATTGGCGAATGAACATCGAGGTTATATTTTAGATGCACCTGTTATAAATAAAGCGTATTGTAAAGCATCTGCAAAGAAAATCGTGCCATCGATTGACTGTTTACAGCACAAGTTGCCGATGCAAAGTAGAATGTTAGCGCAATGGAATCTTCCACAGCGCTATGGTGCGTTCTTTTCTTCATTTATCAGGAAAGTGAAATGCAGGTAAAACAGCGTGTTTACTACGTGACAATAACATGTAAAGCATGCCCGGAACATATCATGATAGATCTGTCTGGTCTTATTTAGTTAAGAGGGACTCAGACTTGCGAGCTTTAGATGATATCAACCACAGCAGTTATGTTTATAATGAGGTAGCTGGTACGTTGCCTTATGGTGCCATAGACGCGTGTGAACATATTTTTAGGCGTTGCCTAATGCAAGGGCTACTACGTTGTCAAGAATATGTGTACGGCGTGCATACTAAGAATTCAAATTGAGGGTTTGATTGTCTGATACATCGCGGAAACATTTTCTTCAATAATGTTTTATGCTGACTGCGCCAAACATATTTCTTGTGCATTTGTGTCGGATGAATATAGCTTACAATATAACTTGGGTAATATCTTCGAGCACGGTAAAGTGCTGTTTAGAAATTATTTCCTCTCTATTTTTCTAACGTGTAGCTGATATGTGAAAGTGTAAAAAAAATACGCCGCTTAGCAGCAGCTGTCATGTTTTTGTGCTTTACTTTACGCATGAGGCTTCGTGTATGATGATTGTGATAGGCACATCCAGTAAACTAGGTTTTGCAGGGCAAACTTTTAAAACAGAACTCGGTGTAATTATGGTGACACATGCTATTGCGACACATAAAAGAAAAAGTTCACTTTCATGAGTAATAATAAATTCGTGAACATAGACTGACATCTTCTTTTCATGCCATATAAACTGTTGGAGCTGAAAGATTTAGCCTTGTCACGCTAGACGAAGTAATCCAGGCATAAGGACACTAACAAAGTGGCGTCCGAGCTGCAACAGCAAATGGGTCTGTACAGTGTTCGAGCATCCGAACTAAATGAAACCAATAAAGCGTGTTTTAGGAACTGAACTTTAGATATTGTCCTCTTCAGTAAGCCTTTAGGTGGCCTAGAAGAAGTGATCCAACTCATTAACCAGTTAATTGTAAGTGCCGTTTGAAGGTTATAAAGTATTATTGGACAATATTTCTTAGCATAGGAAAAAAAGATGTTTCAGTTAGTATTCAGGTTTTATGGCGAACTCAAGAATTCATACTTTCTAAATAAAAAAAGACGGCTACAACATCATGGTTCACGGCGGCTCTTTTCATTTGCGGCGCCGACTCTAGGTGTTTTGTGGAAGCCGAAACAGTCCTTGCTGCTAATCACTTCATCTATATCGGTCTCAAAAATTTGAGCTACAAAATAGCAGAAATAGTTACGTTTTGCCTGCAAATTTCCGGCTTGCCCCGCCAGCCATATCAGATATTTTTAAAGACAAAGAGCCCTTCAAGCGGACAGGAAGTTAGAAAATGTAGTGTTTTGTGCGTAGCGAACCTTTCCAAAAGTTGTAAGCACTTTTTTGCCGTGTTGCTTCACTGCTTAAGGCGTGACACCTGACTATTTTCTGCCTTCATAGGCAACTCCACACTGCAACTTGTGTTGTACTTTATCGCATATGCATCTCACGATGTATAGGTAGGAATGTCTGTCGTGCTTCCAGAGGCTAAGTACGAATGTTCTGCGCCTATGTAATGCGGCTAAAAACTGTAATGTTACATGGTCAGTGCGTCTTGATATAAAACCAAATGAGCGTTCCGTTTATGAATTTGGGGGGGGGGGTACCTTCTTTATATAGTTATCTCATACGTGCGATAAGGTCATCTGCGTCTGACGACCGGCGCTTTTTTGTGCTTGCAGTACGCACTGTTCGTGGTAGGATCCAAACTTTGGAACACTGCAGGCACCTACCGCCTGTAGGAATTGTCAAACCTGGTGAAACCTGAGAAGTGAATAGCAACCTACCGGACCAAGTAGAGTCTTTTAGAGCAGGTTTCCAAATTTTAGCGAGGTTTCCTTTCGTGCGCATGACTTGGAAAGGAATAGAACAAGTTGTAATGAAATTTAGCTGCATGCCCAGTGTTGGAACGCGAAATAGTGACGCCGTGTGCAGGTCGAAGGCTTCTAAGCTGGAACAAGGGCTCTTTGCAGCTGCTTCTAAATTTGTTGCCAGTAAATAAACTGACAACTCACCGTGTTGAATGAGAAAACAGCATCGTTTGCTCGAAGCGCTAAAATATAGCATGCTATGAAAAACTTTGCAGGGCTGCGTGCGTGAGCAGGTGTTTGGTGCGTTTCCGCACCACGTACCCGCGAACAAAATGGTTGGACCCTCCCATGTGGAGCCATGCATGGCTTAGCAGTGTCTGAGGAAAAGGGAATGCTGGGTGTTGAGCCGATGCTGGGTATCTGGACCTTTGAGACCCCCCGGCGAAGGCAGCACACCTCTTCGGCCTCTGCTTCACGTAGACGGCACCTCCAGACTGACCCACCTGGAGGAAATCGGCAGTCGTCTTTTCCTGTTCTCCTCTCCAATCTCCAATCTTGGTTTGTCTCTCCCAATTTCCACCGTCTTTCCCGTCTTCTATTGATTGCTTTTGACTTCCTATTTTCGGGGTGACAAGGGTTAACCTTGTCTACTATATCCCGTCTTGGGGATATATATATATATATATATATATATATATATATATATATATATATATATATATATATATATATATATATATATATATATATATGCGTGTGTGTGTGTGTGTCTGTGTGTCTGGGTGTTAGGTTATAGTGAGAACGTACCGCTGGCGTAGGCAAAATTGAATATCTCTAAGGCTGTGATGCCCCCAGGTTGGGCTCCAAGGTGGGCGCCGGGGATTTCTACCGAATACTGTAATGCTATATGTGGCTTCTACTTTCCTCTCACTCCCTGATCGCTCCCTCAAGAGGGGGCGCACCGATGAAACCTTCAACTTTCTTATGAATCCAAAAGAAATATTTCGCATAAACCATCTAATACATAGTCAACATTAATCAAGACAGTCGGTACAAGATCCCTTTTTGTTGTCGCAATATATTTGACGGAAGCAATCGGCTATGTTTACAAAAGTAACTACGATGGGGAGCGGCGACCTTATTCTCGAAGTGCGCAACAAGCCTCAATACAGCAAATTGACAAAGCTTGTTCGCGCATGGTGACATTCCTGTTGTCTCTGTGGGCCTCTACCGGTCAGTGAAAACTGTACGTGGTGTCATTTCTCATGACGACCTCCTTGAGCTCGGTTAAAACGAGTTGTTGGATGAATGGCAATATCAAAATGTGGTGAAGGTGCAACGAATTAACCCTTTTATGCCCACAAAGCCGCTCTACCGGGGCAGCCAGTAGAGCGGCTGCCCCGGAAAGGCGGTGGCCCTGGGTTCGAGTCCCGGACCTGGACGAATTTTTCTTCAACTGAGAAGCTTTTCTGTCAAGGAACCCACAAGCGTTTTCTTTGTGTCACTGAGCTACGTTTGGGTAGATGTCTCATTTTCCTTTTATTAATTACTTCTCTCCACCTTGCTGGTTTCCGCAGAGCTATTACGCCAAACTCTTGCTTTGCTTCTGAGTTGCTGATAAATTCCACGTCGCCTGCCACCTGCTAGCCATCTGGTTAACTCAGATGGTAGAATGGCTGCCACGGAAAGGCGTTGGTGCCAGGTCGAGTCCCAGATCCGGACAAATTTTTCTTCAACTGAAAGAGAGAGAGAGAGAGAGAGAGTGAACTTTACTGAGAACCAGCAGTTTAGTCGGCTTGGCCAAGGCCTCCCATGATGGGACGTCGAGGTCTTGCCTCTTCGCCGCTTCGTAAGCCTGCTGGGTAGCCCAGAGTTGGTCGCCGAGATGGGAGCTGCACAGGGCGGCGTGCCATCTCGACGAGATGGTCACAAGATTAAGGTTTGGGCATAGATGTTTGCACTTCAATAGCATGTGGGGGAGTGTTGCTGCTTACGTTTTACAGAACTTGCACGTGTGGGTTGGGTAGATGTCGTGGTGTATGGTGTGATAGCGTGTG
Organism: Dermacentor variabilis; assembly: GCF_050947875.1. Taxonomy (NCBI): domain Eukaryota; kingdom Metazoa; phylum Arthropoda; class Arachnida; order Ixodida; family Ixodidae; genus Dermacentor; species Dermacentor variabilis. Next base: position 85,874,767 of record NC_134575.1, read on the forward strand.
AGAGAGGGGTATGTATTGGTCTATACCAGGCGGTGGGTGGCTACCTGTGCTCTGTTTAACTTGCGTTGAAGGGTGGGGAAGGTTCTTCTTTCGAGGTAATATGACTTCACAAGGTCGTTGTATCTTGTACGGCGGTCTCGTCCTGCGGGTTCGCCTATACCATCTCCGGCACGGTTGACTAGTCCTCGTGCTACGGAGTGTGTAACCTGGTTGAGGTTGGTGAGGTGCGGGCGGGCATTGCCAGCGTGTGGTGGGATTCAGACGAGGGTCATTTCATTTTCAGGCGAATGCGGGGCTTGTTGTAAGATACGGAATGATTGTATGAAATACGACCCTTGATGTAGTTGTTGATTGCTGTGCGAGAATCGCTCAGAATGGTGTGACAGGCAGGGTCAAGAGTGGCCAGGGCGATGGCCACTTCCTCGGCCGTCTCGGCATTTTGGGTAATGTTGCTGGCAGCATGTCGGAGCAAGCCGCCTGCTGTGGTAACCGCCCCAAAGCGACGTCCATCTTGGTATGTAGCTGCGTCGACGAAGGTGACGCTTGCGGTGTTGGCAATAAGCTTTGCTGAGGGAGGTAGCACGTGCCTTCCTGCATTCTTTGTTGTGGTCTTGCATGTTTTAGAGGATAGGGCCGGCGTGTATCCAGTGCTGAATGTCGCGTGGTATTGCGTGTTTGTCTTCATGTTGGCAGTGGTAGGCGATGCAAGCTTTGTTAGAATGCTGCGGCGCGTTTCTGTGAGGGTAAGCCGCTCCAGTTGGGATCGACGTTGCGCTTCGATTAACTCGTCTAGCGTATTGTGGATACCTAATTGCAGTAGAGAGAGAGAGAGAGAGAGAGAGAGAGAGATAAAACTTTAGTATGTCCTTGATGGGGTTCAGGGGTGGCGGGGGTCGGGAGACTAACCGCCAATACCCCCGCTTCCTCAGACGGCGGCCAGTCCTTGCTTTCTGGCGGCGTTTTCGGCCATCCGGACGGCCCAGAGCTGCTCCTCTGGGTCCAAGCTGAACAGCAATGTCCCCCACTGCTCGGCCGTAGTTATGATGCGTGTGTTAGTGCGGGAGGTGTAGGTGGGTGAGGCTTTGGGGCATTTTCAGATAATATGATCGAGGTCAACGCGGGCCTCGCACGCTTCGGAGAGGGGGGAGTATGCATCGGGGTAAATGCGGTTGTAAAGCACGGGGTTCGGAAAAGTTCGTGTCTGAAGGAGTTGCCAAATGGTGGATTGAGATTTATTCAGTGATTTGTGTGCTAGGGGGTAGCGTAACCGCTCTCTGCGGTAGTGTAGGAGAATTTCTCTGAACGTGACCATTCGGTCCCGCGCGTGACCGCGATGCAGAACAGAGGGCTGGTCGGGATCGGAAGACGCAGGAGAAGGATGATGCGCCCGGTGTGCGAGAGCTCGGGCGGCATCGTGGGCGGCTTCGTTTCCAGCAAGACCCGAGTGAACAGGGGCCCAGATGATCTGCACGCGGCGTTGCATTGAGGGAGGAGTGCCAGAGAGAACCTTCTGCGCTTGGGGTGCTCTCAGTCCTCTTGTGTAGTTACGAATTGCAGTAGTTGTTCCATGGTGGTGTGGGTGGGTAGTCCTAAGGCTTGCTTATGGGCTCCTCTGATGATGATGTCCAGTTTATACTTTTCAGCTTTGTACTAGTTGAGAAAAGGCGCAACATAAATAATGTGACAGATGATAAAAGATGTGACAAGGAGAATGAGGCTTTCTTCCTTCATACCCCCTCGTCGGTAGGTCACTCGTTTCAGCAGTCTGGATGTATTAGCGGTCTGTCGAAGGACCTTGAAGATAGCCGTAGAGTTGGCTCCATTGGCTTCTGTGGTCATACCAAGAACGCGGATGCTACGCACTACGGGTATGGGTCTGCCATTCCTCAGATGGAATTTGATTTTTTTGTATAGGCGTGTATTCGTGGAACCTCTAGAGGGGCGTCCAAGGAGTGTGAGGCTGTATAGGAAAAGCTCCTACTTTTCAGGGGAACAGCGGAGTCCCGTGCTTTGAAGGTAATTTTCTGCGACGTCAATGGCGTCTTGTAGCGCAGTTTAGATTTGGCCGTCACTGCCCTTTGCAGCCGAGATTGTAATGTCGTCGGCGTGTATGGTGTGTTCAATGCCGTCAAATTTTTGTAGTTCCTATGCTAATCCGAGCATAACCAGACTAAACAGCATTGGGGAAATGACAGAGTCATGCGGTGTGCCCGTGCTGCCGAGGGAGAGTTCTTCCGATCGAATGTCTCCGACCGAGAGGAAGGCCTGCCGATTGAACAGAAAGTATCTTACGTAGTTGTAAGGGCGTTCTCCAAGGTTGAGCAAGTAGATGCGTTCGAGGATGTTGTTATCGAAGGCGCGCTCGAGATCTAGGCCCAAGATCGCCTTCGTGTGACGGGATTGGCCATCTAAGATTTGATGCTGAATTTGATGTTGCAGTGGTGATGATGCTGAAGTTCGAGGATTTGATGCCTGTTGTTATTGAAGGCGCGCTCGAGACCGAGGCCCAAGATCGCCTTCGTGTGACGGGATTTGCCATCTAGGATTTGATGCTGAAGTTGCAGCACAGTGTCTTGGGTGAAAAGATGCTGTCTGAAGGCAATTTATGAGAGGAGGAGGAGGGAAAGAGTTGTGTCCTCGAGTTGAGTGTTTACGCGGGTTAGGAGTGCGTGCTCCATGACCTTTCCTACACATAAAGTTAGCGAGATGGGCCGGAGATTAGCGAGGCTAGATGACTTACCGGGTTTGGGGATGAGAATTACTTTTGTCGTTTTTTATGCTGGAGGAATTAATCCTTGGTGCTAGAAGTTGTTGGCGTATTCGATGAGTTGTTTCACCTAGGTGTCATCTAGATTTCTTAGTGTTTTATTTGTAACACCATCTGGGCTTGATACCAAACGGCTGTTCAGATTGTGCAAGGCAGCATGAAGCTCTGCTAAGCTGAAATCTTCAAGGGCAGGGTTGGAGGTCCCCGTGTTAGGCCTGTGAGGTTGAGTGGGCCCAGATGGTATGTACTTTTGACATAAAGTATTGTTTAAATGGTCCTGGTCATGAGTCTTGCTTTCTGTGAATAAGAGCTTGGTGAGGCGATCTTGTTGATATGAGCGGGTGGTGGTACAATGAAGGAAATATTTGAGAATTTTCCACGAGCGTAGGTGGTGGAGTTGCCCGTATAGAGAGTTACAGAGCTCTGTCCATGGCTATTTTCTTAGAACGCGGCAGTGTGCTTCAATTTTCTTGTTGAGAAGTGCGATCTTGCGTCTGAGTCTTCTATTTAGCCATTGTCCCTTCCATCTAGCGAGGATGGATGTTTCGGCCTCGATAAGGTGGGCGAGTCTGCTGTCCATGCGCTCAGTCGGGGCATCTGTTGTGATAGGGCGGGTGGCCGATTTAGTATAAGACTGTAGATCGCAAGACCATGATTCAATGTCGGTAATGGAAATGTCCGTTGTTGCTGTTACAGGGCGTTTACGGAATGCATCCCCGTCCGTCCATGTAAATTCCCTTGTTCTTGTCGTAACGGGTGTTAGGTGTGGGAGAGTAATTTCGATGATGGAGTGATCACTCCTGAGGTCGTGTTGGGTGTTGCGCCAATGGGCGTTGTCTGCGTTTTTCATGAGAGGTCTGGTGTCGTGTCTCGTTCAGTGGAAGTGCCGAGGCGAGGAGGGAACGCTGGGTCAGTAATGAGCGTAAGCCCGAGATCATGGCAGTCTTGCCTTAAGATATGACCTGCAGCAGAGCTTTCTTTGTCTGTAACCCCATCCTGCGTGTGGAAGATTGAAATCGCCTCCGATGATGAGGGGGCTGCTGCCAGCAATGTTCAGCGCCTTTTGGAAGAAGGTTAGAAATTGGCTATAGCGTTGAGGTGGAGTATTGTAGATATTGAGCATAAAGATTGCTTCTTTTCGTTTTCTGCGCGGGATGAGGTCAATAAAGAGGTGTTCAATGTGCCGATCGTGGAGATCGTGTTAGATTGCGGTAATTGTTTTTCGAACGAGTTTGGAGACTCCGTATGGAGGGTTGTTCGCGGTGAAAGGTTGATATCCGGGAAGGTTGACCGGAGTGTTGTGTGTTTCCTGGACTAAGATTACGTCGGGTTGACGTGAAGTAGTACGGAGGTGTTGACGGCGAACGTGTTGTTTGTGGAGGTAGCCTCGGCAGTTCCACTGCCAGAACGTTGTGTCAGAATGCCGCCTAACAATCCGCTTCTATTTTGTATCCAGACGCTCCTGATTCTGCTGCTTCAACCAACGGCACCTACGGGAGCCCCATCGACCACAGATGCGCAGCAGGTATGGCTTCTGGATATCGACGGCGCAACTCGTGAATCAACCGTCAACTTACGGGCCTTCGAAATCATTGCTGGCGGCGCTGGAACTGCCTCAGCCCTCCCCCCGGAAGGCCTCACAGCGCCACCAGCGTCAACACTTCTGCTTGGTATAAGGCTGGCCTGCAACGGGTCGCTCGGCAGTGGGCACGGCGGCAGCGTCAGAATGCCGCCTAACAATCCGCTTCTATTTTGTATCCAGGTGAGGAAAGATTTTGGAAAATGCTTCCGCAGTAATGATATATTCCTTATTTTGCTGCCGTGCCCACGGCTCCTGTGCGACTTAGTTGGCGATTCCTGCGCTTCTATGCGGTTCTTGCTGCTTCTCGGTGGCGATGTCGAGTCCAGTCCGGGACCCACACTTGAAGAGCTGGCCGCTCAATTGAAGCTTATCGCGGGTGAAATAAAAAATGGCCGAGCAGAAACGAATGATAAACTCAATGCGCTTGATAAAAAGCTAGAGAAAATTGCTAGCTTTGAGACTAAAGTGACTGACTGTCAACAGAGTAGCTGAACTCGAATGTAGTGTGGAAATTATGGCCAAAAAACTAGATGCCCTCGAAAATAGAAGCCGTCGTTCTAATCTGATCGTATATGGTGTCGAGGAACGAGAAAACGAGTCGACTCAAGTACTTGAAACAACTGTAGTTAAGTAAATTTTCGAGGATGTACTTGGCGTAACGATATCGGGAGTCGAACGCATTCACCAACTTGGTAGGCCAAAGAAGGGCAATGAGCAAAAAACCAGGCCTATCATAATGAAGCTTTTTGATTACCAAGATAAAATCAACATTATCAAAAACTGCTCAAAATTGAAAGGCTCCACAATTTCCGTCGGTCAGGATTTTTCCCAGCCTATCCGAGAAAGTAGAAGAAAGCTGTGGGCTCACACGAAAGAAAATCGTGATCGACAGGAAAAAGTACGCCTTGTGTATGATAAGGTTAAAGTACAGGGAAGGCTCTTTTCTTGGGACGAAAGCGGCAATTAAATGATAGCAGTAACAAAGAACGCCAAGCAAAAGGCAATGAAAAAAGATCTACCAAGGGAGCCACGTATCACGAGAAGCCCAAGTCAGCAACAATAATCAACTTAAATGCTCGCAGTCCCGTTAATAAAGTAGATCAGCTAGAAGCAATACTCCTGGCACATGCACCTGATATTGTCAGTAGCACAGAAACATGGCTGCATTCCGGTATTTGCGATAAGGAAGTTGCACCCCCAGGATATGCGATAGTGCGCAAAGACAGGGAATCGCGTGGTGGGGGAGTCGCACTTCTTTTTAAGGAAGGGATACACTTTTCTACTATACCCGACGTAAAAGATACTGAAGCTCTGTGGTGCAACGTGCATCTCCAAGACATGATCGCTAAAGTGGGCGTGTTCTACAGGCCCCCGAATGCTGAAAGCGTGTGCCTTGAATCTTTACTTGACTATATGCAATCGCACGTGCACGGGGGCTCGATTGTACTTGCTGGTGATTTTAACCTTCCCGAAATTGAGTAGTGTTCCCTTGTCCCTGAAACAAAAGCTCAAAGCATACTACTGAACATTATGCTTGGCTTTAACCTTGATCAGCTTGTTGCCGCCCCAACTCGTGTAGAGGGAACGTCATCCTCAATCTTGGACCTTGTATTCGTCAGTAACAGTCTACCTTTAAATGAGTCGCGAGTAGACATTTTTGATGGACTATCCGACCACAAAATGGTCTTATGCTCATTGCCATTCACTAGCTCACCTACATTACGTGGCCAATTATAGCAAATACCCGCCTTTAACAAAGCCAATGATGACGCTATAATGACGTACCTTGCACACGAGTACCCTGAATTTCAGGATTTTTGTACCGATGAACGTTATAGTATCGATGCGGTTTGGTTAAAATTTAAGTTTCATGTCATGCATTGTATGCGTAATTTTGTCCCAAATGTGTACAAATCAACTCGCAAAAGCAATCCGTGGATCACGCGTGAAATAATTCATACTAAACGCAAAATCAAGAGGTTACGGAAAACTAGTAAGCAACGGAATGTTGCAGGCTACCGTTCCCAAGTAAATTCCCTTACTATATTACTTAAGGAACAAGTACGCAACGCTAAACAGAAATTCTGTGCCTCTACATTGCACGAGTTTATTAAGAACGCGCCTCACAAATTCTGGCAGTATATGAATGCAAAGCGGACTAATTGAGCTCCACCAGATGCGCTAGATCAGGCTAGAGCTCATGATTTTAACGACTATTTTTGTTCGGTTTTTACAACTGATAATGGTACTGAGAAAATGAATCCTTCCTTTTACAATCGGCAAAATCGATTGCTAGGCACGCCTACTTTATCGGAGGCAGGTATTCTTTCACTCCTATTAGGCATAAATGAAAAGAAAAGTGGCGTTCCAGACGCAATTCCCAACAGCATTTTGAAACGGTACGCGGAGCCAGTCAGCAAATACCTTTATCTCATATATACCAAATCTTTGAAAGACTGTTGCCTTCCTACTGAATGGAAAATTGCAAAAATTATTCCCGTACTCAAATCGGGCAATGCAGCGTCTCCTTCTAATTACCGGCCTATTTCTATCACTTGCACTTGCAGCAAAATTCTAGAGCACATTGTATTAAAATGTTTAATAAGTTTCATTGAGTCGAACAATATCCTCCACATGAATCAGCATGGCTTTAGATCTGGATTATCCACTGTTACACAGCTTGTCGAAACACTGCATGACCTGGCCCTCGGCATTAAAGAGCGCATTCAAACTGACGTCATTTTTCTCGACTTCTCGAAGGCTTTTGACCGCGTCTCGCACACTAAACTACTCCTAAAACTTATTTACATATTAGGTGATGGCCCAATTTACCAATGGATTACTAATTACTTAACTGGCCGTTACCAATTTGTACAGTACGGCTCTCACTCCTCCGACCTTGCTCCAGTGTTATCAGGCGTTCCCCAGGGATCTGTATTAGCTCCAGTTTTGTTTTTAATATTTATATATGACATAACTAACTATGCTGACGTGAAACTCAAGCTATTTGCTGATGACTGCATGCTCTATAATGAAGTACGACACCGCGATGACCAGGTGAAATTAAATAATGCCTTGAATAAAATAGCTCAATGGTGCGTAGATTGGCAAATGACAATAAACATTGATAAAACCGTATTCATGTCCATTACAAATAAAGCGTCTAAGCTTGATTTTCCATACCAGTTTAACGATGTGCCACTTCGAAGTGCAAACCAGTATAAATATCTAGGTCTCATAATATCGTCTAATCTAAGCTGGACAGAGCACGTGCGTCAAATGTCAAATAAAGCATTAAACGAACTGTTCTTCATTAAACGGGCCCTGTCATATTCTACACATGAAACAAAGCTCCTTGCATACGTCACTTTTGTCCGCCCAGTCTTAGAATATGCCAGTATTGTCTGGTTCCCGCACACTGCGAACGATATCGCCATTTTGGAAAGGGTGCAGCGGAAAGCGTTGCGTTTTATTTTTAACAGATACGGATGCCTTGATTCACCTACTGCTCTGTTACAGCGTGCTGGTCTAGCTACCCTTGAAAGTCGCGCAATGCTTTTCGGCTCAAATATGTATACCAACTATTGCATAGATCATTCCGTATGAACCCCGACTTTATATTTCGTGATACCAGACCAACCAGAAGACGGCATGCATGGGAACTTGTAGAATATCCGTTTATTAATAATACGTTTCATTATTCTTTCTTCTCACGCTCAATTCGTGAATGGAATGCACTGGATGTAGTTGCAAAACAACAGCCTACACTAGCACAGTTTATGGATTTAATTGAGCCTGCTGCATGAGCCTAAATGTTGTCAATATAAATAACTAAAATGCTTTCGCCATGCAATCCATCCCGATTCAGTTTGTGATAGGAAAGCACTTGCCTACAATTGTTGTTCTGTGCATTTTGTATTTGAATGATGCCTTCTACCCTGCATTTTATTTTATTTTATTTTTTCGTGGTTTTCCTGCTGGTTGATGTACATTGGTTTCGTTGTTTGTATTATTATGTATGAATGTACTACTGCTATTCTTGAATAGTTTCCCATTATTATTTACTCATCTATTGAATGTTTTAGTAGTGTTTCATTGATGTGACTTGTTGCTCACCCCTGTAAAAATCCCCATGGGGGATTGACAGTATTCTATAAATAAATAAATAAAATAAATAAATTAGTGCGGGTGACGATGAAGGATAGGCGATGCCACAGGTGGCAGGGTGGCGGCGACGGTTCCTGTGGTGTCCATGGCTATGGCTTCAGCTTTTCTTTTACAGGGGAAATAAAATATTGTTTGTGTTTCATCTTTAATTTTGGGCTGCGTGCTGCTGGTTGTGCGTGCGTCGTATTCTTTTTGAAGCGTGTACATTTTTCACGGTGGCCGATTGAAACGATTCGCTAACGAGTTGTCCACGCTTGCGTCTTTCTCTTTCTTTGCTGTGTTTACTAAGCTGTGTAGTTTAGTAATATGCTAAAAATTTTAGTCACTGCTTGTACATATTAACCCATTGAAAACGGTTCCACTCATATGAAATATTTTATGTTTTGGAATAAATATTCGAAACCCTTTTTCGAACGACTTCAGTGACACAATGCTAATGGAGAGTGCGTAGGAAGGATAACGGCACATGAATGCCGGGAAGCTCAATGCGGTTTATCAGGAAGTGTCACACCACACCCACGCATCAAACGATCGCGTGAGCTCAGATAGTCAAGGCGCATATCGCGCTAATTTGAAGTGCGCGAGATCCATGATCGCTAGCGATGTACGGTGATTGCCAGGATGTACTTTTTAGCTTCTCAGCAGTTATCAAATGATATGCACTACGTAGTTGCAATTTGTATAGGTTGGCTCAGAACACTCTACGCAGCGTAACGGACATCGATGGCATTCAGGTGCGTTCTTTCATCCCTCTGGGATCTGACGTAGTCAGTGGCGTTGTCTACGATGTAGACGTCGCCATTCTTAATAACGACTTGCCGATTCTTATCAAGCCAGCCAATAATGAGGTCATTGCTTATGTTAAGTGGCTAGGCAGTTCAGGCTACGTGAAGATTGCATTCAAAGGTAAATATATACCCTCGCATGTTAAGGTGGGACACTTCAGACATGCAATGTGGCCTTTCATTGCGAATCCTCTTCAGTGCCGCAACTGCATGAGGCTGGGACACGTGAGCAGCGTCTGCGAAAATCAGGCAGCATCCCCCCGTTGCGCCGAGCCCCACGGTGCAGATAAATGTGGCGCGACTGTAATGAAGTGTTCAAACTGCGGAGCGTCACGCGAAGCTTCCTCGAGGAAATGCCCGCATATTAAGAAGGAAATGGCTATCTTGAAAGAGATGGCGAGAGATCATTTATCTCATCGCGAAGCCGCCGAAAAAGTCAGGAAACGACGTTCCCGTCGCCGGCGCTCCTCAAGGAAGGCTGTTGTCTCTGCGACGCGCATGCCACTTCCTACAACACCACCTCCTCCTCTGCCGCCCAGGCCGGACACTGTCGAAAGGACCACGAAGAACAAGGCAACTGAGAAGACCACATCTGCAGAATCTTGGCCGGCTCTACCGAAACGACAGCATCCATCGACAGAATCACAGCAAAATTTTGCAGGACAACCCCCGACGTCTACTGTCAGTGGTTTGTGCGACCAAGACAAGCAGGTGGCTGATATGCTGCAATCGCTAATTAATACAATGCGCATCATAGTGAACAAGCTGCAAACCCCAGCAGCTCGAAGTGCTCTGCAAATACTGGATGCACTAAATCCAGTGCTTGCTAGCATCGTTTAAGCATCATGGCTCTACCAATAGTCCCCTTCCGCACTGAAGTTAAAAGTGCGTCGATCTTTCAGTGGAATGCCAGGGGTCTAAGGATCCGCATAGCAGACTTTCGCCAATTCACTTTTACAAACCGCTTTCCCATACTGGTCATTTGCGAACCAAATACATCAACTCCACTCAGACTGTCCGATTACGAATCTTTCGTCTCGTCCACATGCGGTGCGAGCACAAAAGTAATCATCTACATACGCACGGACTTTACATATGTCGCTAACGCGGTAGAGCTTCATGACAACCTATATGTCTGCCTGAATATCCAAAAGAAAGATGTGTCATTTACACTAACTGGAGCCTACATATCCCCAGCGGGTCACTTTGACGGTGAACGACTCAAGAAAATATTACTAATGAACAGTGGCCCCTGGGTTATCACAGGTGACTTCAACGCGCATCACCAGCTATGGGGAAGCACTGAAATTGATTCCAAAGGCAGGAGTCTCGCCTCCTTTGCTGCCGACCATGATTTGTGCTGTGTGAATGACGGCAGCCCTACGTTTTTGCAAGGCACCACCTATAGTAGCTGCTTGGACTTAACTTTGGTGTCAGGGCGCTTTGCCTCGAGCGTCCACTGGTTTACGGACATTGAAACAGATGGAAGTGACCATATTCCAACATACATAAAGATTAGAGGAGTTGAGCAACGCTCCTCTACTGTCCTGCGTACAGTTGATTGGACAAAGTTTAAGAAGGATATGGATGACGCATGTCGGGAAGGCCTTTCACACACTATCGAAGATGCAATCGCAGAGACATTGAAAACATCCATGTGCTCGCCCACAAGGTCAGCAAGGCGAACAGACTTGGATATGGAACTGCAGAGACTTCGTGCGGCACGCCGACGGGCGGAGAGGAGGTATTGGCGCACGAAGTCCGTCTTGGATCTGAGGGCTTCACGACGCATACAGAAGAAAGTCCAGCGTCGTATGTATAAACTGGAAGATAAGCGATGGAAAACTTTCTGTCAGTCACTTGGTCCCCGAAAATCGCTCTCGCACATATGGAGAAGTGTAAGGGGACTTCGCTCATCTCCGCATCAAAGGAAGCCCTTTGCTGCTCTGGCCCTATACCAACTCCACTCGGAACTTCAAGTGGCTGAAGAGTTCTGTGCACGGGTTGCTGGGTCCGCGGCCACCATTACTGACGCAGCATTGAATGACATCCCTGAGGCACGTGTACCAAAAATGAACGTGCTCTTTTCACTCGAAGAGCTCGATGCTGCGCTGGCGACCTGCAGGTGTTGGTCGTCACCAGGACCTGATGGCATCACGTATGCTGCCCTATGCCACCTTGGACATAACGCACGTGATGAGCTGCTCAGCTACTACAATGAGTCTTGGCAGAACGGCGCCGTTCCTAGACAATGGAAATCGAGCCGCTTGATCCCCATTCTAAAACCTGGAAAGCGTCCGTTTGAGCTCTCATCATACCGTCCGATTGCGCTTTCGAGCTGCGTCGGTAAAGTGATAGAAAGAATGATTCTTGCTCGCTTCGAATGGTACCTAGAGCAATTCAACATCTATCCGGACGCCATGACGGGCTTTCGTCGAGGCCGCTCGTTCATTGACAACGTCATTGACATCGTAACCTGGGTCTAAAATAACAAAAAAAGCATCAAATGCCTATCAGTGGCACTTTTCCTAGATATAAGAGTAGCACACGACAACGTCGCCCATGAGGCCATACCGAACTCACTTGAGGCTGTTGGAGTTGGTGGCCGAATGTATCAATGGATTCGGGACTATTTGACTGAGAGGTGTTTTTCTTACAGACTGAAGACGGCCCAACTTCGGAACATTACATCTGGCGTGGTGTCCCGCAGGGTGGAGTGTTGAGCCCCATTTTGTTCAACCTCGTCTTGGTAGGACTAGCGAAGTACCTACTGCGGTCAGTTCACGTCCCAATATACGCCGACGACATTTGCATCTGGGCATCTGCGGTGACTCGCCCTCAGGTACGAGCCAGGCTTCAGCGGGCGGCAACCATGACGGCGTTTTATCTACGAGAACAAGGCCTCAGCGCGTCTACTGAAAAGTGCGCATTGGTTGGCTTTACGCGCAAACAAATGTCATCGTATCCTGTTTCAATCAATGGTCAAGCTGTATACTATGCTAAGACACATCGCTTTCTGGGTGTAATCATTGACCGCAACCTCTCGTGGAGCCCTCACTGCGTCTATCTAAAGAAGAAATTAGTTGCCATTGCTCATGTCTTTAAATTTCTCTGTGGGAAAAACTGGGGTACACCAGTCCGTTCTATGATGCAGCTCTACAGGGTACTGTTTCTCGGACTCCTACGTAACGTCTACTAGTGTTGTAAAATGCATGCAAGAAGAACTTTCGCGCCTTGGAGAGCATACAAGGTTAAGCCCTACGCACGTGTTTAGGGCTGCTTCGGTGCACGTCAACAGCAGCATCAAATGCCAGCGCTGGGGACCATATGATCAAGACACACGTAGCTGTCGACTCTCTCAGAGCGCACATTCGCCATCTGTCAAGGATCCCCGACCATCATTTGGCCGCCCTACCAGCCGAAAGACCTCAAGCGACCTTTTCAAGAAAGATTAACGCTCATCAAGAGTGCATACCGTCATCTTTTACATCGGCGACGAAGCCTTCATCTCCCCTGTGGTGCCTACGACTGCCTCAAGTGAATTTTGATATTCCTGGAATTACAAAAAAGTCCAATCATCCATCGCCGGCTCTGAAGGAACTTACGCTCCTATTACTGCACCAGACGTATCATGACCGCATACATATATATATACCGATGGTTCGACCTCACGTGCCAGCTCAACTGCCGCATTCGTTGTTCCAGCCAAGAAGGTTACAGTTAAATTCAAATTGTCGCACACGACTACATCGACATCGGCAGAACTTGCAGCTCTCCATGCCGCTATGATGTACGTCACCGAAGAGCCAACAGAGAAATGGGTGGTATTTTGTCATTCTAAGGCAGCCCTTCACAGCATCCAATCTGCATACGTCACAGAACATACGAGCAGATCATATCTGACATTAGGGAAGTGCACCACCATGCTCTGGGAAGAGGGCACACCAATATATTTCAATGGATTCCTGCTTACTGTGGCATTGTCGGCAACAACCTAGCGGACAAGGCTGCCCGGTCTGCCCACGAAGATACCCAGACGCGTTCAATAACTCTGGCGAGGTCGGATGCTGCCAGGGAACTTCGCCTACATGCACCCAAAAAGTCGCATGATCTCTGTAATTCAGGTGCCTTCAACAGCCGATTATATAAACTGGACATCACGCTACGGTTACAACTGCCATCTAGCCTTTCCCGCGGCGAAGCAACCTTGCTGTACCGCTTGGGGCTGGGAGTAGCGTTCACAAACTCATACTCCTTTCATTTGGGAATGGCCGAGAGCCCGATGTGCGATTCCTGTGCGTGCGGGGAGACCATCGAGCACCTATTGTGTACCTGCCGCCGCCACGATGTACAACGCCTCTCTCTGCGGGAAACTTTGCACCGACTGGACTTACGACCGTTCACCGAGGCAACAAAGATACTCGGACCGTGGCCACACCCGTCACTGGCACGAAAAGCGAATCGTGCATTACTGCAATACTTGAGGTGCACCGGTTTAAGAGACCGTTTATAGTGTCCCTGTGCATAGTGCCCACCCACACGCACTCAGTGCTCACTCTCTCCCTTTTTCCTTTTTCTATTCCCCTTTTCCCCACCCTCAGTGTAGGGTAGCAAACTGGGTGCTCTTCTGGTTGACCTCCCTGCCTTTCCTGTCCTTGCTTTCTCTCTCTCTCTCTGTATAGGTTGGCAGTTTACAGATACTCGTGTAGTTTGTCAGAATTGTAACCACATTACAGTACCGAACCATTAGTTACGCGCGAAAAAATCACCCTCCTTTTTTTTTACAGTCATCTTGCTGCCACTTGAAACAGACGTGAACACTGCTCTGGCTCTGAACTACGGGCCGAAAATGCCTAACAACACTAGCAAGGTAGTACCGATTTGAATTCATAGCTTGAGTCTTGAATACCGAATACGTTGCTGCTCAAAATAAAAGGGAATCTAAAACAATTTTTATCACAGCTAAATGAAAACTCCAACTGCCAGTGCAGTTCTGCACAAAAAATGGCTCCTTTGACTTTAGTATATATACCTTCTAGGTATGACGCATATGTATTTATGTGCGTCCATCTATTTGTGTGTTGCAGTTACAAGCAACCGAGGATACAAGTGATTTCATGGTGTATAAAAAAGCATGCCATCAAAAATTGCGCGTCATGGAGTTGTTTTCAATGTATTGCAGTGCACAAAATAGTGATTTTTTATCAATTAGGACAAGATATATCTCACTAGAATAATTATACCTTCTCTTCAATAGCTGTAGTTATTTCACTTTATTATATGCTCCATGGTTCTCTAATCGATGAATTTGAAACTGTATTGCGACAGGTTTTTTCCCCAAAATTCGTCAAAGGAGTATAGCCGTCGACGTTGTGTAGGAATATTCACTTATGTGCATGAGAACGCAAGACAAAGTTTTGTTATCACTACAAGAACGCCAATTTTCTTTCTTTCTTTCCAGATCATTTGTTTTATTATCTCGCAGCTACAGAAATTAAACCAACGTTCGCTTATAGTTCGTGACAGAGGACCTAAGGATCTACTCATAGTTATAACATTGATACTTCGCTTCGCAACTTTTCCTACTGCAGAGCAGCCCTATCACAGGCATACAGAAAAGTAAAAAAAAATCGAGAAAAAAGAACGGAAGCATCCCTTCTGGCTATTCAAGTTTATTTGTATAAGATGTGAGTTTCAGTTGGTCATGCGATACCGAGTTGGCCGCTTCTAGAGGGATATCAAAACATTAGCAGCTTTATGCTTTGCTAATCCTTTACAAAGAAACCTCATTCCCCCATCTTTCGCACAGTACACCACGTGCTCACCTTGTGGCTGCGATTTCCTAATCGTTTTACTTGCGTAAACAACGGAATATATTAAGGGTACACCACGAGTGGTAGCTGTAAAGAGTGCTAACCAAAACGACTGTAGCAATGTGAAAGAAAAGTAACCGAATGAAGTGCTGTAGCACTTCATCTACATCAGCAACGCACGGAACAATGACGACAAAGGGCTGTGATGGTTTCAGTATGTAACACATTGGTTGCAATGAACAGACGAAGTTGCTTGTTCAACCTTTACTTTACATCCTTTCCACCATCGTCGCTCTACATTTCATAGTCCTGAGGCTGGAAGATTTTGGCACACGAAGAAATAACTGTCTACATGACGTGCTTGCTAAGGCACATACAGATCGGATAATATACTGGTTGCACCTTACATCGACATCATATGCGTACAGTTCCTTCCACCTGCGCATTATGACGTGGTTCTGTCACGGTTGACTTTCTAGGGGCTTCTTCCGGTCGTCGAGTGACGCGACTGGTTCTTGACTACTGTCAAATGCTCCTCATCCTGTTCATTTTTTGTTGAACGGTTGAGGCAGGATTGCGTATTTTCATTTGTTTCCTCAAATAGAGTGAAAGCGATGCGATACCAGTGGAAATAATAAAATTGCGGTAGCACATACGTTTTCTTAGTTTACCACTCAGCTGATTGTTTATCAAAAGAACTGGTATTGTCAAGTTGCCACAAAGGAGGCCCTTCAAGGTAGTGTAATATGACTTTTGCATCAAACATACGGGCACACAAAGTTCATATTTGCACATAGCACTCAGTGCAAACGTTTCCCAGTAAAGATTACGGGTGCTCAGGTGAGGTAAGACGCAGCAGTTCCTGTCCGAAGCGAACCACGCACAGTTAGGATGCCTGAAGAGGAGCGCGAGTATGAGGAGCGACGAAAGGAACATCAACGTCAATATGCACCAAGGTATCCTTCTCAGGCTCAGCAAGACCAAGCTTAAGGCCACGTCACATTGGTCTTTCGGATCAGTACCTTTCACAGCTTCACAGAGGAGACAGCAGTGTGTGGATTGCAGCCCATATTTGTCGTCACTTTGGGGCATCACTCAAAAACTGATAGCAGGCTAATTGTGTAAGGACACCTTCACTATCCGTGTGCTTTGCATGACCTGTAAAGTTAGCGCAGGTGGTCGCGGCCATGATGTTGTCTTGAGTAACTTCGAATTTAATTTCTACCTTGTATTCTACCGCTCTACTGCTAACCGAAAAGTGAAGTTTCACCAACGTGGCCATATTCCTACAATGGCAGATATTTAAACACGAGCTTAGAACGATAAACAATGATGAAGCTTTTATAAAAGTCTTCCAACATATAGCACCAGGTTGGTGTAATTTTTGTAGGAACTAATGTATACTTTCAACCTGTGTTCAAGAAGCATGGCGTCAAGTCCTTTTGCAGGCAACGGACACTCTCAAATACGAAAGTTTTCAGGTAAAAGAAAAGAGGCGTTGATTTCTAGAGCACCTGCTATGCAGGCACTCGTGCGCAGACGAATCGTGGCATGCATTATTCAAGAAGAATATTCCCACAAATTTAGATGGCAGTGGTATCAGTCATTCTGTTTTGTTAATTAAAGCATTCCACATTATTATACAATTCTACATTTGCGGAATAACCGAATTGAATTGATGACAATAAATAAAATTATATCATGGCTAAGTTAAGCGAGGAAGACAGTCAGTGCGCAGGAAAGGGTACTGATGTAAGGAAAAACGTTCCGGACTCGCTTTGGTTGAACGAAGGTGAAAGTGCAGGACCTGATTTCAGTACTGCATAAATAGCCCAGCAATGTTGTACCTCATTGCCTCCAATTGTACACAGTCAATCGATGCTCGTAAATATTGGACTTAGTCAACTTTGTGTTGTTGGGATTTGCTGCGCTAATTACGTGAACAAGCTATTGGAAAACTGATTGCAAGAAAAGCCGACTCGTATTTACTCGTCAATGCGAAAGGAGTACTCACTGTCGCTGCTTTGTTGTACTACTTTTACTTAGAATAGTTTTGCGTACGCATCCTTCAGGCGAACAGCTTGAGAATATTTCACTTGCTCTCCAATACGGTTTCGGCTCGTCACTATGCACGCGATTTGAAAAGCATGGAAGCCTGATGTTGCGATGACTCAAAAGTTTGGCACGTTTTCTAGCAGAAACATTATTTTAAAGTGTCTTTGTTCTTGGCTACTGCAGTAATATATCATGGTTGCTAATTAATGTAAAATTAAATGGAAAGATCAACTGCGGTACTGGAGAGGGCTGCGCCTGAGACATCGGTACTTTGTAATTTACGCTGTGGCTATATTTGGCCGGACAACTATTTGCGTCACTTCGCACTGGGTAGTCTCTCTATTCTTCACTATTCAGTCTTAGTGTATTCTTTATTTTCTGGGAAACATGCTTTCTTTTGTGAAATTTTAATGGTGTTTTATGTCCATCGTTTTCTGAGTGTAGCTGTGGCATTACCTTTCAAGGAAGCAAAGCGAGAACTTGGTCTTTCGAAAAGAGAATGGCTGAAACTATATTTTAACGCGTAGCATTCATTATAGAATATACTCAGCGTGCTTCCCTTCAGCGGCTTCCTGCAGTACTATTAAACGGTTTGACGTAATAGTTCTGCGGAAACCCGCAAGGTAGAAGGAAGTAATTGATAAGGAAAAATGAGTCATCTACCTAATAGTAGCAAATGCTACAAAGGAAACCCATATGTGTTCCTCGAAAGAAAAGCCTCACAGTTGAAGATAATTTCGTCCCGGACCAGGACGAATTTTTCTTCAACTGTGAGACTTTTCTTTCAAGGAACCCATATGGGGTTTCTTTGTAGCAATTGCTACGATTAGGTGGATGTCTCATTTTCCTAATGTAATTAACGGTTTGTTCATGGTTGTGTTACCTCTACTACTCTAATAACGATAAAGATGAAGATGAACGCACCCGAAAATGTTAAATACGAATTTATAGAGAAACATATTATGTGGAAGACAGTGCGGCACAGTTGTAATAAACAGCGGCAGAATAACTTATTGAAACGTGCCTCCGAGAAATTTACAATCAAGTCATCATGACCTCAAATGCAGCGAACTTGAAGTAATGCTAACATATTATTTATTTTGGTGATGATGTCAGCTCAATGAATAAAAAGGCTACAGAAACCTAATATTGTCTCCGTATCCTAATAACAATATCTTAGGCAAGCGTAGATGTTCTCAAATACCAGCGCACAAATTTTTACAAAAGTTAGCATCGTAACACATAATTAAAACTACAGAAATATTTTATGCCAAAATTAACATTATCAAGAAATAATGGCCGGAAGGGAAGTTTTCACATATCACCATGGCAATTAATAATAATCATTTCGCTTATGAAGGATCAAATTATTTCCAAAAATTTTCACACGTGTAATGACTTACTGTATGAGAGAGCGCATGCGTTCATGTATTAGAAGTATTTCTTATATAGCCAGTGCCAATCTCATGCTACACTACAGTAGAAAAAAGAAACATGACAGGACATCCTATGAGGCAACATATGCTCTTTGTTGTTGCTCCGTGGAGATGCGCGAAATGCATTAAAGGGGCCATTGTCGAAAAGCATGGAAGGTCGTGCAAAACAAGCCTTTTGGTCAACGGCGCCTTTACACTGCTTCCTAAACAACAACAAGTGTCAATTACAATGATAATACACTGCTGCTCTTCCTAATTCTGAGCGCAGATTTCTCCCTAAGGTTATCGAACTGAGGTTGCACTTGATGACAAATATAATGTCTCATTCATTAAAAGAGATGTCTGTTGAATGCGCGGGCAGGAGTAATGGCCGTCTTTGATATATGTCCCTATAGCGAAATAAAGCAAACCACGTTAACGCTATTGGGTCAATGCTCAGGGAAGTATACTCATAGCTTCAAGTAGGGGTTCGTGCTATCCGTTCGCCAAGCCACGTATTTGCTAGTCAGATAGCATGAAGTGCAAAACATGTAAATGTCACGCTTCACACTGCTTTTCTACAATACGCACGGTATTCGGAAGAAAATATGTGCCGACAAAATACTTGACATTTCCGCTGACATCTCCCTGTTTTATGCGGGGGAAAAGTATAGTGCGACATTAGTAAAAGCTAGGATGGTTTCCGGGCAGTCAGGAAATCATACTTATTTTTTTTTCAGATTTAAAGTATGGTTCTTAGGAACGGAAACAATTATTTTTTACCATCAAAAATTTAACCACAGCCTAACGCCGCTGTATATGTTCTGAGAACGAAAGTTAGATTGTGTCTCCCACTTTACCAAACGCTTCGACTGCTGCTTAGCTGTTGAGAAGTAGAACAGTAAGTATACGTCACCTCTTTTGTGCCAAAAGCACAACATACAACTTACAGAGAAATAGATACGATACAGAGAGAACAATGCACTATATTACTTACTATTTATTATTCAGCAAAAGTACTCGAGGTTTATGAGTTATTCCTTAATGGGGTAACAGGAACAAAGCTTGGAAAATTTTTGAACAATATGGGTTATTCTCCGACTAATCTTACAAAGGAAAGATTCTAGTGTTTTTACCACTGCTTAATAATCTGTGTGTGGATTAAAACATTTGCCTTTTTCAAAGTAATTCTAAGCCCGTAAGAAATACTCCTGTAAAACACAACCTTTCGCTAGCTTGTAGGTTAACATTATTTAAAGGTCTCAAAGTGAAAGAACTCATTGCTTTGGAAAAAAATTATCGGGAATATAAGGCGCAAAATATGCATTAACAAGGCATATTTTCCAACAGTAGATAGATCTGAAGGTACGATTGCGCCATTCTGCCGGGTTTCTTTTGCAAAAGTCACGTAGCGCATGCACTTGACCTTGCAAAGGCTTAAGTTCGCCTGAAAAAGCATGCGCTAAATAGACCATAGAAGATGCCATTATCATTTACTTACAGATTATCACCTTTGGCTAAGTTACTATTACATACTTTTGCTGCCTTTTAGTGGTTATATTTTTACTTTAAATTCAACCTGAAATGGGGTAATGATGATTTGCTCTTTTGTTATGTTGGAAACGAATGACCTGTAACGCAGATGGCGTGGCTGTTGCGTTTGTATGGAGGTAACTCTCCATGCCTAATAACCAGCGCTTTCAATTTTCTTCGCAGGAAAAGTCATGGCATCTATCACCTATATGCTTATGCTTGCTGTTCTTATTTTGGGTACGTTACCACTACCTTTCAACTTAGCGTGAAAAGCTCACTACTATGTTCAGTGGGTTGCAAAATATACTTGTATAGCAAGTCTATCATTTCTGCGTAAAGAAAACGTAATATTTTTAGGGACGGAGCAGGCAGAGAGGGACAAGAGAGTGCTTGCCATTTCTAAGAAGAATTGCCCTCCGATGGCGTTGAACGATGTGACAGCTTCAACAGTAGGCCTCACTTTCTTCAAAGAGATGCAGTCACGGCACACTATTGCCTTATCTCGCTTTTGTCAACGGGAGTAAGTAGTCCCGCAGTGAGTTGTCTACTTTCAATGTGAAAAAGAAGGCTATTTTGAAGCCCACAACGTGCATACGAATTTACGAAAGGGCAAAAATTGTATTTACAAGACTTGGGTCTAGAAGGTGTAGGACACACAACATGGGCTTCTTATGAAGAAAGCTTCACGGTTCAACGGAACTTGGACCAGCACAAACATTTCCTCGTGTGCAATGCTTCCTTTTTAAAAAGAACAACTCGCTTTGGATTTCCTTTGTACTGTCGGGCTACCGTCGGCTGGATACAAATACAAATAATTAATTCGTTCTTTCGTTAGTAAAACGATCGGGCATCCTTTAGAAGCTAATTTTACCAGGAACTTGAGGAGGCGGCGGCCAACATACGGCATATCAAAGAACCAAAGCATATACTCGATAACCGCTCTCCTCATAGGAAACCTTTATGGGCCTGAATGCATTTTATGTGCTCTTTTAGTAAAAATTGTATATTAATTCCCAGTGTTTAACTAGGAATTTATAAGCAATTTCCATCGAAATTTTCAATAAGCTGTAGTTTTAGTCCCATATTTTATGTGGTTGCTTTGTGTATTTTGTTTACATTCTCTTTGGTATCAGTTAAGCCAGCTTTCTTTTTCTCCATAGTAAGTTGCTACGTACATTCCGTGTCTATATTGTTCTCCTTGTTCCTGCTTAAGAACTTCCAGTAGCTCAAGCTTTGCGCTCAATACTTTTTCGCTAGCATCACTTTCTTTCATCATGCAGAAGAAAGTGCGGTGACTGTCGCCTCTCCAGTGTTCAGAAATATTGTAAAGTCGCCCTCTTAGTCGAGGCACGCGCATCTCCAGATGTCATTTTCGCTTCACGCGGATTCCGGCACATCAGTCAGTGGAAGAGAGGAAGCGCCATCCAATTACACACAGATTTAGTGGACTGTAAGTATTGCGCCTGCCATAAAGAAGGTAACTTGCACAACTCTGATGCAATCGTGCTCTTTGCTCACATGTCAAAAATCACGCGTACAGGAATTATTGCGCTACCGTAGCGAGATCTTCCAGGAATGTCTTTATTGTTGCTTGATATTATCACCTTTAAGAAATAGCACTGGTTTATTTATGTGTACTGAAGGGTTATGTTCGTTTCATGTACACTCAATAGTACATGTTTCTGCATTTGGTGAATTTCATATAGTTTACATCTGTAAATGATGCCCACTAACTTCGACTACAGGCTCTATAGTTGGGGTGTATTTTTATTGCTATAATTAGGCAAAGTAAAATGAAATCCTTGAACAAATGAAATTTAGTTACTACCATTTGTCTCATATCACTGCTCACAAAGTATGCGAAACATAAAAAAAGAAACATCAGTATTCCCTGAGGTATTTTCTCAGGGGCGCTCCACGTTTACCGAAAGGTACCTGGTCATAGCGCACCCTTGATGAGCCCACTACAACATAATCCCCTACAAAAAGTTCGGAAAGTAAATTCAAAGCAGATGATACGCTTCAAGTACGGACGTATCAAATAAAGGCGATAAAATATTCTACGAGAGCACGTAGTAGTCTGTTTCATTCTTTTATTGGTTCATTTTGCTTCTTCCCAGCAATGCTGCTTCATGCTACAAGTCAAGTCCATGGCATGATGCGGCTTCCCCGTGCTGCATCGGATGCTACTGGATGGCGTTCGCATGATCGCTCGGACGATGCATCCGAGCGAGAAGCTTGAAATCCTGGACGCAGACCTGGCGTTTCAGGCATCTTCTGCGATTGGCATTTATTCGCTTTGAAATAAATACTGAACGTTTCTCATTTCAATGTTTTGCTACCTAATCAATTTCGCAGTCCTCACTGTTCGTTTTCGCCCCTATGCCAGGAAACAGAATGCTAAATTTTAATACACCGCAAAATAAACGGTTACCTGTGCTACTTGTTTGATAGAAACTGGCCGAAGATGCCACTGAGGATTTTTCTTCCTCGCAGGTCAGCAGCAAATTTTGAAATTCACGGGTCGTTCGTTCGTGGACAGCGTAGAAATGCGTATTCAAGACAGAGTCGCTCTAAACGAGTTATCAGCACTTTTCCGTATCCTGTATGCTTCCAGCGTCTCACTTAGGCCGATCGCAGAGATGGTGAACATAAAAATCTTGGGTGATATGTGCTACTAGGTGTGCGTCTCTCGCGCCACTGATCGCGGTGATGTTTCCAATACGTAGAGGCGTTCATGTTGCTCTACATTTTTTTCATTGACACTTTTCATCTAATTACGATAAAGCAGATGTTGAACAATTGAACAAAGTCGAACTTTGTCAACGTTGGTCACGGGCCAGCATTTGCTGTTGCGAAGTTTCTATGCAACGCTTCTTGCCTAACATACCCGCATTGTCATAAGCCATCTCGGTATGTTCTTTCGCAGTGTTCTGAAGAAAATCTCGTTTGCGTCGTTTGCCGGGCGTCTTTAGCTCGGGACCGGCACTCGCCGACAGTTTCTGGCTCGGTGGGCTCGAGCTCGGCCTGCGGTTTCTCGCGTTACGGCTCCGTCCTTCTCGCTCTGCCCTTAGAATCTCCATTGCCAGAGGAACCCGGTGCGCCCACAGCGCATACTGAGCCCCTTGCACGTGCCAGAGGAGGCGAACCCGGCGTGCACTCATCCACCCTACTCCTCCGCGACACTTCACCTGTTTCGCCTCGCACCAACTCCACCACGCGCTCCTCCACATTTTCCCCGGCACGCACTCCTCTTCCCCAACTCCAGCGCTCTCTTCCCTCTCTCAGTTCGTCCATTAACGTGCCCATCCAGTTGCGGGCATTTCGCGCAATGTGTTTCTGCTTAACTTCCTTTCATAATCGTATTCGCATTAAGCAGTGGCAAGGAGCACTTGACCCAAAACACAGTTCGCAAGAACGTATGGTTGCAATTACATTTCTCTTGAGAAGTTGAATTAGGACTGCAGCTCAGTCGATCACCTACAGCTATAAACATAACAGGAAGTGAAACCGAATTGTTCCTATCTGTTCGTTGTGGAAAAATTTCACACGCGTAAGATGAGCAGAACAGGAAGTGGAACCGAATTGTTCCTGTCTGTTCGTCGCAACAGAATTTTACACCCGTAAGGTGGTTAAATATTCATGGCATAAAGGGCAGCGTTCTTTTCAAAAGCATATATACCCCCCCAAATATGTTAGAACTGAGTTAACGTGTTTTGAAACTTGCGTGTAGCGTGGGAATCGTTAAAACACTACCGAAAGCTATGAACGTATTGCCTCGGCCCACGTGCCCTACACTTTGGCCGCATAGTATTTTGAGCCACTTGTCGATCCAGTTCGTGATGGCCCCTCCAATTAATTTCAATTAACTTTCGGTTTAATTATAGCGGGAATATAACGGTTGGTTTTGGTGGCTGTTGAGATTGAAATTGCACTTCAGCCACGCTTATAAGCTAATTTGCAGTTCATTTCTACACTTTGGTCGGCCCACACGAGCTGCTTCCTCCCTAGATATTACGTATTTGGTCCCAAAGAAGAAGATTAGGATGCAATCGAGAAAATTTTTGGTAACCGTCGATTCGGAACTGTGTCAAACACCACTGCAATATCTAGGAAGAGGGCATCACGTGGAATTCCAGAACAACATTACAGCTTACTACGTTCATAAATAGAGTTAATCGGTGTCGCGACATATACCTATTCCGAAGGTATGTTAGAGTAGAGCAATATCATATTTACCCATCTTGTGCGCGCTGATCGTACGCAAAAAGTCATCTACACAACGAGCAAGAAATGCATAGCTTCCCGTAAGACGACACTTCTCAGCCTCTGGGACCAGGTGGAAGCCATTCCGCACCTATGAACAGATCCCCCAACATAATTAAATGTTCCATAATTAAATGGTGTGCGGGAGCAACCTATACTTCCTTACACAGTCTCCTGTTTTGGCCCGTTACGCTAGACCACACATCCATCCTTACAAAGTGGGCCAATCGTCAAAGAAAACTGATTTATAGCAAGCACATATGTTTGCTCCGAGGGGCAACAGTAGCTGACAGCGCTTTCCCGCCTTAAGAGTGGTGGCTCTTGCAACGCTACATGCCTGGAAGTAATTGGCCTGCTATAAAAGCTCATTTTCGTGAGCAAGTGGTCAGATAAGTGTTACTCGCTCGTGAGTTATGCTTCTGAGAGGGTGAAATCTGATAAAGAATCAAGCCCTTTCGATTACTTTCTTTCGAGATATAGTAGCGTTACATCATGTGCGTGAACATAAAGGTCAACTCAGTACATAATGTAGGACGCCGAAGATAGTCCGACTTTCCTATCTCCTTTTATCGTTTTTTATTGTAAATGACATTATTTGCACGATACATCACTGACGCTCTTCATTCTAGTACTTTGTGTAATTATTACTTTAAAGCTTTTGTATGTAAAAGGTTTTAAAGGAATTAGGAACGATACACTTAGAAGAGGACATGGAATTTGATGCCCCTATTTGTAGTTAACAAAGACAGCATGTAGAAATTGAAAAACGCTTGCTTCCATAGGTTTTACGATAATACCACAACTTTTACCAGTACATGATTGTTCTCGTCTGTTTAAGTACCATCGATCATCTTTCGCACTACCTAGCAAACTCACAAAAGCGAAGCTTTCCTCAGTACGAAAAAATTGAAGTTTAAGTAGTGAAAGATGTAGCAACGCCGTTTTGTAACTCCACATTAAGGGTAAACAGAAACCAGTATGTAAAGGAATATCGGCTGATTTGACAGAAGTGGACAACACAAATGCGAGGAAATTCGATTTTCCCCTTCGTACCTTGGAGCAATAGAGTCAAATATTCTCCAAGGTGCTTCAGAGTTAAATTACTCACGCTAGGCTGCTTAAAAATGTCATTCATTGTGAAATCCAATAATCACGTGCCCTTTGGCTCGCACTACTATAAAATATCGTTTGCGATGAAGTTTCTCCCAACTACTGCCAACGCTCAAGCTCGACCTCTTCCCGAACAGAGACTTCACCCCACGTTCTTGGGAGCCTGCATGTAACTTCGTACGGCACTCATGACTTACGGTGCATACAACTTCGTATGGCTATGTGCACTAGTAAACAGTTGCTCAGTACCAACACTCTGAGTGGTGTTTCTATGTGGTGGCTGTATTTTTGATTATGGTAACTTAAACGGAAAATCATCTATCTGAATGCGATTAGAGATGCAGCGTCCACGCTCTGCTCCGCAAAGAAACACATTACAACCGTCGCGTGTAAGTAGGGGCAGAACACGTCCCATAAAATTGCGGTAAACATGATAGGCTTCATTTTTTGCACACATATTGATCGAAGTTTCTGTTTCACTGTGCCTGCATTAACGACAGAGTATTCTCAGAGTAAGAATATGTACGAAAGAGCAAAAGGTTTGTGGAAAGAATATTATAAATGATTGCAGCAAAATTACGGGAGCCGAAGCATGAAATTACGTAGACCATCTTTGAAACACCGATGCTCTCACACGTACAGTTCACTGTGTAGCAGAACCATGTAGCATGGCGCCACCCAGCTAAGCATCAACCACGATCCACGCGCTACCTATTGCGTCAAATCTGTTGTGTTTATATTGCTACGGAATAGTATTACCAATGACGAAGAGGCGAGCAGTAAGAAGACGATGACGACGATTGGAGGCTAGCGCGGGCTGTTGCCTCTTAGCCAAGTGCGGCGTATTACGTTGTAAGTATACTTGTATATAGCTTTTCATCTGCGTCTTCTTGCGTAACATATCTGGTGGCGGTGGACATTCCCTGTACCTCGTCACGGAGCTTCGCAGTGGACGGTACGTCGAGCCTACCTTCATGTCTCCCGGCGATGACAACTCGACTCAGCCGCCTCCGACACCTGCTGCCACTTCGACGACCTACATCACTCTCCCTGCTCCTCGTGATCCTGGCGTATTCTCGGGCAAAGATTGGGGAAGACATCGAGGACTGGATCAGCCTGTACGAACACGTCAGCCGCAATAACCGGTGGGACCCTACTATCATGCTCGCCGACGTTGTCTTTTACCTCGGTGGCACACCTCGAGTTTGGTTTCGGACGCACGAAGAGAGTTTACCAGTTAGGATTCGCTCAAGCAAAAGCTCCGAGACTTGTTCGGCAACCCCTACGGTCACAAACTTGCCGCGCAGAAGGCGCTTTCCGGCCGTGTGCAGACGTCAACAGAGCCCTATGTCACGTACATTCAGGACGTCTTGGCTCTGTGTCGCAAAGTTGATGCACGCATGACTGAGTCAGACCAGGTATCCCGCATCCTCAAAGGCATTGCCGATGACGCCTTCAACTTGCTCGTATTCAACAACGTCGCGACGGTGGATGCTGTTATAAAAGAGTGCCGCCACCTGGAACTCGCTAAAAGCCGACGTATCGACTAGCAGTTTGCCCGTTTGCCCAACACCCCAGCGGCATCTTCCTGTGCTGACGCTCCTCGTCCCAACAACACTGGCGATATTACCAAGATCGTCCGGCGTGAGATTGAGGCCGCCTATCCAGCTGCCTTCGACTCCAGCCCCACCAACGCACCTGCAGTCACGGTTTCCCTGATCCAGGCAGTTGCCCGCCAGGAGTTCGACAACATGGACCTTCACACCATCTGCTCGGCCCATCGCCCTGATAGCCATCCGGCTTCTTCGATTTCGCCCCGTCCCGCATCTTCTTACCCACCACGTTTCTGCGACCCATCTGAATGGCGCACTGCTGACGACAAGCCCATTTGTTTTCACTGCCGTCGCATCGGGCACATTTCTCCGCACTGTCGAAGTCGCTGGACTTCCCCGACCCGGTCTGCTTATACTGCCTACTCTCGCCCCTCAGGTGGCCCTTCTCGTCCCTATGCCGCATGCTCCGATAATGCCGCCACTGACTCTCCTGCGCCGAACCGCCCCTATTCTCGTTCACCTTCGCCCCAACGACGACAATCGCGCTCTCCCCAGTCCCGTCGCTCCTATTCGCCGACTCCCTTCGGACGCAGCTCCCAGCCGGAAAACTAGATGATGCAGCGCCTCGAGGTGACGCTGCATTGCTCCCTACGCCGCCAAACCCTCTACTGATGTTGCCCACACATCTGAACCTTCTTGACGTGCAAGTCGACGGTGTTCCTGTATCTGCTTTTATAGACACTGGGGCGCATGTGTCGGTAATTAGCGCTGACCTTCGTACCCGCCTGAAAAAAATAATCACACCTGCCAAGACGCATGTTGTCCGTGTCGCCGATGGCGGAACAGCCCCCGTAATTGGTATGTGTGCCTCCCGTGTCTCCTTCGCCGATCGCTCCACAATTGTGCTATTCACAGTCATCGCCCACTGTCCCCACGACATCATCCTTGGCTTAGACTTCCTCTCCGCACAATCTGCTCTCACCGACTGTTCCGCCAGTACTCTCCGCCTTGACCTGCCTGTTCTGGATCCCGCTGAACCACACCCCAGTCGCCTCAGTCCGTCGACTTCGTTCGCTTGCCACGTACGGCACTGACTTACGTTGACCTAGTGTCATCCCCACCAGTGCCCTACGGTCATTATATCGCGGCTCCTATGCAAGACGTCCTCCTTTCACACGGGATCACGGTACCTCATACCGTTTTATCTATTACGGCTAATTGCGTCTGCCTGCCAGTGGTCAATTTTGGCTTGACGACACAAGTGCTGCCACGCGGTATGTCTCTGGCCCAGCTTTTCTCTTTCGAGGATCACTCAATAGCATCTATTGAGGTAGACGACAATTCAGCCAATCCTCCTCTACCATCGCAGTCGACAACTTGTACAATCGCCGACTTACAGAAAATGATTGCGCCCGACATGCCGTCCGAGCACGCTCGTGAGCTCTGCCGCATTCTGTTTTCCTACAACGATATTTTTGACTTTAACGATCGTCCTTTAGCCCAAACGACAGCTGTTAAACATCGCATTAATACCGGCGATGCCCCTCCTATTCATCGCCGCCCGTATCGAGTGTCCCCGGCTGAGCGTCAAGTTATTCACGCAGAAGATCGCAAAATGCTTGCCAAGAACATCATAGAACCGTCATGTAGTCCATGGGCGTCACCTGTTGTACTGGTAAAAAAGAAGGATGGCTCACGGCGCTTTTGCGTGGATTATCGGCACCTTAACAGGGTTACCAAAAAGGACGTGTATCGCCTACCTCGGATCGATGACGCCCTTGACTGCCTCCATGGTGCTCGCTACTTCTCCTCTATTGACCTCCGCTCCAGCTACTGGCAGATTGCCGTGGATGATCTCAACCGCGAGAAGACTGCTTTTGTAACTCCGGATAGTCTTTATCAATTCAAAGTGATGCCGTTCGGTCTATGTAACGCTCCTGCCACTTTTGAACGCATGATGGACTCCCTTCTTCACGGTTTCAAATGGTCCACATGCCTGTGCTACTTGGACGACGTTATAGTATTCTCCCCAATGTTCGCTACGCACCTCGAGCGCCTCTCGGCAGTCCTGGACGTTTTTCGTCGCGCT
This sequence comes from Dermacentor variabilis, assembly GCF_050947875.1. Lineage (NCBI taxonomy): Eukaryota > Metazoa > Arthropoda > Arachnida > Ixodida > Ixodidae > Dermacentor > Dermacentor variabilis. The sequence continues at coordinate 85,903,902 of NC_134575.1, forward strand.
GGTCTGCAACTGAACGCATCGAAGTGCCAATTCGGCCCTCGCCAGATTACCGTCCTTGAGCATCTCGTTGACGCGAACGGAGTGCAACCGGACCCAGGCAAGATCCATGCTGTTACGCACTTCCCTGTTCCGAAGTGTGTCAAGGATGTGCGCAGCTTCATCGGCCTTTGTTCCTACTTCCCCCGTTTCGTGAAAAATTTCGCGGCCATAGCACGACCACTAACCGAGCTTTTGAAGAAAGACGCCCCTTTCCAGTGGGGCGATAATGAGGCCTCTGCACTCTCGCATCTAATCGACGTTCTCACAACGCCTCCCGTTCTGGCCCATTTCGATCCTTCTGCGCCTACCGAAGTCCGTACTGATGCCAGCGGTCACGGAATTGGCGCAGTACTGGCACAACGCCAGCGCGGCAATGATCGTGTTATCGCTTACGCCAGCAGGCTCCTCTCACCCTCCGAGCGCAACTATTCCATCACTGAGCGTGAGTGTCTGGCCCTAGTTTGGGCGGTTGCGAAGTTCCACCCATTCTTATATGGGCGACCTTTTTCCGTTGTCACAGACCATCACGCGCTTTGCTGGTTATGCTCACTGAAGGATCCTACAGGAAGACTTGGTCGCTGGGCCTTACGCCTCCAAGAATATTCACCTACAGTCACCTAAAGTCACCTACAAATCTGGCCGAGTACACAAGGACGCTGACTGCCTGTCTCGTTACCCGGTAGACGAGCCTGACGCCGCCGACAGTACTACTGCCAACGGCATTTTCGCTGTGTCTGCCTTCGCTAACATCGCCGATGAGCAGTACCGAGAACTACCGCTGCGAGCACTCATCGAGCGTCTGCGCTCTACACCTACCGACGCATCCGCTCGCCGATATGTCATCCAGGGCGGCATTCTGTACCGAAGTAACTTCCTCCCTGATGGCCCTGATCTTCTTCTTGTCGTGCCAAAACATCTATGACAGACTGTGCTCTTTGAGATGCATGACGCACCCACTGCAGGACATCTTGGCGTAACCCGCACGTACGACCGCGTCCGCCGCCGCTTCTATTGGCCTGGTCTCGCTCGCTCCGTCTGACGCTATGTTGCTGCCTGTGATACCTGCCAGCGTCGGAAAACACCTCAGGTGCTACCTGCCGGTCATCTCCAGCCGATCACTGTCCCCGTGGAACCGTTCTTTCGTGTTGGATTAGACCTCCTCGGTCCCTTTCCAACGTCATCCTCTGGGAACAAATGGGTAGCCGTCGCAACTGATTACGCCACCCGATACGCTATCACGCGGGCTCTCCCTACCAGTTGCGCCACTGACGTCGCGGACTTTCTCTTGCGTGACATTATCTTACTTTATGGCGCCCCGCGACAGCTGCTCACTGACCGTGGTCGTAACTTTCTCTCAAAAGTTATAGCCCACATTGTACGTTCCTGCTCCACTCAACACAAGCTGACTACCTCATACCATCCTCAAACCAATGGCCTGACAGAGCGGTTAAGCCTTACTCTTACCGATGTGCTGTCCAAGTACGTTTCCAAGGACCACCACGACTGGGACATTGCCCTTCCTTACGTCACATTTGCTTATAATTCTTCCCGGCACGACACCGCAGGATTTTCTCCCTTTTATCTACTCTACGGTCGCGAACCGACCTTGCCCCTTGACACGGCACTTCCTCCTGCTTCGATCTCAACAAGCGAACATGCGCGCGACGCCATCGCCCTCGCCGACCATGCACGCCAGCTTGCCCGTGCTCGACTGACGGACTCGCAAACCACTCAGCAGCGCCAGTACAACGCCCGCCACCATGACGTACAGTTTTCGCCTGGTGCGCTCGTGCTCTTGTGGTCGCCCTCTCATCACGTCGGACTTTCAGAAAAGCTCCTTTCGCGATACACAGGGCCCTACCGCGTGCTGCGCCAGGTGACGCCTGTGACGTACGAAATTGCTCCTGTGAGCTCAACCTCGTCATCTACTCTGGCATCTAGTGATGTCGTGCACGTCAGTAGGCTCAAGGCCTACTACACTGCTTCCAAGTCCGGCCTTTAGACGCTCCGGGACGGCGCTTTTGCCGCCGGGGATAGTGCTACGGAATAGTATTACCAATGACGAAGAGGCGAGCAGTAAGAAGACGATGACGACGATTGGAGGCTAGCGCGGGCTGTTGCCTCTTGGCCAAGTGCGGCGTATTACTTTGTAAATATACTTGTATATAGCTTTTCATCTGCGTCTTCTCACCTTAATCCCAGTAATAAACGCTGTTCATTACCCGACTGTCGGCCAGTTCACATAGTTGGAGCGGTGCCTTGCCGTCATGTCGGCCGCGTTAACGCTGTTTCCTCCTCTGAAACCTTTGAATGCCTCCGCCGACGCATGGCTTGGGCGGAATCCTCGAGAAGTGGGTTCGAACAATTTTGTATGGCTACTCAGTTGACAGACCACCCAAAGGAAGTGCAAGCCACAACCTTACTCGTTGTGCCCGTAAGTTTATTTCTAGTAGCGCTCCAACTAAAGGTCACAGAAGACTAAGGAATCATTACGCATGTAATGGAGCCTACTGAATGGTCTAGTCTCATGGTTACGGTTCAACGAAAAGGCAAAGTGCTCATCGGCCTGTATTGAGCAACACATAAAATTCCTACTGCGCAAAAATTGCCCCATGCCAACTCTTGATGACGTGCGCCGAGGCTTGTTGGCGCAAAGTTTTTTTCAACTCTTGATGCAGAATTTGGTTTCTAGCGAATTAAGCTGTCACATTCTAGTTCGAAGCTTTGCACGAAGAGCAGGCGGTATGGCCCCACCGCTTCCTCCAAATGCCTTTCGGCATTGCTTCCGCCCCAGAAATCATTCAGGCAACAATGCACCGCATCATAGAGGGACTGCACTGTGTCGCGATTGTCGTGGATGTTATTCTGCTGTGGGAGAAAGCGAGAGAAAACTACAACTTAGAGAAATTATTCAGTCGTTGCTGGGAACATATCTTGAGACTTGGGCTTGAAGCAGAACTTGAAAACATGCTCGTTCTTGCAGCCTGAGGTTCATTAATTGGGACGTATGTTTGCCACCGAATGCCTCATGGTGGACCGGCTATCCATCCAAGGAATTCTGGAAATGATAACACCTGAGAACGGTAAGGAACTGAAAGCTTTCCTTGGGAGAATGAATTTCGTACACCGGTTTATCCGCAACATGTCTTTCGTAACGGCCGCACACTGAACTTTGATACACAAAGATTTCACGTGCTTATGGACCAAAAAGCCGGAGGAAAGCTTGCACATGTTGCGCCAGTGTTTACAAACGGCACCGGTCTGTGGCCATTTTGACTCTATGAAACCAGTGACCTTATCAGTTGACGCGCGTCAGTTGGGCGTACGAGCAATCATTTTGCAAGATGGCCACGCCATCGCATTTTCTTTTAGGTCATTCACAGATACGCAGCAGAGATACGCGCAAATAGAAAGAAAACGCTTGGAATTGTACATGGCTGTACAAAGTTTCATCACTGTTTTTTTTTGTCAAAACCATGTAACAGCTGAAATTGAGCACCGACTGCTACTTTCGATATTTTCCAAACCACTACATCAGTGCCGACTACGCCCACAGCGCATGTATCTGACATTGCAGCGGTACTCTATCAACGTGATATACAAGCCTGGAAAGGAACTGTTCTTTGCCGATGCTCTTTCAAGATTTCCCAGCAAAACATGTATAGAAGAAATAGAGCGCTTTCAAGTAAACATGGCGCATTGTATTTAAGTATCGCAGCGCAGTTTGAACGACCTACTAGCCGCAACAAACGACGACAGCGCATTGAACAAGCTCCACGTATATGCAGAGAGAACGTGGCCGCTGAGAAGCCGGAAGTGTCCAAGCCCATCCTGCTTACTGGCCGTACCAAGAGGACTTCGTGTTCCGCAACAAGGTAACCGTACGCCAGTAAAAAAAAAATGGAAATGATTAGACTTCCTCACTCGGCGCATGCGGGGCAGAGAAAATGAAAGTGAGAGAATAATGGTCATGTACTGGCCCAACATGTTGAGTGATATTGAACTTCTTGCAAAGCTTGCAAGGTGTGCCAGAAACACAAGCTGAGGAACAGAAAAATGCCACTTTTGAGCTACGACGTTCCTACCTAGCCGCGGCACGTTGTTGGAATGGGCTTGTTTTACAATGGTGGACGCCAGTTTGCCTTAAATGTTCATTTAGAGTCTTTCCTTTTTGACGTTTGAGAAATTCCCAGAATGGGGCGCATGCTCACGGCATGGTGCTCGGATTTTTGTCCCTCCGTGTATTGCCAATGAACTTGTGTACTGATAACAGTCCGCCATTTAGCAGCGGAGACATCAAGGACTATCTGCGAAAACTAGATATTGCGTAGGTCACTTCAAGCCCATAGCATCTGCGTTCGAATGGATGACAGAAAGAGGGGTTCAAGAAGGGAAGCTTTTAAAAAAGTTCTTTAACATGTCTGACTTTTATGCAGCTTTGCTCGAGTGACGCTACACTCTCCGTGATGATGAGGTCAAGTCGCCTGTGCAAAGGCTGATGGGATGCCTGATCCAAACCCTGCTTTCCTTACCAAAAAGCCGCTTACATCACCTGAAAGTATCCAGCAGCATATTCCATGGACGACTTCACAACATACGCCACAACCAGAGAATCTGCTACAACCGTGCCAGCAGAAACATGCCACCTATATCGCGTGGCCAGGCAGTCGCTACGTACAACACCATCACGCGATGCTGGTGGCCAGCTGTCTTCCTGAAACCAGCTGACGAACCTCGATCTGCGGTTGTGCGAACGAGAGATTGTCAAGAAGTTCGTCGCACAAGAAAGCCCATCAGGATTGCAGACCTCCCGGATGCAGTGTAGCCCTTCAACCGGTTCCAGAAGAGTCCGCAGAACCTGTACAAGTGCTACGCCGAAGTGCAAGGCAACGACACGAGCCCTGCCGAGAGCCGCATACCGAGGGGCGTAAATAATACAAGTGTGAAAAGGAAGATATAGCAGAATCATGGAGAATGGCATCACCCAACTAAGCGTCAAGCACGACGCATGCGTGAGCTTTTACATCACATCTGTATTACCTTTATGATCGCCTTTACCCCTGCAATAAACGTTGTTCATCACCCGACTGCAGGCCCGATCACACGCTGGCCCTTGCTTTTTTGACCAAATCTAGCCAAAAACCAGAATACCCTTAAACAAAAACAAGTCACCGTTGAAGCCACGGTTGCTGCAGGGCTTCTTTAACGAGCAGAATCAAAGATACATTAACCGCGAGTGAGCAGTTCGGTGTTATCGTTTTGGGTGAATAAGATTACACAGCACGTGTTCCTGCGCACCCGCATAGTTTAAGGTTGTTCATCGCTTCATCCATTATGTACTGTGGAGCTTACCTAGTTTACGTAGATTCTTTCAAAATACAAGCCAGAATAACCAAGTGTATGTGTTATTAAATTCCGAAAATAAGAACCTTATGGGCTTAAAATACGTATTTTCGTTGGTAAATCTGAATGTACGGTAAGAAGTTTCTTTTGTATTTCTTGTTTTTATACTATATCTATGCAGTGCTTCAGTAGTGAGTGCACAAGCGAAATCATAACTCTAGTAATATTATAATTACACTATATGTAATAGGTGTCTTAATTTACAGGCTTGTGCTTACGGGAGTATATTGCATAATCTTATATACAGAAAGTGGAATAACTGTTAGGTCCATATGACTTAACAGATGCTCTTGCTTCTCTTGATGCTCGACATCGAGATACTCATAGATTCGTTGCTATCGCTAGAATTTAGGTGTACAGAAGCATTACCTTTTTATTCTTTCACCTACTCATAATGTTATCAGTTACATTGTGGCTCAGCACACATAAATAATTGCCAATGTAATTTTCCAATGTGATGAGAGTTGCGATTATGAATGCTTTGTTAATAATCAGAAAACTATATGCGCTGTTCAATTCAAGATCAAAGTATAGGCTTCTTCTTTTATATTCATACATAGTGTTTTTTACAATAGACATATCCTTTATGAAAACTAGCTGTGGCTCATAGAAAAATTCTATTTATTGCATTTGATTGCGGCAAAATACGAACATAGCTGGCACGAAATAATTACCTTCATATTACATACATAGATGCAGACTTTGTCAAGTACGTAAGTGAATTCTAATCCCCAAATTTCAGAGGCCATTTCGATTAGAATGATCCAGATATATCTAGAGCAAGTAAAGGAAGAAAACCTCGCTGATAAGGTTCTGCAGGAACTCATGAAGAAAGGTTTCGATAAGGGAGAAATTTCCATCCACTTGCGTGTACAATGAAGCTATTCTAGGAGCCCATACAGGCTTCCGAGAATGGTTCCGAGAAAGAAATTGTCGCAGTGGAGAAAATAATTTGTTCTGGTGTGGGCGTCGAAACCGGGAGCGATGCCTTTTTGAGATCTATGCTCTAGCATTTGAACTAAGTAGGAGGCACTGTATCGCTTTGCGAAGCTGATATCACCGAAATATGACTAATTAAAAATTGATGTAATATACAAAGGGTGCAATAATAATAATACTTATACAAATAATAGTTATCGGACAATACGATTCATCTACAATGATTACAGATTTTATATAACAGTTTGGCTCATGAGATGGCAGAACCCCCCATCTTGGGAAACTGTTCACTGCCCGGCAAATTTATTGGTAGCATATCTTGTGAAACACTTTGTCCTACACGCATTAATAAACCAAATTTCTTAATTCAATCGATTTCTTAGTCGCAAAGGCATTGAGGTTCGTATTGTTGGTAACTATAGTCTTCAAAGTTTACAGACCTCAAAAGTTTCACAGTTTATTTTTAATGCTATCGCACTGAAGAAAAGTGAACAAGAAAGACTGTTATTTTTTCTGTACTTCTGGATAGTGCGTGTAGTAAAAGTCTCACGTGTATTTATTCACGTGAAACTTTCTGTGTCCGCTTTGGATAGCCATGTGGTTCTTCACGGTTTTGTTGCTCGCAACTGTCAGAGAAGCAACACCAGCTGCCGGAAGGATATACGTCGATACTAAAGCAAAAGGCAATATGGCAGAACACGAAAACGCAATTATCTTTGCTTCACTCATTCTTTTTCAAAGGGCTGCAGCCAAAGCGCTTAAGGTGGTTATACCTCGAACCTTTTACTTTGCACACGTGCCTTTATTGCTATCGACGCTGATTATGGTCATCCCAGTGGCGCTTGCAGAAATCGATGACATACCATATATTCCCCAGGCTTTTATAAGTTACACCTTCATCTTAGTGGTAGTAATGAAAATACCAAGTAACTGACCATAGTAGTTTAGGAAAATAAGTGTATATTCCGCCTTAATTGATATAAACGGCAGCCTTATTACCAAATTCATTTGTAATTCTCATCGAAATGCTTAGCTTCTGTTCAATCTGGTACGTTACTAGATGGTGAGAAGCTTAAGGTACTATCAAAAACTTCTGTATAGGCAAAAATTTGTAAAGCAATTAATGTTGCCATGCCCATACTTTATTACATTTCAACATGTCTTCGAAGAGAAATTATGGTTATTTACTATTTCAGATATCAAAGCCGTAGAAAATGCGAAATTTCTTGGAACGCTTGAATGCGCCCTCATTTTTACAGGTAAGTTCAGAATTGGTTCACTGACATATAGATTAATATAATCCTATACATCACCATAATGTACCCATTCTAGAATAAGTATTGTCGCCGCTGTGGCAATTCTTCTACGACATGAACAAGTCACTATCGAGGAACGTGAACTGGCATATTGTGGCGGTACAGTTTCTTTAATAATAGGTATTAAATACGGTATTCATGCGCGTTAGCACTTATCTCATTCAAGCGAACTGAGCAAAAGCGCAATGAAAGTCAGTGCGCAGCAAGCACTGACTAGGAACTAGAGTTAATGCACAATGACAGAGACCGCATTAAAATCAGAAAGTGTCGTGTACAGTAAACACTTCAAACACAAAGAAACAAATTCAGTGCCCTTCCACTCTGCGAAGAAGTGCGACCAGCGAATCTGTGTATGTGGGCCCCCTAACGGCGAAATGCACCTCCGTCGTAGGTCCATCCCGCGTTGTACAATCTTCAAGATTTTTTTCTGCACGCGGACAAGATAGTGGGGAAAGTAGCCCTTAACAGATTCGCTGTAAAAACCATGAGCTGTTTCACTCTGTAACGGTGGATGACCAGCCAATAGCGCATGACTCAAGCACAGAGATCATAAGAAGCCGACAAACACTGACATCAAGGACAACATAGGGGATATTACTTGGGCTTATTAAATGAAAATAATCAACGATAAATTATTGGAAATGAAAGTGAATGAAAGAACAATTTGCCACTGGTGGGAACGAGCCCACGATCTTCACATTTCGCGTCTGATGTCCTACGAATTGAGCTAGCGCGGTGCCGTTTTTCCATCCACTTTCTCGGGGACTTATGTTTCCTAGTAGAACCCTGGGAGTGTTAGCCAGCACCACCACTCACAGACCTTGGCTGCGGATGTGGAACATCCTTTCTGCAGCAGGCGTCTCTAGAACGTGATCGCTTTGGGGAAAGGCAACCAGCTTCGCAACCATCGCGAAATGCGAAGGATGTGGGATCGTTCCCCACCTGCGGCAAGTTGTTTTTTCATCCACTATCATTTCCATTAATTTATTGTTTCTTTATTTTCATTCATTAAGCACAAGTAATTCCCCTGTGTTGTCCTTGGTGTCAGTGTTTGTTGGCTTCTTATGATATGACTTATAAAAATCGGGCCCCTCGGTTAATTCCCTTTCTTCTCGTTCAATCAAGCAGATCAATACGACCGTTCACCGCATATGCCTCGATGGAAACTAGAAACGGCTGATTGGAAGCAGTTTATTGAATGAAATTGTTGAACACAAGATTTTACTATAAATGACACTGTGCAATATTTGACAACTTTTCATATTGGCGCAGCAGGAAAATGCATCCCTCAGACAAATGGTCGTTCATGTAAACGATGCGTTCCGTGGTCGAATGACGTTTGCAGACAGGCATGGAAGAAGCAAAACAAAGCATAGAATACACTGCGTTGAACACCAACGGCAGAAAATCTCATTTGAGCCCATAAAATCGCAGGGAAGGCGGACGAGGTGACAGGCAAGCAGAGCGAGCTGGGAGATATTTAACTCAAGCATAAACTCCTACACATAAGAGGCGAAAGCGGGGAATGCGCTTAGGAGGTTTAAGGGGCAGCAGAACCAACCAATACCCTTGGTCGATGATCAGGCAGACGCACTTGGGAAGCACATGGAGGGTGTCCGTAGCTCAATTAATTATTCTCGATCGTTCCTTTGATATAAAGAAATAGCGGAACGTAAGACACTAGATCAGAAATGCAAACCAAATGAAGCATATAACCGTCATTTCAGCGTGGTCGAGCAGAAATATTCTCGAAACGCATGTCAGTGCTCAGCAAGCGGAGCTGACAGGATTGTATATGACGTGATCAAAAACTTACACGCAGATACGAAAATAAGAATTCTCACACTTTCTAACACTATTTCGGCCTATGGATACCTCCCTCCTTCATGGAGATGAGCTATTTTAATTCCGATAGTGAAACAATCTGAAGATTCATACTCTGTAAATAGTTATCGTCCGATAGCGCTTACAAGTTGTCTTTGCAAGCTATTTGAGAAAACGATAAGACGCCGTTTCTAATACTTCCTCGAATCTATCACAATGATTGACCCTTATCAGTGTGGCTTCAGGGAAGGGTCTTCTTCAACCGACCATCTACTGCGCATAGAGCCACACATCCGTGATGCCTTCATCCACGAACATACTTCGTGTCCATATTTCTCGTTATTGAAAAGGCGTACGGCCTGTGGGGCGCTATGGGATATTGCTAGATTTGTCGGAGATGGGCATTCACGGAAAAAATGTTTAACGTTATAACAAGCTATTTGTCACAGCGTGTATTCCGTGTTGGAATAGGAAATGCTCTCTCTAGCCCAATTCTCCTGGAAACGGGGGTGCCACAGGGTGGCGTACTAAGCTGTACTCTTTTTATCGCAAAAATAAATTCTTTACGCTCATCTATTCCTTGTACCATGTTTTATTCAGTATACGCTGATGACGTGCAAATAGGTTTCAAATAATGTAATCTCGTAATTTGTGAGCGACAAGTTCAACTTGGCCTGAACACGGTGTCAAAATGGGGGAACGAAAATGGGTTCAATTTAAATCCGCAGAAATGATCCTGCATCCTTTTTACAAGGAGGAGAGGCCTAATCCCAGGTATTGATAGTGAACTCGATGGACAGCGCATACCTCCGGACACAGAGCACAAATTTTTGTGTGTCATACTTGACTCGAAACTATCGTTCATAGCCCACAATAAATATATTAAGAATAAATGCTTAAGAACAATGATTCTTAAAGATTCGTCGCATACAACATGGAGTAGCGATAGGAAATCTCTCATAAACCATTACAAGACCGTCATACTATCCCATTTGGATTATAGTGCTGTAGTCTATCACTCTGCCGCTCCGAGCGCTTTAAAGATACTGGATGCTGTTCATCATTTAGAGATCCGCCAGACCACAGGCGCTTTCAGGACGAGCCCTGTACCAAGTCTGTGCGTGTAATCAAATGAGTGGTCACTAAACCTGCAAAGGTCATACTCTAGTTTGACGTATTTCCTCAAAGTGCTTTCGAACCCTGAGCATCCTTGTTACGAAATCGTAAATGACCTGGCGTGGGCTACACTGTTTCGTAATCGCCAAACATACACAGAACCTTTCTCACAGTGTGTTAGGAGTCTTACTGAAGAAATGAGTATCTCGCTTCTAGAACACCGTCTAGAGACTCCAGAAAGGCCATTACCATCGTGGCACTGGGTAATTGTAGAATGTCAAACGTCATTTGTACAAGTCTCGAAGCACGCTCCACAAGAACACATTACAATGAAAATTGCAGAACTGCAAACGAAATACTAATGTGCGGAATTTTACACGGACGGATCAAAGTTACATGCTATGCAGCAGTTGGACCATCTTTTTCGGAGTCAGACGTTCTGCACCAAATAACGAGTATCTCTACAGCGGAGGCATATGCAATAGTGCCGGCTGTAAAGCACGTCATGCACATAAAGTTAAAGAAGGCAAACATAGTTACAGACTTATTGTGCGTAGTTAAGTCTTTAATGTTACCACAAAAGTACAGAAATCCCGCAGTAATAGAACTCTATTCACTTTTGGGCACTATTTATGCTGCTCAACATCGTATCGTAATATGCTGGATTCCTGGCCACAAAGCCATTCAGAGGAAAGTGCTTGCCTGGATACATCTACAGCACCGAAACCTCGCAATGCTTGTATAGCTGTCACAGATGTGACCTCAAAACGTTTCCTGCGAAGAGAACTCAGAAGCTAGTGATCACACCTTTGAGATGCTGAAAGCTTTAACGAGCTTCAAAGAAGAAAACCTCAATTAGGCTCTTGGCCTTCAACAACAAAATCACCGGCAGCCGATGTCCTCTTAACTCGGTTGAGAATAGGACACACGTACGGCACGCACAACTACTTGTTGGCTGACGATGAACCTCCGATCTGTGCTAAAGGTAGCGCGAGGTCGACTGTCATCCATGTCTTACTGGAGTGCCGGAAAGTAGACGGTGAAAGGAAAAAAGCACTTTCCTCTAGCATACACACAACCTTTCCCTCTTCATACAGCAATGCTTCTTTTTTTGTATGGAACCGTTATTCGACGTAAACTCACTACTAGATTTTTTCAAAGTCCGCTTGTTGCATGTCATCAGCCCCAAAAGCTCGTAAGGCGGCTTTTCTTGTGAATCCACTGTTGCGATGATAGCGTTTTGTATAGCGCAAGCCTGCAGGGCCTTACTTTCTAATGGCCCCGATGAGACAGCAGTTCTACTGACAGCCACACATTTTTGCATATAATAATAACGATTTATTTCCATCACCATTACATTGATGGAGGGGATGGGAATAAAAGCGATTGACGCTTGACTAAGTTCCTACAGCATTTACAATAGAATAAGCGCCAAAATTGATGACACACAAGAAGGAATACAGACAGGACAAGGCGCTAAACTGTTTATTGAAATGACAAGTGGCTGATTATATAGCCATGGGGAGAGGAGAACGAAAAAGAGGGACACTGAATAGGTGAATGCGCACGTGCGAGAACATTGAAGATATAGGGAATCACGCTTAATCTAAATATAAAACTTATCTAAAAACATGCTTTCATTTGTGTATATATTCAAAGACGGGGTACTGACACAGTTGTCCCCTCTTTTCTTAATCTCGTTGGCCTCCAATAATTCACGGGCAACAGAATCTTTGCTTTTATACATGATTGTCGTATCATGAAGCCTCGCTTCACATACCCGTTCATCCTCATTTCCGCAGGCCTTGCAATGAAGCGGCAAGTTAGAACCATATCCATTTTTCAATGAAAGCTTATGCTCCCGCAGGCGTTCATTAATACATCGGCCAATTTGGCCGATATACTCTTTTCCACACTTCAGTGGAATGTGGTATACTACCCCTTGTTCACACTTAACAAAAGGGTTCGTATGTTTAATAGAACACCCTACTTCTTTAGTGTCATCCGGACCAATCAAGCGGCACAAAGTAGCAAGCTTTCACGGCGCGGAAAAAACCACGGGAATTTTGTATTTCACGGTGACGTGTTTCAGATTATGCGCCACTTTATGAGAATATGGAATCACCACCGCTTTAGCTTTCTTTTCGACTGTTCGACCTTCTTCACTTCTTTTTCTTTCTTTTTTCAGTTTCTTCAATAACGCCTCCGAAACTGCACTTAAAACCAAGCAAGGAAAGCCAGCCTTTCTCAACTTCAAAATCTCGTCGTCAAAGCTTGCTTGTGCCTTATGACAGCAAGATTTTTTCAGCGCGGATTCGAGGCACATAGTAGCAATTGCTCGTTTAACAGTCTTGGAGTGTGTAGACTCATACGGCAACACCTCCTTGCGGGCACGGGGTCGGTACATCCAGCAGGAGCCTTCGTCAGTAAGGGTTATGTCAAGATCTAAAAACTGCAAGCTGTTATCCTTGGCTAGTTCGAAAGTAAAATCTAAGCCTTTTCCTTGCTGTTTAAAATCAGTTAAAATGCCCCGCACAGTATGCGAGTAAGTCATGGAAAATCGTTCCGTCAGTAAAATTAAAGAATCGTCAACATACCTAAAAACCTTGAGCACTTTGCCTCCGTCAAACACCTTCGATAGTGCTCTGTCGATGCCCGCAAGGAAAATGTTGCAAAGTATGGGAGCCACGCACGAGCCAATACAAATTCCTTTCCTTTGCACATAAAAGTGGCCTTGAAAACACACAACTCTTGAGCACAAATAAAACACCAAGAGTGCCATAATGTTATCCACGGAAATTCCTGCGGTATGCTGAAAGGATACCTGCCCGTTCATCTCAATGCAACTCAGGACGGCAGCTAACAATTCTTTTTGCGGTATAGAATAACAAAGGACAACAACATCTATTGAAAACAAACATCCTATCGAATGGGACTCACGTAAAAAGGCTATGACGTCAAAACTATAGATGACCCATTCATGGTAAAGAATAGTTTTGACGTCATAGCCTTTTTACGTGAGTCCCATTCGATAGGATGGTTGTTTTCAATAGATGTTGTTGACTTTTTTTATTCTATACCGCAAAAAGAATTGTTAGCTGCCGTCCTGAGCTGCATTGAGATGAACGGGCAGGTATCCTTTCAGAATACCGCAGGAATTTCCGTGGATAACTTTATGGCACTCTTGGAGTTTTATTTGTGCTCAACAGTTGTGTGTTTTCAAGGCCACTTTTATGTGCAAAGGAAAGGAATTTGTAGTGGCTCGTGCGTGGCTCCCGTACTTTGCAACATTTTCCTTGCGGGCATCGACAGAGCGCTATTGAAGGTGTTTGACGGAGGCAAAGTGCTCAAGGTTTTTAGGTATGTTGACGATTCTTTAATTTTACTGACGGAACGATCTTCCATGACTTACTCGCATATTGTGCGGGGCATTTTAACTGATTTTAAACAGCAAGGAAAAGGCTTAGATTTTACTTTCCAACTAGCCAAGGATAACAGCTTGCAGTTTTTAGATCTTGACATAACCCTTACTGACGAAGGCTCCTGCTGGATGTACCGACCCAGTGCCCGCAAGGAGGTGTTGCCGTATGAGTCTACACACTCCAAGACTGTTAAACGAGCAATTGCTACTATGTGCCTCGAATCCGCGCTGAAAAAATCTTGCTGTCATAAGGCACAAGCAAGCTTTGACGACCAGATTTTGAAGTTGAGAAAGGCTGGCTTTCCTTGCTTGGTTTTAAGTGCAGTTTCGGAGGCGTTATTGAAGAAACTGAAAAAAGAAGGAAAAAGAAGTGAAGAAGGTCGGACAGTCGAAAAGAAAGCTAAAGCGGTGGTGATTCCATATTCTCATAAAGTGGCGCATAATCTGAAACATGTCGCCGTGAAATACAAAATTCCCGTTGTTTTTTCCGCGCCGCGAAAGCTTGCTACTTTGTGCCGCTTGATTGGTCCGGATGACTCTAAAGAAGTAGGGTGTTCTATTAAACATACGAACCCTTTTGTTAAGTGTGAACAAGGGGTAGTATACCACATTCCACTGAAGTGTGGAAAAGAGTATATCGGCCAAACTGGCCGATGTATTAATGAACGCCTGCGGGAGCATAAGCTTTCATTGAAAAATGGATATGGTTCTAACTTGCCGCTTCATTGCAAGGCCTGCGGAAATGAGGATGAACGGGTATGTGAAGCGAGGCTTCATGATACGACAATCATGTATAAAAGTAAAGATTCTGTTGCCCGTGAATTATTGGAGGCCAACGAGATTAAGAAAAGAGGGGACAAATGTGTCAGTACCCCGTCTTTGAATATATAAACGAATGAAAGCATGTTTTTAGATAAGTTTTATATTTAGATTAAGCGTGATTCCCTATATCTTCAGTGTTCTCGCACGTGCGCATTCACCTATTCAGTGTCCCTCTTTTTCGTTCTCCTCTCCCCATGGCTATATAATCAGCCACTTGTCATTTCAATAAACAGTTGCAAGTAGCGCCTTGTCCTGTCTGTATTCCTTCTTGTGTGTCGTCAATTTTGGCGCTTATTTTATTGTAAGTTATGCACCAACTAGCCCCACAACGTGTTTTACTGCAATTCCTACAGCAGGTAAACAGTGGCATGCGACGGCACTTCTGTCACGAGAGCAAATACAAAGTCAAACAAAGCATTAGTACAAAAACAAGTATGCAACATACACAACCACCAGCGTGTGTGAAAAAAATATAAACGGATTGAAAAGAAAGACAAGTAAAGCAATTGAGAACAAAAACGCTTACGAAACCGCGAAATAACAATAAAAGCAACCAAAAATACGCTTATAAAACAATTAGACACAGAAACGTTCACAGATGCCTAAATGTTGGACAATCAAAGGCACGCATTAAGGAGAAAGTAGTTGCGAAGGTTAGAGCAGCTAATGCTTCCTAAGTCTATATTTTCATGAATTAATTTGTTAAGAAAGAATGGAAGTAGAAATGCTACCATTTGGCGCCCATAGTTTGCTCTTACTTTTGGTAATACCCAGTGTGGTTTATGCCGGCGTGGATATGTGCAATGAAATAATTTAATCGGGGCTTAGTCAAATACATTACTTATGCATCTTCTTTGTTCTAGTTCGTAGGTGCGCAGTAGTCTATAAGCATAGAGGCTGGAAACGTTAATAATCTTGTTCTTGAAAAATAAGTTTTTTTGTTGAGTGTCTACTTGGCAGGTTATGAACTAATCTGAGGGCCCGTTTTTCGAGAGTTCCTAGTTTTTTCAGACCGGTTTGTGTAGCAGTACCCCATACTAATGAGCAGTAGTTTAGATGTGAGCGAAATAATGCATGATGTAGAGAGAGTTTCACCTTTTGTGGGAAATAATTTTTGGAACGCGCTATAAATCCTATGGCTCTAGATGGCTTTAATGCTACATTGTCTATGTTGTCGTCCCACAGCATGTTTTCGGTGAATGTTACGCCAAGTGATTTGAATGACCTTACTAACTCAATATGGTCTCTGTTATAAAATAATTCACCGAAATAACCGCATTTTTTATTTTTGGGACGAAATAGTACTGCCTCTGACTTTGCAGTATTAACAGACAAAATATTTTTATCGGACCATATATGTATTTTTTCCAGGAGCACATTTGCATTTGTCCTTAACTTACTACTGCTATCGTCAGATAGCAGTAGATATCATATGTCATCAGATGTCATCAGATATCATCTCTTCACAGCATATATTTATTTTCTACTAACATGTCACTGCATATCCTATGTGTCATTGTCATAATGTTACCTAAATATATATTTTACGCACTCTAGAGCGAATGTTGTTAGGCCTCTATACAGCCATGCAAGTATACACTCTGAGATTAACCACAAACTCGACTGCATTAAACCATTGTCTGGTGCTCTTTGGCGCTCCCTGGCTCTTGCGCTATAATACCCCATTAATTATCATCATCAACCCTCTTTAGTAATGACTCATACCCCCACCAACGCGGCATCCCCATTACGACGAAAGAAGTGCAATTCTACGTGTAATTCTACGGAGCCCGCTGTGGAAGAAGACGTAGACAACCAACGCGCGAGCTAGACGAAAGGGGGTTAACCGAGGGATCCGATATTTATCAATCACAGCATAAGAGGCCAACAAACAAAGACATCTAACGTAGGCGCGAACTAACACTCCCAGGGTTAGTTCTAGTAGTAACACATAAATACACCGGAAAATGGATAGGAGAACGGCGATGGTGATAGCTCAATTGGTAGAGAATCACACGCATAATGCGAAGACGTCAGATCGTGCGCTCCCCCCCCCCCCCCCTGCGGCAAATTGTTTTTTCATCCACTTTCATATGCGTTACTTTTTATCACTTCATTAATACAATTAGTAAGTACAAGTAATATCCCCTGTGTGGTCCTTGGCGTCTTTGTTTGTTGGCCTCTTATGCAACGCGTGAGCTGTGGCACGATCGCGTTTGCGCGGATGGTGCAGGGAATTTTACAGTGCAGAGATTAGAACCGCGCTGAGTTTCTCTTGACGTTCGCAGAGCATAAAAATTTCATGGCGTGCGTGAAAAAAAAATTCGCCGAGCTGAGGAAGAGAGAGCTGAGAAGGAGTGAAAGCTGAGTAAAAGAATAGCATCGCGCAGCATAGCATTGCGGCGAGGTTGTGTGGGGCCTAGCGGGGGAGAAGGAGCGACGCGGCGGGGACGTAGGTGGCGCGACGTCACTGCCCTCAGATAAAAGCCCGCGTTCTCGCTTCGGCGGATTGCAAGAAGCCACCAGGTACATTGCGTCGGAGCTAGCATGCATCACAGCTAAGGTGGGGTGGTTTACGCCGCGTCGCATGTTTGCACCGTCTGGCACACGACACCGACGCATATGGCTTTTCAACAAATGGCTTTTATGATGATATTGCGCTTAGTGTTACAATAACGAAAGTGAAGGACAGGACGTGGACATACGTAGCGCGCCGGTCCTTCACTTTCGTTAGTGTAACACTAAGCGCAATATAATCATGAACGTCCACCAACTAGCCCCCTTCATTGCTTTAATAAATCGCTTTTGTTGCGGCGGGTGCCTCAAATGGCGCGCCTTCCCAACCGAAGTCCCCCACAGCGGAAGACGGCATGCATTTTCCTGTTTTCAGAAAAGTTGTACAAAACGGTTTTCCAAAACATCTGCTTTTTACCTTGTGCCTGGGAGCTATTCGGGTACTAGGTGTGACAAGGGTAGTTCAAAGGCCCGTTACAGTTCCCCCGAGCCCACGGGGGTATGTGCAACTGAGGCCGGACTTCTTCCGCACTCTAACCAGAATCGGCCCACAAGATGATAGAATCGGCCCACACAGACGCCACGAAACGCTGAAACTTACAGCTGTAAAGCTTCGCTGTAAAAAAAAAATAACAAGGGAGTGAGAAACAGGAGATACGGTTAGCGTTATTGTGGTCAGATTAAATGTTGAAACAAATCCTGTATCTCGCTCGCTTGGACGAAGAGATGCGAAATAAGTACGGAAGTAGGTCCATCTAGTTACTTCTTTGGTATTACAAACTCAACGTCCACTGTGTCTATCGTCAGAAGGCCTTGTCCATTCCCTACAGATAAGCCTGCTATCCCAAGAAGAAAGCTTCACCTTTACACAATGTCACACCTATGTCATGCATATTCTCGGCTGTTTCCTGAGATGTATGCTCCCCCTTTTTTGTGATGTTGTATGCCCCAATGACAATGCCGTGCATTGCTTCTCTGTTATCTTTGTAGATTACTATTTTCGTAAAAAATGTTACATCTTTCTCTTATCCAGCAATTGATTGTAGTTGTAGTCCTTGCAATGTTGAACCAAGAGTAATGTGGATTTCCGTGAATTATTTTTGTGCTCTTTGTTTTTGTGTTACTAGAAATTTAGTTCCCCCGACAAACATTGCAAGGACTAAATGCAACGCGCTTTCGACTGTAGATAGAATTTGCCCAAAAGGCGATTGTCTCTAAGCTCGCATCTTTGTTTCCTCGCTTTCTACTTCGAAAATTTTGGGTGGCTACCATTTCTTGAGTTACACAACAAATATCCACAACACTGAAACCACACAGCTTGATATTAAGATCTATCATGCGATAATGGCATCAAATGGCCCCGCAAGCCGTTTATTCTCCTATAGACAAGCAGGTTATGTACATTGGCCGGCCAATACCATGATGCGTGCCCTATATGTATCACTGTATTGGCAGTTATACCTCCATGGAGAGCTTGCCGTGCCAAGTTGTGTGACCCCTCCATTAGATAGACAGTGTCGTTGCAGCTGTCAAGCCGTCATTATCATGGCGCTTACACTTCCCCAAGTTCAACCTCGCCATCTGACGATTACAACAGAGCTTTGCCGACAAAACTTGATGAGATTTAATCTAATGCTTTTGCAAAACAATTCAGTAGTGACACACATGCACTATTCACTATGTTTTTTGTTCAGCGTAGCCGCTGGGTATATATTGTGGGATTTGGCACTTTACGCCCACTCTCAAGGTAGTCGCATTTCTTGCATGTATATCGCTGGCCACAACAGGTAGTACCGCAGAAAAGAGAAAGAGCTTGTCTTCTTCGCAAAGAATTGTTTTCAGAAAAAAATTGCAATGTCCGCTGTATGGATGTCCCACTGCCACAGTAGATAAGTTCATAGGTAAAGAAATAGCTGTAATTTACGCACCATTTTTTGTGTTTCTGTACGGATTCTTTTACACCTCACACAGCACACGTCATTTACCAAGTGTCATCGCTTCATTAGGAACAAGTGTGGCGGGTTACCCATTCTACACCTTTGTTTTCGGCTTTCGCGTTGGCAGAGACGACTTTATTAGTACATATTCGTAGAGCATGCTTGAAGCAATAAAGTTCTTGTTTCAGGAGGATATCACATCGTTAGTATACTTTATTAGAAGTGCACGTGGCTGTGTCACTGAATTCTTTCTGCAGAACAGTCATGGGGGCGTGTAGTAACTATTAGCTCAGCGATAATTGTGGCGTATATAAAACAGCCACTCACCAAAAAAATACAATTACAATATTTTGCAATGCAAAGGGGCTACAAGCTAATGTTCGAAGTCTACAGCGTTTTTAAGGAATCTTCACATCCTCTCAGTTATAGTCACTTGCGTCGTAAGATTTTACAGGGAAAGTACATGCACTGAAGGCTCGTCAACAGTCAGCATGTGTAGCTGGGACATTACGTAATCAAGAGTATCATAGTCACTCAATAGCAGCAATAACGCGAAATATCAATGAAATTGAATGTGTTCATTTACATTTTTAATACCTAAATAAACGCAGAATGTATCAAGTTTTTTCCTTCGGATTCTTGTATTGGATGCGCTCTCTAACGTTAGCTAAGAGTGGCAGAGGCTATGATTAACAGTGACAAAAAGAAGTCGGTGGTTTCACCCCAAGGACGAAGATTTGACAATGTTAGCAATGCTTAGCGTTTGGCTTGAATTCCTCAGACGTTGTTTTAACTACATGCGGGGAAGACATGGCTCAGACTGCACGCAAGCTAACTTTTGCTGGATAAAAGGAGCCGCGCTCCGGCGGATAGCAAGTGTCTACGAACCCTAGCAGCTGAGCGCCACCAGTGGCGTTGGAAGTCTTGCAGTTCAGTGCTGCCAGAGCTGAGGCTAGGTGAGACCACCGGCAAAGCAACGACATTATTGAGTGTCGAGTGAAACATTAGATTCCTTAAGAGCTTTGGTGCCTGCACCAGTGAGATTGCATCACTTTGATATTGCCAGCCCAAATATTGCTTTGAATTTTGAATGGCTTAGGAGAAAAGGCATTCGCTACAAATGAAATATTTCGTAGCTTTCATTGCCTCTGCAATTGCTAAAATTGTGACCACAAAATCAATCAAGGCCCTAAAATGAGGTCGGAGCAAGTTTCGTGTTTAAATATGGTAGCATCATTCTAGGATACTTGACAATCAATGTGTAAAAATAAAACCAAATGGCGAGGCTGGAATGATAACGATGGAATGACCCATACGGCGTACCTAACATGTGCACGAGAGCAGCTGTATGTCGACGAATGTGTGAACATGATGGCGTGAGGACGACAGCTTGGTGAGAGTTCGATGACGAAGCTACAGTTACGACAATGCAATGACCACGACGGTATCACGATGGCGGTTTTCGAATGAACGCATAAGGATGACGCAATGACAGCGATGACGTGACGAAGACGGCATGATGAATGTGGATGGAGCAGCTGGAGCGACAAAGAACGACCGCAAATGCATCGCAATGATGGTAATGCAACGTATACATGACGACTGTATGACGATGGCGCGATGACTATGCCATGACGAAAGTCGAATAGCATAGCTGGAATGAAGATGATGTAACGACTACGAGGGCACGACGGCGACGATCGCATACCTAGTGGTCCATGCGATTAGCCAACTTATTCCACTTGGTCGGCCTGGTAGGCAAGACGACAACGACATGACGAGAGTCGCACGACGAAGCTAGAATGACGGCGATGGAATGAACACGACAGCATCACGACCGTGATCACATACCGAGTCGCCCTGCTGGAATAGCATTACGGTTAATGTGTAGGCGTAAGAGGTCAATTAACAGATAGATAGATAGATAGATAGATAGATAGATAGATAGATAGATAGATAGATAGATAGATAGATAGATAGATAGATAGATAGATAGATAGATAGATAGAAAAATCCAGAAGTAAGCAAATATTGTTAATAGTAATAAAATATGCTGAATGCACGCTGTTGTCGATGTGTTCCTAGTTTTTGTGAGCCAGCAAGACAATAGGGCGTATTAGGTCGCCAGACGCGTTGAAGATTTCATTGATGCACGTGTCCATCAGCTACCATGGCTGACGTTTCACAGCAAGTAGATGTATCATTCAGCATTCACAAGCGTCCAATGCGAAACACACGACAGCCTAAACCCTATAGAAACGAGCCATAGCGTCAGAATATGATCAGAGATGGTCAGCGAATTTTATCGAGGACGCGTCCCGTAAATTGTTTGTAAGGATAGATCGGTCTGAGGTGAAGGGAGTATAAATGCTATTGGGAAACTCTTTGTAGTATACACTCATTCATCAATTGCTACTCAAGCTATAACAAGGAGACAAGGCGTAGATTTCTTTCAGCACTGATAATATCAGACTGCTTTTATAAACACAATCTTCCCAAGGACTTCCGGTTGCACGTTATGGAGCAACCCAGTAACAATAACAGTTAACGAACAAAATACAAGTAACGATAGCATGCAAAGATAGGGAGCCCTGAAGCTGCTACGTTGTTTTGGGCAGGTAAAAAATTATGAAAGAAACAATTGTCAAACGTTAAGTGTTGATGCGTCATATTACGCTTAATATTTGCATATTTGCTACTTGAGATCAAGATTTTATCATGCCGAGTTATCTTTTATTACTGCAAGCGATTGTCAAAAAGTTTAGATTATTTCAGTATTTGTATGATTCATTAATGATCTATTATTTGTTCCGTACTAAAATTTTGGAACATTGAGCTCCTTTACAGAAAATTGTATCATGACGTCAAAGTGATGAAACAGCGACGAACACACTGCTGCCCCCAGCACGATGAAATCGTGCCAGCCAAAGTGGATTACAGGTGGGTTTGGCTCTAGATGGTGGCATGCGCGAGCACTGCCGAACTGAAGAAGTAGAAGAAGAATACCGTCACTGCTGCTGCCCGCTGGGTCGCCTCTCGCAGCGAGGATTCCGCAGACGCCTCGTGACGCTTCGCAGTCGTCGGAGCCTTAAACATGGGTGAAAGAATTGTTTCTCATTTGCGCCGTGCTCCGTCGCCTTGCTTTTACCGAGTGAACGTAACCGCAGGGCATAGTACAAATTCTAGAGCTGAGAGTAGCCGGGAATGTGCCCCTTCTAGGACAGTACTTTTATTTTAGGCTTTAGCTAGCATTACGTGTTTGCGTAACGCTACAACTGGAGGTGAAGCTGACACTCCAGCAATGTTGAGCAACACGGTGATGCCACTTACGGCTCGTACAGGCGGCCTTGCATATAGATGATGCAGAATCAGCATTGTTTACAGAAATCTGCTTGAATGACAATGGTTATAGTTAACGCTATTTGCAAGCTCTGCTTGCGTCCATGGAAGACCGTTTTACACTTTAAACAGAAACGTGTAAGTAACGTGTAGATGTGCAGTAGGACGCAGTTCTAAGCTAGGGCCAGTGTCTAAATGAAGTCTAAATAAACGTTCCTTTATCTATCCATTCGTCACTTGCCTGGTATACTATAATGATATTTTACCCCCGCGGATGGATTTCTGCCGAACTCTTGATTAGAAGCGTAATTGATTTTGGACAGCGGGACAGCCTGCTGTTTTAAGGATTTCCTTTTTTATTTATAGCAACTACTGACCAACCAAGCAGGAAATATAGTAAATGAAGTCTTTTTGTTGCATTTTTTTTTGTCCTATACAAGGCGGTATCAAATTCTGTATGCTACAAGAAGAAATGCAGTCATCTCTGAAACGCCCACTTTAGCTCCGAAATGTAGGTTCTGAACGAAAATTTTATATTTGGCTGTCAGCCATGTTTAAACTCAAGAGGAATTTGTCTACAAGACAAGCTCATTACTTTCCGCGTGTATTAGTTGCCGAACCTCCCTCACCTTTGGGGTGACGGGAGTTCGGGAGAGCCTGAAAACGCCGAGTTGTAAGTTGATGTCCCGCGCAACAAATCTGGTGCTGAATTCGAGCGAAGCGCCCTAGTGGTGCTTAAGAAAGAATCCATTGCCTTTCAGCTGAATCCATTGCCAGTGAAGAACATTGCGTGAGCAAAATGCTGTCGCTAACGATCGTGTAGGATTCGCTTCCTTGGGTTTTGTTACCCGCTATCAATATACACACGCGCATGCACACACACATGCATAGGTATATATATAGTAGCCCCACACATATCCACACAGGCATACATATGCGCGTATGCCTGTACGGGCGCGTGTGTATGTGTGTGGCTTGCCGGCGAGAGAGAGAGAAAGAAACAGAACATGAATTTGCACATTAGGAAGCAGGTAAAGCGAGCGAAGGTGAATGCGCCGTTTAAAGAGAGCGATTTTTTCGTCGTTATATTTCACGTTTCGTACGCGTAAGTCTTTTGCGCGTTGCTTGGTGTCGAGAGTATTGTAAATCACAATTTACTGCTTCTTGTCTGCTGATTGGCACAAAGTGCACACGTGACCTGAGAAGCAGTATTGTGCAAACAACAATTGGGCTGTTGATGAAACCTGCGGTTTGCTCCTTTTAACGGGGATAACGTACTTGTCATTGTTTTGGCCAGTTTAATTTTTCTACTATCTGCAACCAAAAAATGCGGTCCGATCATGAATATATGGAGCCTAAAAACACGTATCGATCTCGAAGTTTGTGGATTCTCTAAATGTGGTTTTACCACGTTCACGGCGCTTTTCATCACTGCAATCGTCGTGCATCGGTGCAATCGAGCCGGTGTCAAAGCGTTTCATAGAGCCCAAGCAGCCCGACATCGCCGCGCGCGGTTGCCAGGAATGCTTGTTTGACCGTAGTGATTAATTCCAAATGCCTGTTCACACATTGCGCGCTTGAGCACAGCATAAGAGCTGTTGCGCAACGTCCCGTCGACCGTTCTTTTTTTCGTATTTCACTGGCTTTTCTTTTTTTTCGCCAAATACAACGATGCAAATGTTATGAGAAAAAAAATGTGCATGAATCCAAGGTTGCATGAGGCGCTCTACAACTCTATAATTTACACGTTGGAGATTCAAGAAATAATTAAAAGCAATTGTTTAGTATTTGGTGATAAAAAATATTGATTTAAATGCACAAGACTACCGCTAACACGCAGTTGGTACGACTTCTCTGCATCTCTTTGTTTTCAAGCTATTCTTTCGTTTATCTACATCGTTCCTTAATATATCGTTTTGTTTTATCTTCTAAAAGATTCACGTTTTCTCGCACGAATGAGTCAGCCCTGTAGAAAGAAAAATGCCAACTATTAGCCCTTTGGCTCTAGAAAATATGCGTGATGAGAGCATCTGTGTGATGTGATATTTTCTTTTTTTTTTCAACAATTTAGATGAGTCCAGCGTTGCATTCGCGGAGGGTAAGTATCCACATTAGCCAACACGGAGGAGACTTGTGTGATTAGATTAGCACCGAATAGGTGAGTTATTTCACAGAATTGTTGTGAACCTTGCTAGTTACGAGAAGCTGTTGTTTTTGTTGTCCTATAGTTCTTAAGTGAACCTTGAATAATTTAACGACATTACGAGTTTTCACACAGACATTATAGCGCAGACAAATTCCCCAAAATAAAGGGTCTTGAAATGTCAACTTTCAGTAAGTTGAATAAACGGGTTATGCTAAGAAAGAAAATCCTGCTTGTATGGTAGTTTACGTGCGTTGTGAGAGAGACGTTTTTTCGAAGAAGTAGAGGCAGCAAATACATGCACACAAAATTTGTCAAGTTTCCTACATTCGATATTATCGTTCGTATTCTAGAACAACTCCATTTGATTTTACACTTCTAAAGCCTTTGTGTCGCGATTATTTATCCGCAAACTTGACGCTGAAAAGGTTTATTTTGTATTCAGACACGAGAGTTTAAACGCAAATAATTACCCCCCTGAACCCTTTATAACATGGCCGATTCTGCGTATCACGCCTGTATATAAGCCGGGTAGAGCAGATAACATATGCGTTCTCGTCCTCTCGGCTTGAAAAAAAAAATAATAAGACCGGTCACTTGCGTGGTGCGTTGCGTTGTGACTCACGCCTCTGAACGCGAAATCAGCGTACTGAGTGTAATATTTTGTGATGATTATCTTTTAAGTCAAACGCGTTTTTTCTTGCCAAATAGAGTGACATTGCCCTGAAATACGACTGTCGTCTAGTTAAGTAGGATATTTTTATGGTTACTTTTTAGTTGACACAACTGGTCCACGAAAGCCATACCTCACAAATCACCTGTGCAAACCTCATATCGTTAGCTGGCCTAGAAATTTACTAAATAAATTGGTAGTGTAATTTTGCGAATCCCGTATTCATGAATATGTAATAAATAGTGGTATAATAATGTCACCGTTGTCCTTCAAATCCAGCTCCTCCTTCTGTTTAAGAAGTATATCGATACTTCCATTGGATTAGTTCTTGAACAATAGGGAAAATAATGTTAAATCATTTTCTTTTCAGAAACTCAAAAGCCGCGAAATAATATCGTTTTAACTCGAACATCTAAAACGAGCCTAGAAAGTTAATTGAATCACTTCGTCACTGAATATTTATCTCCCCATTTGGACACCTTTGCAATGTAGGTAAACAGCCCGAAAAGCAATTATTTCACCTAATAAAATAATTTCAGATGTAATGAAGTTTTATATTCGGTAATCACAAGAAACTAATTTCATCAAAAACCACCTTAGTTACATTGATTACGGCATAAGTATACAAGAGGAAGATAAAAGCGATCGTCGTAAAAGTTCGTTTCCATGTTTCTGCATCTCGAAACGACCACGTAAAGCGAAATAATAGTTGTCAAATTATTTGTTTAATTTGCACGACTACACAGCAGTGCTTGGAAATGCGCCTCGCACCCCAACAGTTATGTCACATAGCAGCGGCATCTAATGAAGCTTGGTTATGCAGCGTGGTAAAGCGGTCCGTGTCACCCTTGCTGTTGAAGTTATTATCTATCCGAGCGCGAGTTACGCACATCGACAATCAGAACAATGTCGTGAGAAGACAGCCATGCCATGGCAGTTACTTTTACTCCAAGCTCTTGTTGTGCAATAGAGGGGTTCGACAATAATAATATTTGGAGTTTTACGTGCCAAAACCACTTTCTGATTATGAGGCACGCCGTAGTGGAGGACTCCGGAAATTTTGACCACCTGGGGTTCTTTAACGTGCACCTAAATCTAAGCACACGGGTGTTTTCGCATTTCGCCCCCATCGAAATGCGGCCGCCGTGGCCGGGATTCGATCCCGCGACTTCGTGCTCAGCAGCCCAACACCATAGCCACTGAGCAACCACGGCGGGTTGGGTTCGACAGAGAGATGTGGTTTCGGGGTCTCATGCTGTCTAAGAAAGAATATATGTATATATATATATATATATATATATATATGTATATATATATATATATATATATATATATATATATATATATATATTACGCGTGCTTCATAAATGAGCTAAAGAAACGATAAAGGAATGAGAATGCAAGTGGATGAAATAACTTGCCGCAGGTGGGTAACGATCCCACAAACTCCGAATTTCGCGTGCGATGCTCCACCAATATTAGCTACCACGGCGCCGTTTCCCCATCCACTTTCTTGGGTATTTATGTTTTCTAGTAGAACCTTGGAAGTGTTGGCCAGCGCCACCACTCATCGCACGCGAAATGCGAAAAGTTGTGGGATTGTTCGCCTCCTGGGGCAAGTTGTTTTTTCATCCACTTTCATTCCCATTAATTTATCGTTTCTGAGTTTCATTTATTGAGCACAAGTAATTTCCCCTATGTTGCCCTTGGTGTCAGTGTGTGCTGCTTCTTACGATATGACTACACACACACACACACACACACACACACACACATATATATATATATATATATATATATATATATATATATATATATATATATATATATATATATATATATATATATATATATATATATATATATATATATATATATATATATAATGATGTCAAGTGAATTATATATATATATATATATATATAATTCACTTGACATCATTGCAAACAAATTACAGCGCCTTTCCAGCAAATTGCATAGGTGGTACAGACACTTTTATGAAAATCCGTCGGTGGCCACTAATCTCTTGCCTAAATGTTTTAAGGTACATTCAGTCTTGACTACCGCGCACGTATGCACTTAATAATTACTTGCACGAATTTACGGGCTATTTACTTTTGATTTATTTTATTGTAAAGGTTAACTTCTGTCGCCTTTTCATTCTTCACAATTTCGCGTTTCTCCGAGCAAACTAAATACGTTACAGATTCAGGTTCATTCACGTTTACTTTCGCTGTCTGTATAAACTGACACTCATTGGCAGTTCATCAAAGAAGAAATATATAACCAATTCATAAAAGTCAACACTAAGTTTAGGACCCGCTAAAGAGGACGAAGACAAAACTGTCCGCGCTCACGATAGATTCACCAAATTACTTGACACCCTCTTCGAGTGCTTTGTAGCTTCCTATTATGTTTTCTCTAATTATTTTTGTCTTTACTATTTACTCTTGCTCGGTCGCCAAGACATGGGCCTGGTTAATGGCACGTTAGAATGGTCGTGGCTAGAATATGAAAAGCATTAAGACACACACGCAGGTTCAATGAATAATTTGTTTTTTTATTTTCACACTTCAATCAGCGAAGATAGCTACAGCGGCTTGTAAATATGGTGCCTTTTACTTTCTTGTAACGCAGGCAGAATGAGAGGGACAAGGGGAGCCAAATTAGACAAACACACAGCGCTAACATTCAGCAACAATCAGCGCCTAACACAACATTATCAGTCATGGCACTCTTTGGCCATACCTGGCCCTTTAGCCACTAAACAACACACATCCATCCATCCAACATTCAGCAAGAATTCCAGTTTCGGTTCTCGCAGGCGCACTTGTAGTCCTCGAAACGTTATAAGACATCATTACTCTTGACCCCATGCTTTGGCAGTGCCCCGCGGTCTTCACAGACTGTGACAAGGAACAAGAATGGTGGCGGCAAATGCTACACAGTGAATCACTCTCTGACCGATTACGCGCAGTCCAGAAGGCCCGCGATGTGGCTGAAGGGCTCGGCCTGACAGTCCCAACGTGGGAGCGGCCCGCGTCAACGTAGGGTCGACCTTCAGAACCCAATAAAGTTCTCCATACCATACGTGTACATTGCTCGGCAAATACGAACGAAACCGGAAAAAGCACGCGCATACATATCGTGGCCACGCCGATGATTTTGAAGGGTGTCCGTTCAACGCGAAAAGATATTAACGGGCTCTGTTATTGATAAAAAAATTCATGACTTACTGGCGCATGCGCTTGAATTTTGCTGCGATGACGCTGGACAGTCGTCGGATTTTTCCACGCATGAGCCATCTGGGGCTTTCGCCTTATTAACTCTTTAAATGGCAGCTGAACAATATTGTTGACCTTGGAAAAATCTCTACAGACACTACAGAGAACGAAATATTAGCCTGCACCTTTAAATTTACCCTAATTTACGTACCTGCTCAACAGTGGTAGTCACGAAAATATCCGCGGTGAGCAGTAGCAGATGTCTTGGTGACAAAACTCGAAGACCTCGTCAGTATCGTCTTGGCGGACGTGGTGGTCATGTTATCGGTAGTGAGTTTTTTCTTTTGTTTAAGAAATCTATTATTCTTTTTCCCCATTGAGGTGCATCTCAAGAACACACATACCTACCTTGCCAAAGCAAGCACCAAACACAAGTTTTGTACCATACATTTGCATCTAACCTACAGGTCTACAATATTTTCGACAAGATGTATCTCACCTAGTTTTCAGATAAACCTTTTCATATTTCATTTGGTAGGTATTTGAACAATATTAAGAAGAAATAAAGCAATAAAAAATCCATGTCAGGTATTTCTTATCTTGAAAGCTGACAGGCAGATATCAATCACAATTGACAAATTTTTGCCGGGCACACGTTGAACCTCGCTTACTACGTAGCAAGGCATCATCATGACCTCAACTTACAGTTAATTACAAGCTAACACTGGCATCTATAGCAAGGGTAAATTATTGACAAGATGTCTGTGTTCATTATTAATGACTCCTTTTATATAACGCAATCCTAAATATTTTATTCCTTCCTGACTGGTTTGGTGACATTCCGGTTACTTTAATGGCAAGATGGAAGAGTCGGCCTGATGGAGCAGCATATATAGCAGAAACCACAGCTGAATAAGCGTAGGTAATCTGAAAAAAGGCCATGTGTACAGAACTGATCGCATCAAAACTGCTGCAGCTTGTTAAAATGCAGTTTATCATGCTGGAACTACTACTCTAGATGTCAGTAATAGATAATTAACAAACTGTCTTCGTAAAGAGGTACATTCATAAGCAAATTAATAGGCTTGTTAGAAGTATTTGAGTTATGACTATAGTATGCATTCTTCTTTTCTTCTAGACACATCGCAAATGACCTCAGGTGGGTTTTGCTTTCCCGAATGGGAATTCCTTATTTAATCAGTTCTCTCTTACAATGCAATATGCTACTTTAATGCGCGATGGTACCACAAGCCGTCCACCTTATAATGTTGTAGGATTGGCTGCGGTTTGCGACACAATGATATGTTAATACAGAACTTAAAGTTCGAGCCATACTTTTGATGTGGTATGAAGGTTTTAGTTTAAGCGGACTGTTCTTTCTATGCAGCATTTCCACTCAGTGGGCGCGGATATATAAAATTGAAATGTACGATTTCTCTCTCTAATTCTGTAGTGGAGAACCGTTCATGTCAATGTTATCGTAATTACATGCCAGAAGGCACAAGGCGGTCGAGATTAATTTTCTGCTTCCAGTTTAAATTTAGGGGACATATTCTTGATGTTCAAAGAAATCGGCCCTAAAACAATGCCGCGACACGCACTTTCATCGCAACGTGCGTGATTTCAAATTATAGAAGTGGTTCCCATATAGCCAAAGGCAGTGTACACCTGGTGGAAACTGTGATGCACAAAAAACGCGAGTGTTTATAATGACCTCTATAGCGTAACCTCCTTGTGCTGCCTCTAGCAAAGAATCCTTACAACGTAGGTCCTTGATGCCGTTTAAAGCCTTTTCTTTAAACGAGAGACCTTAATAACTATTAATCTTGTATATATTATAGAAAATAACATACTTCATGAAAAATTACTACATACCCAGGTATAGGAAACATCATGGTCATCATCATCACCCTTTGTTTACGGCCACTGTAGTACAAAGCCCTCGGCCAGCGATTCCAACTTGCTCCTTCAATGCAAACATATTTCAAGAAAATTCACGAGCGCATAGTTAGGCCGCTTAACTCCATGAACTTTCTATGCCAGCGAAAGAGCACGATCCACTCGGCACCGCAAGACTATATTTAAAGTACTAGGTGTGCACGAAAATATGAACATCGTGTTGCGTAGAGTATAGCTATCCTGAGACGTTATCATAAGCGTATGAAGGATCGAAAAGGATAAGTATAAAAATACAAGTGTTTGTTGTGTTTAAACGCTATGTAATTATAGTTAACAATTACATGTGCTTGGTGTTTCACATTGGGACACATTCATGTCAATAAACGTAGACTATCGATTACTATTTTTCTCAATTAAATTACTCCATAAAATTGAAGAGCCATTTCACTCTGTGAAGCTAGATGACGAGCTAAGATGTAACACTGTACACAGGGTTAGTCAATGGGAAATTTTTTTTTCATCATTTGGTGATGACTGTTACGATAGCTTTGTGATTACTGTGACATACACCGATTAGTGCGGTTACCACCTTAGACAGAATCTTGGTCAAAGTTCAATCTGTACAGGACCATTGTTGAGTAGTTCATTGATGTGGATTGGTGTGGCACTTCAAATCAAACTTTATTAGCCCAAACTGAGTAAGCCATTCCGTGTCTGGTTTTGAAATCTCCCCATCGAAGTATCCAGCAATTATCACAGGCGTAGTGTCATCACGGTTAAAGCACACAAACTGCATGGTATGTGCCCAGTAGATAACAGAATTTCGTCTTTCCTTTCCATAGCACAGACATCCAGCCCCACAGTTACCGGCATTGTCCTCTTGCGAGTCCATAGGACAAACTTTCTTGTAATTTGTTGCCATGCACCTTATGCGGTTATGAGCCATTGCATTTTTTGTTTGCATACGGGGTGTGAGTCGTTACTTAGGGGCATGATTCTTACTTACGGGGGTATGAGCCATTGCTTCCGCGGGCATGAGTCAGTGATGAACACGGCCTTCGACATGCTCTCTCTACGTTGTAGGCTTGATGAGAAAGAATGTGAGCACTGTTTGCTTCACGTTGCTCATTGCTTGTAGCCTCATCATTACGGGGCAGAGTCATTGCATATTTTGCTTCATTACGGGGGTATAAGCCATTGATATTGACGCACACAAAAAATACACGGAATCGTAGCCATATCTAGCTTCGCTGTAAAAGATAAGCAATTGGCACGATTTGCGTGTAGGTGCTTATTTATTCAAACAAAGAATGCCTCATATTGTACTGTAATTTGAATTTCCAAAATATTCCTTACAGCCTAGTATGCAAGTGACGTAGACTTACCAAGCACATATGTAACGCACCCATGCATAGAGCATATAGTAAAGCGAGCCTGTGCTTCTACTCAGGAACATCTGCATACCTAAGTTGCTGTTGCTTTTTGGCTTTCAGAAGTAACAGAAGGGTAAGAATTTACTGGGCGGGTTGGCCCATGATTCGTGCTTAGGAGTTAAATGTAGCATTTTTTTCATTACCTAATATGGTCTTGATGCCATAAAAAAAACCATGTTACTTATTTCTTGACTCAACTTTATAAAAACGAGATTACATTTATGAAAGGAATTCTAAGGTGGTGAATAGAGGTAAATGAAAGGCAATATTAAAAAGCACTCTTTGCCATTTGATATATTGCTCACGTGAGTTCTAATTGCACTTTGTGGGATCTATATTTATGGACATGATTTTAAAGGAAAGCTTTTTCTAGCGATTCACCAATTTTTCGTATCAGGCATGATTCTAGCCTCTTTCATTCGCCAATCCAAGAGATAGTACAGCCTAAGAAAGGCCAATATGTGCTACTGTTTATGTGCCCCCGGGACTACTCGCTGCTATGGTATTCGGGATGCATATATAGATACTATATGTATAAATATAGATATAAACCATAAATAAGATTGTTTGACGGTAGGATAGAAACAGAGGAACGCTAGCACAGCACATCGGTACTGTTACCATTGAGCTAAGAATGGAAGCCCAAGTGGGGGGAATACAACATCCTTAAGAACATCCCGCGTGCAAGTCAGTGCGTTGAATCCCGTGGCGCATTTTATTACAATGTCAATTCTTTGAACACTGCAAGCGGTTTTTCGGCGTCAGCAGGTATTACACATAAAAAAGGCCGATTTATTAAGTTTTAATACGTTTTCTGAAGAACATTATTCACATCAGCTGTACAATTTCTGTTTGCGTCGGAATTTGAACTCCAACTAGCGAATTACATCTAAGCATGTTGGTGTTCCAATTGCGAAGGCTGGTGCACGGAAGAAGCTGCACTCTAAGGCCTCATGCTAAAGGAAAATAACACAAAAACCATCTCAAGGTCAGCGGTATTGCTTTAGCATTAAATCAATACAGCCACAAAACGTATTTACACAGTCTAAACGTGCAATCCGTGAGGCGTCTACGACAGCGGGACCCCTCTCTCAAGCTTGTTCCTCGACATGTTGCGCCAACTAGCAGCCCCACCAAGATATCCGCGTGTGGCCTCCGATACGAGCAGAATGACGCTCCGGTGCCTGCAAAGGCTGAGCATTGTTTCCTCGCTTGTTCATTGACACAGGCTCAGTGACCCAAGCTGCCGAGAGGTTTACTTAAGAGCGGAACATACCCAGTGTATTCACGACGCAGTTGTATAAAGCGTTGGCATGAAAGACGTTAATTGAAAAGCGGCCGAAATCCCGTGAATTCTTGCGGAACCTGCTAAAGCGTCGGGTTGCTGTCCTTGAGGAACCCTTGAGACGATGGTTGAATACCCTTCACTATCGGATACATTTCAGGGGTCTTTTTAGTCACTGTAGTGTGGCAAACACCACCACCTACTAGTACATGATAGGGACCGAAGTTGATATCAAAGGCATTTAAAGAAGACAAGCACAGAAGAAGCGGCACATACCCCGTGCTCCAAGGCGGCTTGAAATAATTTAATTGGAGAGTGGTACGTATGCAGTTCCGCATTCACAGTGAACCATGTCGGCTTGAAAGAGGTTCGTTTAGGAGCGCCGAATATTTAAACATTGCCGTATACTCAGCCCCTCAAGTTGGTCGGACGGTTGGTTTACAACCCTGTTCCTTCAGAAGAGCCAACCCGATATACTCCCCATTCAACCATAGACTACCCAGTGGCACATGTAGGTGGAAAGAAGGTTCGATAGAATAGCAGACAGATAGTCCCCGTGAAGTGCGTGAAGCTTCCTAAGAATGCTAACTCATTAAAATAAATTCTTCAGTCTTATGGCCCAAAGCAACAATAAGATCATGAGGCACGCCATAGTGATGGACTGCGAAATAATTTCGGCCAACCGTTTTTAATTGCGACACTCCAGGTGCATTTTTTTCCAGCGGCATCGCCGTCACCGTGATCTACCACATAAAACTCAAGGGCGATAACGCCTTCGCCGCGCCCCGTATGCTGTATATCTGAATGAAAGCACGCGAGGGAAGCCGACGCTCAAGGCTCAATCAGGTGCCCGCGAGGGATGATGGCGGAGAGAAAACACGCTGTCTTCCGTGGCGCTAAAGGCATTGAGGGGATGGGAGGCAGGGCGGCACTGTGCTCTGGCAGCAACATCGTATTTCGCGACAGGGCGCAAGGGGAACTGAGGATCGCGACTCAATATCACTCGCGAAAGGGAGCAAAGCGGGACGTAGCACGGCCGGGCAGAGGGAGGCTTGTACTCCGCCAGCAATTGCGTACTTTTCACGGCGGCGCGGGCTCGCGCGCACCGAATGTTGGCAGCGATCTGCAGACGGCTCATACTTTTGTGCGTACTGTTTTCTCGACGCTCAGTTTGCGTTGACGCGATAGACAGCACGTCAGTCAGTTCGCTCGCTGCTGCTGCCACACATACTAATGCCAGTATTCTGACAGCGAGTGCCCGCAGTCATCGAGGGCGATGTGTTCACGTTTGCGTGAGCGCTGACACCATGTTTTTAATTCAGTCAGTGAGAGGCGGTTTCCAAGTTTATGGGGCCCATAAAGCTACTATGCTTACTTCACGCAGCTGTCTACCAATTTGCTATCGCAAACGATGCTTCGCCTTTCGGGCGAAAAAATAACTGCATTGTACAAGGGTGTTTGCATTTTGCCCCTATTAAAATGCGGGTGCCGCGGCAGGCATTTGATCCCGCGACGTCGTGCTTAGAAATGCAATGCCAAAGCAACTAAGCGAACTATGGAGGGTCCTCAAGGGAGACACATTTGCTAGTTGGAACAGATTGTACGAGCCTATGCAGGTTATGCAGACCCGGCTGGTGCAGCTGTTTTCACACAAGTAGTAGCCATGGAAGGGTGGCTAGAACCGTATCATGCTGTTGGAGGGTTCCTACAGCGTGTTCCTCGCATCGCCCAAATAAAGATCTACGTGTTGTCAGAGCACCAGCCGAGGAGCTCGATTGAAACATCAGTCGCACCGAAGCAAGGCGGGCCCAGATACGCTTCAAGACCACTACGTTGGTGCAGGTGTCACAACATTACGTTGCTGCGTGTGCGGTGCAGGCTGTAGCTCTAGTTCAGACTAAGCATCTAGGCCGATATGGATGATAACGCAGTGTAAAAGTGTGGACCCGTCTCCAGTCAACGCTGTGAAGGTAGTAAGTTGCACAGCGAAGCTGGAATCGACGCCCAGAACGATCACCCATTGCCACGTAGCTTGAAGTTATTCACACGGTGGCATTCACACGCAATTTACGTAAATATTAGCATAAGGCGTTTCAACAGCCTGCGACTTGGCTGGCGCCGATACTTCGGGCACCTGCAAAGAGGAGACGATAGACAAGAGAAATGCACTGAACCACGCTATCACAGCGCCTTGCTTGCACGCTGCTCTTCAGCCCTGTCACAACACAGATCAGTAGCTAGGTGATTTGTTAAGTGCCACATAATCATTTTCTTAATTATTCGATTGACAAAATTGACCCTATGATCAGCGTGTTAAAGCACATGAAAAATATGTAAAATAGTCAATAAAGGAATGGGTTTCCCATAGTTCTCCGTCATTTTTTCTTAAACCACCATTCTTTAATCGTGTCAATATGGCATATAGTTATTTCCATTGCTGATCTGTACATTTTGTTTTATATTTATGTTGACAGTTTTCATTTTGATCCCGTGGTTGTGTAAATATTTGTGCGCGAGCAAAAATAAAATCTTTTTCTAGTCGCATTTTTCTCTGGCCTCGTCCAGTCGCGCTGAGCTGTGTTATGCAAAACCAAGGGATGTTTACAAATTTTACAACCACATTCCTTAAACCTCATAAATTCAGCATTGCAGGACAAACACGCCTACGAAATTTACTGCAATCAGCGCACAATTCCAACTTTGCCTAGTGATAAGGTGGCCTTAACTTTGCCAACGAAATACCCAAAGTATATTACTATATTCTAGAGCACTGTTATAAATGTTCAGGATGAAACTGACGCCGCCTACAGCCCTTGCTAGATTGATTGTTGTTTCCGTCACCACCTACCTCTCTACGTACAGACGCCGGCAAAAGTCGTATACTCCAGGCAGATTGCTACTGCAGCGGCGTCGCTCGGCATTTTGGCGAGCTGAAGCACGAAACATTGACACGAGTCAAGCGACATGCTTGCAGATAATAGAGGGCACTCATTGGCTGTCTCGATCCCAGATGCTGCCTGTAGATGGCGTTGCGATGCAGTTTGCCATTGCTCCGGCTCCCGCTGCGTGGAGTATACCAATTTTATCTCTGCAGACAAGAGAATAGCTACCGAGCCGAAGGTTCACCCAAAATCGCCTTCTCCTCCTATTCACAGTGAAGGCGACCGTGATAATCAGCTCTCGCTATTCCTGATAGCATGTTGTTTACTGATACTCGGCGTGCTCCTGTCTCTAATGCTGATCACGCTTCAAATTTTGGCTGGTGAGTACCGGAGTTTTCATTCCTCATTGACACTTCTACACATATACGCCTATTAATACTTTATTTTAATTTACTGTGCTATCTAGCAGTTAACAGATGGACACTGGGTTTGCTCTGTCCCGCTTCTCGTTGCCGTTGGAGGCAGGAGAATACCCCACTGTTCTCATGGTCATTTGACATCGTCGTCGTGACCATGTTACGTCATCAACATTAGCTAATTCTCAACCATGTAGTGAAGAAATAATAAACGATGCCAGTGGTCGCCCCTCTTAATCAAATACTTACGCATTTTTATTAGCCAGGATATTACATTCTGAGGGCCACATTTTGATTGCGGCCTATCAAATTGTTAGGCATGGACAGGATGATGTGACGATTAGAGCGTTTTAAGTTCAAATGTTAATTCAAGGAATCAACTGTTGCCGAACAAGGGTTGACACTATAACATGCGTTTTGACAAGGTGACTTAAATGAGAAGTTCGCGGAAGCGTTTGATCCAGAGACATTTGTAGTTCGATCACAGATAATCACGTCAACGCTCCATCTTCTTGCGAAGGTATCTCTAGTTTATGTATAATATATAGTGCCTTCACTTTGCACCAAAACTCAACCATCTGAATATATTCCATGAACATCTTCATATATTCAGAACCTCGGAACTTCCATGGAGGCTTCCGGCACTTACACTGAATATGAAACATGTTAATGGCCATAGGGCCCAGGTCACTTGTCAAAATTCGAATTAGCCATTGTCACATGTGCTCTTTCGTAACAGCGAGGAAGAAATTGTAAAATCGGCCATTACTAGGTCTAATCTCACGATGAGCACAACTGTTAAGAACAAGTTGTCGTTGTTATGAATTCAGCTGATGGCTTTAACACTCCTAGGCTCACAAATTGCACACCCAGAGTCGTGGATGTGGCTTGCTTTCCATGTAGTAGGAAATCCTAAAACGGTAGCGTTGGTCATGCCTGGACGATATTCAGCGCTCTTAATATGCATCTGCAATGCTGTACTGTAGCACGGTATGCGAAGCTATGTAGTGCTCCAAAACTTAAATCTTTGCGCATTTACACCGTGATACCCTGGATAGCTGGTGCGTCAGCCGTGGAGCTAAGGTGTCATATCGTAATTATGTGTCATTTTAAACTAAAACTGATTTTAGTTCTGTCCACACATAAACACAGTTCGAGCTGGCTTGTAGTTTCCGACAAAGCGCGAGTTGTAAGTACCGTCAGTACCGTCAGAATAACTCAGGAGCTTCGGCTTACATCTACACCAACGAAATCCTTGCGTCTTCAGGAAAAGCATTTCTTTACACTACATATAGTTGCTATCTCCATGAAAACATTTGTTGGGTTTATAGATAGTAAACTAAATTCGAAGTCATGAGCTCTGGCAGCAAGTTCAATATCCTCAAATAAACTAGACATTTTGCCGTCTTTGAATGTTGATAAAATCACAATAGAATGCGACGTCGAATAGTACCTTGAGTTACAAAAGTTCCATAAGTTATTAGCAAGAGTGCGCCACATCTGGATGAAATTATGTCACCCAGGTTTCACCCATATTGTACAATGGATTGTTTGAGCAGAACAATGAATGATTATTTTGGGAATATAGCAAAAGAAAAAAATATATTTATGTTAGAAGACATAGCGCCTCCCCTGTTCTATATTCCACATTCGTTGTGTAGTGTCCGTGGGTGATAGGCCTCTCTTTAGAATGAACTACATCCGGCAGAGCCGCTCTCAGATGACTGTCGCCCTTTTGCGATTTGCATTAAAGCAACTTAGCGGCACACCGTATGGCCACCGACCAAGTGCCTCATGTATAAGCTGCGTACTGTAGTCCAGCTCTCACCCCTTGTGCTTCTCTTGATTGAGGTTGCAAGAAACTATGCTCGTCTCCGCACACGCTACGCCATCTGGAGGCACGCAAGCGAAGTGTCCCTACTTTTGGCACATGGGTTCTGCGGAATCCTGTAAGGCAGCGAAAGGTTGACGAAAGAGAAAACTTCTCACCCACCCGCCTCTAGGAACATGCTACAAAGGGAACCTGTGCGGGTTTTGGGGTTTTCTCTGTTCCTTCTTATTATTCGTCTGTCTTTTCTGAGAAATCAGCATGAGTTCCCTGTGTAGCTGCGCTCTACAGTCGGGGTAGATGGCAATCTTTTCCTCCGTTTGCGTGGTCTCTTATATTGAGGGTTTGCGCGCTAACACTGAGAATTCTTCATTTACTGCCTGTGGGTGTTCGTGGCGCAGCGCTAAACCTCTGGACTTCTCTTCATGGTGAACGCATGCGGCATGGGTTCGAATCATTCAAGCACAGAAATATTAGCGCATTTCATTGTTGACGAGCGATGTATTGAGGCTAGATACACATGCATTGGCTTGCAGAGCTAATGATGTTTTGAAAATTTACGAAATGCGTTCCAATTTTTTTCGGCGGAAGTGTCAGTAAGCAAACCAGAAGTCCACGTCACCTATTTAAGTAGCGCCGCAAATACTAGGCCATAAATATATGTACTGTTTTCAAACCTGTTGAACATTTTTGCAACGAATCCTACGTTGCCAAATAAATTGACGCATTGATATTTAAACAGCCATCTGAAATGATTTCTTCATAGAAAACGATTTACTAGAGCAATGTTGCTGTGGTAGAAAGAACAGCTGTTGTGGCGTTCCGAAACTTCGCGCTCATTGGCTGAGCTGTTTTATTGAAAGACAACTCCGGCATTTCATAGAAATTTACGCAAAAAACAACCCCCCTCCCTCTCTGCTATCCTTAGTTAGAGCCCCACAACTCCTAGACTGACCATGCCGCAACGTCACCAGGCTAGTTAGGCTCATTGTTGATTCCACCGTTTCGCTTCTATTGAACGTATTTATCACTGAAATTGACAAAGAGACTGTATTTGCTAACAAAACAATATCTCAACACTATAACTCCTTCGTTTGCGATGGCCAACGTAAGTTATAAAGGACGTCCGGCTTGATTTCTTGCTGCATAGTTCTGTCATGTACGGCTTGGTTGGCGAAAATTAGCGCTTGGGAAATTTGATTCATTGGAGAAAGCAAACGCGGTCATTGAAAGCGGCATGCGTTTAGCACATTGGCATCATTTAACATTGTGGGGCTGAGGTCTGTCATTTGAGGACAAGTTATGCGGTTTCAGATGAAGTCGATAGTAAACACGAATCAACGATTATAGCGGAGTGATTAAGCTACTGGATTATGTGACAAAATACTCCCTGTCCACCTCTCGTCTTCCAGTTTCACTGTATGGCGATCGTCCTTCTGAAACTAATGACGTCGAAAGGAACTTTCACTTGGTTCCTCCGCGCTGTAATAGTTTGTTCTTTCGTCTTTCGGGTAGCTTTCTCAGCGATTTGTGTTCATGTACAAGCGCGGACAGAACCTTGCGAACCAAGGGAGTGCAGATGAAATGGTGCCAGGGACACCAGATGGCAGGCGACTGGTGTGGAGAGGCGACAGGTTCATGGCCTATCGTACATGCAACGACGGGTAGAAACCAGTTGTGTCTCGTGAAATTGCTGTAAGACGCGTATTTTGTTAAGGTCACGAGTTATAAACAATTGGTATCGCTTCTCATGCAACACCCGTTCCAAAATTTTTTTGTAAACGGGGAAGACATTTTCTGAGTACTGCATCCGCAGCACATGGTTCGTGAGAAGCGGCACCATTACCTTATCATCGTAGGCTGCGTAAAAGACGTGCCACTATAGAAGCAGGAACGCGCATTGCGGCAGTGACCGAGGTTAGAAAGATGGCTGCCGGAAGCGTGATAACTGCCACCTTTGGAGCTTGACAAAACGTGAACGGCAGCCTTGTCATCAGGCGCTGCCGTCATGCGTCGTTGGCTACATCTTGCCACTGTACCCATGGTTCCACGGTTTGCAGTGTTTTGTGCTCACCCGTTGCTTAATGTGACTCCACTAATAATGCTGTAATAATGACAACAGAACACTACGGTGCACATGACCCACAAACGCTCTGTAATAACGCTGATGAAAAGCTTAAACTGTCCTTTAAGGACTAACGTATAAGAGAACACGAAACAGTGAAGCTGTCGGTCTGTTTCATTTCTTAAATGAAGTGGTCAGCTGGCGTGAAGTGGGCATATGATAGGAGGCGCCTGGCTTCAACTAAACACCAGCTGTCATCCATCCTACATTGACTGCTCGTACATTCCCACGCCCTGTCATGGCATCTAATGTATTCTTTTTCTGCATTTACGTGTCAACAGTTGCTTCCCGGCAACAAGGAAAAGAGATCGCCCATTTCTCTCGAACGCTTTTCAATTGCAATTATAGGAATGCAATCGGAAACAAGGTTGCGTTACACCACCTACACGAGGTGTTTTTTCTCGTGTTTTTATGAAGATGATACCGAAATGGATGACGACGAAGGCGACGCAACTGAGAAAGGAACGTACGACAATGCTGGTGGTTCTGGAAGAAGCAGCGGAGGTGGAGGGGTCACGACCACTCTGACAAAGCCGGTGAGCTCGCTCGCAAAGCAATACCTCTAAATCTGCTCCCCGTTTGACTACGCGAATGAAAAGCGATGCTGCTGGTTGCACAAGAGAACATGGCGAAAAAAAAAAACACGGTTTCACAGACGCTTCCATTAAAAACCAGACAACAAGTAAATCTGGATGTCTTCATAAGTGTAACTATAAGCTCACTCGCTAAGTCCATTACAGATTGATGGTCGGGAGAATGTCATTGAATGAAACAAGGAACAGTGCAGCCTCTGTTTGTGCTAGATGCATATGACCAAAAATAAAAGACAGTTCTAAAGATACCTCATGTCGTACTGGAAACAGAAATAGCAGGGATTGATAAATCTTGTTTGCGTGTAAATTGATACAATATATTTCGTATATTAGTACACGTAAGTATTCATAAATACTGTGTTCCAATGAAAACAATGTGTCCGAACCTCAATGGATGCTCAGTATACGTATCATTTCATGGACAAGGTACCCGACTTATACTTTTTTCAAGAAACCTGTTCGTGATTGAAGCAAAATTGCAGAAGTTTTCCAGATGGTGTTTGACCGTTTGCTCACTTGATCTTGTAGTAATTCCACACGTGCTCCGTGTCAGCTCTTCACGTAGCATCTGTAATTTGTTTTACTCAGTTATCCCAGGTGGTCGCAACATTTTGGTACTGCGATAGCATATGGTGGGTAGAGATATGGAATGCAGGGAGTGTTGCCTCCTTTCACGAATGGTGGTCTTTAAGGGTAAGACAGAAATCATCATACTTTATTAAACATGTAACCGCTGTTTGAATACTTTCAGCACGCATCTCAGTGTCACGTCAGGTCGCAATTATATAATAATAAGTGAATGCGACTAGTTTCTCCTGGTTAAGAGACAAGAAAAAGTGGTACTTATTAGGGGGCACGCTGGAGTGGCCTATATTGTCGTTGATATTTAGACCTCGCAATATAGTTGAGGAAGTGATGCAATACGTACGGCGATGGTTGATTTTACTATAAGTATTACAAATGAGGTCGTAGAGTAGAGACGCGCCATCATGGGAATGATTGCAAAATATACAGCGTGATCAAAATTAAAACATACGCAGGCTAAATGAAATGTTGTGTGACCTGGTGCATGACAAACGTGACTAGATACCTCTGGGAGATGCCTTCGCCCTACAGAGCACATAAACAGATTGTACAAATGGTTACCGCGGCAGGGATGATGATTATTAACAATGTCGCCTGGAAACCGGCATCCTCTGCAGACAACTCCTGTGACATCCGCCCGAGTACAGCGGCCTGCAACCAGAGCGCAGCGGATTCCACAGAGGACCCGCCGAATTCTACCAACACCGAACAAAGGGTTGCCACCGCTGCTACCAACCACACCGGAGAGTGCGCGAGTGCTACCCACGCCCAGGGCAACCCTCTCACCGCAAACGCCGCGATCTGCGCCAGCGAAGGTTACCCAACTGCATCCGTCTACGCCGAAGGCCACCCCAGCACCGCCAACACCGCGACCCACCCCGCCAAAGATTACCCGATCACCACCGCTGCCACCATCGACGCCAAAGGTTACTCGAGCGCCGCCAACGCGGCGACACACCCCGCGAAAGGCCACTCAAGCACCGGCAACGCCGCGACCTACCCCGCCAAAGATTACCCGGCCACCACCGCTGCAACCGTCGACGCCAAAGGCCACTCAAGCACCGTCAACGCCGCGACATACCCCGCCAAAGATTACCCGACCACCACCGCTGCCACCATCGACGCCAAAGGTTACTCGAGCGCCGCCAACGCCGCGACCCACCCCGCGAAAGGCCACTCAAGCACCGGCAACGCCACGACCTACCCCGCCAAAGATTACCCGGCCACCACCGCTGCAACCGTCGACGCCAAAGGCCACTCAAGCACCGTCAACGCCGCGACATACCCCGCCAAAGATTACCCGGCAACCACCGCTGCCACCGTCGACGCCAAAGGTTACTCGAGCGCCGCCAACGCCGCGACCCACCCCGCCAAAGATTACCCGATCACCCATGCTGCCACCGTCGACGCCAAAGGTTACTCGAGCGCCGCCAACGCCGCGATTCACATCGCCGAAGATTACCCAACCACCACCATTGCCACCTTCGAAACCAACCACGCCAAAGCCTACCACACCCAAACCATCTCCTACCACGCCAACCACTACTAAAATGCCAAAGCCGACGACACCGCCTGCACGTACGTGTCCTATTATCATGTTCCGACGATATATATATATATATATATATATATATATATATATATATATATATAATATATATATATATATATATATATATATATATATATATATATATATATATATATATATATATTGTTACGTCCAAGCGCGTCAAAGGGACGCGGGGATCAAGAAGAGAGGGGAAGAGGAGAACGAAGACTGTGCAGCGGCCATT
Organism: Dermacentor variabilis; assembly: GCF_050947875.1. Taxonomy (NCBI): domain Eukaryota; kingdom Metazoa; phylum Arthropoda; class Arachnida; order Ixodida; family Ixodidae; genus Dermacentor; species Dermacentor variabilis. Next base: position 85,947,454 of record NC_134575.1, read on the forward strand.
CCTGTTCTTCGTAGCCTGCCGTTCCTGCCCTCGCACGCCTAAATAAACCCCTTTTCCCCGTGCTTGTAACAATATATATATATGAATGCGGGAGAGGTGCTCACAGGTACGCTAAACCAACTAATGTTGACTTCGTAAAGTTAAAACTGTGGATTGGGGCCTTTAACGCACATACACATATACAGAGTGTCGGAAACATCATGCACCAAGATTGAAAAGTACCAAATACCAATTAGCTGGACAGAACTACGGTAACGTTGTTTGCAGTCGATTACAGATACTCAGGCTATGTTATATACATCCGGCTTCATTAGACAACTTCTCCTAATCAATTCTGAAGCTTGCCAAATATTATAATTAGACGAAAATTGTCAATGAGAAAGTTTAGAACAACATGAAAATATTTCGATGCAGGTTTCGGCTGCTCAATACGTGCTACATAAAACTGATTTTACAAGAAAGAAATATGCCCGCCAATACACACTAAATTTCTCCCTGACAGGCCGCTCCAAGCACATGGAAATGAACCAATAACAATTGACACAAGTAGAACACAAACGATGGTGTTCTCCTAAGCATGTAAGGCGTAAGGAGAACACCGCTCCCCCCTTGCCTTGTTTTAGAGCAGTATTGGGTTCAACAAATTTCCCCAATAAAGTGAAACCTGATTAACGTACATACTTTACAAAACTTTCCAGCGCCGGGTTTTCAGTGCCAATTACAGCTCATCAAACGACTTCATTCCTATAGAATTTGAGAAGCGACGCCATACCTTGGCAGTATCAGGGAAAGAGCTCGGTGTATCTAATAATATGCATCGGCACCTATACAGCGTGTCCCACATAACTTGAGACAAGAATTTAAAAATGATAGGCGCGTCGGAAGGAAATTGAACCGAACGCGTACTATTCGCAATAGCCTATATTAACTCGGACAATTCTTTGTTTTCCCCATAACTCACTAATTAAGTTTTTTTTTACCCAACGCTTTAATTTCTGGCTGAGGACCCCAAATATGATACGCAGCTTTGTAGAGCACCTTCAAAAACCGCCGATCGAATTGCTTCTTTAACTATACGTCACACGTAGTTTTTTTTTCCGGGATGCAAAGAAAGCCCGCCAAATATGAAAAAATCCACGTGACGTAGCGCTTGCGCAGTGGTACCGTGCTGCTCTCAAGCGTCCGTTCGGTGCACAAGGTCGGCTCCCGTTGGATGACGGCGAAAATTCATGCTGCTGGCCGAGCGCTGCCAATCAGATAAAAAACGCCCTGCCGCTTTCTTGTTGCCAGTCACGCCGCAGCCGACCTTGTCCAGCGAACGCACGCTCGGGAGCAGCAAAATACCACTGCGCAAACGCTACGCCACGTGGATTTTTTCATATTTGGCGGGCTTTCTTTGCATCCCGGAAAAAACTACGTGTGACGTATCGCACAGGAAACAACGCGATTGGTCGTTTCTGAAGGTTCTCTACAAATCTGCGTATCACACTTGGGGTCCTCAGCCAATAATTTAAACTTTGGGTAAATAAACTAAATTAATTATTTATATATGGGGAAAACAAAAAAGATCTCTGAGTTACTATAGGCTCTTGCGAATAGCGTGCTTTCGGTTCAATTGGCTTCCGATGCGCCTTTCATTTTTAATTTCGTGGCTCAAGTTAGGCGGTACATCCTGCATATGATTTGTTTCTGGAATACCTGTCTTTTTTCGAAAGTGCGAAATTACACTCCTCGACATGAAAACTCTAAATAGCGGAAAATATGCGCGCATGAACTGAAATTACAGACACTACTATTTTACAAATTTGGGTTAACTTGTACATTACACGTTTAACACTATTGCAATTTAGAAGTTGCCCCTGGGGAGTTCGCTAAGCATCTACAAGTGGAACTCTCAGGATGAGACCAGTTTTGCTGTATTCATTCCCTAAATGTGCGACAATATGCTATCGCGTGGGGGTTATTTACTTCTTTTTACGATCCACTACAGAACAAAGCGCTTCGTTAGCATAGTTTTTATGTCTATACTAGATTTTTACAGTAAGTTTCGAAACACTTATCTCAAAACTGTCGTTAGCTTCAAAATGTACTTTAAGTGGATGTGCATTGAGAATCAGTGGGGTTTATTTCGTAAAGTTTGTACGCACTCTCATTTAATCAGCTAAATATTTGATAAACCACATTTTTAGATAAATAATTCTTAACTTTGACTTCTTGGGACATGTGCCATGGAATGTGTGGTTTTCCAGCTCAACATGAATACTTATGTTAGATACCACATACACAGATACAATATTGTAATGTAACTAGGTCCTTTCGCTATATATTAAAACAGGGCGGGACTCTATGTGTTAGCGTGCTGAAGTTTTTCTTGATTTTTTTGCGAAACAGCGTATTCATAATTTATAAAAAATATGTACAAGTTCTAACATATTCAGCCTATCCCGAGAGAGCCAGTAACTTAGTTGCGATAACTTTGCCACAAGTTTCGGTCGGGCTATAAGGCATAAATCAAAAGGGCTGCGGCTGTGTTGGAAATTGCGGGAAAATTATGTTTAGTATACCAATATTTTAGTCACTATAACGGAAAGGTTGCCCTTATGTGGTTTAATTGACCTGCAGGAGAATGCTTGAAGTCACTTTAACTGTTTGCTCCTAAAAGCGGTCAAACGCTACCGTTGCGAAACAGTAGACTTCTTGTGCGCCATGGCCCGCTTTGTGCAGGTTTACCCCAAAAGGCACCGGAACCTGACACCATCATCTGCACCGTGGCCAGCGATGGCCTGATGGAGATGCCAGGAGACGGGGTCTGCGACTTCATGTTCTACGAATCGCTGGAGAAGCCCTTCGACAAACCGGGCGAGACGTCCATGGGAAAGTTCACGACCTTTCAGTCCTTGGCGGCCAAGGGGAATAAAACGCAGTTCGGCATCTCCATATTCGCCATGTAAGTTCAAGGTGCTTCGAGGAGTCACAGAGCACTGGGGCAAAAAAAAAAACGCAGGACAAGTACACAGGATGCGAGAACTACGCGCGCTAACTTTCAAGAAACGTTTTTTTGTTACCAAGTGGGACATGAAATATATGCGTTATTTTTTTTATCCTTACCATAATTTTTAAGAGTTGCCCGTATAGCACAACTGAATTTCTTGTGCGATATTACTTTCAAACGTACTCATGTTTTACACAGTATGTTGAAATGAATCGAATAACTATTACGAAACTGTGGCCAATTAACATTCGGACTGAAAAAAATTTGAGGACACCTCAGCACTTCTTATGAGTTGTGAACGCGAAAGCATTAATGTTCAACTGAACGCAGCTGTGTGGTCCTTCGGGTTATGAACTTCTCCCGGGTGAGGGAGCGGGTTTTGCTTTGGCTTTAATAATAATAATATTTGGGGTTTTACGTGCCAAAACCACTTTCTGATTATGAGGCACGCCGTAGTGGAGGACTCCGAAAATTTTGACCACCTGGGGTTCTTTAACGTGCACCTAAATCTAAGCACACGGGTGTTTTCGCATTTCGCCCCCATCGAAATGCGGCCGCCGTGGCCGGGATTCGATCCCGCGACCTCGTGCTCAGCAGCCCAACACCATAGCCACTGAGCAACCACGGCGGGTTTTTGGCTTTACCGACGCACAGTTAGAACGCAGGGGAGAGATTGCGTGGACAAGGAACGCTTGGGTAACGCAGGCTTTAGAGAGAGAGAGATAGAGAGAGAGAGAGAGAGCGAGAGAGAGAAGGTGATTTGGTGCCGCGGCGATGCCCGCTGCCCTCACGCAACGCACGGGACGCTACCGCGGCCGCAGGTGTTCCCTTTCACACGCTCTGTCGAGGCGCACTCGTGATGTGACGTGGCAGGCATAGCGAATTTAGGAGCCCTTTCTCTGCTAGAACGCTGGATGCCGGCTTTTTCAATAAATGGGCCATTTGATACTTTCGCATGGAAGTTTAGCGCAAATATTGTGTTATAAGAATTGTAAACGGTTACTTCGAAACTATCATCTAATTGAAACGAATTGTGACAATGACACCAGTATGCAGATGCGTCTTTTCAAAATTTGCAACCATTTGCATCGGTGTTCACTTAGTTATTGAGCTTAAAGGTACAAAAAAGAAGCTTTTCTAAAACTGGAAAGTGATAAACAGTGCATCTTTATCGCAAGTTTGAAACCGCCTATGCATTAACGGGGCTAGCTTCAAAACTTGTCCCAAATCTATGCGCCTTGTGAAATGACTGGCTTCCATTACTATATTGCACCGATGGCGCTGAAATTATTAAGTAAAATGTCGACTAGTGATATCTTGATGATTTTTTTCAGTTATATAATTTTATTCTTCATGGTAACTAGCTTTTGGCTCTTAGACTGTTACAGCTCAGTGAGTTATCTATATGCCATAGGTAATGTTTTTTTATCTTCTGGTAAAAAATATTGACTGATTCTTCGACAGCTTGTTCAAAACTACTACTCAACTGCTGAGGAGGTGTGCAATTATTATTGCTTAATTCCTTCAACGGCGCATTATTCAGCCACAGGAGCATGTGGACGTGCGGACACCCCCCTGCTGGAATTCCACGTTAATACGACCAGCCGTAGCACGCCACCACTCGTGGTATTGCCGTTTCTTTTGAAGCGAGGTTTGTATACGCTAGCCTGCGAATGCGATGTAACGCTAAAAAGACGGTCTGTTCTCAGAGCTGCGTAAGTCCAGGGATTGCTATAAAGAAAACAAGCAATAGACCCGTTGAACGGAGAATCCTACTGCACCGCCGCGCTACTGACGTCATTCTCTCTGCCAATAGCAATTGTGTGTCTAGGTAACCTGAGACGAACGAGTGTATGTCGCGTCAGAACGCTATCGGAGCTGCGATGGGTCGGCCGTGTGTCGTGCGTTCCGCCGAAGAACAGGCAGTGTTTGATGAACGCCGCCGGGAACTCGCTCGAGAAAGCGCTCGTTGTCGACGGCGCGTGAAGCCGAGGCCTCCCTGAGCCGAGACCCGGGGATCCCGAGCTCAGGGAGTGCCAAGCCGACGTTAAACGTCAACGAAGTGCTGCAGATACCGAGCTGAGGGAATGTGAAACAGAAGGTCATCGGCAACGTCGTCGCGGAGTCCACCCCGAAAACAACTACGACGAAAGCTTCAGCAGCGGTAGCCTCAAGTTTCACGGTGTGATGGCGCGATTTAAACGCGAGTTTCTCGACCTGAACTTCGGGGCGAGCTGCAATGTGTGTGATCGGTTGTGGTTTGATCACGACGTCGTTCTCGTCAGGGGAATTGATTCCAATGAACAACGACGAAATGCATTCGGTGTTTGAGAGCCCAACCGTCACTGTTTGTACCCTACAACCATACGATTGACTTGTATATGCCTCACCTTGACTAATGGCACGTGTAGCACACGGGTGATGCAGCCTCAATATGCGTACCATAGCGATCACAAAGTCACCAACTTCACTTGCAGCATCAATGCCGTGAAATTACCACAATGAGTGAAAACCAAAACAAGTTATCAGTGTTGTGTTGTCACGCTTCTATACTTACACAAACAAAAGCAACAGAGTTGATCACACATTGTAGTAATAAATAAATTAATCTACGCCAAACTTGTACACATTAAAACACAGCTTTAAACGAGTCAACACAAGCTTCGCTCGCACTCATCTTCACAGTAGGGGAAGGGCGGTCAATTTATTTTCCTAGGCCGTTTTGGGTAAGCCTTGCTTACTCATTGCTAGAACATCGGTGCTGGAACATCGATGCAATCATTTGCTAGGCTGGTTCTTTTACATATGACAGGCTAGTGACGTCACTCCCCAAGTCGCAGTCTGCAGTTACCGCGGCAGCTAGGGCAGCAGTAATATTTACCCGGCAACTTATACAGGGAGGACTACGAGCTTCACATTGTTATCAGGATCGGCTCATTATCAGTGATGTGGTTTGGATGCCTTTATAGTGCTTGTTATTTTGAAACGAATGCTGTGTTGTATGGTGCGTGAGCGGTACTAAACAATGTATGCACTTTTCGCTCCAATCGCGGACGTTTCCTTTTTTTTATTCGATGAACGTATCTTTCTTTTTGTTTGCGTGAGGAAGACGCCGAGAAAGAGCCCGACTAACTAGAGACGTACAGGCTATCTGTAAAAAACACCCATATATATGCAAAAATTTCAGAGCAAGTGCGCATGTCACGCAGCCGAAGGATTAGAAACTGTAAATAAGTAGTCTGAATGAGCGCAAGTTCTCGATTACTCGACAGCTGGCAAGTTGACCCATCATGTTTCCAGCCTACCAATCATTACGGCCTCAATAATATCTCCTACTAGCTTTTTAGCCTTCTCACATACATCAGTGAATGGAAAGACAGCCACACATGTCGCAATGAGCAGCAGAAAGACCACCCTTAAATTTGTGCATGCTACTTGTGCATGCCCTGAAGTGATCATCTAAGCTTCTTGAGGACTGCCCGATGTAGTATTTGCCAAAGCTCAGGGAAGCTCAGCGAAAATCAAATATTTCTTTGGTGACTTTCCCTGCTTTCCCATAGAGAGATAGAAAAAAAAAGCCAGTGAGCACTGCTATGCTTGTGCTGTTGACATAATAATGACCCAATACGCATCCCTAAAGCACAATGAAACCTTAGTAAAATTCCACAAGGTATACAAGGGCTCTGATGTTCTTCAGTGTGTTAAATTATCGGCTGCACATAATTGGGTCCATCATTTATGCGGGAATTCTCACCAAATGCTTCGTAATAAATATGTGCCACTTTGATATATAGGGTATAGAACACATAAATGTATGTATGCATTGTCCTTAAATTTCGCTGTCCCTCTTCTTCACCATGCATCTATCATCACCACTCTTCCCTCAAGAAGCATCGTATTGTCACGTGGTGGTGACGTTGAATAACACAGTAAGCAATACTGTGAACGACCAAACAAACTTTTATTGGGCGAATCTGTGCCCACAAAACAGGCTACACTTATAGCACAACGATAGCGGCGAACACGCTCGGCGATCGTCGAAAATCTGATCTGCGGGTCAAGCGGGTCGGCTTTTATAGAGCAGTCGTCGAATGTTCCAGACTAATCGTTCGGACCCGCGTGCCTTCCACAAAGTTCTACAACATTCGAGTCACGCGATGAAATTAGATAACACAAGGTTCGGCGACAACAGACAGCCGGGTAGAAGCATCGATAACTTTCCAGAAACGTCTGATACATGCAGGCGCGTCCCTCGCTGTGCGATTACAGTTGTTAAGCGGCGAAACGTGGTCGGCCGATAAAGATAAGCACACGTGTCAGTATGTCTCCTCCTTCCTACTAATATTACAGCGTCGGCATCTACGGCTGCATAGCTTGGAAACTGTGTAGCACATACACAAACATCGACTGTGATCAAAGTTATGACCTATGTAGCGCCTAAGCATACGCGCTTTCAGGCAGGACGCGAAAAAAGTTGTAACTATACCAATAGTACACATCACGCTCTGTAATTTTGCTTTTATTTAGTCGCTTCTCGAAAGCTTCTTTCTAGAACAAAAATGTTTCAATAATGGTCATACTTTTCATTCAATTCTTAGAGTCTTAACCTAGTGAATGGCCTTCTAGTAGCACGCAGTTATTGTTATCAGCAAGTCGCATTTTGGCCGTTCGTGTCGATATGCACATTTCGAGACTTCTCTTGCCAAGTACGCGGATAAAATTGCAGCATCAATGTTTTAACGGAGGTATAGGTTTCCGTTCAGGCATTTTTTGAGTCCGCCTGCAGAAAATTGTAGTCTTCACTTGTGCAAAATATCGACGTGAAAGGAAGATCGGTGTTTCTCTCACTCGCGCTGAATAAAGAAATGTGCTCTTGCATCAACCAAGCTCTTCCATCCAGAAATTTGTGCCGCTATGTTTTGTTGCACAGCGGAATACTGTGAAGTGCGTCGTCGTAATGACGGAAATTGTGTTGAATACTACACAGTGCTTAGGGAAGCTTAGTTTCCGTTTTCTTTTACTGCAGAAGGCTGCCATTTCAGGACGGGCTATGCCAATAATGATTGAAATACTGTGCCACTGCTTCCTCTCATAACTTTGACTTTTCCTCTTGCATGTAAAAGAATGCAGTGCTGTTTACTTTTTGTTCCTGTTTTCAGGGACTTAGGCGCTTTCATGAGTCACCTGAATAAGGACTCCGCTAAAGCGTGGGCGCAGGAGAACTTGTGGAACCACAACATTCACCACTGGGGAGTTCTGAATATTCACCGCACAATATTTAATCAACCAGGATATTTCACGAATGCCACGGCAGTTTTGAAGGTAAGTGTCATGTTTTTTATTCCGCGTTGCGGCTGCCCTGGGCAGTTCATCTTCAGCGAGCATGTTTCTTCGTAGGTCAAGTGAAGCCTGGCAGCGGCATGCTCACCTTGCTAAATTTTATGACCCCTTTCAATCACGAGGAAGCAGAATACATCCAAAAATAGAATTGAATAGAACGTTTGGCAACTGGAAGTCATCCCCATCAGCAGCTAACTTTTGTGTTCACTGCGGGACAAATGCACCTGATAACGATCTCCAATTTTCCCTGTCTCGCACATGCTTCCTACGAGTTATACCTGAAAATATTTCAGTGTCTTCGCACCACCTTACTACGACGGCGCTAAACTTTTCCTAGCCCCTATTACAATAGACCACGCCACGCATTTCATAGGCTGCCCTTTTCCACTTTTTCTTAACGTCAAATAGAATATCGGGGACACCCGTTTGCTCTTTAATACAAACCTATGTCTTCCAGATTTCTCAAGTAAGCGTAACATTATCTTGATTCATGAACTGGGATGATTGCTGAGAGAGTTTGACGTTGCTCAGCGAAATACGAGGTCGTGGAAAACTGAATCCCGGCCGCGGTGGCAGCATTTCGTTGGGGCCGAAATTCAAAAATGCCAGTGTACCATACAAAGGTTCCAATGTGTACAGATCCTGGGGGTCAAAATTAATGAGAAGTGCCCCACTACGGCGTGCGTCATAATTACATCGTGGCCTTCGTACGTAACTGCCAAGGCATTTATTTAGTTTCATCGACCATTGCCCATACTTTAATTCTGTCGCAGCATCTGTATTATCATTCAAGTTTCAGCCTGAAGTCGTAATTTCGTGAGAATGTATTGGTCGTACTCTATTATTTTTAAGGATAATGATAAGATGTATAACACGTTACCTTGCAGTATGCGTCGCCGACGTTCTGGAACGCAAAAATTTTCTCAATTCCAACATTTTTTCGTGTCTCTATCGGTGTACGTCTTGTGTACCCTGTGCAAGTGAGGCAAGCTGTTCGTCGGTAGTCGGCGCCAGTACCATTCCTGCCGCCTGTTGAGCTTGGGATGGGGACGGGCAGAGTGTTTGCATCTCCAGCATTTCTCGTAGCGGGCCGGTTGGTGGGTGGTGACGTGTAGGTTCAGTGGGGCGGAGTGTTCCGAGGCCCCGACTGACATATCTCTAGCAAGGCGGTCAACTCGTTCGTTGCCGTCCACTCGGGCGTGTGCCGGGCCCCAGGTGATCCAGTGGTCTTATTTCAGTATTGGCCCTAGGATGCGCAAGACACTACTCGGCAAAACTTCCGATCAAGTATAGTCGACATGCGTCCTAAGTGTCCGCTGTTACGTGTGCCGTTTTGCTCTTCGACGGCTCGTACGGCTAGGGCGATGGCCACAGCCTGCGCCGCTGCGCTGAACTAGGTTTGAAAGAACGCATCGGCGACCGTTCGTGCCTTATTTATGGTGTCCGGATGGTTCTGCCTCTGCAGAAAGGCTGTCGCCTTGGCTGTCATCCTCTCGTCGAAGGTTCATTCTTATAGCTGTCGCCAGTTATTGGATCTCAGAGTCGGTGTGTTGCCGGGTGCTGCCATCCAGTTATTTGAACTTGCCGTTAAGTGCGAGAGTCGGGCGACGTTGAGGTGCATTTTGGGAAAGGAAGGTTTATTTACATTATGTACATGACTTAGAAACAAGTAAAATAACAGCAAAAATCAACGACGAACGGAAGCAAACTGCACGCTGCGGCCCGTGGCAAGAATAACGTCTCCCCCTTTCTGATAGTTCTCTGGCTTATAACCCCTTACGTCACATGAGGTCACGTCACTTTGAGCCAGTCGTCGAGCCCATGTAGGTGTCGTAATTTTCCTCCAATCGTAGGGCCTCTGCAAGTAGCTTCATGTTCAGCCAATGGGAACACTCGCCACACTCTGCCCTCGGATGGCCACCTCCGTGCTGCGTTTCCTCCTCACCTGGTCGTCCATGAACGATCTTTCATAGCTGGGAAGCAACTTTTCTCGGTACTAAGGTCAACAACCTCGAAACTTTCTGGCCTCCATTTACACTTTCGGGCAGCGTAACCCAGAGGGGGGGGGGGGGAGAGAAAACATCTCTCCGCGGGACACACGAAAGCAGGCTAACCAGCCTGTCTGGTGAATCTGGTAACACGGTCGACGCGCACCTGCGCACCACAATTGGAAAACGGCGTCGAAGGGTTGCGCTCGCGTAACTTGACCGATGCTGAGAAATGGTCCATATCTCATATCTACCAAGGCAAACTTCCACAAAGCCAAGCGGCCGAATTGGCTTTTGCGCTTCAGGCACAGTTTGTGAATAACTAAACTCCACTCAAGGTTTCGGTTTTGAGCGCGCGCAGTTTGACTGCTAACTAGCACGTGTTAGGCCTGCTGCGCGGATTGGCACAGCATTCTTCTTTTACTGCTCAACTGCATGCTGCTTATATGCGGAATTAGTTATATTATTTAATAAAACACGTAGGATTACTAGCGCCCTTACAAGCTTTCATCGAAGCTTTCTTTGCGCAATGCGTCATGTCAAAAAGGAAACACAAAAATCCTTTTGAAATACGTAACTGATTATTTTGCGCTATACAATGTTCGGTTTAAGCTTTTCGCATTTTTCCGCTGTCGTGGTGACGTGGTTCCACGGTAGGCAGCAGTACCCGTATGTAGCTCCATCAGGCAGCCTCAGTTGAAAAACGTAAAATACAAGCAAGTCTTCATCTGTTATGCAATGCTAATGGCAGAACAGCGGGTGGAGGCGAGTTGGGCGAAACTGGCGAGTGGGTGAGAATACAAACAAAATCAATTACGTTTCACAAATATGGCGCACAAAATACCTCATGCATCGGAAACAATACAGCACGTCGAAGGCAAATAATAATTTCCAAACATTCCTTCATCACCGGACCGTATCTTCTGCCCTCTACAAGCACTATTACACGGACGACTGCGCGTTTTAAACAGAATCTCGCCTGAGTCAATGTGATGCCTCCTACTCGCTCTCAAAGCAAGTGATTTGGTGCAAAGGGCATTTTCCGGCGTTCACAACACAAAATTTTTGAGGTAGAAGTTCTTGGTTTTTGAGCTACAGCGCGTTATCTCTTTGCCCGCGTTTCGCCGGCGCTGGCAACATACTACAATGTTATCAGTCCTGGCAACCAGTGATCACGTTTTCGAGAAGCCATGAGTAGCGAAAAAAAAATGGCTGTGGCTTAGCTAAGGTTAAGCCCAGGATGCAAAGCATACTAGCCTTTATTTTAGTTGTTGAACCACTGTTTAGCCTGGTGAACTGCTGTTGCTTGGCTATATTTGGTTCGGCTAGACGAAGAAACAACTCATGCGTTAATCTGCTTCGCCTTCAAGAGTGGAACGCGACAGCGTTTCCGTCGACCCGCCAAGGGGTGTAAGACAATGGGCTACGGCGCAGCGACTACGCGCCCCGCATTGGACGCGTTGAGCGTTGAGCAACGCAGCGTTCGGCGCGGCAACGAAATGTGCGCCTGAGCAAGCGACGCACGCCTGAGCCTTAGAAACAGCTCGTTTCTAAGGCAACACCGCATTCACTAGAGGCGCTTTTGTACCGCTTTGAAGCATCGTACTCGTGGCTCAGTGGTAACGTCTCCGTCTCACACTCTGGAGACCCTGGTTCGATTCCTACCCAGCCCATCTTGCAGGAGTTGAGCCAAAGCCACCTAGAAACAAGCGCAGCTGCTTATATACCGCCGCGACGGCGCGAGTTGTAGCCCCGTTTCTCCTCTGTCGTGACGTCACGGTGTCACGTGGTCAGCCTTGAAGGCGACGCCGCGAGCGACGGCGCGAGTTGGAGCCCCGTTTCTCCTCTGTCGTGACGTCACGGTGTCACGTGGTATTGAAGGCGACACCGCCGCGCCTGAGGAGCTGGGTTGAGCTCTAGTAATATGCTTCGCATAAAAGTTACATGTTGCGTGGGACCATCAAAGGCGTTCTGGATATTGTCCCCTTAATACGCTCAACGGCAAACTAATTGGGCCACAATGGTAGACTTGCGCTTTGCCAACTGCGTCACAACGACCGGTGAGGCCAGCGTGCCTTGGGAATCCTGAAAAGACTCCTGCAATGTTGGGGACTACAGAAAGCGTCGTAAACTTGTCTCTGTAAGATTTATTACGCATCAAATTACCTGCGCCACTGCAGTCGACATGTCCTTCCATAACACCGGCACAACGGCCCGTGAGGCCTGCGTGCCCGAAGCCAGAACGACTCCAGATGCGTCGCACTTTGCCAAACAAAATTTCTCACCTTGCCGCTAGCAAATACCAGAGGAGTGCCCGGTCGAATAGCAGCAGGGGTGCAAAAAACAAGTCGAGAGGACAAAGCTTGCGCGAGTTACAGAGAAAAAAACAAACACGCGGAACCGCAGAAGGCTTACATGCGCGGCCGGATTTGTTTGCTTCAGCTGCCTGTCTAGCCTATCTTGCGGGTCACTTGCTCGTAGCTAGGAAATACAAGTATCAGTCGCAAATTATTGCTTCTTTTATACGCAATAACATTTTAGTTTCAGCGTGACAGAATAAGAAAAAAATTCTTGGCGGACTTCATCTTACCAGGTTTTTCTTTTTTTTCGATGCTCGCGCAAGCTAGAAGGTCGTGTGAACACAAGGCTGTGACGAGTTTCCTGTTGCCAGTTTTCGCCGAGTCTCCAGTGTTGTTGAATTTGTTTCGCTGTGGCCCACCTTACGCCGGCGTAATGATATTTCAGTGCATTACGCTGCTTTATATCTTGTCATTCACACATTGCGAGATAGCGCGTGGCGCTGGGGTTTCCTCAAGGCCGACCACGGAGTAGAGATTTGGCGTACCGCAGTCAGGCTGGCGTGCCGCTTTCACCTGAGCGCATGCTCGAGGATGAGAGCGCGCATGCGCAAGGAGACGGGCTTTCTCGACCCGGCTAACTCTCGTCCCGAACGCTAGGGCGCCTCCATGCGCGCGCCCTCTAGCCACTAACGACAACGAGTACACAGTGAAGCACTTTGCTGAACTGGGGCACTGCACTTTATCTAGGAGAGGACGCAACCGATAAGTCAGATGGCACTTGGCGTGCTCCCACGGCTTCAGGTGACAGTGACACAAAGATTCACATACCACCCACCTACGGCTAGTTTACACTTTAACATAAACTGAAATTCTGATTATTGCTACTTAGGGTTGGCATTTTTCCCATTGTCATGTTCATGCGACAGTAACCGACTTTACCTATATAGAAGTGGTTCCTGTTGCGTCAGAATCGTCTCAAGTTGGCTAGGAAGACGTGTTTAAAGCAAAATGGCATGGACAATAAATTACTTTAGGCTGCAACGAGCCTGACTTTGTGTGTGCTTTTATAAATCTCTTCATCGCTATCCATCGCAAATACAGCCTTACCTCCTTACTACATATTCAATTAGCGCTTTTAAAAGAACGCAATCTTACAATGGGCTCAGCTGCTCCTCTCCAATTCTCAATTTTGGCCATTTGATGCCCTAGTTGATTTGTAAGGTTGTGAATTGTGCAATGTTGACTTTGCTTTCTAATTATTCCGGCTATGAGAGAGGCTTTAATTGTTTATCTGTGATTTGATTTGAGAGAACGCAATCGTACTTTCTACGATTATGTGCTTCGAACTCTAAATTGCGTCTAAAGCTACTCTTTTCAATTTCAATACGTAACCATAAAGTTTCAAAGGAAGAGGATATGTAGATTAACGTTAACGGCATAGTTACATTAATCATATTCAAATTTTTGACGGCGTTTCTTAAATTCTTGACTCTTATACGAGTACTAAACTATTGGTTAAGTGCACACCACTATCACAGAAACAGTTCTTTTATGATGTGTAACTTGCACATAATGAGTCCTGCCCACGTAACCTACCGCCATGCGCGTCATCGCCGTTATCATTTGTGTTTATTGCTTAACAGATTTTGATAATGTTAGTATAGATGTAACGTCCAGCCACGAAAAAAAGGGCTCCGAATTCTAGCTCAATGACTAGGAACGACGTCGATGGTGATTGTTAGTTTCCTATAAACGGCTTCACTCATGATGATAAACTGGAACTGTCACATTTTTACGTTTAATCCTTGTGACGGCTTGTGATACGTCGCTCTTTCGTTTGTATGTTTGGGTCATGCATTTATTCATTGATTTCGACAGTGAATCATAATAGCAGCCAGTGATATGAGCAACTCTTCTAAATATATCCGTTATTATGGCGGACATAAAAGTATTGCATTTTCTAGGTAGTGGCGCAATAGCACATTTGCTTAAGAATAGTAATTTGTCTGCACGTGAACGTTATTGCCCGAATCCCCCTACCACGGCGTGCTTCACAATCAGAAAGTGTTTTTGGCGCGTAAAAACCCATATTTTGGTTTAGTGTTCCACGGACGCCACTGTGTTCATGGTAACAATGCAGAGAAGTCGTACAACGCTGTTTGCATGAGCCACAAGACTGCCGGCGGAAGTGGGCAATGTGCTATGCAAAAAAAAAGCAAAACAAGAAACATTATATCCTTCTTTAGTGGCAATCGCAAGTTTATTGAGAGTTTTACCATAAACTTAGCATAGAGTTTACACATTATTTTTCAGTATGATTGAAATATTCAGTCTAGCTCATAAAAATGATACTAAAGAAATACTAGTTAAAGCATGGCGACAGTTGCCTAACACCTTCACGATCGTTTATGGACTGTTTCGTGAAAACAGGAAGAGAGCATACACCGAGATAGCGACTGTACTCACAAAAATTGTCGTGTAGTGAACGACGTCTGCACAAATTTGGGATCGAATTACTCATGATTGGTTTACTATACGTAGTAATTACGGTTATGTCAATCATCATAAACCCACACACACCAACCACACTTATTCGTTTGCGATGCCATTCTGCCGCGGCTCACAAGGCCGCGTGCTCATTCTTTCGAGCTGGCGCATAGACAATCGTTCGGAATGTAAAAGAACGCTCATTTACGAAGATATCAGTCGCTCTTATGGACTGAAATGCTTCTCACGTATAGCATAGCTGCCTACTACGACGCTTATTCTTGCGCGTGTGTAGTTTAAGTTCCATTAGCGCTATAATGTGAATCGTAAGGACTACTAACTTTATACATCAAAAAGTCAAAGCCAGTTAGTTTTTACTGTCGTCGCAATTTCTTACAAATTCATATTTACAGAACAATACCATTTTTTAATAAGACTGTCCTCTTCGCAACAATATGAAATCCTAACAAGACACTACTAGAGTCGTCAGCGTCGTTAAATTTATTATCGCCTGCAACACTCCCATAAGTCTAATGGTATTTACCATTTTACTTATCGTAAGATTGGTAAGCATAAACGTGACACAGACGCGGATGAATACACATAGCTTTCAATGGAACTTGCATGAGACGCTATGATGTTGTTTTTTAAGTTGTTGTGGCGGTTACGCTGATGAAAAGTTCTTGTCCGAAAAAAAAAGGTGATGTCCAAAGCTATATTATGATGGACGTCTGGCTGCGCTGTGTGAAACTGTTCGTGATGCCAGTGACATTTACGCAATGACCATCTACTTTTTTCCAACAGAGAGCACAGGAAATATCAGTCCTGTCTCCACCGAAGAAGGTAGTGTCGTACACATTCCTCGGCTTTTACAGTAACGAGACCACTGCCTGCGATGAAGCTGCACGAATAATGAGGTAAGCAGTTTTCTATCGTGTAGCGTCTGCGAGGAGGCTCTTTTCAGAAAGTGAGAACTTCCGCACCAAGTGCAATAAGCGCTATAGTAGTCGTAAGCAGGGCATCTGAGGTGGCATTTATTCAAAAGTGATAGTGCAGATTGTAATGGCACAGTCAATCTAACGAGAGGCCTTCAGGTTCATTCACAGTGGCGACTCGCAGAGGATAGGTGACAAAGAGACCTGTCGCGAATTGTCGTAAGTAGGCACTTTCGCCTAAAAGCGACTGTTCTTGTTCAGTGACTCCGTGCCCGACTTGTCCGCTGCGCGACTACAGTAGCAAACCTTCACCCTGCTCAAGTAGTGAGTGGTCCAGCAACAGTAGGTGTGTGCACGGCCAATTTAGGCAGCGATGGGGGGGCGCGAGCATCTGAGGCAAACATATCGGCGTGGCGATGGGCGGATAGCGCTCGGCGGCGCGAACGTTGATATCCGTGAGAAACTCCTTGGTGATCAGTGGTGGTCGGACACGTGATCTCTTTCAATCGCCTGTATGAATGAGCCCTTGCACCAATCAGATTAGCGAAGCACTGGACGGCAGCCGGAGAGTCCGCGGCGATCACAAAGAAGCAGAGCAAGCGCTTACTGGACAAGCGTGCATTTCGGAGCCTAATCCATCTCAATCTTATAAAGTGCTTCTCTCGAGGTTACAGCAGAGTTGCCATACCGCATTTCGTCTGGTAACAGCTGTTACGCGCAAGAAAAGACGAAAACCAATGACCACTATGAGCTCATTAAACATGCGACAAAAATAATTCAGTCAATTTCTAAATCACGCGACCTTGAAATTTCGTAAACGTTTAAGAAGTTTACGAATGGATCAAGCGAGGAAATGGAAAAAGATAAATTTGAGTTTTTCGAATGCAAGTTCTGAAGTGCTGTACAAAACAGCCGCAAGATATGGAAGGTCTGTCTTGAATTGACGAACACTGCTGCACCATGCGTTGTCATTCTTTTTAGAAATAAACGGTATAAGATATTGATGGTCACTGTTTAGGTCATTTTATACTCACGAGAAATGGTAATAAAACGGATGAGGATAAACTTTTTGCTTTGCAAAGAAAAAAAAATTATACTACTGAACTCCGGAGATAAGATTAATACGTCAGCCGTTATTACACATGTCAAAGTTATACATTTCAGCCTTATTCGTAAGATTGAATTGGCAATGTAAATGTATGCTTAGATATCTACACATTGCGGTTACTTTTCAGTTCCTAAGCAGGAACACTGGTCGTGATTTACATTAAAACAAACATACTTAAGAAAAGTGCACGACCAGATAATGACAAAAAAACACAGTAAACTATCTAAATATGGATTTGTGTAACGAGTATCCTACTACAATTGAGCAGGCACAACCCCCCACGTGTAACTGCTAAAAGATTTAATATTCAATGTTCGCTGAAATAAGTTTTTTTTTCTTTTTAAAAGTCGATAAAGCTAAACGGCTGAGATTAGTAACGGTCACTTATGCGTACTGCCGTCTCTTGTACATTTTGAATGTATTGTCACCTTTGTTTTGTTTCTAGTCTTGTAAAATGTGAAATGTGTGAAAATAGCGTTGGCTAAATTTGTTAAATGTTACGTGTTAGCACTTCGTTATTGTGTAACTGCAAAGTGTGTAATTTTGCCATTTTTTGTGTGACGGAACTACTCTTCATACTCCCCGTAATAGTAAAAAACATTTTCTTCATTTTTTCTTAACGCAAACACTGTTTATGTGGTGCCCAAGGCGAGCAGGACCCTGCAAGGAGGTTAATCATCCCCTTTTGTGCTGACCAGTGGGCAATGCATTCTATTTACCCCAAAAATTAATAAGTGAAACAAATTAAATGAACGATATTGTGATGCCCTAGCGAATTACAATGCCTTTGATTTATTGTTGTTTGCGGGAGTACACTTGTTGAAGCAAAAAAAAAAAAAGACAGGGCAGTACCTATCTCACCATGAATGGCGAGAGTGATGTGTTAGTATTGAATGACCCTAGCAATACAACGAACTGTCACCGTTGAAGTGAGTTATGCATGAGGCGTTTACTGAAGGCGGACGCCTTTTTCACGCTTGCCTAAGAACACTGGGCGCCATCTAGAGTCGCTCCTTACTGCTGGATAGGTGTTTATTACAGCTACGGAGCAGGTTATTTTTTGTACGGTAATGCTGAATGTGCAAGAATCAAAGTTAATGCTTATAAACTCCCACTCCTTGGAATTTCAGTAAACGATCTTAGATTAGGACAGTGTGTAGAAATAATGCACTGAAGCTTACATTGCCATTCATGCTTTTTGCTCCAATTATTACATATTTTGTTTTCAAAACACTCAGTGGACGTTCGAGGGAGCCGCACGACACAACAAGATCACTTAACAAAGTGTTACCGGCAATTTGAATGACTTAATCTTTGTCTAGTTAGCATAAAGTGTTATGTCATTGGCATTTCGTATGTAAACTATAGCGTTTTTGTAGAGCAATGAAGGACTGCATTCAATATGTATTGCTGTCGAACACCTGCAACGATTTGTCCAGGATCAGAGCGAAATTACTTGCAGTAGTATACCGAAGCTTATTATTTAGATCTCTGCTCAATAAATGGAGCGCCAATCCTCCAATTCTATATTGGTGCATTTTTGCTAAAACAATGTAATGGCTGATGGAGTCGTACGTTTTTTGAAGATCTAAAAACAGTGGTAATGGCGGAAATTTCTAGATTCTTTCAATGGCGTCTCCTTTACTTGTAGAGGAATAACTGACGAAGGACTGAAAAGTGTACATGCTGTGCGTGTGAAGATAATTAAGGAAGTTAATGCTTATAAGCTGCTCAACGACTTTAGTAAAAACCGATTGGACTGAGATCGCACCTAATACAAATTAGGTATAAGCTACTTGATTTACAGAACTTGTTTAGGTAAACCTGATCCAGCGCTTCTATGATATCAGCTGCCAGTTTATTTTCCACTTTGTTGCACTCACAAAAAGTTCTGAATATGTTTTCTCATGATAGTAGCAACCATATTATTATTTTTTCATATGCTGCTGTTGTCTTAGGATTCCATGGAATATTATATTTCTTCAAGAATCATTATGGAAAAGCTTTGTCCTATAAATAGCTTAGGTGAGATAAGGGCATACCTTGCGATTTGCAAATGTTATCTAATTTAATATGTCAGACCAGTTTGACTGTGTTACAAGTCGGTGAAAGTAGGGGAGACATTCGTCATCAGCGTTCCTTTTTATATTAATTGGCTTATACATGGTAAACCGAGTTGTCTGATGTGGTAAAATGCCAAGGATAGGCACATGATAATTTATTCTTGTGGGTAATACACCAGCAAGAGGTTCCTGCGCGTTGATGATAAAAAAGAACTGTCAATTTAGGTCTTTGAAGTGTCCGTAAGTCTCGTGGGAACTGTTATCGTACTTTCAATGTCATCGCAGTGATCTATATCAAACACATCAGAAATAATGGCAAGAGTGACTAACAAATTAACATTTATGTCACCAATTACTAGAGCATTCAAATTAGGCGGCAACGTAGAATCAATAATTTGATTTTACAAAGCATCCCCGTTTCTAATCTAACATGCACCATGGTGCTCAACAACAGCGACGGTGATGCATGTAGAATTTAAAGTCGCAACTTCAAAGTCGTTGTTCAAAGCGCAAAATCGTTGTACTCCACAATTTAATTTCCTATTCTCTTTCCCTGTACCCTCACTGAATGGAAGCATGATGAGCAGGAAACATTTTGTAGCACGCTTCTCACAGTAACGGTCCAATAAATAAGATTTTAGGAGGCGTTTATTTCATTCCCCTAATTAAGCATTCTCAAACTTGCAATAAGAGCATGGGAGTGCAGAAGGAACCTTTGCGAGAATGCGAGGGTTCCTTCTATGTGTTTGTTGTTTGCATAGCTATTCTCCTGCAAAGACTGTCTGGCGCATGGCAGGGTAGCGTTTTATTTTCTCAAATTTTAGCACTTTCGGTCACCACGTAAAAGCGAACGTAACATCGCAGGGAATGTTCGCAAGAATCTCTGAGACAACTGCCTTGGACTTAATCAGTTTTAATACTGCACCACTAAGTCTGATGACTATTTCTGAAAGGTGCCTCAGGTAAACGCTTTATTCCTGAATCTATCATTTCTCTCTTTAAATATACAGGTACTAATGATTTGAGTCAGTTGCGGATTATTTGAAAATGTTTCCTGCCCAGAATCTGCCCCAACTCATATAACTAAGGAGAAAACAAGCACATCCCGACACTGAACTAGGCATCCTGCCTGTGATTGGCTGGCTGCCTAGACTGAAGGTTCCCCTGTTGCCAGAACCCCTGCTATTTGGAATTTGATAGCCTGCAATAATCCGTATTTCGTTATTTCGATAAAAAAATGAGAATTCATCTGTTAGCTAGTTCTGCTGATATAAGAGAAGAATCTAAAATAAATATAACGATTTTCTAAACATCTTTCTATCTATATCGCGTTTTCCTGGCATTAAAGAAGAAACGGAGATCACTGAAGTATCTTCAGAAGGCATCAGCCACACATTTCCACGTTCCTTATCAAGCACCCCGTAGTGCATGTTTACCAAAGAGTAGAACCGTTTTTAACTTTGTCTTGAAATTAGTAGCGACCTTGTATTTTACGATCGAATTTGGACCACTATTGCTCCTAAATTTACACATTGAACACCTGAGCTGATGGTCGTTGGTATGGTGTGTGAGTCTCTTTAGAACCAGAGTTGTCGCAAGCTATGGGAAATTTAGAAAGTCGAATGTCTCCACCTTCGCTCCATCATTTCTTTTAAATGAGAATTCTGTTGCAGGGATTATCGAGCATTCTCTTTGCCTGCAATATTCTAAATATGTTCCCAGCACTGTTTCATTTCTTCCAGGAAGATTCACTTGCCCACTGTCCTGGTGATCCTGGGACACATATCGTTTAAGGAACAAGAGATTGCGGCTCTAACACCCAGATTCAAATGCTATATGACGCCACCTACCATCTTCAAAATTCCGCCATTGATCCAGAACTCGTATCGCTACGGGCACACTTATGTGAGTGCAACTTTCGTTCTATTAAGTTGGTGTTTAAGATGAGCATTCCTGGCTAGTAACTGCATTCCCTTGTGAGGAAATGTACCTAGAAATAATATAGGTTTAACGTGAATTTGCTGAAATATTATACCAGTGGCGAAGAGTGCTTAGAGTAATGATATATATATATATATATATATATATATATATATATATATATATATATATATAAGCATTACTATTGGACGAAAAAACAGATGTTTTTCGTGCTAATAAGCTCATACACAGGATGTCCCAGCTAACTTTCATCATCATCACCATCATCATCATCATCAGCCTGGTTACGCCCACTGCAGGGCAAAGGCCTCTCCCATATTTCTCCAACAGCCCCGGTCATGTACTAATTGTGGCCATGCCGTCCCTGCAAACTTCTTAATCTCATCCGCCCACCTAACTTTCTGCTGCCCTCTGCTACGCTTCCCTTCCCTTGGAATCCAGTCCGTAACCCTTAATGACCATCGGTTATCTTCCCTCCTCATTACATGTCCTACGCATGCCCATTTCTTTTTCTTCATTTCAACTAAGATGCCATTAACCCGCGTGTGTTCCCTCACCAAATCTGCTCTTTTCTTATCCCTTAACGTTAATTCTATCATTCTTCCTTCCAAAGCTTGTTGCGTCGTCCTCAATTTAAGTAGAACCCTTTTCATAGGCCTCCAGGTTTCTGCCCCGTACGTGAGTACTGGTAAGACACAGCTGTTATACACTTTTCTCTTGAGGGATAATGGCAACCTGCTGTTCATGATCTGCGAATGCCTGCCAAACGCACCCCAGCCTATTCTTATTCTTCTGATTATTTCACTCTCATGATCCGCACCAGCAGTCACTACCTGTCCTAAGTAGATGTATTCCCTTACCACTACCAGTGCCTCGCTACCTATCGTAAACTGCTGTTCCCTTCCGAGACTGTTAAACATTACTTAAGTTTTCTGCAGATTAATCTTTAGTCCCACCCTTCTGCTATGCCTCTCTAGGTCAGTGAGCATGCATTGCAGTTGGTCCCCTGAGTTACTAAGCAAGGCAATATAATCAGCGAAGCGCAAGTTACTAAGTTATTCTCTATTTACTCTTATCCCCAATTCTTCCCAATCCAGGTCTCTGAATACCTCCGGTAAACATGCCGTGAATCGCTTTGGATAGATCGTATCTCCCTGCCTGACGCCTTTCTCTATTGGGATTTTGTTGCTTTCTTTATGGAGGACCACAGAGGCTGCGGAGCCGCTATAGATATCTTTCAGTATCTTTACATACGGCTCGTCTACACCCTGATTACGCAATGTCTCCATGACTGCTGAGGTTTCGACTGAATCAAACGCTTTCTCGTAATCAGTGAAAGCTATATATAATGGTTGGTTATATTCCGCACATTTCCCTATCACCTGATTGATAGTGTGAATATGGTCTATTGTAGAGTAGCCTTTACGGAATCCTGCCTGGTCCTTTGGTTGACGGAAGTCTAAGGCGCTCCTGATTCTATTTGCAATTACCTTAGTAAATACTTTGTAGGCAACGGACAGTAAGCTCATCGGCCTATAATTTTTCAAGTCTTTGGCGTTCCCTTTCTTATCGATTAGGATTATGTTAGCGTTCTTCCAAGATTCCGGTACGCTCGAGGTCATGAGGCATTGTGTATACAGGGTGGCCAGTTTTTCTAGAACAATCTGTCCACCGTCCTTCAACAAATCTGCTGTTACCTGATCCTCCTCAGCTGCCTTCCCCCTTTGCATATCGCCCAAGGCTTTCCTTACTTCTCCCGGCGTTACCTGTGGGATTTCGAATTCCTCTAGACTATTCTCTCTTGCATTATCATCGCGGGTGCCACTCGTACTGCATAAATCTCTATAGAACTCCTCAACCACTTGAGCTATCTCATCCATATTAGTAATGATATTGCCGGCTTTGTCTCTTAACGCATACGTCTGATTCTTGCCAATTCATAGTTTATTCACTGCTTTTAGGCTTCCTGCGTTCCTGAGAGCTTGTTCAATTCTATCCATATTATACTTCCTCATGTCAGCTGTCTTACGCTTGTTGATTAACTTCGAAAATTCTGCCAGTTCTGTTCTAGCTGTAGGGATAGAGGCTTTCATACATTGGCGTTTCTTGATCAGATCTTTCGTCTCTTGCGATAGCTTACTGGTATCCTGTCTAACGGAGTTACCGCCGACTTCTATTGCACACTCCTTAATGATGCCCACAAGATTGTTGTTCATTGCTTCAACACTAAGGTCCTCTTCCTGAGTTAAAACCGAATACCTGTTCTGTAGCTTGATCTGGAATCCCTCTATTTTCCCTCTTACTGCTAACTCATTGATCGGCTTCTTATGTACCAGTTTCTTCCGTTCCCTCTTCAGGTCTAGGCTAATTCGAGTTCTTACCATCCTATGATCACTGCAGCGTACCTTGCCGAGCACGTCTACATCTTGTATCATGCCAGGGTTAGCGCAGAGTATGAAGTCTATTTCATTTCTAGTCTCGGCGTTCGGGCTCCTCCACGTCCACTTTCGACTATCCCGCTTGCGAAAGAAGGTATTCATTATCCGCATATTATTCTGTTCCGCAAACTCCACTCATAACTCTCCCCTGCTATTCCTAGTGCCTATGCCATATTCCCCCACTGCCATGTCTCCAGGCTGCTTCTTGCCTACCTTGGCATTGAAATCGCCCATCAGTATAGCGTATTTTGTTTTCACTCTACCCCTCGCCGATTCCACGTCTTCATAGAAGCTTTCGACTTCCTGGTCATCATGGCTAGATGTAGGGGCGTAGACCTGTACAACCTTCATTTTGTACGTCTTATGAAGTTTCACAACAAGACCTCACACTTTCGTTAATTCTATAGAATTCCTGTATGTTACCAGCTATATTCTTATTGATCAGGAATCCGACTCCCAGTTGTCGTCTCTCCGCTAAGCCCCGGTAGCACAGGACGCTCCCGCTTTTTAGCACTGTATGTGCTTCTTTTGGCCTCCTAACTTCAGTGAGCCCTATTATAGGCCACTTACTGCCCTCTTATTCCTCCAATAGCACTGCTAGACTCGCCTCACTAGATAACATTCTAGCGTTAAGCGTTGCCAGGTTCATATTCCAATGGCGGCCTGTCCGGAGCCAGGGATTCTTAGCACCCTCTGCTGCGTCGCAGGTCTGACCACCGCCGTGGTCAGTTGCTTCGCAGCTGCTGGGGACTGAGGGCCGGGGTTTGATTGTTGTGTTCATATAGGAGGTTGTGGCCAAGCACTGCTCCAAGGTGGCCAAACCTGCTCTGGTGAGGGAGAGCGGTACCGGTTCTGGTCACCGGGATCAGGCCACACTCCAGGCCTGTTTATGGAATTTTATCAACACGCGGATCTTTTTTTTTAATCCGGTGGAAAATTGCGCGGCACCTGGATTCGAACCACAGACCTCTTACAAGCGAGGCAGGTGTTCTACCTCTACGCCACCGCTGCACCTTCAATCTGCAACTTTAACCCGCGTTAAAAAAATTCACAAGTGCCATGTAGGTAGACAGAACAAACGTACTGGCGTTTGCCATCGCTTGGAGAGATTATAACTATTTTTATTCATTCCGCCTAATTGAGTAAATTGTCTGAAACATCTGAAACCTCTCAAATATCACAATTAGATGAAACGTGTCAGGGAGAAAACTGTGCAGCGATACGAAAAACTCTCTATACTACTTTATGTTCCTCAGTACGCGCTACATAAAAATGTTTTTTTCTGAGAGTGAAAGAAGCCCTTGAATACACGGGAAATCCCTCAGCTGCCAGTCTCGCAGCAATTTAGCATGCATTTGCGGGCTACTTTCACGCTGGAAAAAGCACTTTGATATATCACATATTGATCAACATAGAGCTGTAACGGGAGTTTTTCAGGTCCCTCTACAACTTCCTCATTGACAGTTTTCAGGCAGTTATAATATTTGAGAGGTTAATTAAATAAATAACAATATTTCTAATATAATAGGAATAATCAATTTGGGTATCTCCAAGCGACAGCAAACATTACCTTTCTTCTGTCCGTTCCATTACCATTACCGTTCTTCTGTCTGCATATTTTTAAGCTCTTCCTGAAGTTAGCTGGGGCACCCTGATTATATACATATTTATATATGTATTTTAATTCGATTCGTTATTTAACCCAACTGGTTTGGTGTCTTTTTAAACCTCCTGTGTCATCCTTCCAGCAAACGATTAACCATTTTACCGCCTTCTCCTCGCTTGCTGCACGCTCAAACGTGTGTGGCTGTTTGCTGGTTTTATTAAAACTAGTTTGCCATTTGAACGCGCCGTATCTTTCTTGTTTAAGAAAGTGTGGTATTCTACGAGTCAAATCCCGCTGATAATACTGCCGTGCCTATCTAGGAGAAAGGCTTAAAATAATAGCGGTTATTTTGTTGCTCAAGATATCAAATAACGATTTTTACTTGGGCCGCTAATATCAAGCCCACTCACATACGGACTTTGTTATCTGGTACAAAAGAACAAAAAAAAAACAACGCTCACGAAGCGGTCTGCAGTATAAATGAGAGGCAATTACGTGTCACAAGCGTTCAAAATACCGAGGCTTACTGTTTGACGCGCAGAATAAAAATCCTGTTTTATTTGGCAACCTGTGGTATAAAGGTTATAAGCAGGGATAAAGTGCCTCAGAAAGGTTCGGCTACTTTCCGATAGGAGGACCTCGCCATGTTAGTTTTAAAGGGTTGTTACAGTAATGTCACGTGCGGTTGTTGTCGGTGGCGGCTCGACGTAGAGCGAGAAACTACAAAGAAGAAGAGCGCTGTCGCCTGACGTCTGTAAGCGTGGTTCCTAAGACGACGGGACAAGAACGGGAAATTGGGAAGGCGGTGAGAAAAAGAAAAGAAAGAAAAGGGAAAAAGACACCAAGATAGGGAAAAGAATAAGAAAAGAAAAAGAAGGAAATGGGAGGGTGTTGGGGAAGCGAGAGGTTAGGGAGCATTCAGGGGTGTCGTTGGCGGCAAGTTTTTGTGGCTTTAGAAGAGCCGGTCAGGCGGTCAGTGCGCGAGTAACAAATAAGGCACAAAATACATTAGTTGAAAGAATGACTTCAGTAGCATAGTAGCAACGCGTAGGGTCATCTTGAAGGAGTTAAGCTGGTGACAAGGTGTCTGGGATGCAATCCATAGGGTAGCTGGAAGGCAGCGGTACGGTATTTCATGGGACGTTAGCCCCAGTAATTCAACGTATGTGTCGTCACGGCGGTATACAGAATGGCGATACCCTGTGTGGCTGATGCGCCGAAAATGTTATCGTGTCCTCAGGGATTTTGGAATGGGTTGGTGAGGGCGTTCCAAGAAAATATGATAAAAAACAGACGGAAGAAGCAAGGGGGAGGGACCGAAACCGGAACAATAGGAGTGTGACATATGTAAAAGCGGGCGCGGGCATGTCTACATGTGAAAGGGCGTCGTACAGTTCATACAGATGTAAAAACATGAAAGAGTGTATTAAATTGTGTAGTAGGCAGAGAAATTTGGAAACGAAGGAATAGGTGAGGTTAACGGAATGATGGTTAACTGGTGGCGCAATTTGTTTCATACCTTGGTTGATGATATGAGAATTCAGATTTAAGTTACAACTTTTATAGACAAGCGGTACATTCTAGACACTAGACGACGTTGCTTGATGTGCAGGTGAGTAATTGGACGTTCTACTTTTTTCTGTAGTAGTAGATTGAATATGTTTGCATATAGAGAACCTAGGGCGGCCACAGGGGCCGGTTGCCAACTTTGTCTTTGTCCTCAGTTTGGCATGCACATGAATATTCTTAAAACTAGCGTTGCTTCTGTAGGCTAACCTGGGTGGGTCGGGAAAAATGTTTTTTTAAAGTTTCTGGTTGCTGGAAAGAATTGGTTAGCATTTATTCAGGATGTTGTTCACGTTTGGGAGTCCAATTGAGAATTTGGTAGTAAGAAGAGGTGTTGTTGTTCTTGGGATCCCAGGGCGCGGCTTGAGGACCTCGGCTTGATCAAGCTTCGTTCCTTGATCGAGCCGACGTCCTAAAGCCTGTCCTAGGATCACAAGAACACTATCGCCTTTTCTTACTACGAAATTCTCAAACGGACTCCCAAACGTGAACAACATCCTCAGTAAATACTACCCAATTCTCACCAGTGAACTAACTTTTCCCGACCTGGCCATCGTGGCCCACAAATGCAACACTAATTTTAAGGATATTCTCGTACATGCCAAACTAAGGAAAAAGACGAAGTTGGTAACTGGTACATGTGGCCATCCCAGCTGCACTACCCGCAAACATGTTCAATCTACTACTACAGTAAAAAGTACAGTGTCCGATTACTCACACAGAGTAACTTCGGGCTTCACCTGCACATCAAGCAACGTAGTCTACTGTCTAGAATGTGCCACTTTAGTAAAAAATACATATGTGGGAGTGCACACCAAATTCATGCAAGCATCAGCGGTCACCGCGCAGATACAAAAGAAAATTTTCCTAAAGAAGTAGCCAGCCCCTTCAATGAACATCCTCATATATTCGACAAAGCAAGGCTCTATATACTACAAATAAATTTCCGTTCGCCTCGCGATAGGAAATACACGGTATTATACCTCATACACAAGTTTAAACGCCTACACCCGAGGTGATTTAATTTTCCACGTGTCAATTTAGAACCTTCAAAAGCTGTAACTTAAATCTGAAATTTTTATATCATCAACCAAGGCACAAAACACATTGCGCCACCACCTAACCTTAATTCCCCTTAACCTCACCTATTCCTCCATTTTCAATTTTCTCTGCATACTACTCAATGTAATGTACTATTTCACCTTTTTACCTTTATATCTATGTACGACGCCTTTTTCCATGTACAGCTGCCACACCCCCTTTTACTCATATCAACCTCCGATTTGTTATTCCGGTTTTGGTCCCGCCCCTTTTTTTCCGTCTGTTTTTTTTGTTAAGTTTTTTGAAACACTTACGAACACATTCCAAAGTCCCAGACGCCAGGATACCTTTTGCGCCGCCTCAGCCACACAGAGTATCGCCACTTCTGTATACCGCCGTGACGACACCTATGTTGAGGTACTGGGGCTAACGTCCCTTGAAAGACCATGTTGCTGCCTTCCAGCTACCCATACATTTCAGTCCAAGCTCTTTGTCGCCATCTTAACTCCTTCAAAATTACCCGACGCATCGCCGCTACGCTACTCAAGTCATTCTTTCAACTTATGTATTTTGGGGTCTTTTTTGTTACTTGCGCACTGACCGCCTGACCGGCTCTTCTAAAGCCAGGAAAATATGTCGCCAATGACACTCCTGAATGTTTCCTAAACTCTCGCTTCCCAACAACCTCCCGTTTCCTTCTTTTTCCTTTCTTGTTCTTTTTTGTCCATCTTGGTGTGTTTTTTTTTCTCTTTTCTTTTCTTCCCGCGTTCCCGATCTCCCGCTCTTGTCCCCTCATCATTTTTGGAACCACGCTTACAGAAGCCAGGCGACAGCGCTCATCTTCTTTGCAGTCTGTCCCTTAAGAACCAGCCGCGACCGACAATAACCGCACGTGACATCACTGTAACAACCCTTTAAAACTAACACGCCGAGGATGACGAGGCCGCCTTTGACGAAGATAGGTCCTCCTATCAAAACGTTGGCCAGCTTTTCTGAGGCACTTTAGCTCTGTTCATGGCCTTTATGCCACAGTTTGCAATTCCATCTGCCAGCCCCTTTCTTGATATCTTGTTTGGAAAGAATCAAAACGAAGGACGATTACTATGTGGCCAAATACGTGTCACCGGCTGGGATTTGTTTTTGTTACATACCAGAAGGCTTTGTGAAGTTTGTTTCACGCAGTACTATCGCTAGAGGCGAGTTGTCAAGAATTTTACATTTGTACACCGTGATATTTTATAGAAAACATGCTCAACACACAGTACGATTTAAGCTCATAAGCATACTTGGCAGACAATTATTCCACCCGTGAAACCACAAACGCCTATTCTTTTTTGTTTCTTACGTGGTATTTACTGCAGCAAGATAACATCGGTTGAACATCACAAGCGCGTACATGTAACACGCCTACATGTAAGATTATTATCATAATTTATTTATGTATCCTAAAATATTCCTTTAAGTTAGCAACGAGCACGTATACCTGCTATATGAACTTAACCTT
Organism: Dermacentor variabilis; assembly: GCF_050947875.1. Lineage (NCBI taxonomy): Eukaryota > Metazoa > Arthropoda > Arachnida > Ixodida > Ixodidae > Dermacentor > Dermacentor variabilis. Next base: position 85,976,763 of record NC_134575.1, read on the forward strand.
TTTTTTTCGCTGATAGTAGCTTTGCGTTTACGCATATGTCCAACCTGAAAGAGTTACGTGTCCTGCACATAAGCTAGAATATTCTTGGAGAGCAAGCATTATAATTATTGCTACTTTGTGGTTGTGCAGCGGGTATGGTGTCCGGTGCTCAACGTTCAAATATTTCAGTCTTTTTTCTCATGTAGCCCGCACATTACGAATAAACAAAAATAAGTATGGGGTTTTACGTGCCAGAACCACGACCTGACTAGGAGGCACGCCGTATTGGGTGACACCGGAAAGTTGGACCACCTGGAGTTCTTAAGGTGTACCTCAATATAAGTACACAGGTATTTTCGCGTTTCGCCCGCATCGAAATGCGGCCGCCGAGGCCGGGAGTGAAACCCGCGAACTCATGCTTCCCTGCTCAACACCATAGCAGCCATGCAAACGTGGCAGACACGCATGGTGATTAAACGTGTAAAGTGAACGCACCCGTAGGCTGTTTTGTGGGCACGTTAAAATCCTAGTTGGGAACCTTGTGTGTTGTTGTGAAGCTACAAACTTCTACTTCGGGATGTTACACGCTATAAATTGTTTTTTTTTTCAACGTTTCCTACGAGAGGGCTTAAAGATCGGCGATAAAGGCGCAAGCATACTTTTTTGGAAATTCGAATGTTTGCCTTTTGAATTATATTGCTACGAGGCGCAGCAGTAGCGAACGATGATGAGAGGAGTGCAAAAGACGACAATCGCTGATAGTCGTGGGAACGGGCTCCATCTTGTAGGCCTGTATTCTGCTCGTTGTATATATCTTGTAAATATATTGCCAAGCGTCTTTTCTTCCCCTAACATTTTGGTAGAGGTGCCGGCTTTCAAGTTTCACGACAGATTTACGCAGCGTACGCTCCTTGGTGACATCTACATTGCCAGCGCAAAGCGGGAACAAGAATCCCTCGAATAGGTGACCAAACGGGCCTCAACCATACGCCGCCAATCGCCCCATCGTCTTCACACTACCGCGTGACACAGGTGTCTTTTGCGGCTGTGACAACACCGACGTCGAATATTGGCTTCAACTGTACGAAATCGTGAGCGCTAGCAACACCTGGGACCCGACTCTGATACTAGCGAACATCATATTTCACCTGGAGGGCCCGGAACAAGTGTGGTTTCTGAACCACGAACAGTAACTTACGAGCTGGGAGATATGTAAGCGAGAGTTCATCGACCTTTTCGGCAAGCCCATCGGACACCGTCGTGCTGCGCAGAAAGTACTTGCATGCCAAGCTCAGGCTTGCACAGAATCTTACGTGACGTACACCCAGGATGTGCTCACGCTTTCTCGCAAGGCCTATGGCACGATGCAGATAACGGAAAAGGTTGCGCATATCCTTAAAGGTATCGCGTATGATGCTTTAACATTTCTGGTTTTTAAGAACACATGCACGGTGTAAGGCGTCATTAATGAATGCCGATGCTTTCAAGAAGCAAAAAGTCGCCGCATTACTCCGAACTTCATGGGTCAAGCGAACGCATCTGCGACGTCTACCGGCGAGGACTTCCTTTTCTCACCCGCTGCACCCGTTCCTGCTGCATCCGACAATATTGTGCGCCTCATCCGCCGTGAGATCGAAGCTGCCTCCCCAGTTCCCCTCGAGAGGCGTAACCCCGACGAGTCCCATGTAATTATTCCCTTTGTCCAAACCATTGTGCATCGAAAACTAGCAAACACACGATTACTGGCGCTTCGCCCAGTCAACGGACCTGATTATAGCCCACCCGCTGCACCTGAGTTATATACGGAAGCCCATCCGTTCGTTCCCGCAATCAGAATTCCGCAGAATGGCGCACTTCCGATGACAGGCCCATCTGCTTCTGTTGCGTACGCGTTGACATATTTCCCGCCATTTTCACAGTGATTGGAGCTCGCAGCATTGGCCGAGCTATCGAAGCATCCAACGTCCAGGTGGTAGTTCTCGAGTGCCGGTACACAATTATGATGGCAGCACTCCGTCAGCATAGCCAGCACAATCAAACCGCTCACCTTCGCCATGGGGACGCCTGCCCCGCTCACTTCTGCGTCGTCGTCGCTCTCCTTCTCCCTCATACTCCCGCAATTAATCGGAAAATTGACGAGCGCAGTTATGAGAGGTGAGCCTGCAACAATGACTCGACCCGAAATTCCTCTGCTCACACTAGCTCGACTTCACAGTCTCATCAACCTAGATGTGGGCGGTACACCTTTCATCGCACTTATTGACACCGGCACCCACATATCAGTCATGAATTCAAACCTCCGTATCTGTCTGAACAGTATTCTTACCCATGCTCTGATCGCTGTAGTCCGCGTAGCCGATGGTGTGACTCCGGCTGTTGCTAGGTCGTGTACCGCCAGTGTCACTGTTGTGAGACACCAGACTTCAGTTCGGTTTTACGTCTTGGATCAGTGCTCACATGCAATTATCTTAGTACTTGACTTTCTCTCGGGAGATTCGACTCTTGTTGAATGCTCTGCAGTGGTTATCCAGTTCGCCTTAACTCATGTCGTTCAGCCTTCTCATCTTGCGCCGACTCGGCTGTGTTCCGCCGTCTACATACGTCTACCACATCAAGCCGTGACGTACATGGAAGTCTCTCCTGATCCGCCTGTAGACAATGGCGATTACATCGTGTCACCCGACGCTATGGTCCTCTGTTCGCAGAATGACATGTTCCCGCACTAGGTCATCAGTATAAAAAGCAATGCCGTATGTCTTCCTATCGTGAATTTTGGACTAGGCCCTCAAGTGATACCTCAGGGTATCGCTCTTGCAACTTTAGCTCCAGCCTCCGACTATCATGTTTCCCTCTTTACTGAGCCTGCTGCGCCGCCTCCTGCTGCAATTGATTCGAAGCCCACGATGTTAGATACATGACCAAGATGATCGCCAGTGACCTTCAGGCCGAACACGTACATGCGCTTCGTAGCCTGCTCATGTCGTACCAGGACATCGTTGACCTCAACGACCAGCCACTGGGCCAAACAACAGTTGTCAAGCATCGGATTTACACTGGCAATTCCAAACCCATACACCGACGTCCCTATCGTGTGTCCTCCGCCGAGCGCTAAGTTATATAAAAAGAAGTTGACAAAATGCTTGCCCGTGATATCATCGAACCTTCTTCAAGCCCATGGGCATCTCCTGTCGTACTCGTTAGAAAGAACGACAACAGCTGGCGCTTCTGTATCGACTACGAGAACTTTAACCAAGTAACAAAAAAAGACGTGTACTCCTTAGCTCGGAGAGATGACGCCTTTGACTACCTCAGTGGTTCGAAGTATTTTTATTCGATACACATTCGTTCCGGGTATTGGCCGATGGCAGTTGAGATGGAATTTGAAAAGACGGCGTTTAATTATACCTGATGGGCTCTATCAGTTTAGGGTGATGCCATTCGGGCCATGCAATGCTCCCGCCTCATTCCAACGAATGATGGACGCCCTCTTCACGGCTTAAAATAGTCAATCTGCTTGTGCTACCTTGATTACGTCATTGTCCTTTCGCCGACTTTTGACACACACCTCGAGCGTCTCTCGGCAGTTATTTCAGCGTTCGGCAAGGCGAGACTTCAGCTCAATTCGTCGAAATGTCGCTTCGGCCACCGGCAACTTACTGTGCTTTTACATCTCGTCGGCGCTTTCAAGAATTTTCCTGTACCCACTGGCGCAACCGACGTTCCGAGCTTTGTCGGCCTCTGCTCCTACTTCCGCAGATTCGTGAGAAATTCAGCTGGCATCAACCCTACGAGTCCACGTACCTATTGTCTCATGCACTTTTTGTTATGTTCATTTACTTCGTTTCACATGGCTCTGGAGGAGAGGAATAGAAGCAGTCGCTTACGCTTGTATAATAATATTATAATAATAATCTTTATTTCTCTCTTTCCACAGAATACAGAATGAGAGCGGACGTAAGGGTAAAAGCCGCATGAAGCGGCTTGAAAAAAACCCCATTACGCCCCACATGACAGTATGACGAGAAACAGCTTATTCATGACAAACGCAGAGAATACTAGAAACATTGGAGTACATTGCAAAATTTGTGAACGTACAAGGCAAAAATACAGTAGGGATCAGTAAGAAAATATACGTACAAAATTGACAACAGCCTTAGTGCATTTGTTAACATTGAATGATGTAAGAAACAATAGCGCGACATACAAAAACAGAATGAAACACCATACATTAGTGCAGGAGCGGCAAAACACTAATTAATTTATTTTTCGATATTTCTTCCAGTGAGATGTTATTACGTTCAAGTGTGTTAGGGCAACAGGGAAGTTTATAGGCGCTTGATTGAAAACGGTATACAGTCCGACAAAACGGTGTAGACCAAGCGGTGCAACGGCGTACATTGTACATGGGCACATGGCTTTGAAGGTTGAATAGTGTCAACATATCTGCGTTGTTAGTTCTAATAGCATTCTTGTACATAAGAATTAATCTGAAGGCATAAAGATTAGGCACTTGAATGATGTTAAACTCGGAATAATAGCTTTCTGTGTGGGCATACCATGGTATGTTAGCAATTAATCTTATCGCACGTTTCTGAGTAACAATAATCTTGGATAAATTATGCTTCGTACTTGTGCCCCAGACAGTGTGGCAATAGTTAAGTATTGGAACTGAGAAGGCGTTGTAGATTGATAGTTTAATTCTTGTTGATAGCACATACCGTTGACGACATAGCACCCCATTCACTTTATTCATTTTTGATCTTATGTTATTAATTTGGGCATCCCAATTAAGCGATTCCGAGAAGGTTACCCCCAGACATTTGATAGTTCGCACGATTTCAATATAGTTGTTCCCAAAGCTAAGCATAACATCTTTTACAACTTTGTTTTTCGCTCGAAATACTATGGCTTTAGTTTTGCTTGTGTTTACCTATAGGTAATTTTCCTGCGACCACTGACGCATGTATTGCAAAAACTCATTACCTCTAGAGGATAAGTCATTTTCTCTACTACCCGTAATGAGCACCGTAAGGTCATCAGTGTAGGCAGTAAGGTTCACGGGTAGCTTAGTGTAAAATATATCATTTAAGTAAACTAAAAACAACAAAGGGCCTAAGATGCTGCCTTGCGGCACGCCCGATTTTATGTATTGGCCATCAGACAGAGCATCATTGTGCGCTACAATTTGTTTACGATGTTGAAGGTAAGACCGTATCAGAGAATTAGGAATCCCTCTTATACCGTAATGGTTTAGTTTGTTTACTAACAAGTCATGATTGAATGAATTGAAGGCTTTCGAAAAGTCAATATAAATTCCGAGGACAATGAGCTTGTCTTCAAAAGCATTTATGATGAGTTCCTTTTGCTTGAGCAGTGCCAACTCAGTGGATCTTCTTGGTCTGAACCCGAACTGATCATTCGACAAAACGGAATGCTTATCTAAAAAAGTAGTTATTCTCGTGTAAATGATTTTTTCTATGCCCTTAGAAATTACCGGTAGAATAGAAATTGGCCTATAATTTGACAATTCAGAGGTATCGCCTCCTTTGTGTATCACGATAACTTTTGCAATCTGCATCTGCTTAGGAAATACTCCACTACTGAGACAAAGGTTGAATGTGTGGGTTAATATTAGGGCTAACAAATCAATTACATAATTTAGAGGTTTTATTTGAAAACCGTTAATATCTAAAGCCCTACTGTTTTTAAGATTTCTGAATACAAAAATTATTTCATTTTCGGTTGTAGGGGACATAAACATCGACATCGAGACTCCTGGTGCTTGGTGAATTGACGTGTTTGTTGAATTAATAGGAGAGCTTGCTGTATTTGTGATATTCACAAAGAAATCATTACAAGCATTTGAGAGATCCTGCCCTGTCAGCACAGCACCATCGCACATAATGCAGTTTGGACCACTGTTGTAGCGACGTCCAAGCAGTTTACCTAGTTGATGCCATCGATGCTGAGGGTTCATGCTAGAATTATCTGAGAACGAATAGCTGAAGTATTCGTACTTGGCTTGACGTAGTTCTTTGTTCAAGTTATCAAGTAGTTCTTTGTTCAAGTTGTCTAGGCTACATCTCGGATTCACCGTAGATTTTGGAAAATCAATCGCTACACCAACAAAGTCATATTGTTGATGAAGATGGGAGACATCCCCTTTGAAACGGGCGAGTGGCTAATAGCAGGCGAACGTGCTTGATTTAATCAGGTATGCCTACTTCTTTTTCATCCCAACGTTTTTGTAGGCTTTTCCTTAACCTTTATTTATTCTTCCACGAAACTTTTATAACGACCTTGTACCACTACATGGCCTTTAACGGTTCCAATCGTATAAATCTCTTTCCAGTTTTTTACTACCAATACTCTAAAGTTCTTTTGCTTCTCTCGACTGCTGACCGGCTGATGCATCCATCTATTAAAATGCAAGCGCTTCTAGAAGGTGTACGCTAGCACCGGGTCCCACCGGGTGAATCGCCTCGCGTTCTATTAGGATGTGCTGAGTGACCTCCGGATTTGTGCTGCAGCGTAGATCTGCCTTATTATCTTCCGAATATTTGCTGTGTTACGTTTTTACCCTTGGGCAAACAGCTCGAGTATTAAATAGGAGGGATCTCTCCTTTGTTTTATCGTTGACATTTACCATTATATTTTTTTCTTGACATGCTTGTAAATCTCCATGGTCTTTTTTTATTTCAATATTTCCATTCGTTCCACTCTTTCTCTTTCTCTCACTTTCTTTCTGATGATTTCTTCTTGTCTATATACAATTTCAATTACTATGTACTTGGTTACCATCTTTTTCATTTCTTCCTGGGTCCATTCTGTTTCCACGCTTTTCAGGTACAAATACGTGTGCACTTTAGCCAAAAGTTCAACATGATCCCCTTTCAGAGTGTTTCTTCGAAACTAATTTTGTTCTGTGCTTCTTTGACTTCAAAAGTGGCCTAATCCAAGCCACCTTGGATTTCCTGATTTGTGGTCTTAGCATGGGCTTCCGGAGATAACCGGCCTACGGTTATTTAGTTGACTCTGACGAGATGACCCTCTTTTAGCTACGAATGACATTTCCGAACGTTAGTGCAGGCACCATTACTTTTTTACAGACTTGACGTGCCAGCTCATCCATATTGCGGTCCCACAGTGATCTCTGTTTCATTATTAGTGCATTCCACTTCGCCGTTACTGCCAGATTATTTTGGTGGGTGCTAGATTAAATATTTGGTTTGTTTACGCTTCGCCACGTATCTATACAGCTTGACTATGGGAATTACTTGAGGTTGACAACACGTAATTACCCGTTCCTTCATTAAAGGTGAAATTAGCTGATTCCTCTATGCTACACTTAAGGCCTAGATTTGTCGCTGCGTTGCGACATATGTTCACAAGTGTGTGTAAATCACTTGCACTGGCCGCTAGCAGCAATATACATCATTGCGGGGAGCTTCTGTTGCACCATTTTTTTCACTACGCATGCAGGGTAAATCACTCTAATTACTTGTTTTCCAGTCGTCTTTCTATACCCTTAACTTAAAGCATGAACAACAATGCAGACAATATTTTGCAACAATATACGCCAACAATATTTGCCATTCGTGATGGAGCCCTTTATCGATGTAACTATCGTTTCAAGTGGTAATATAAAGCAAAAAGAAAGAGAAAAGGAAGATTCGAAGTGACACACAGAAGAGAAAAATTATGCAGACCCCGCGCACCGTGGGAATCGATGTAAGCGAAGCTTTCCGTGCGGGATGCTTTGATTGACGATAATTCGCGGTGATATTGACGGCAAAAGCTTATTTTTTTAACGTTTAGGATAACAGGAGAGTGGTGAGCTGATGGTAAACATTACCTTGCGTGCGCGACTGCTGTTTGTCTGCGTAGTAGAAAGAAAACACGGGGAGAGGCGATTGGTTGAGGCGTTGTACGCCATATTGTATAACCTCTGAGAGGGTTGAGTATTGTCATTTCCTCCCATGACACATCGTATTGTGGCAGAAGTATTAAACTTGAATTGGATTATGGCGCCACATATGACAAACCCACACTAGGCTTATGAGGCAAGCCGTAGTGGTGGACTCCGGATTAATTTTGACACCGTGACCTACTTTAACGTGTCCCAAAATCTTAATGCACGTGCATTTTCTATTTCGCCCTCATCGAAATGCGGCTGCATCGATTGGGATCAAATCCACGGCCTCTAGCGGTGCCATAGCCGCAACACTAACGCGGCGGGCACATAGGTGTTAATTTGACGGTTGACCGCTTCCGTAGTGTCTCGTGGACCCTGCGTGTAGCGGCTCTGCTTCTGTACGCCCTGCCTAAGTTGCCCAATTGACATATTTGCATGAAGTTTATTTTTCAGAAATAGCCCTGCAACCTACTGTACTTTACTTTCAACTTAAAAGGAAGCTTTAGCGCGCCTGCTCCTATCTAAAACGTGTAAAAAGAGAATTCGTTTTTCTCGGCAACCACTGCACCAAGTTTAACAAGGTTTGTTCCATTTAAAAGAAAAACTTAAGATATAGTGATGGCTGGTCTCCGATTTTTTATTTAGGTCGTCAATTCTTTATTAAAAATTGGCAAAATCGAAAATTTTCGAAAAACGAAATTATCAAGTTTACAACTCTGCAACTCAGCAACGAAAATTTATAATACAATTTCGTGAATTGCATGTAATAGTAAATCTAAAGCGGCCAAAATTGATATCATACACATGAATCTCAAAAATTTAGTATTATGAAAATATAGCTTTTGCAGATCCCTTGTAAACAACGTAACACATTCACGTAAGATATAAAATGACGTACCGAATTTGCAACTTTCGATTATATAATCGATTCCGTTTACTGAACAGAGATATCTGTTTCTATGCAGAGCTATGAATCTGCAAACTTCATGCTTCTATTTTTTTCAAGCTTTCGAATTTTTGAAAATCGCTTTAACAAACTTCAGGACCTATATAGAAATTCCGCGACCAACAGTCACTAGAATTTACCTTGCTCTCAAATGCAACAAACTTCATTAATATCGGTCGAGGGGTTATGTCAGAATAACGTTTTTGCGTGTTTACATGTATTTGAATAGGCCGCGTCGGAGTTGGGCCCTAGCTAAAGCTTCCTCTTCAGATTATCCTGCTTCTCCGCGACCGCTTTCGTATAGCAGTGCGGATTCCTTGCCTTCTCACGTCACCTCCTCCCCCCCTCTGTTCTACGAGAGCTGCCTCTTCTCCTCCCTCCCTTTCCTCTCTCTACAGTTCTATCTGCGTCCCCTCTCACCTCACATTTATCAGAGAGGGAAGCGCTGCAGTTTCTGCAATGCTTCTGAGGGGAGTCACGGATAGTTACAGCTGTCAGGCGGCTAAAGTAGCGACGGCCAGGGAGCTCCAGAGGGCATTGTGCACATTCGAGGCGGTGGGAAAGTCGAAGGAATACGCAAACAAAGCTTGGCTTTAATGAAAGGCGGCGCTATGTCGTGCCGACATTCTGTTTCTCTTCTGTCTGTCACTCAGAATGCTCCATTTGTGGTTGTTTGCGCTACATTACCACGTCGTTCAGCAAACACCAACTATGCCAAAAAAAGTTACTGTGCAGTATCAGAAGCTTGATGTGGGCGATTTGGTTTTGCGTACTTGAAGAAAAGAGCGCTACGAAAACGTCGACTAAAATGGGAACATGTACGACGGACAAGGCGTACATGTTCCTCATATAGTCCGCGTCTTCGTAGCGCTCTTTTCTTCAAATGTGCAGTATCATTCGAAAGGCTTGACGTGTTCACTGTCCTTACCATATACTTCTACGTTGATGTATGCACCTCTCTGCATGCTGACCGTAGGTGTACATGCACCACAGTGTTTATGAAATAAACTTCGTTTCTCATTTGAGAAGCGTGGTGTTTACGAATTTCGTAGAGAAGCAAATGTGGGATTGGTCAATGTGCCAAAGATGAAACTGGATTTTACGTATCTCCGAACCAATGAAGCCCATATCCTGTTGATCACTGCCCGTTAATTGACGGCAGCTTCAAATTTCTCGTTTATTGTTGCCGTACCAAACATAAGTGGTGTGCGCAAACGACCCATTAGAAGATGCCAGAACCCGTGAAATTATGCGTTATCTTCAAAGCTTCATAGTACGTAAGTGCGTTCCTAGTGAAATTCTCTGTAGAGAAGTCCATGTCACTTATTTTTTGTTGTTGTGGCAAGTTCCTCAGGCATGTTTTTATTGAATGTCTTGTTTTCTTGCGAACTAGTGCGCAATACGTGAAATCTAGAGGGGTGACAAAGGTATTTATTTGAGTTTTTCCTGGCATGCTTTCGCTGCCTGCCACTTGCTGCCACACTAAATGCTGCCTTATTCAAGGAATCGTAATGTGCGCCTAAACATTGAAGCAGAGTGTAGAATAAGAATTGTGAGGGCCAGCTTCATCCGAAGTGCACTGCGGCCGTGTTAGAAATTTTTACTAACTGCCCTTGTCACAAAGGGGAACATGTCACGTTCTGCATATCTGCGTGAAGCAACCGCATCGGAAAAATTCCGTGCACCGTTCTTTGGAAGTTTCGCAAGTTCGTCAACCATCTGACCTCTTCGATGGGTACAACTTAACACTGGCTCTTGCCGATTTTTCACCGAAACCTGTTTCTGGAGTAGTGGAGTTCTCAGAGGTCATCTCGTTAATAATACACCTGCTTCTTATGATTATGTGAGCATTATGCCTCATATTAATGCCCGCTGACCTGTACATCAACATTGTCATTGCGGACATCGAGATGATCATAGCGAATAATGCAGCTTATCTTTTGTTCGTAAACGAAATGGGATGGTTCTACGAAGCCCGTAGACAAGGCTGGTCATTAAAAAGCACGAACAACGTTTGTCAGAAGATCAATGAAATTTCGTAACGGGCGACTCCACAGACAATGTTGAATGAAGTATGAGTTTACATTCGAGCCTATCTTTCGCAGATGTGCCATGTGCCGATTTCAATGCTGCCTCATGTTTTGGAAGATTCCAGAACACTTGTCTGAGCGCCACCAGTGTCAGTTGCCATTTGCATCATTACGGCTTGTTTGGGAATCTTTTTAACATGTGTTGGAGCGTCACTACAGGTTTTCCCGCTCAATTTAATCCAAGCGCCAGTCAATTTAATCCGGGCGCCAGTCAATTTAAACTCAGCGCCAGTCAATTTAATCCAAGTGCCAGTGATTTTAATCCGAGCGCCACTCAATTTAATCCAAACGCCACTTAATTTAATCCACACGCCAGACGAAATAATCCAAGCGCCAGTGAATTTAATCCAGACACAACGGAATTCAAGAACCTTTAGATTTCAAGACTTCTGAAAATTTGTGAACATATTATGAGTTCACACCTTGAAAATGAAAGAGCGAGGTGGTAGACCAGTAGCTATCCTGCCACGGGAATAACGACCACTTTTGGAGGTTTTGAAGCGAAAAGCTTCACTACGCTGTAGTCAACACCGCGCACGCGCAAGCCGGCGTATGTCGGAATTGGCTCCGTGAGCGTGTTCGGAGTCGAATTTGGCTCCGTGAGCGTGTTCGGAGTTAAATTGGCTCCATAAGCGTGTTAGGAGTCGGCGCAGGTGGCCACTGCCGCGCGCTATGCGTCATTGTTTGACGTTGGCCGCAAGCGCGTGTTTATCGCGGAAGCCGACTATATAACCGCTTGCCATAGTATAGGCGAGCGCATTCAACATGGAAGGAGAAGAGAGTGATACTACCGATACAGAGAGCTGTGTTTATGGCTGTACAGAAATCGCAAGACAATCCGCCCAACAACGATGAATAAAGAAGTTTAATAATCCTGCATTACTTATGGTATATATCATTGATAAGCAATTTGCATAACTACACAAGGCACACGTATAGCATAACCATAAGCTAACCAAAGCATATCCATGAGTGAAACCGAAAGCATAACCATAGGCTAAATCATAAAGCATAACCATAAGCTGAACCGTAAGCACATCCATAACTAAAACCATAAGCATATCCATAAGTTAAACCGTAAGCAAATCCAAGACTAAATCATAAAGCATAACAATAAGCCAAACCGTAAGCATAACCATTGGCTAAATCATAAAGCATAACCATAAGCTAATCCATAAGCGTCACCGAACCTTTTCGCTTCGAGATATCCAGGCTTAACCTTAGCTAAGCCCCAGCCAATTTCTTTAATTTTCTACTTCGTTATGAGAGCGACACAGAAGATAAGCGTTCTCCAGATTAATTGAGAGGAAACGTCAGCATGAGTACGTCGAGTTAATGGAACACATGCGATTTGGTCATGGCTATCAAACGAAACAATAAAGGTTCATTCGATGATAATCACTAGGCCCTCGCCGGGAGGCTTACGATTCGCTATTCTACTGCGATATCAGCAGCCTCCAATCAAAGACCTCGTCATCAGTACCGCTAAAACAGTCATGAATACCATTTAATTGCATAACTGATATGGTCAAGTCACTAGTGATCACCAGTGAAATACAATGCGCAGTTCGGGGTTCTTGGTATTTTGCGCAACATGACATCATATACATCCAATGAGATACGATGAAACGAGTGACTCACTATGCCTACTATAAACTCGTGTACTCGCATTTCGCCCCCATTGAAATGCGGCCGCCGTGGCCGGGATTCGATGCCGCGACCTAGTGCTCAGCAGCCCAACACCATAGCCACTGTGCAACCACGGTGGGTTGCATTAAAATTAAAAAGATAACAGAACGCAACGTTCATCGTTCATTCTCCTGCTGTATTCTGCGAAACGATGCTAGCACTGTCCTAATATTTGGTGGGACCAGAGGATATTTTGCAGAATACTCTACGTACGACGGATATCCTGCAGGAAAAAATAAATCGTTTGCTATGTAGCCAGGAAGCGACATTTGCGAACAAATGGCTATGCAACTGTCAGGTAAAGCAACATTAACAAATATCACTTTGACTAAGCGAGAATGCACTGCCCTCTTGCAAAAGGAAACGGTTTTGGCGCATTGAGTAAACGCGTAAAGATGTGGAATATTGTCGACTACTAGTTCCATAGAGTTAGCCACATTACACTACTAAAAAAGCTGCAACAATACATTTCTCATGGAAATTTCCTCGAGGTTCAACAGACCTGCCTGTCTGACTGCCAATGAAGTATCTAAATAATCAACTATAGGTGTCGTCATATAGCAATAACAAGATGGAGTGCGTCAAGTTAGTATGTTTGCGCGCAATTTTGTTGCAACTTGTTTACGCAAATGGTCCACCATTTTTAGCAATTGCTACGATTTATTGGATAGCTCATTTTCCCCTAGTTGACAAATTCAACTTCGCCTTACCACCTGCTGGCCGCCTGGTTAGATCAGATGGTAGAGCTGCTGCCCCGGAAAAGCGGTGGTCCCGGGTTCGGGTCCCGGAGAACGATGAATTTTTCGTGAAGTGCGAGGCTTTCCTTTCGAGGAACCCGTGGGGGTTTCTTTTCTAGTAAATGCTACGATAGGGTGGTTATCTGATTTCCCCTTCATAAATTACTGATTTTACTTTTCGCCGAGATGCCACTGGCAAATTTTACGTGAAACGCCGTCTGTTAAAACTTAGTCAATTCAAATAACGTACTCGTGTTGCCCATCGCATAGAAAACAAATCATTCGTTAAAAATGAACATAAAGAAAGACCTCCGTACGTCTTTTTTATAATGAAAGCGATCCGGTTATTTTAAACATAACCAACGGCATTTGCTTTATCTTTCACTGAACTTAAACCTGAATTAAAATTCTTGGGAGTTTTTGTTTTGTAGAAAACGCGTTTTGGTATGCAGAGAAACAACTTGTTCATGCTAATTTTTCTCGCACTCTTGACATTCTATAGAATCGGCTCTTTCTCTAAGGAAAACTTGTAAACCTTCTCGTACATAACGTTCTTTCCTTATAAACATGAACATGCAATATCTTGCATGCAGTACCACAAGAGTATGTAACATATATAGAACAGGTCAGACTACGAAAGAAAACTGCGCGCACAATTGAAAACGAAGCTGGTGGCTCGTACACGAAGTACTTTATTCGTGTTTCTAATTTGCAGGCAGTAGGCGACCTCCTTCCTTTACTCAAATTTAAGTGTTATCGGACTTGCCATGAAAAATTAAGATTACAAGGAAATACTCTATCGGAATCACCTGCTTGCACACGCACAGCCTCACACATTTTTATTAATACCACGTGAGCATCGATGGCGCAGCGCCTCAGGGCCCAATAACAGAGAAATCCAGGGAAAAGACGGGGAATGCGGGAGATAGAAATTCAAGACGATCAGCAAAACGTCAACAAAGTGAATGCGGGAGCCAACGTTTTGACAAGTGGACTTGTCTCCTTCAAGGCGACGTACGCTTTCCTCGCCACAGTTTATATAGGTGGGGTTCTTCTAAAGGGGAGAGGGTGTGAGGCGGGAGGGTGCGGAAACGAGGGAAGGTCTGTTCCTGTCGAATTGAGAGTAAAGTAACGCGGTGCACAAGGTCACCCCTCACCCCCCACCCCGGTCTTTTAACCCACGCGTGTTACCCGGCATGTCAAAGGCGTCTGACATGCCAGCTAAAAAAAAAAGGGTGTGTGTGGAATGGAAAGTAAAAAAAAGAAAAAAAAGAAGAAAGGGGGTGGGGGATACGCCAAAAAATTCAACTAAGTGCTGTTGCATATAGCTTGAAGTTTAGCATAGCGAATAGATTCTAAAGCTCCCTTTGAAACGTTTATGCCTGTTGGTTGCAATGTCTTGAACTTATGGATAAGGTATGATTCTCTGTATTTTCTTTCTCGTTCAGAACGGAAATTTGACTGTAAGAAGTTATACAGTTATATAAGTTATGACCTGGTTGGTTGAAATGCTCGGCGAAGGCTTTGGGAAGCTTTTTAGCTGTGTCCGCGCGGTATTCGTTTAATCTGACGTTCATTGATTGTCCTGTTTCACCGATATATTGTTTCGTACAGAAGGAACATTCAAGCATATAAATCACATCCGAACTTGTACAAGTGAAGCCAGATTTGGCTTCATGTGTATAAATATTTGCGGTGCTGTTAATTTTAATGGCAATTCGAATGTGCCTGCAGCTTTTGCACCTAGGGCGACAACATGCTTTCATTACAGGGGAATGCTGTTGGCTGACTTTCGCGTGCACTAACAAGTCCTTAAAGTTCCTGTTTCGACGACAGGTAACCCTAGGTATATCCGGGAACGCTTTTCGCAGACGCTCGTTACTTGATAATATTGGGTGGTATTTTCTTAGGATGTTGTTCATGTTTGGGAGTGCATTAGAATATTTTGTTATAAAGGCCGGCGGTCTGTCAGATTCTAGTGTGGGCTGTTTCTTCGCCAATTCCGACTTTCTCTCCAATCTTGACGCGGCATCATAAGTTCTATCGAGAGCAACTTGGGGATAGTTCCTTTCTGCTAGCGTTGTTTTAAGGTCATTTAGGTGGTGGATATAATCGTGGTCTTCGCTGCAGATTCTTCTTATACATTTCGCTTGTCCGACAAAAATGCCTTGCTTGAGGCGTTTATGAGGCCATGAAACGCTCATAAACGATTTGCACACAAACAGACCAAACGCAGAAATCACCCTGACAACAGTACTTCCCCGCATCGCAAACAAACACAGGCCACTTATTCAACAATCAGCCACACTCCTAGCTCACGCACTAGGGACACATAAGCTGAATGATTTTTCTCTTGACATTGGAAACCAACACGAGAACGTCGATGTCATCCACCACGCTGAAATACACCAGGACCCCGACATTCTGCTCGCCTGTGACGGACTACACCCCAATTTTTTTGGCGTCAAGGTAATGGCTAACAACATCAAGTACAGGCTCAGGAACTCTTTTAAATCGACGCAAGCTGCAACACCCATAAATCCTGCGTGCAAGTTAGTTTCAACATAGAAACACACACCTGAAATATTCAACACCAGCTCGCACGCACGTTCCACCGAAGCTAGAACCCAAGGAGCATCCGCACAGACGTTGGACGCGGAACCAACAACACCTTTACAACATCCGCGCATACGGAAGCCCACAACCACCCGCGAAGCCTTCACGCAAACAGCTACATACACTAATAAGCAGACCGATACGCAGACAAACATTCAGACATCGGTGCAGGCCTCGACAAGAAAATTAAGCGTAAGAAGACACCGCCTGAAGATTTTTCGCCCCGGAGGTCTGCCCGAACCAAGCAGAAATGACTACCACGCGCTAGGGATAGCACACGCAACAACAAATCTCGCCCTTTCTTCCAACTCCGCAAACTCGTCGCCAAACAAATAAATTACAAATTTCACCTAAAAACTCACACTAGCTGCATTAAACAGAGGAAAATCCCAAAAGGTCTCATAATTAAGGTTAGATGCGCCCTCGGTTCTTTACCCTCCAGGCTATTATTAATGTTGAATGCTGTCCTAGAACATGCATCGCTCTCCCTTATTGACATTCTGGAAGAACACTGCAAGGAACAACTTATGATAATTTCTGATCAACTCGACAGCATAATGTTATCTGAACCGGAAAGAAGAGAACTTAAACAATTCGTCCAAACTAAGGAGGAAAAATTACTAGATAAATACCAGCGCAAAGATATTAGAGCTGCAGATCCACCCGAAGAAATTATTGCAACCCCTGCAGCACGTAGCTCCACCGACAGTTCTACAGGCGAGCATCCAGAGCACTGCAGCAACGTAGTAGACATATCCCAGAGTCTAAGCCCCGACGAAATTGATCTCCTGAAACGTGGTCTAACGTTTTGTCCTACGAACAACGCAGTAAACGAATACGAACTCCACAAAGATAAAACAGAGTTTTCACGACGCATGCGCATCAAGGAGTTCTTTTTCGATAGACCAGATGTAGGAAAAGAAGGTAGACTCTCTTAGACCACCTTGCACGTCGACACCGGAAACCGAACAGTGCCCAGACCTCGATTTACACATAAAACTGGTATCAAAAGAAATTCTAGAGTCAACGCGGCATTGCCGGAAACGCAAAAATTTGACCCCCGCTCAACACCAAATCCTTAAAGAACTTGCGAAAAGGAATGATATTGTAATAAAACCAGCAGACAAAGGCGGCAGTATCATAATCTGGCCTATAGAAAAGTACAAGAAAGAAGCCTCTAAACAACTGAGCAACCATACCCATTACAGAAAACTCGACTCTAACCCAACTTCAGATTACAGCAATATTGTGATAAGCACAACAGCGGAGCTCCTGTCCAGGGAACTAATCACGCAATCTGAATATCGGTTCATGATGCCCAAGAACAAAACAGCAGGCCGCTTTTATCTTCTTCCTAAAATACATAAAGTTCCGTTGGAAGAAATATTTACAGCAGAAATCCCAGGTCGGCCTATAGAGTTTAATAACAACACACCTACTGAGTCACTATCTAAATTCTTAAATCATCACCTGTCAAACATACCTACCACCCTCCCATCTTTCGTTAAAGACACGCCGCACTTCCTTCGAATTATCGACGGCATCAACGCCAACCAAATCCTTTCCGACCGCGCTATTCTAATCACTTTGGATGTTTCTGCCCTTTACACCAACATTCCGACGAGTGAAGGAATTGAAGCCGTTTCTAGATCCCTCGCAATCAATCCCCAAGCGCACGCTCCTGAAGTTTACTTATCGCTCCTTAGTTTAGTTCTCACGCTCAACTATTTCGAATTCGGTTCTGTACACTACCTGCAAATTTTCGGACTAGCATGGGTACGCCATTCACTCCCACGTATGCGAACATTTTCATGCGACAGCTTGAAGCAGACCTGCTGAAATCCTACCCTTTAAAACCCCACACCTATCTTCGTTACATTGACAACATATTTATAATATGGGAACACGGCACAAGCGCATTAACCGACTTAATTAGCCATTTCAGTCACTTTCACATGAGTATTAAATTTACAGCTCACCACTCGCCTAGTCAGATCAACTTCCTGGACACGACGGTCCACATAGAAAATGGAAAACTGAGAACGACGCTTTACCGGAAGCCTACAGATAGCCAGCAATATTTAGACTACAACGGTCATCACCCGCGACATTGCAAGCAAGGAATTTTTGTAGGAAAGCGAAACGTATAAGAGGTATCTGCAGCGAAGACCACGATTATATTCACCACCTTAATGACCTCAAAACAACGCTAAGAGAAAGGAACTATCCCCAAGTTGCTCTCGATAGAGCTTATGATGCCGTGTCAAGATTGGAGAGAAAGTCGGAATTGACGAAGAGAGAGCCCGCACTAGAATCTGAGAGACCGCCGGCCTTTATAACAAAATATTCTAATGCACTCCCAAACATGAACATCCTAAGAAAATACAACCCAATATTATCAAGTAACGAGCGCCTGCGAAAAGCGTTCCCGGATGTACCTAGGGTTACCTATCGCCGAAGCAGGAACGTTAAACACATGTTAGTGCACGCAAAAGTCAGCCAACAGCATTCCCCCGTAATAAAAGCATGTTGTCGCCCTAGGTGCTAAACCTGCAGGCACCTTCAAAGTGACATTAAAATTAAAAGCACCACGAAGAGTTATACACATGAAGTCAAATCTAGCTTCACTTGTACAAGTTCGGATGTGATTTATATGCTTGAATGTTCCTTCT
The DNA here is from genome assembly GCF_050947875.1 of Dermacentor variabilis. Classification (NCBI taxonomy): domain Eukaryota; kingdom Metazoa; phylum Arthropoda; class Arachnida; order Ixodida; family Ixodidae; genus Dermacentor; species Dermacentor variabilis. The sequence continues at coordinate 85,995,407 of NC_134575.1, forward strand.
GTAAGAAACAATATATCGGTGAAACAGGACAATCAATGAACGTCAGATTAAACGGACACCACGCGGACACAGCTAAAAAGCTTCCCAAAGCCGTCGCCGAGCATTTCAGCCAACCAGGTCATAACTTTGATGAACTTAAACTCTACATCTTACAGTCAAATTTCCGTTCTGAACGAGAAAGAAAATACAGAGAATGATACCTTATCCATTAGTTCAAGACATTGCAACCAACGGGCATAAAGGTTTCAAAGGGAGCTTTAGAATCTATTCGCTATGCTAAACTTCAAGCTATAGGCAACAACACTTAGTTGGATTTCTTGGCGTATCCCCCTCCCCCTTGTTACTTATTTTTCTTGTTTGTCCTTTCCATTCCCCACACACCCTCCTTTTTTTTTTTTAGCTGGCGTGTCAAACGCCCTTGACATGCCGGGTAACACGCGTGGGTTAAAAGACCGGGGTGGGGGGTGAGGGGTGACCTTGTGCACCGCGTTACTTTCAATTCGACAGGCTAACAGACCTTCCCTCGTTTCCGCCCCCTCCCGCCTCACACCCTCTCCCCTTTAGAAGAAAATCGCCTATACATACTGTGGCGAGGAAAGCGTACGTCGCCTTGAAGGAGACAAGTCCACTTGTCAAAACGTTGCCTCCTGCTTACACATTGTTCACGTTTTGCTCATCTTCAATAACAGAGAAGAGCGGCAAGTTTAATGATGGTTCGCGCACGACGACAAAGGAAGCACCAGCTCGAGCATTGTTTGCTGCTCCGTTAATTTCGTGACGTGTGCAAAATGCCCTGGGTTATTTGCACAGTCCAGGTTACAGAAAAAATGGTGTAAAGCTGAATATGTGTACGACTGAGGTATGTCATGTGGTTTTTTACACTTTCTATTTCAGAGATCATGACTCTCTGAGCGAGTTAGATGCATTTTTTTTACTTTGTTTATGTTTGGGTTGTTCCCGAAGGTAGCATTTACAAAGTGTGGGCCGATATTGAAGGTAGTGCATTCTCAAACAGTTCTCGCGAGTATGTGCATTCTAAATATGTTGTCCAATCACGAAGACAGTTCAGTAAAAAAAAAAAAAGAAATCGTGTGCAGTTTGGAACTTCTTGAAATGCCCCCACGCGGGTGGAGAGGCTATAGATTGCCCAGCGCAGTAATTGAGCCCACTTGAAATCCTCCACTCACTGAGGTAGACATTGCCATTAGCATTTTATTTTTTGTAGCAATATAAACACAGAAGTGCCATGAAACTAAAATGAGAAAATCAAATAACGAATGAAATTTAGCGTCTCTTACCAAGTAATGTTTGTGAATTGTGGGGTCTCACAAACAATAAAGGTCGGTCGTCCTCTCTCCTGAAGTGACCAGAGTCACAGACGAGGCTGGCACTGGAGAGTGCTTTGTGCGCTTGCGCGAGATGATGTCGATTGCGCCTCCTCTCTCCAGTATAAAGCGCTGATAGGCCGTTTGATAAGCCCTCGGGTTAGCATATAAATGCATGTGGCGGTTTGGCACTTGGCGAGCTATAACGTAAAACTATTCCAATTCTGCAATCAGCGCTCTGAAATTGGCGAAAAACTTTCTTGGACCATCCCCCTTTCACCTGTCTGTCACGCGACGTCGCGAAAACCACTATAGCTCCCCAACTGATGTGATGTGTACACACTGATTATGCATAATTTGACCGAACAAAAGAAAAATGGTTATTTCTTATTCGACGCCTTTTCGCTTTTAGCCCTCGGCTATTGTCCAAAAGTTTTCGGGCTGCACCCACTTCACCTGCTTGTCACGCGACGTCACAAAACCGCGAAAACTCACCCAATCTACGTGACGCCTACACGTTAAATATGCAGAACAAAACTGAATTTTCTTCTGAATAGCTGCAGGCTGCCCCGTTCCGAAAGGAATAAAAAATGGCTGCCCGCGATCGCTCAGGCACTGGCCACTCGCACCTGCCGGAAAGCATGGGTTTATTTGCGTGTAATAAAACTTTTTGCGTGGTCGTGTAACGTCTTGGAGAACTTTCGGCACGTTTACGACATCGTTCTGCTAACTCTTCTTTGCTGAGAATCCATTTTAGCGTCATTCTTAAGCTTCCGTTGCATGCCGCCGCGATTGTCGACGAGCCACCGCAAGCTAAGTAAGAGAAAGCGGACCAATCTCAGGCGCCGGCACCACCCTCTTCATCCGGTTATCTTGTTTGAGTACACCAGCTCGGCCCCATCGAATCCCTCTCCACTTGAGCGTGCTCCTCGCCTTTGTGAGCAAATTAGGTCAGAGAAGCCGCTCAGTGTAGGCAACTTTATTCGTTTTTCAAGCAAACAAAAGTGACCTCCTACGAACGAGGAGAGCGTTTGATTGGTCTGTTGAGACAAACCTGCAGGTACCGCCCGATGCTTGCGTCAGTGGTTACGCAAATTTGACGTCAGGAGATTGGAATAAAAACATATTGGAATAGTTTTACGTTGTACGGCCCCTGCCTTGGCGCCTGCAGACAAAATTTGAAACATTTGTTTGTTGAACTGCTCTAGCTTAAATTGCCTTCGTCCCTGCAAGTTGCTTAGCCCACGGATTAGTGCATTAACCCTTTATAGGGCGTCGGTGCGACAAAATGCACTGATGAATGGCTTTAGCTGCAGTAAAGTACTAGTTTATCTTGTCCAGATATATTTCTTCGATAACTTCTTTTCGCATTCAGCTCAAGCCAAATATGGCATATTTCTTAAGGCTAAAGGTGTAAAACTGCCATGCATTGAATGACGGCACTCCCACGTGCTATCTCGACGTACGGTTAGATTGCTCCATCAACCCCTGATGTTGTAGTTGTAAAGATTCTAATGGCGTCTGCGACTGAACCGCTGCGGAGTTGTCATGTGTAAAGTAGGTTCCTGTCCATGCAACGTGCTTCCCTTAGTTGTATTATTATGTAAAACGGCTCATTGAATCGCGCAAACTCTATTTAAGTGTGTTTTGTTTGCTGAAATGAAGACTGTCTGTCGTACACACGAACTTGTTCATGCTACAGGCAAGCTAATTGCATAGCAATTTTAAATCCTGTGACCGACAAGTAAAACGATTACATTGAAGTTTGGTTTCTAGCAGCGGTATTTTGTTCAAACAACATAAAGAGAAAACGGTTGCCGCTGTAAAAAAAAAAAAAAAATTGGTTAACGTTCTATACGTGACCTACTGGCTTTTCTCAAATGGAGTGAAGATTTTCATCCACCCATTACATGAATACAAGGTGCCCGTACGGGCATGAAAACGTAAATTTCAACGTTTTGCTGATCGTTGGCAATATTTATTATTGCTATACTATGACGTTACCTGGCCAGACAGTTTTCCGTAAGACCATTCGCTACATCAGACATGGTTATTGGGCGACCTAGCAAGACTATCTCGACTGGAAGACAAGTTTTTTGTTTTAAAACCAAGGCAAATGTGGAACATAATTCAAAAGAAAGCAAGACTGCACGCTGTTTTACCACAGGTAATGTATAAAGTTGTCGCCCTCATTGAATGTTTTTTCCATTGAGTTCCAAGAGAGATATTAAGTCATGCTTTTGACGGTGCTACGAACTAGCACTATTAGGTAACAATGACGGGTAAATCGCAAAAGCAGTAATTCTTGTGTGAAACAGTTGACAACATTGAATGTTATCCAAAACTTGTTCATACTTTTTCTGCAGGATGAGGCGGTGCTTTTCGTGGCATGCATGTGGGAAAAAAACATCTTCCGTCTGCCAGTCTTTGCGATTTCGGCCACCATGAAAGGCCGCTGGTACACGCCCAAAATCGATGATTCCAATAACCCAAAGATAGGCTACTACGCTGTGTTGGAGGAATGCGAGCGCTTCGAAGGATACGGGATTCCACAACAGGTGAGCACGATGATTCCGAGCTAGGCGATGTACCTTACCCCAGTTTAGAAGACTAGCTGGCTAAATTTGTTTGTTGTCAGAGCAAAAAAAAAAGTAAGTGTTGAGCTGCAGTGCAAATGTCGCGTGGAACGTGAATAAAGCGGTAAAATATGAAATCAAAGCTGCGAAATTCTGCAACAGAAGGTTGCAGTAGCAAACCACGGAAACAAGACCCGAACAGCACGCCAGCAAGTGAAAGAGGAAATCCTGGAGAGACCTAAATTGCTGCTCACTTTATGCCACCGCAGTGGGAGGATAACCCGATTCAAGCTCCCGTAGAAGTTCTCTCTTGTACTCATCAATTATCTTTATCAGTGTAGTAAAACTAAAAATCCAGAAATCCTTATACGCAATGCACTGCTCAGCAGCGCTTACGACAAAACATCTGTCTTTCTTTTTCTACAGCCATTAAGTTTGCAGTACTCCAGTAGTGTCTACAATACATTGAGTCTAGCCAGAAACTACACTGAGACACGATATCCATTACATCCACCACTTCAGCAATAAGTGCAATGCGCAGAGACAAAACAAACTTGCAGGAGACAGCAAAATTATGCATCAGATTAGAAGTTCGAACCTAGTATATTTAGCTTTAGCTTTAGCATATTTAGCTTTAGTATAATTAGTTAGGCACAAAGTGAGAATCAGTGAAAGTTAGCCTCGGCAAACTCTGCGGTAGAACTGCTGTGGGCAATGAAATAACACCTTTATGAAAAAATAAATTAATAAGTAGGTAAAAGTTACGAAAAAGCCGCAGTTTCGCACCAATAGCGACACATGGATTGTGATGGCAGCTTAGCAGATAGTCAATGGTACTGTTATCGGCCGTATCAATTTGTAAACATTCGCTTGCTAACTTAATTAACAAGCATGATGTCAGCATGAACTGCAAACATGAATACTTCACACTGGACGATGGCGGACACTCACTGTCAAAACGTTGGCAGCAAACGCAGCAGCAGCCGTGGCCGGAGTGACCTTCTTGCTATCTATCGCTTCAACGCCAACTGTGCGCCGCGCGCACACGGCACGCACAAAGCTACGAGCCGCCGACGCAATTAGACTCCGCCCCCAAAGCAGATCGCGGTCAAGGCACAGGGGTGAATATCCGCATTGCTACCATTGGCTGTTTTCGCTCAGTTACGGTCCTAACAGCAGGGCGACGCAGAAGCAAAATGGCGGAGCACGCGATTGTTTACGTTGTCATGGCAACTGCAACAGCAGCCGCGCGGAGCATCCTCTGCCAAACGACTTTCTTTTCTTTTTGTTTTTATTATGCCAACCCGCTCCGCTCCCTTTCCCCCATGCCACGCGCGCCGCTTACTTTTTTTGTTTTTACCCTTACGCGGCGCGTTGTTTTTCTCTTTTTCTATCGCGATCGCGGAGCTACGGCGCACCACGCGCCAGCTCGCAAGCAATGCGCGCGCTACGCCGCGCATTGGCATTGCTTGCGAGCTGGCGCGTGGTGCGCCGTGGGCTATGCGATGACTTGCACGCAGTCGTGCCCATGCTTACACCAGCATGTGCCGGGACATGAAAAAATTCCACTTCCAACACAACAGATCTTTGGTCTCGCTTTATTGAATTTGTTTCCGAAAAGAAAGATTTTTCTTACAACGTGGTGTGATACACACTCAAAAATGAAAAAAAGTGAGAGGTGCATGACATATACAAGAGTACTAAAGACAACAGCTCAGACAATGAAGTAACAAAAGAAGCGCTAAAAAACGCGAAGGCCGTTTCATGTAGACACACATAAAAAACAAAACATTTATAAACGGCCTCAAGACCGAAATGTACACGAGCTTCTGATATATGCTCCAAGATATTGTAGAATACTGGAAGACGTGTATGACATAGTCATGACAACTACAGAAAGGAAGAACTCCCTGGTAATGGCAAAAACAATGACACTAAAAATACCTAAACAATACAACGAAAAGCAAGAATTTTTTATTGACATTCACACACAAGAAAACTGGTAAATAATTATTTATATACCTGCACAAAAGTAAAGAAAATGCGCGACATGTTCATTACTACTGAACAAAATGAGAAAGACATGGCAGAACAAAAATAACATTGTACTAAAAACTGAAATACACATCACATTATTTTGCGCTTGGCCACAACTTGAGTAACTGTGGCAAGGGGAACAAAAGGTAGTCGGCTTTCGCAGCTGCACATAGAAAACATTCGAGAAAGGCCTATTCCTCAATCAAAGACCAGGTAAAATAAGCCGACAACAAGACTTTTCTTTCGCCCCGAATGGAATGCATAGCGCTAAAATTACGTCAGTTAAGGCACTATGTCGCACCTACTGGGCACTCCTTTATATAATAAACACGAACTGCAGAAATATGCATGTGGGGCACTTGCAATGCTCATGCTTTCCAGAAGAAAAAAAGCGTATCATGCCTACACATGAAGGTTGTTCGCGCGGTTTTCCCATCGGCGATTACTGAGATAGTGCACTAACACGAACAGTAATTTTTCATCTGTTAGTACACTTGTAGAACGTGACACACAGAAAAAGCACTGAGGCCAGAATTTACAGCTGGGCAAGTTACTGAAGTTCCAGAATGAGACTTGGCAAGGAAAAACACAAGTCATAGACCAGGTGACAATGAGAAGGAACCTCTAGTTGTCAGGTTTCTCTACCGGGAAGAGGCAAGTGTAGCACAATCAAGGCGCAACGACGTCCAGAGCCTCATGGAACACACAAATGGACAGGGCTGTGTTCGTGTACAGTACATGCACCTTCTGGTGTCCTTGGGTCTGAGCGCTCACCTGTTGTCTTTAGGCACCCGGAACAGCCTTGCAGGGGTTGTTTTTGAGGTATTTGTGCACCACTGCACGATGCACGAGCGGTACGAGTCGTGAAACGGGTGAAACATTGCGGAGCACAAGCGCACAGCTACCGAGGACCACGAAACTGACGAAACTAGCCACGCCGGTCAACGCACAGCAGCGCACGCTTCACGATAACAGCAGATAAGGAAACATGAAACGTCATGCAGCGGGCTGAGCTGGCTCTGGGCCGGCGGGGCCGCACGGCGTGCGCGCGGAGACAGTCGAAGATGAGGGAGTTGCGAGGGAGTAACGAGGGAGGTCGAGTGGAGAGGAGTTGGGGTGGGGGAAGGACTCGGCCACCTGGATCGGGCGCACGTGCGCGCGACGATCTACGAGGCCATGCAAGGGAAACGGATTTTCGCCGTCGCCCTCTTCATAGATGGCGCCAATTACCTCCGCTACCGAAACCGCGGAGTTTCTCACCGCGGGTCAAAGATACGACCGCACGAACACTCGCAGCCACCACATACGTTGTTACAGCCGGAGTAGAACGCGGCCTCCATCCCTCTTAGACCCCGTTGGCTTGCAAGGTTCAACGCCTCGCGCGAGACGAAAGACAGCGCGCTTCCTGCCCGTTTTCATGCCTTTCGCACGGGCGAGATTGAGCCCCCGATTGTCGCTTCCTCTTACACGTTTTCACTCGCATATACAGCATACGGCTCGCAGCGACAATATTATCTCCCTTGGACTTTATACAGAACCTCACGGTGAGGTCGATAACAACAACGTCAGCGACGGCGGAAGTGCGCCTGGAGTGTTCATACAATTCAGGTTGCAATAAAACAGATTATCATAAATGTGTTCAAGCTTGAGGTTATGCCCTCTGTAGACACAACGTTTGGTGCTCGGCACTAAAAAAGTTTCTTGATTTAAACGTGTATACTTGAACAGGGCATAAAAAATATGTTCATCTGCGCCTATGATGGTGTACACTGTACTAGGATAACAATGTGCAGAGGATATATATATTTCCTTGGATGATGTAGTACAGTAATATTGTGCTGGAAGGTCAACACTCTTTACTGCTTGCTGTCCTGATTTAAAGAGAGGCAGTTTTCGAGCCGACGAAATACTTGGGGCCGCCGCAAGAAGAGAGCTTTTGGAGTATGCGAGCGAAATCAGATTATTAGGCGACAGTGTTCATGTGGATTTCGTTAGCCCTCGTGAAGAGTGATTTTACAACAGAGTGTTTTTGTAAGGTAGACTGTACAGAGTCTAAATGGACGTAGTGGCCATTATGTGCGTATTTTCTAAGCGCACCTCAGGGCAGTCCCGTTCCGTCTCGTTTGACGAAGACGTCCAGGTACGGAAGACGGCCGGCAAACTCCTCTTTGACCGTGAATTGTATGGCAGATTTCATGCTGCTGATATGTCTCGTGAAAGAGTGGAGGGCGCCTCCTTGCAGCACACAAAAGGAAACGTGGACGCGCCAAGCCAGAAGCTTCCACACGACGTTATTAATCACAAGGGCCGAGTATAGTGTATGCTATTCCATACATGAGGCCTTCGTATGTTTACATCGGTAAGAGTGATAACTTCAAGAAGGGTTTCATGCAGCAAGAAAAGATTACATCTAGAAGTAACGCGTGTTTTTCGAGCGCTCTTCCTGAAAACTATTTTGAGTACGGTGAAGCACGACGAGATGCCACGCGAGATGGCCAGGACAAACACTACTGGTGACTGTGAACATTTATTGGAAAAAAGATTCACAGCTGAAGGAAAATGCGCGCATGCGCCCAAGATACCTCGAAACCAGCAACAGAGAGAGCAGGTGCAAAAACAAGGAGATACGGCAGATGTTGCTAACAACGCGTCCGCAATCTCATCATGAAACGTGGAAAAATGTGTGAAAGGAATGGGAAGCGTGTGTGGTCAGTCAACTGCGCACAACTTGCACCCGAGGCATAAAAAACAAGATGCAAAGGAAATACAGAGGTAAATGTTCGGCTTAGCTGTGGCTACCCATGAATAGCGCTTTCTTGTGGAATAATGCAGAAGAAGCGACGCACTTCAAAGGAAAATATTGAATCTGATAAGTGTGCTAGCGAAGCTTTGGTAGCACTTTTAAACAATGAAGCACGATTCATGGACAGCCACAGCTAAGCCGGTGCTTTACCATTGTTTCTTTTTTTGCATCTTGATTGTTCTGCCTCTTTTGTAAATTGTGAACAGCGCGATTCATGGGTAGCCACAGCTAAGCAAGTCCTTTACCTCTGTTTTCTTGCATCTTGTTTGTTCTGCCTCGTTTGTAAGTTGCGAGCAGCGCGATTCATGTGTAGCCAAAGCTAGGCCTGTCCTTTACCTGTTTCCTTTTTTACATCTTGTTTGTTCTGCCTCGTTTGTAAGTTGTGGGTAGTTGACAGAGTACACGCGTTTCTCTTTTCTTTCACGCTTTTTCACGCTTCATGAAGAGTCGTTTCTCGCGACGTTAGCAACATTTACCGTACATCCTTGTTTTGCGCCACCTCTGTTTGTTGCTGGCTGAGGCTGGTTATGGGCACGTGTGAATTTTCGAGTTGCTTCGACAATTTTTTTTAACGATAACCTTTAACATATGGCATTAGCTCTTGTCCCGTCCATCTCGCCTCGCATACCCCTGTCTTTAGCACTTCCACGTATTCAAATATGCATCACCGACTGGTCCGAAATTCCGCTCTTGTGAATTTCTGAATGCTGAACATTTGTCGGGGTAGGCTATTCACAGAAATCAGACACGATTGCCAAAGAAAGGAATCGAAGCACGCATATTTATCTAGAGGCGCTGCATGTTCAAACCACCACAAAAATTTTTAATGGAAATGATAAAAATTTGACACCTGTGTCATCATCATGAGCAGCCTGGTTACGCCCACTGCAGGGCAAAGGCCTCTCCCATACTGCTCCAACAACCCCGGTCATGTACTAATTGTGGCCATGTTGTCCCTGCAAACTTCTTAATCTCATCCACCCACCTAACTTTCTCCCGTCCCCTGCTACACTTCCCTTTCCTTGAAATCCAGTCCGTAACACTTAATGACTATCGGTTATCTTCCTTTCTCATGAAATGTCCTAACCAACCCCCCCCCCCCCACCCCCCAATTTCTTTTTCTTGATTTCAACTAAGAGGTCATTAACTCGCGTTTGTTCCCTAACCCAATCTGCTCTTTTCTTATCCCTTAAAGTTACACCTACCATTCTTCTTTCGATAGCTCCATGCGTCGTCCTCAATTTAAGTAGAGCCCTTTTCGTAAGCCTCCAGGCTTCTGCCCCGTACGTGAGAACTGGAAAGACACAGCAGTTATACAATTGTCTCTTAATGGATAATGGCAATCTGCTGTTCATGATCTGAGAATGCCTGCCAAACGCACCCCAGCCCATTCTTTTTCTTCTGATTATTTCAGTCTCATAATTCGGATCTGCGGTAACTACCTGTCCTAAGTAGACGTACTCACTTACCACTTCGAATGCCTGGCTACCTATCGTAAACTGCTGTTCTCTTCCGAGACTGTGAAACATTACTTTAGTTTCCTGCAGATTAATCTTTAGACGCACTCTTCTCTTTTGCCTCTCCAGGTCAGTGAGCATACATTGCAATCGGTCCCCTGAGGCAATATCATCAGCGAATCGCAAGTTACTAAAGTATTCTCCATTAACTCTTATCCCCAATTCTTCCCAATCCAGGTTTCTGAATACCTCCTGTAAACACGTTGTGAATAGCATTGAAGAGATCGTATCTCCCTGCCTGACGCCTTTCTTTATTGGGATTTTGTTGCTTTCTTTATGGAGGACTACGGTGGCTGTGGAGCCGCTATAGATATATTTCATTATTTTTACATACGACTCGTCTACACCCTGATTCCGTAATGTCTCCATGACTGCTGAGGTTTCGGCTGAATCAAACGCTTTCTTGTAATCAATGAAATCTATATGTAAGGGTTGGTTATAATCCGCACATTTCTCTATCACCTGATTGATAGTGTGAATATGGTCTATTGTTGAGTAGCCTTTACGTAATCCTGCCTGGTCCTTTGGCTGACTGAAGTCTAAGGTGTTCCTGATTCTATATGCGATAACTTTAGTAAATACTTTGCAGGCAACGGACAGTAAGCAGATCGGTCCATAATTTTTCAGATCTTTTGCGTCCCCTTTCTTATGGATTAGGATTATGTTAGCCTTCTTCAAAGATCCCGGTACGCTCGAAGTCATGAGACATTGCGTATAGAGAGTGGCCAGTTATACTAGAACAATCTGCCTACCATCCTTCAACAAATCTGCTGTTATCTGATCCTCCCCAGCTGCCTTCCCCCTTTGCATAGCTCCCAACGCTTTCCTTACTTCTTCCGGCTTACTTCTTCCAGCTTTCGACTTTCTGGTCATCATGACTGGGTGTAGGGGCGTAGACTTGTACGACCTTCAATTTGTATTTCTTATTAAATTTCACAACAAGACCTGCAACCCGCTCGTTAATGCTATTTAATTCCTATAAGTTTCCAGCTATATTCTTATTAATCGGGAATCCGAATCCTAGTTCTCGTCACTCCGCTAAGCTCTGGTAGCACAGGACGTGCCCGTTTTTTAGCACTGTAAATGCTTCTTTTGTCCGCCTAACTTCACTGAGCCCTATTATATCCCATTTACTTCCCTCTAATTCCTCCAATAGCACTGCTAGACTCGCCTCAATAGACAACGTTCTAGCGTTAGACGTTGCCAGGTTCATATTCCAATGGCGGCCTGTCCACCATTGACCGTCATTTACGAACAAGCGCCCGTAAGGACGGCCAGATGTTCACCTAACTACATAATTTGTGGCCACTTTATCATTTCATTTCACCATACCCGAATGTACAGTCCAAAATGTCGAGTATATGTAACGAAATGTGACGTTGTACACTGAAAAACATCGCATTTGAGTGCACGTGGTCTGCTGCGTCTCTCCATTATAAAAAACTGTAAAAACGACTCCGTATTATGTAGGCAGTATTTAATGGTGCGCGAGTTGTTAAACGGATTTGAGAAATTTGATTCGGTGCCTGTGATAGACAAATTGGTCTTGGGTAAAAATTCTCTAGTGAGGCGCGAAAAATGTTTTCCTTTCTATATGGTTCGTTTACCGGCAGTGTTGATCAGGAAAAATTGACGGTACAGGACCATTTGGTTCAAATATGGCGCCGTGGCGTTTCTGAGTTTGTGCTCAGAAATCAAGCTTGTGCGACCTGTAATGCTAATCTTAAATGACAGGAAACGGTGATGAGTTACCACTCCCAAGGGTGGAGTACTTAAGCTGGAGTGCTGTTCCACTCACGATTATCCGACAATGTATTCTTCGCGATGCAGATAGCTTCTCGAGAACTGTACATTATCAATTTAGGCTGCAATGTTGCACAAACTTATAATACCAGCAGGGAAAGTGTTACAAAATATCGTCACCTGACGGCACTTTAAACAAAGTGCAGTGCTCCAAAACACTTTTCATACAATATATCGTTTATTTTTGGCATCTTTCCTTTATTGGGAGCAGAACTTTTGTCTTCGAGTATACGACACTAACCGTAGTATCACTTCCAAGTCGCAACTATACCCGCATATTTAGGTGTCTTCTCCTGTCAGGCTTTCACAGAGATTATCAATCTAATGTATGGTCAGAAGAGCACAGTTTCGCATATAAGGGGGCACGAAAGACAAGATGCAGACGCCTGTTTATAGCCCAGCAAAGCATCACAATGAGCGAATCTTTCAGGCATCAGCTCTCTGACAACAAATGTGATAATATTGATGCATTTTGATTCACCTGCGATTAAGGGAGCGTAAAAAAGAGGTACGCTCAATCCCATTGCTTTCTCGGCTGAATTTGGACTCTTTGGTTATTATTAACCACACCAGTTACGCGATTGTGAATTTGGTCGATACCATTGTGTCACGAGCAAGCTAACAACTAACACAGAAAGCATAAACAAGGATTTTCTGTATCGAATGAACGCGCCGTGTGCTATGGAGAGGATCTGTCACAAGGGTAGAAAATGGCGAAAAGGTCAAGATGTTTGTAAGGCCATTGCACATGTCCCAGTGCTGTAAAGCTTGTATAGGTGAGTGTTATAGTGAGCCCAGAGAGCGAGCTCTTGCTGGCACGGCTCAAATATTGCTAGATTGCGTGGCCATGCTAAAATTCTTGCTCATCTGCCTCACAGTTGCTGAAGGAACATGTAGCTTTAATGTTGCCGCTAAAGATACTTGCTCGCTGGCACCTTCAAATATTGCGACGATGTAGACCGCGTGGGGCAGCAAAACGCTTACTGCGAATTTTGTTTCGCCAGCTGTCGCTTTGCTTCCTCTCATTAAGGGCAAATTGCTACCTTTCCTTTATTCATGCGCCGAAAAGTACGGCCATACAATAACGGGGCTGATATGACTCCATGAAGTAAATCATTTGCTGTGTTAGATTATTCAGGGATAACATGACTGCGTTTACCATATAAGTCGTTTCTTTAAAGATAGAGGATTTTTTTCTGAAAATAGAGAAAGAAGCAGTGAACGCCGCATTTTATCAGATGTGTTGTTTGTTGAGGCATACATAGTTTGGTGTTAATAAAGTGAGGTTGAGATGGAAAATATTAAGAATTAGTAATTAATATTATGCCGGCTACGGCGGCCGCTTTTCGATGGAGGTGCAACGCGAAAACACCTGTTACTTAGGTTTAGGTGCACTATAAAGAACCCAAATGGACCAACTAAGTTATTCCGGAGTCCTTCACAACGGTAGTGCCTCATATTCACATCGTGGTTTGAACGCTTAAAACTCGATTAAGTTTTCCCGCAACTATTTTTTTTGTTTTGTGGGCAGCTGCGGACATGGCAAATTGGGGGGCCTTTACATTAGATGACACGTGTATTCCCTACATTTTTAATATCCCACCAAATACGATATAGTTATGAAATTTCAAAGCTCGCTCAAAGCAATACCAAAACCGATCGCGTTCCGCTGCGACGTTAGAAGCAAGCACGCTATCACGACTGCGTGATGATGTTTAAATGATATTGTGTCGCGGCATACCGTGACACTCTCCACAACCACGCATGGTTGGGAAGAAACATTTGCGATATCAGTACATGCCACAACTAGCCGAAAGGTTCAGTTTGAAACTTCGTCTTGCTTTTCGTGTTATTCGTCAAGGGACATCTGCGTCTGATATGATAACGGGGCTGCACCGTGTTGGTCGGTTACGATAATGGCTAAATTAACCGTTAACATTTAATGAGGTTGATTTCAAATTACGTCCGGCTCTCAACATAAAAAAGCGCGCTAGAAAATGGGAATGGCTCGAAATTTGCAATATAAAGGATGGCTTACAAGGCACCAATGAAGTGATTATAATAATTTTTTCATCAATGTTCTGAAGCTCGCGTAGCTTGCGGCGATGTATGTCTGACTCGTCTAGGAGTTCCCATGATAGAAATCAAGTTCTCAGCGTTTATATCTTTACACTGGAATGCTGACTGTATTAAAAAAGAAAGTCATGTACAGGGGAAGCAGAATGCTGCAATCTGGTTGCACAATTTCTCCTTTCCTGAATGAATGACCCTCTTGCTAAAAGTTTCATCATCCTACGAATGACAAATATTTATGGGCATAATACCAAACACAGTACATTTATAAACGTTTCTTTTGCGCTGTGAATTGATGTATCAATTTCATCAGTGACGCTGGTTTAACTTTTTTCTTACAGATTTGCAACGACTCTAGCACGAAATATTATGACAACATATACGTAAATAATAGTTATTTATTTGTGCATACTTACGATAAGTCACCAGGGAGAAAGAAAACCTTCGTTTTTGATGATGCGGTTACTCAAGGACAAAAGGTGAGACACTAGCGAAAGTTTCTATATCGCGCGTTATTAAGCATTGGGACGGTTGGAATTCTAGGCAGTAAACGGCGCACCTAAAGGGTGCACTAAAGAGAAATTTTAGGCTGAAGTACAATATTCTATGGCGCTTCTATAACATGGAAAAAAACGTTCATACCATGAGAAGGTGATAAATAATAAATTAGGCAACACTGAAACGACGGCGCTGACCCTACGTTGAGAGAACTTGTGCCAGAAGAGCACAAAGTTCTGACTTTCAATGACATCTTTTCAGATAATCATAATTTTGATACGATATATCTGCTGTAGATTGCGTACTAAAGAAGCGAAAAACTTGAGCCTGCATTTCAATAGCTGCGTTTTCGCCCCAGCAGGTCGAGCAAAAAAATTACGTTGACGCCCATGACATCACACTAACTATTCGTACTTTAACTTTGGCAAGAAAAACGAACAACAATGTCTAACAATTAGGGAAAATGACGAAACAACCAGCGCTGTCCTAAACTCTCAACGTTTGCCCTATGCGAACCACTGTTTTCAGCGGCACAAGTACTCAAGTGTCACCCATGTCACTGCACCTTGCTCAACTATTGAACACCGCTCCAGCGTGAGCAGTAACAAAGTGTAACGGCAGTTATACGTACCTCCCAGAGTGAGGCACGGTAAGAATGACCAGAAGCAGCATAAATCGCCCGTTTCCTGATTTTATCTTATTTCGCGGTTGCCACCATCCCTAGCTTTCATCTCACCACAAGCGCCGGTCCTATTTCAATCGACATCCGTCGAGGTCCTATGCTCGTGAGGGTAAGCAACTCTCCAAGGAGCTTCGGAAGTACCTAGTAGATGTATACGAGACGCAATGAATACACACGCGCACAGCAAAGTACAAAGCGAAAAAAAAACGAACGAAGCGGTATGCATCGGTAACCCTTCTGCTTCGTTAGTGAGAAACGATTCATCCCCCATAATTAGCGTGAATCTACACAGGAAATCCATAGGTGTTTTCGAGAGTGAGAACCTCGCAGCGGAGCTAAAATTAATCAAGGAGAAAGTTCCACGTTGCGGCTTCCGCAAAATTAATATGTCAAGTTATGTTTTTGCCCTTGGAACAGGTTGTGCTTCTCGGGGCGTAGATTACCAATTTGAAAGTTTGACATCGGCCAAGTTATCATTTGAGGGTGGGCCAAATGAAATTTCACGGTTGACCAACCTAAGTTAGGGAGTGGGCCAACTTAAAATTTGAGCGTGGCCAAACCTACATTTAGGGGGTGGACCAACTGAAATGGGGGGGGGGGGGCGTGTGGAGCACGTAAGTTTTGAAATGAGCCAAGTTGAAATCTGGGGTGGGCGAAATTGAAATTTGGAGGTGGGCCCACATAAATTTGTGTGTGGGCCTACTTCAGATTTTAGGGTGGCTCACTGTCCAACTGAGCGCTGCTGAGCGTCCTTCGAGGTTTGAACACCTTGCGGGCAAGCAAGCGCATTGAGACGCTTGGCGCGTTTTCTTTGTGCCTCACCGAGGCAAAGTCGGAACGTAGGCGAGAGCATTTGTGGACAAGGAACGCGCACATAACACAGGCTTGAAAGAGCGACAGCCATGGTGACACGCCATCGCGGCGATGCACTCTCCCCTCACGCAACTCCTCACGTGCTATTGCGGCAGCTGGTGTTCCCTTTCGACCACTCCACTTCGTCGAGGCTCACCCGTACCCGGCGTCCATGCTCAATTGGTACAATTGCATCGAAGCGGGTAATGCGGCGAAGAAATCTGACAATCGCCTGCTGAAGCATAAGCAGTCTTTCCCACCAGACAGGCAATTAGTAGAGATGCATAATCTGTGAAAGAGAACGAAGCAAAACTAAGCAACAACGAACGCACAGCTGACCCAAACAATGATTACGCTTTAGCAGACAGTTCTTTACATTTCTGTGGCTTTTTCTTTATAATGTGTGCTTGTGAGAGAGAGTGTGTGTGTGTGCGCATGCTATGTGTATGTGGAAGGAGAAGCTGTGTGCGTGTGCTTTTGTGGGCGCCTGTTTACCAGGTGAGGAAGCCCCTTGCAGAGTACACATGCCTTATTACGACTTTATCACCTTCTCCGCGATAGAGAAGCGTAAAAAATGTCTGCGTATCATATTGACCGCAAATAAAGACGGGGACAGTGGAAGAGAACACAAAAACAACATGGGCGGTTTGAGTTCTATCCGGGTGTCCCCGTCTTTATTTGTGGTCAATATTATATGCAGTAAACACCGACCAGGCCAAACTGAAGTTCTTCTCAACTAAAAAGTGTCATACGTTTCCATCGAAAAAACAGTGCATTGGCTAACTGCACTCTATTTGTGCTCTCACCCGTACAGGTTTGTTACGCAAGGTACAACTACACAAAGTATGACCACACCCTCGCCCTTTACGACGTGAACTACGATTACGCTCACAGCAATTGCAAGAAGAAGATCGCTGGTTCATACACGCGAACCCGGGTATACAAGAAACTCGCCAAATTTATCAACGATTACATTAACAGGGATCAGAGAGAATGCCTTCGTATCGCTTACGCTAAACAGCCTTAATCTATATACTCGGGAATACTTGAAGCCATTAAAAGTTTGATGCGAGCATCCGTGGTAATGAGTATTCTGATTGTTTATCAATGTGCTTCTCTTGATAAACTTGTAGCATGAAATCGAACATCATATTTCGCGCTAGAAGAAAACCTTTATAGCGGAAATTTCTTTTACAATAGCTTTTTTATCTCAGACCACTCGATCAGTCTGCGATAAACCAGCGAAAAAGTCCAGAGTGAAGTTACAAATGATTTATGACCTGCATATTACATTTTTTTTCTGTCGACTTGAAAACAGTGCTTCTTTCTAACCCACAATAAATGTTATTATTATACAACGTACCTGGGCGACCTACTTGTTATAACGCCTATGGGCGGGGGGTATTTGTTAGCGACCCGGATGCATAGCATACTTAATAAAAGAACTTAGCTTTCCGGGAGAGTCAAATCTGCTACTCTGCAGAAAATTCATTTCTGGTCGCTCGCACCCGCAAACGCACACAGCGGAGAAGAACGAGAGACAACAAGCACGCAATGGAAGTAAATTTCATTCTCGCAACGAATAAATACGTGAGAAAATGTAAAGAGCAGGACACAAATGGGAAGGGAAAACTACAGTAAAAGCATATGCCGTCTGGAAATGAAATTTCGCACTATCGCAATTCGAAATTTTATTTATTAATTTATTTGCACAATACTGCAGACAGCAATGCTGCCCAAGCAGGAGAAGGTTTACAAAAGGTGCTTTTCCAGCATTTTTACAAGTGAAGCATAATATGTGCATTCAACAACACATTGCGATAAATGATTCCATTCTTTGCTCGTAAGCGGAAAAATGTATCCTGAAAGATTTTTGTGCGGGAAAAGCATGACTGGACTACTTTAGAAGAAAAAATACGCGACGACCTGTGTCGAGCATGGGTAATATATGTGATATTTGCTAAACCTGTTTGCTTATGAAACAACGAGTAAAAAATTCAGCCTGGCCATATTACGGTGGTCAAATCGATGGTGAAGTCACAATTGCCGCTGCAAAAGATGTAACGTTGATGCGGTTTTTTCCTCTAGCAAGACATTTCAGCCCTCTGCTCCGTAATTGATAAAGAAAGTACTAAGGGAGATCCTTTCAAGAAAGCTTGTTCCTACTGAGTGCTTAACCAATTGTGGACCCAATTTGTTTGTCTTCCAACAACGTATACATTCTGCAGACAGGACTCTGCTCGAAAGTGAACCTGAGCTAGCACCCCGAATTCTTAAAGGTTGTACAGGGTGTGTATGTGTCTGCTCCTTGCGCAAAACGTGGGTGAGTTCTGGAATTTCCCCGCTCTTCGCGAATGTATCGCCATCAGAGTTCGCAAACTAGGGAGATAGCTGAAGGTATTCTACTGGAAAGAAACAGTGACACTTGTGTAAGCACACCTTTGATATGCCTCTTAAAATGTTAAATTCTATTTTAGCACAGCACGTGTTAATAATGTAAACTTTTATTTTCTTTTTGTGTCCTCCTCTCCACGTTTCTTCGCGTATTTATTCCTTGTGTGCATAAAATTTTATTCCACTCCACGATCGCTGTGTCTCCGCTTCCTGTGTTGTGTGTATGTGCGCTTTCAAACAAACATGAATACATGCCAAGTGGCCCGGTTATCCGCTATCCGGCAGGAAATCAACGGTGCTGCTCTCGGTACGTGGAGATTTCATAAGATTACCATGGCGATAAAACCGACCCAAATTGAACAGGAGGCAGGCCATCGCCTGGCTACAAATCCAGACGAAGATCTTCCCTAATCCATTCCGTCTGAAACATATCTTCCCAGATAAGCACCAGGACGACGCGTGCAAATTGTGCCAGGAAGGACCAGCAACAATCAAACACATGCTGTGGGAGGCCAATGTAGTTATAGGAGGGATGGCAGTTACTCCGGAGACCCTGTCGTCGAGGTGGGCCGTCGCTCTGCGCAGCTCAGACCTCGGAATCCAGACGTGGGCAGTCCAGCAAGCCCGTGAGGCGGCGTTGAGGCAAGGCCTTGACGTTCCCCCGTGGGAGACCTGAGCTCGGGTCGCGTTAAACTTTGCCGGACGTACGAGAAAGTTGTATCCATCCATCCATCCATGGTTGCATATAGCCTTTATTGCAATTACCCTTCTCCAGAAACCTCGCCAACACTAAGGTGACTTTGCCTGTCTGTCTAAACGCTATTCCACTGATTGAGTCACTGGGTCGTCCATCGTCAGATTACTGCAGCAGTGGTTCCCTTTTGCTGATAAAAAAGGCTATAAAATTAACCACTGCACAAATTAGGGTATTGCAATTTGTTGGGCGTGTTGCTAAACTGGCTTGGGAAGCATACTTAGCAACAGCGAACAAGAACAGAAAGGAGACGACACCACAATGTGCATTGTTGTGTCTGCCTTCTATCCTCGTTCGCTGGTGTTTAATATGCTATCCAGATTAAGGTAATTGGGTACGTGACTGCGTATGTGCTACTTTTAATTGGACCTCCTTCACGCTAAGTTAGGTTACTGTGTAGTTGCCCCCGCGCCTATCCGGCTACAAAATTAACCGTTCGACAAATTAAGGTCATTTGGCGAGTGTGAGTGTGTATATGCAACTGTTCAATGGACCCAGGCTAAGCTGAGTCACTGAGTGTGTGCCCCTGTGCCCATCCAGCTCTTCAGCGACCCTCTATGACGCTTGCTTGTATCAGTTGGAACGTGCCACTTGGTTTGTGACACGGACGTGCATGTTTGAATATGTGCCACTGTGTATTGGTCGTTCTTCAGTGAACCACTTTGACCCCAACTAGGGTGATTATGTAGCTGCTGCTCATCAATGGTAAAAAAGAAACTAAGAATTTATTGCGGTACAACTCAGAGTCAAACTTCCCTCATACATAGTCAAACATTCTTGCCCAAATGTTTAAAACACGCGAGCCATACACGGACAACACGGTAAAGCTGCTAGATGGCGCAGCATGTTCAGTGTTCTGTGACCTCAGCAGGGTGCGTCGCTACACGCTTCAGCGGTAATGAGATTGCCTTTACATTCGTTTTCAGATTAGTTCTGGAGAAATTTCCTGTATATTTTTATAGCCGAAGTAGTGAAAGGCATATTTTACATTGGAGATACTGGGGGAATACTACAGCCATTGGTTAAATAAATAAAATATTGGCAGCATGTTACACTCTTGTACACGTGAAACCGAAAGCCTGCTGCACACGGGGCAATAATTTGTCCGATCCGAGGGGTCATACATCTTGCAAGACATAACGAGCTGTAGTCAGAAGTAAACTTATTGCGCTGCAGGTCGATTTTCACAACGACAATTGCGAGCACGTAATACACCATCTAAAGGTTCTTTCGTTCTTTCATTCTTCCTTTCTTTTCGTATTTTTGCTTTCCTTCTTCCGTTCTTTCTTTCGTCTTTCTTTTTTTGTTCTTTTCGTTCGTTCTCTCTTTCACTCCTTCTTCAGTTGTTTTTTCTTTTGTTTCTTCATTCATACTGAGCCATACTGAGCCATGCTTAGGGTGTATGAGCCATTCCTGATGTTTTCTTCCATTCTCTCCTTCATCCTTTTTCTTTCGTTTGTTCATTCATATTCAGCCATGACATATTTGCTTGCTTACTGGGGTATGAGCCATTCCTGATTATCTTATCTTTTTCGGGTCTGAGCCACTGCTGCTGATTATATTTCTTTACAACTTGTCTGCTTGTATCACTCGTGTACTTTTTGTATCGCAGGACTAGACACCACTCTTTTCGGTTGTGAGTCATTGCAACGAGCCATATAGTCCACGCGAATGTGTATGAAAATCACAATAACTTTGTTCAAAATTCTGTGACACCTTTGTTCCCTGTGCTAAACAGCTTCGCTGTTCATTCACCATGACAGAGTGGAACAGCTCATGATTTGCTCCTAAAAACAACCTGAACTAGATAGTTCGACGACACGATTCGAACTGAGCGCGTCTCGCAAAACAGCCCTATGCTCCAACAAGCAGACCTCGCGTGCATGCCTGAGCAGACGAAATAGAACAACCTTAAACATATCAGGCGATCAATGCAGCGCGTTGATGTGCTTGCCGCGTTTTATTAAAGTGGTAATAATATGAAAAACTCCATAGATGGCGCAATTTGGGACTAGACGTGTTCCTATTCAGCTCGCACACAGAAGCAGCTGTATTCGAAGGCCACATGCTAGACAGTTTTCCCTCTGCAACGAATCGTACTACATACGTTCAGAAGTTGCCAGTTTGGGCCATTGATTTCTAGCACGTATACCAAGTTTCAGAAGTCCCTGCAACAGAGACAAGGCCAAGGAAACCGCCAGCGCAGTTTGTTCAGTACTGGGATGCAGTGCCACAGTTAGGAATTGGTTGGAGAACCAACTCATCGTGTCTGGTAGTATTGTGGGCAAGTTCTTCCTTCGAAACTTTTCTACAAGGCGAAGTGTAATTTAGTGGGTGATCTTGCTTCGTTCTTTAATAAAATATTTCTTGAGGCCGTATGAGAGCGAAAATACAGTTCCCCGCTTGTTCGAATAATGACTTGCGGAGAACAGCAAAATTAATGGATCGCTGCTGTACGTACATTAATTCCCAGTTAAGGAAGTACAAACGTATAATTGATTTGATAGGGGCTAAATTCATGCGTCTGGTCGGCATAGCCACAACACCACGGATTCCCTTCTCGGTAGTGCGTCATCCTTCGAAAAAAATGGCGTCGGCAGACTTGCGTGTGTGGTGTTGCGTCACTGACATCGCTCAATCTCCCACGTGCTGTCAGAACGCCGGTCGAGGTGCGGCAGTGAAAGCCTAATCTTAAGACGCCCAGACGCGGCAATGCGGGAACAGGAGGGTGAGGCTAAGCGGTAACGCCGACAGCATGATTACCGACAGCAAATGCCGACACCATGATTACGATTGATTGAAGAATGAGAAATGACCTGTGTGAATCAATGAAGGTGGTCTGATGACGGTGGTATTAAGACGACAGGATCCAGGTACTGAAGTGGTAAAGACGGTGAAACGACAGCTCGACAACGACTCATGATGAAAACCGTATGATGACGACAGTGTAACGGAGATGACTCATGACGATGGCATTACGAGAGTCGCATGGCTATGTTAGAATGACCCTATGTGACGACCGTAACGGCATCACCACGGCGGTATGACAACGAATGTTGACGACGACCGAATGGCGACGACGCAGTGAGGACTATGGCATGACAACGGAATGAGGACAGCGGTATGATGACGTATATGATGAAAAATGTGTAAACGATGACTGCATCAACAAAACATATGTGACGAAGTTGGCTTGACGACGACTGCATGACCAGAGTGGGTAGACAAAGCTGGAGCGACGACGACGACGCAATGTCGACGGCGTCACAACCACGAAGACTTATCTATTGGCAAAGCAATTAGACAATTTGGACCACTGGGTCGGATTGGCAGGTATGGCGGCAGCAGCATGATGAGAGTCGTATCATGAAGTTGGTATGACTAAGGCAGAATGATCAAGACGGCATTGCGACCAGGTACACGCATCTAGCGGTCCAGGTAAGTAGAAAGCTTGGGAGACTAGGTGAGCGTAAGAGGGTCTGATAGATAGATAGACAGATATATATATATATATATATATATATATATATATATATATATATATATAGATATATAGATAGATAGATAGATAGATAGATAGATAGATCGATAGATAGATAGATAGACAGATAGATAGATAGATAGATAGATAGATAGATAGATAGATAGATAGATAGATAGATAGATAGATAGATAGATAGATAGATAGATAGATGATAGATAGATAGATAGACTCAGAACGGCTGAAGTGGGAAAATAATTAGTCTCATTAAAATATCCGAAAACGCTACAACTAAGCAACAACGAACGCGCTGCTGCCCCAGCGCGGATAAAGGCGTCCTAGTCCATGCATACTATATGTAGGTTGGTTTCCCTTTATTTATGAGGGTTGCACGAGCGCTGCAGCCTCGTGGTAGCAGTAGAAGAAGACTGTCCCTGCTGTCCGGTGGGTCGCCTGTCGCTGCGAAGATTCCTTAGACGCGTCGGAACGCACTCAGCTGCCGGAGCCCAATAAGATGGGTGAGGAGAATCGCCGCTCATTTTGCAGCCTTCTGTCATGCTTGTAATGGTTGAACGTAAGCACAGGGCATCAGCCAAGCCGCAGGGTTGCGAGTGCCTGGGCAAATGCCCATTTTCTGACATTTAATTACGCTTTGTTGAATATAGCATGTTTGGATAACAATGCACCTGCAGGTGATACAGACGTCCTAGTAGTGTTCATTGGAACAGTGACGCCTTCTACGGTTAGCACAAGCGGGTCTTTCACATGCGGTAAAGAGAATGAGTGATTTGTATACAAATGTTCTTGAATGACAATGCTTACAGTTACCGCTCTCTGGACGCTCATTTAGCGTCCGTAAAAAACTGTTGCCGTTTATACACACCAAGCTTGAACATGTGGTGAACGTGCAGGAAATGCGCAGTAGGATGCGACCTTCAGACCAAGTGTGTGCATGTCGCGTCTATTGAAATGAGGCTGATGCCTCGTAGGAAGTTTCGTCTTGCTGCTAAATACATTTGAGGACGCAACGTGAAGACCGAATTGAGGTTTGCCGATAGATTTGATGTATTTCGTTCAAGTAGTTTTTTTACATGCTCTTATCCATAAAATTAAAACCACGAACTTCGCGGTATAACTGGAGCTTGCGATTTTTGTAACCATTCTAAGGGAGAATATCTACTCGCTTGCTTATTATCTTCGCATGGGATATGTCAAAGTAAAAAAAAAATTTGCAGCCATTCCACTCTGTAAAGGTGGGTGACCAGCGACGCTTACAAATGGTACATCTAAATGTACAACCCAAGGATACATAACTATATTGGTGTTGTTCAATATTACACGCTTTACTATGGCTTCGTGGTCACTACCGTAGACGGTAGGGGTTCACTGACGAATATTGCCACGACGCCATCTGTGCCCAACCACGCTGACGACGAGAACGACGACCTCGTGTGTGCAAGCGAGCGTGCTAGAGAAGAAGAAGCAAAAACTGAACGCTTGTTCTAATTGTCTAGATTAAAATAACGCTCTCTGCTCTTGTCTCAAGTGAGCCGTGACACTGGTGGACGTGCTGGGTATCACATCATCGCCTAATGATAGGGACGACTCCTGCGAGTAGCCCTGCGTCCAGCCCTTCAAGACATCATCCACGCGTCGAGACACCTGTGCACCGTGCAAGCCGCCGCCTGCAAGGTCTGTGCCCGGAATTTGGTCTCTTGCAACGAACTTCGTCAGCGACCTCAACGACTCAGGAAATGGCGATTGCAAGCCCAACACAGGTGACTATCCAAAACCATCTAGTCCCCTCAAGCTTCCACGGTGACACGTACGAAGACGCCGAAGACTGGCTGGACCAGTACGAACGCGTAGCTAAGGTCAATCAGTGGCGTCCGGACCAGAAGCTTTCCAATGTATACTTCGCTCTTGAAGGTAGCGCAAGGACGTGGTTCCAAAACCGCGAGGCACATTTGACAACGTGGGACGAATTTTGCCGTCGGCTACTTGACACCTTCGGAAGCACTGATCGCCGAGATAATGCACAACGACTTCTCGAGTTGCGAATTCAGAAGCCCAATGAAAGTGTCTCCATGTTTGCCGAGGACATGTCTCGTTTGTTTCGTCGCGCGGATCCCAACATGCCGGATTCGAAGAAGCTAAGCCATCTCATGCGCGGCGTCAAAGAACAGCTATTCGCTGGTCTCGTGCGGAACCCGCCTACAACAGTGGAAGAATTCATTAAGGAAGCCACAGCAATCGAGCGGGCGCTCCAGCAGCGTTGTCGGCAATACGAACGCCTGACTAACGATGCGCCTGCAGGAGCCGCAGTACTCACAGTGACAGACGAGACCTCGCTGCGTCAACTGATAAGAGACATTGTGCGCGAGGAGATTGCGAAGCAAACTGTGACACCGAAGGAGTTTACTGTTGCTTCGGTCGCTGAAGTTGTTCGCCAAGAAATTCGGCAAGCATTAGCACCTCCTGAGCCGCTCCCTGAACCGAGTCCCGAGACGCGCTTCGAGCCACGCGCATATAGCTACGCAGACGCTGTCCGTCGCCCGCTTTCTACCATGCCGGTACAGCAGTACCACCAGCGGCCACCTATTGCTGCCTGGATACAGAGGGAGCATTTCAGGCGACCGCAGCCTCGCAGGACCGACGTATGGCGCACTGCTGATCGCCGACCATTGTGTTTTCACTGTGGCGAACCAGGGCACATTTATCGTTTTTGCCCTCATCGCCAGCGTGGCATCCAGGAAATGTCACCTGCCACTCCGCGCCAGTTTCCAGAGAGACATCCACGCTTCGACGACAGTGTCAGTCAGGAACAAGGCAGCTCAGCTAATCTGCGGTCGCGCTCGCCGTCTCCATTACGTTATTCTTCGCCGAACCGTCGCAGTTTCGCCGACGTTGTACGAGGCCGCTCTCCAAGCCCACGGCGGGGAAACTGAAATCAGCGACCTCCGGGGGGAAGGTTGCAAGTCGTCGAACCGCCGAAAATCCCCCATGCTTACTGAGAAACGAGCAGAGCAACCCGGAGAAACGGGACGCCGACGAATTTGTAAGTGCCGACCTACTCTTAACAATTGATGGGCACGAAGTGACAGCTTTAGTTGATACTGGTGCAGACTTTTCGATAATGAGTGAGCAGTTGGCAGACCGGCTTAAGAAAGTCAGAATGCAATGGACGGGCCCTTATATTCGAAATGCCGGGGGCCAGATAATGGTACCTACAGGAAAATGTACTGCACGGCTCCAGATAGGAAATACAGCTTTTGTCGCCACTTTTATGATTTTAAAAGAGTGCTGCAGATCACTCATCCTTGGAATGGACTTCTTGCGGGAGTACGGCGCCGTGGTTAACATACGGGACGGCGAGATAACCTTGACAACTAGTACAGACACGAGCCAAGACGAAGAGCGCCGACGTATATCGTTACGTGTCGCCGACGACGACGTCTGCATACCACCACTATCATGCAGTCTTGTCTCCGTAAGTTGCGGAGAACAGTTTGACAAGGACGGTGTAGCCGAACAACTAACTGCACTTCTGTTCCATCAAGGTATTGCCATCGCCCGGGGTATCGTCAGCCTAATCGGTGGTCGCACAGAGGTACTACTGACAAATTTTACCAATGAACGCCGGCACATCAGTAAAGGCACCGCTGTTGCGTACTTTGACGAAATTGACCACGTCCAACACTGCTTTGCTGTAAAAGAGGAATCAACCACCGATACGATGCCATCTACACCCGTCGTCGACGTTGACCCAGGTTTAGCGCCGCAACAGAAACAAGGGCTCAGAGAACTGATTGACCATTTTAAAGACTGCTTCTCTACAACGTCCCGAGTGCGTCAAACACCACTGACGAAACACCGCATCATTACGGAGGAAACAGCAATACCCATCCGACAGCATCCGTATCGCGTGGCTGAGAAAGAGCGTGAAGCAATACAGCAGCAAGTCAAGAAAATGCTGGACGATGATGTTATCCAGCCGTCGAAAAGCCCTTGGGCATCGCCCGTGGTACTCGTTAAGAAGAAGGATGGCAGCCTGAGGTTTTGTATCGACTATCGCAAGCTCAATCGGGTTACGAAAAAAGATGTGTATCCCTTACCACGCATCGACGATTCCCTCGACAGGCTGCGGCATGCACATTACTTCTCATCGATGGACTTAAAAAGTGGATACTGGCAAATAGAGGTCGATGAGCAGGATCGCGAAAAGACTGCGTTTGTGACGCCTGATGGGCTCTATGAATTCAAAGTTCTTCCTTTTGGTTTGTGCTCCGCCCCAGCCACGTTCCAAAGACTAATGGATACTGTTCTCTCAGACCTTAAGTGGAAGACTTGCTTAGTGTACCTAGACGATGTGATTGTTTATTCTGCCACATTTGATGAACATCTCAGTCGGCTACGGTCAGTTCTTCAAGCCATACGGTCCGCTGGGCTTACCTTAAAACCTGAAAAGTGCCACTTTGGCTATCAAGAACTACAGTTTTTGGGCCACATTGTAAGTCACACAGGCGTCAGACCTGATCCTGAGAAAATCGCAGCCGTCGCAAAGTTTTCAAGGCCTACGGACAAGAAGGCAGTCAGACGCTTCCTGGGCCTATGCTCATATTACCGGCGCTTTATTGCGGGTTTTGCACGCATCGCCTCACCGCTCACCTGCCTAACCAGAGAAGATGTCACGTTTATGTGGGGCGAGGAACAGGAGGCTGCATTTAACGAGTTGCGGCACCGTCTACAAACTCCGCCTGTTCTTGCCCATTTTGACGTGGATGCGCCGACAATGATCCACACCGACGCCAGCAATGTGGGTCTAGGTGCCGTCCTTGTTCAGCGGCAAGACGGCGCTGAGCGAGTCATCGCTTACGCGAGCAGAACACTGTCGCGAGCCGAGTCGAACTACTCCACCACAGAGAAGGAATGCTTGGCTGTAGTCTGGGCCGTTACCAAGTTCCGCCCGTACATATATGGCCGCCCATTTCAAGTCATAAGTGACCATCATTCTCTCTGTTGGTTGACCAACATGAAAGATCCATCTGCACGTTTGGCACGCTGGAGCCTACGGCTTCAAGAGTACGACATGACAGTGGTCTATAAATCGGGCAGACAGCACTTAGACGCTGACTGCCTTTCCAGATCACCGTTCGAGTCGTCAGGCCGAGATGATGACGAATCCGCAGGCTTTTTAGGAGTTGTTGGTGCAGCTACCATCTCTCAACAACAGCAAGATGACCACGAGCTCGCTTCACTAATTGATTTCTTAGAAGGCCGCACCACAAACAAGCCCAGATTGTTCTCAAGGAACTTGTCATCATTCTGCATACGAAACAGTGTTCTTTTTAAGAGGAACTTCTCTTCAACAGGGAAGAGATATCTACTGGTTATCCCTAAAACTCTCCGCAGTGAAATCTTGCAGGCCTGTCACGATGAAGCTACGTCGGGCCACCTAGGCTACACAAGAACATTAGCACGGATCAAAGAGAAATACTACTGGCCACGGCTAGCAACACACGTGAAGCACTACGTTCGAACGTGCCTTGACTGTCAGCGACGAAAAGTGCCACCTACGAAACCTGCCGGACTATTACATCCCGTTCAAGTGCCGGAAACACCGTTTGCACAAATTGGGATGGACCTTTTGGGCCCATTCCCAATATCAACTGCAGGAAATAAGTGGATCATAGTTGCGACAGATTACCTTACGCGTTATGCAGAAACCAAAGCACTTCCGAGCAGCACAGCAGCCGAAGCCGCGCAGTTCTTCATCGAAAACGTCGTCCTTAGGCACGGTGCTCCAGCGGTCATCGTAACCGACAGGGGAACCACATTCACGGCTGAACTTTTGCGAACTGTACTCACGCTCAGTGGCACAGCACACAGAAGGACGACAGCTTATCACCCGCAATGCAATGGACTTACGGAGCGCCTCAACAAGACTCTCGCAGACATGTTGTGCATGTATGTCGATGTGGAACACAAGAACTGGGACCAAATATTACCATACGTAACGTTTGCTTATAATACGGCTCGGCAAGAAACAACAAGAATGACGCCATTCAGTCTCCTCCACGGTCGAGAAGTGACTACAATGCTGGATGCTATGCTTCCTCATGATTCCAGCGATTCCGAGAATAACGCCGCAGATTTTACAGAGCGCGCCGAAGAAGCAAGACAGCTCGCACGCGTTCGCATAACTAGCCAGCAAGACCGTGATGCGCGACGTTACAATCAACGCCATCGATGCGTCGTTTACCAGCCCGGCCAAAGAGTCTGGATTTGGGCTCCAGTACGCCGCCGAGGCCTCGCGGAGAAACTTCTGCACCGATACTTCGGACCGTACAAGGTTCTACGACGCCTTAGCGACGTCAACTATGAAGTCATTCCTGACAGCCAATCCTGCTCGAGGCGCCGTCAGGACCTGCCTGAGACTGTGCACGTGGTGCGCATGAAACCTTATTTGGCTGAATGACATGGACACTTGCTGGTGGGCTGGACACCGGGTGCTACCCGCCAAGCATCGGGACGATGCTCCTTCTGAAGGGGGGCAAATGCCACGACGCCATCTGTGCCCAACCACGCTGACGACGAGAACGACGACCTCGTGTGTGCAAGCGAGCGTGCTAGAGAAGAAGAAGCAAAAACTGAACGCTTGTTCTAATTGTCTAGATTAAAATAACGCTCTCTGCTCTTGTCTCAAGTGAGCCGTGACAATATGGACAGGTCCTTGGCGAAAGTTAAGCCCAAACAGGAGCGTGTCGTGGTCGTTCGAACCTTGGCATTGCTGTAGCACTGTAGCCCCAACTGTTCGAGCATGAACGAGGTCAGACAATTGCCATCTGCCTGCGACACGTCCACGTTGAAGTTGCCCACGACGAGAACGGGGGTTTGATCGTCATCAGCCGGACCGAGCACCCATCCAAAGTGCACGTTCATAAAGTCGTCTACGTCACGTTTGGAAGAGGCAGGTCGAACGTACAGTCGCGTTCATAGATTTGGAGACCATGCGAGGCCGTGGCCGTGGGCATGCGTGCGCCGTCTGGTGGCTTGGTTCCTGCTGTCGAGAGTGTCGCAGCGCGCATGCGCGTCCATCTTATCTCGCTGGCCTGCTCGCTCGCTCGCTCGCTGCGCACCCGTGAGCGCGCCGTTCACAGGAAATTGTGGCCGCCGCCGCCAGTAGTGTTGTTCGCGAAGCAGCGGCGCGGCATCTTCGATCGCCTTGGTCCGATCTCGGCGCTGTTTTCGACGCGCTCAACGCGCTCAATCTGGGCACTGTTCTCGACGATCTCGACGCGCTCTGTTCAGTTGCCGCAACGTCACAAAGTTGCAATATGCAAAATTTGTGAGAACGGGAGTGAGAGTATAGCCAATCAGCAGGCGGTGAACCATTCGTGCCATGCGAAGCCAGTCTCGTAGCCGAGCGGATTACCACTCGAACTTCACATCTCTAGTCGCGTTCTGCTCCTAGCAGACGACGTGCTCATAACCAAGTTAACGGACAAGAGCATGTCGTCATTTTGACGTCACCAAAAACAACAAACTCCCCGGATCTTTGTCGTCCGGGGAGTTCACTGCTTGGCAATTGGCAGCTCTCCACCTTCCTTGTCAGAAATTTTACATACTGCCACTTTGTGACGTTGCAGAAGCTGGACAGAACGCGAAACGAACGAAGATCTCCGATCGCGCCCCTGGTGGCAACGGACGCAAATTACGATAAGCAGGCCCCGCGCCGGTGCGCAGCGAGTGAGCACACAGACCAGCGAGATGGGATGGACGTGCATGCGCACTGCGATACTCTCGATAGCAGGCACCGAGCCGCCCGATGGCGCGCGCATGCACACGGCCACGGGCTCGCACGGTCTCCGAATTTATGAGCGCCACTGTACATGGTGGCAACGACCGTCCGGTCGCCGGTCTTTACACCACACGCGTCGGCACAAGACGCTGCGCTTTCTAGTTGATGGGTGGTGGATGAAACGTGGGGCCGTCGCTGGCGACTGCGTCGTTTCTCACGTCTATGGCAACTCCGCGCGCTTGCTAGTCGACTCGATGGTCGCGCGCGGCGCTGGTGTACCCCTAGATTTGCATGAATAAGTCGGTTCATGTCTCGAAGAGACACGTCCACCGCGTGCACACGCACCGACCTGACGTTCAGAGCAGCCACCGAGAAGGTATATTTGAGCGAAAGCTCTTCTACGCCATCTCTCGCAAGGTCGTTCATCACATCGCGATTACCTTGAGCAGCCAGAAAGCAAACGTGGCAGTTGTGACGTCACGCATCACGATCTGCAGTGAAGAAGTGTTGCAGCTGCGCTCGCTAGGAGCGTCGCCGAGGTGGCACAACGTAACTTGGCAATAACCGCTGCGTTGTCGCCGCTTGGTCGCTCAGTCTCGCCATGGATGACGCGCCGGTTGGGTCGTCTGTGCGTGCGCTTCAGCGCAAGCTACAGGCTGAACTCATTAATCTGGTCGATATAGCTAGAAGACAAGCGCGAAATATCAAGCAACAGCAAAGTTGCCTGCTGAAAAACCGGAGCAAAGGGAGGCCACATCAACGCGTTATAGATGAGCTTACCAAGCGCCGAAGAGTGCCAAGATCGCAGCTACTGCAGCTGCAACCATGGTTCAGCAACGCGAACAACAAGCAGAAGGACACGAAACAGTAGATACAAGTAACAGCAGCCACAACGAACGTTTGCCAAACCACACCCTTCGGCTTCCGGCAAGCTCGACTGCGACAGCCAGGTTTCACCACGGCTTCACGGGTAACCGCTTCGGCTGAGTGTGGTATGTTTGTGAATGACTGTGGCTTAATTTTAATGAAACATCTGTGCATAGCGCTTGTAAAACAAAGCCAAACAGACCTTTCGCTCACGATAACTAGGTTCACGATATTTAAACATCAGCCAAATATAACAGTTTGACGAGTCTAAGCGCACAAGCTTTGTTGATGGTGTGAACGTGGTGGTTATCTTGCCGACCAAATTTGTCCAGCATGTCGCGGTCTAGGTTCTCTCGGACGTAGTAGAAGCTGCGATCTCCCTTTGTGTTGTTGAAGTATTGCCGATGCAGCTGAAGCGAGCTTACGTACCGCTGGGTCTGCTGCGCGATATAAACGCTTTCGCGCCGCGTCTCAGTTGGAGCGACGCCTACGGTCGCGTTTCCGCCGCTGCTCTCGGAGTCGTTCCTCGTAAAGACCGCCCCGCAGCGTTTTTCCGATTTTTTCTGGCGTTTCGTCCCCCAGCGTCGCTCGGCGTAAAGAGACATCTGAGCAGATCACGCCCTTGCTGCCGGAAGCGGCTCGATGAGCACCGACCAATCAGCGCTGGTCCGTGTGCCGCTCGCGTGGCTGGACCCTCTGTGTAGGCGTTCACGCGACGACGCCGAGAGACGCAACGCCAGAACATACCGCCAACAAAGCTGAGTATGGGGCGCCCTTTTTTGCTGTTCCTCGCGCGTACGAAGCACTCGTGGCCGTCTTGTACCACGCTGGAATGATGGGCGGCGACGGAGCCAGCTATGGGAGGAGACGACGATGCCGAACGCGCGAGCAGTGGCACGAGCCCGTTCGGCGGTTGCGCTGATGGGCGCCAATGAGCCATTTTGCGGGTTGTTCGAGGACGGCGCATTCGCCCTAGCTC
The DNA here is from genome assembly GCF_050947875.1 of Dermacentor variabilis. NCBI lineage: Eukaryota > Metazoa > Arthropoda > Arachnida > Ixodida > Ixodidae > Dermacentor > Dermacentor variabilis. Next base: position 86,027,849 of record NC_134575.1, read on the forward strand.
TATATAGCTTCGCTGTAAAAATCTTTTTGGTACATGCACGTACGCCGAATGGTATCTTCTTATTGCGATAGCAACTATATGGACACTACATGCGCATTTCTGCCGTCGCCGTGATTTTCGGTATGAGTGAGAGCGTGTGAGAGTGAGCCGGCCAACGCGGTTTAATTTCGTGTGCGCGAGCGAGGACGGCGGCTTGGATGCGTGCCTTCTCCAGTGGCGAGCGAGACCGGGGGGTGAGGCGAGGGAGAGTGGGCGTTCTTCTCTGGCTCCTGCTAGGGTGCCTGGATGTCGTCGCCGCCCGCCGCTTCGTTCGAAGTGGAGACAACTGCGGCGTCTACTAGGGCGTTGGCCGTGCGAATCACGGACGCCGTAGTAGACGCCTTTGGTGGAAGCCGCAGGGACGCTTTGCCGGCAATTGTGTGTCTGGGAAGCGGTCTGCGACGTGGCTAAAGTGCGCGCCCGCGTGGACCTCATTTTCAAAGCGATCTGCGATGTTTGCAGAGTGCGTGTAGTGCCTTTGGCTTCGTATGCGCTGTGCATTCTACGTGTCGTACGACGTGCAGCGACAGATGCACGGAGCTGAATTGGCTCGTTGCTGCTGCCACGTTTCGGAACTTCAGCCTTTTCACAGACAGTTCCGCTGACATCGAGCCATGTGCGTTCATGTTTATCTGTGCGCGCCCTGACACCGTGCTGGTTTATTTAGTTAAAGCACGGTGACGGACTAGTTACTTTGAATTTATTATTGGACTTGTAAGTGCGACTTAAGAAGGATGTAGAAAGAAGCAGACACACAAAGATAGCGCTCGCTCCGTGTTTCTGTTTCTGTCTACGTCCTGGTTGAGTCACGCTTGCGCATTCTATAATTGTTAGGTTAGTTAGTAAGCGAATGTTTACAACTTTATACGGTCAATAAGATTACTATCCTTATTTCGTAAAGCTACCTACTAATTTGCTATCGCAATCGGTGCTTTCCCTTTCAGGCGGAACTGTTTCAAGACATTACTCACTTCCCTGTGTTACTACAATGAAGCTCTTAGTCCAGCAGATTAGTTCTATTGAACTCTCCACAACATGCTGAATATGTTTACTACTGCATGACAGGCTGTTGATTTAGGGAGTTCCCATTTTTGTTTATACCAACTTCCTAATGACCTAAGCAGAAGTTGAAAAGAACTAACCTTATTGCTCTGTTATCTTTTTATATAGGAGAACGCATTATCAGATTCTGTATGTTAGCAAAACAAAGCAGCCATACCCGAAACACGCACTCCTAACTCCTTAAGAGGTTCTGGTCAAAACATATTATAATTTGCCATAGGCAATGCGATATATTAACAGGCATTGGTCTCAAAACAAGTTCACAAGTTTCCACGATGTAGCCACAAAAGGAGGAAAGTTCGAGAGAGTTTGGAAATGTCGAATTGTTTGCCAATGCTGCGCGTAGGTGTTGTGGCGTTGAATTCGAGCGAAGCTCTAGCGGTACTTATCAAACAAGATACTTGATATCTAATTTGCAACGCTCTTTGTTTCTTTGGCTTTTCAGGTGAATTCGACTACTCAGTCAGTAAGTAAACGCTTTAATGTTCTGTTTAAATCGGAAGGTCTCATTTTTTTTGCCCGAGTTCATTGCCAGTGAAGAATATCGGATGAGGAGTAGGTTGTCGTTAACGATTGCGCAGGGCTCTCTTCTTTAGATTATTCTTCCCCGCTATCTTTGTAGACTCCCATATACACATACATATGTGTAAATATAATAGGCCCACACGCATGCACACTGGCATAGACATGCATCTATACGTGTATGAGTGTGTGTGTATATATATGGCGGGCGACAAAAAGAGAGAGCTAGAATATACACAGGGAGAAGCCGACAAAGAAAGTGGAGCTAAAAGTGCAGTTTAAGGAAAGTGATATTCTCCTCACTTTATTTCACGTCATCATTTGACCGGGGGGGGGGGATGGCTGGAACCGAGGCGGCGCCAAAGCGGTTCTTACTACACGGCAGCCCGAATCGAGTCCGTGTAGCCCCAGGAGTGCTTGCTTGATGGCAGCAATTAATTCTCGAGTTTTCGCGTGCACCCGCTCGCTGCGGATCTCAGAAGTCACACCCGGAGTTCGCGGGCATGGGCATTCAGTGTAACATGGCTTAAATTTCATATCAAAATAATCTCGTTCGCACATTGGACAGTCTTGTTACCGAAACTGTGCTTCTTGCTTTTATTTTTTCGAATATGCGTGTCATGCTCATTGTTGACTCAAATGGAAAACAATACAGGTGATGTAATTGGCCTGAACGCCCCGCCTACTGCGTCGACTCACTCGGAACCCAGCACCCAAATGCTTAGAGAAGAAACAAGAGCACGTGATCAATTTGCTGACATCCCCTCCTCAAAGCCCCCTTCATGCAGATGCCAAGGGCGACTAGCGACCTTCTATATTGTGTACCCTAGATATACCAGATCAAATCTTCAGGCGATTTTCGGATGTGAAACTCGCGTATGTTCATCTAGCTTCCGGCATGATACTTGCTTTATATACGGGGCATAGGTCGGCACACTCATTAATGAGTTCGCTCAATCACACTAATTCCCACTCATTTCAAAGGCGTGAGTTCGAGTGAGTACCAGTGAGTGTGCATGGAGGTCAGTGGGAGCGAGTGCCAGTGAGTGTGAGTTGAGGTCAATGCGGTTAAGTGCCAGTGATTGTGAGTGGAGGCGGGTGCCAGTGAGCTCCTAATGGCTATTTCTTTAAAAGATGTGTCTTATTCAAGGACTTATTGTTATCCAAGCCTTCAAAAATTAGGGTTGAAGAAGGCAAAACTCTGTCAAGTTCGCGGCTTGTGCGTTGCCGTTCACATTACCAAGAAATACACTTGTATTGGTTTTGTGAATGTGCCATCATTTGCAGTTGCTAGAAAGCACGACTCAACTAGATAGTTCCAATGCCTTTGAGTTCCCGAAGCATTAGTTTATATGAATGAGTGACAGAATTATCTGTTCAGTTTGGTGGAAGTTGAACGGCTTCCAACGGATGTACATTTCGGAAGCGTGTGAGTGAGAATACTGAAATAGCATTTAATCAACACTTACTCATAATACGTGGATACAAATCAGCCATGTGACTACAAGAAAAGCTCTCCCGTTGAAAACTCAATCTTTCAAAAAATATTATAATGGAGTGCGTGTTTGGGTGTCATGCACGGTTCTCTTTTCTCAGCAGTTGTCTTTCACTCTCCATGTACATCAGTGTTAATGCGATGCATTTGAGTGCTCGTGAAGACGAATCCCATTGTTACGGCGCGCCTTCGTTGGTTGCCTACGTAGTTCATCGTTACGTAGCAGTTTCTTATGCAATGCATGGAATAGAACCCTTTCTGTTTTCTAAGATGCACATCGAGTGACTTCTCGCTTGTGCTGTAAGCGTACTCAAGCTCGGGTAATTAATCGTCATGGCTCGTGCAATAAAAGAAGAAGTAAAAAAAGAGGCAGAAACAACTTAACTAATCAAAAGACAAAATATGTAATAGACATTACTGTTAGTTCAATGTCAAACCGGTTGACAAACTCTTATTAGTTACCATCCCTGCTAAAGACATACTCAATATATCAGAATGCTGAGGTAATCAGGTAATTAAATGCTTGCATCTTGAATAGGAGACCGTGTCCTTGCATTGATTAGCAAGAGTTATTAAAAAAATGGCCCTTAAAATGTATTTAAAATGTTCCATATAAATTACGCATGATTCAGCGAACTTATCGAATATAATAATAATTTCCATTGTTATATTTGCCAACACTGCAATTATGATTAAGAGGCAACGCGCTATGGCGCACTCCGGATGAACAATAAACACCGGAAGTTCTGGCATTCCGCCCTCTTCGAAATGCGGCCGCGGCTGCCAGCGCTCGAACCGGCATATTCGAGTCTAGCAATGCTGCTTTTTAAATATAATGGCGCTTCGCGAAACCACAAGAATATTCTGAAATGATAGCACAAACACCAAAGCCAATAGCCAGTGAATTTTGTTAGGTGCAGTTTAACGTGTGCACAATATTTGTGATACTTCGCAAGTTTATTCGGAGCTGAAAAATATATTAACCATGGACACATATCTCTTCAGCCTAAATATCTCGAGTCCCCGCTTCCTATCGCCACTTTACAATCGCCCTCAAGTATTTGGCGGGAAAAAGAAAAGACAATAGGCAGATTTTAGCACGAAAATACAGCTTCGATCTAACGTTTCTAAACAATTTTCATTTATAAACAGTTTCTAAACAGCTTTCTAAACAACTCACACATTTCTTAAGGCTCGTTCAACCACTGCCTGTGCAACCATTATTTTTTTGTGATAGTTGTGACAGAAAACCATGGACGGGGTAGAAAGAAGCTAAATATTTCTGACTACAGCTTCGTCTGGAGGCACATAAAAATGAAACATGACACTATTGATCTTACTAGAATCAAAATTAGCTCTACGATTCTAGCATGAACAATACTGCAGGCACAAGAATTGAAAGTTCTGGAAATAGAAAAGAGGCAAACTATTCGAGCAAGAAGTGGCTTGTACACTAAAATGAAGTAAATGGTGCTCGAGAGCATCCTTCCCGTTTCTGGAATCGATAAAAATATTTCATTTCAAATGTTCTATGAATCATGTGTTCAGGAATGCAACTCTTGTGCAATGAAATAGGCGTTGAGGAAATTATTGCGCATGGCTCTAGTTTTAAGGTTTTTTTCTCCTACCTACGTTTTCCTTAACGTTATATGTCATTTCACAGTATTTTCTAAAATATTACACATCTCTTTTTTTTGTTTGAAAGGCTTCGCGCTTGTATTTAAGCAAATGGAAGATTGTGAATATTCAACATGGAATATATTAGTTTCCAAACTCGTACACAACTCATGTTTTACCCCTGTAGAAGAAACGAAAATTCCAACTGTCATGTCTTGTGCTCCAGAAAATATGTACCATGAGCTCGTCTCAATGAAATGATACTTTCCTTTTTGGCAATCATACGTATGAGACGAGCTTTGCATTTGCGGAAGGTAAATGTCCACATTAAAGCAACACAAAGACTTTTTTAAGTGATTAGATTACCAACGAATTGGTGAGTGATTTCATAGGTTTGTTGAAAACAATGCTAGTTACAATGATTTCTTGTTTTGGTTTCCTGTAATACTGAATTGAACCTAAAATAATTTGATAGCATTACGAGTCTTCACACAGGCCTTACGGCGCAGAATCATTTGTCTGTATAATTGGTTCATAATTTCAGAAGAATATGATCAGATTTTGATCAGAAAGCTCTGGCCAATACATCGTCAATAAATCGCCTCATACGCGCGTCTACTTCACAGTGTATATTTGCCCGGATCCAGAAACACTTTTTTCTCGTGAGATATATATATATATATATAATAATTTGCCAGTCTTAAAATCAAAATTTTCAGTAACTCGAATAAACAGACTATGTTAGCAATGAAAATCCCTTGGTGTTTAGTGGTTTGCATGGTGGAAAAAATTTTTGCGAAAAAGTAGAGGTAGCTAGTACATCAGCACAAACGCCAGTAAACTTTCCTAATTTCGCGATTATAAATCGTATTCTAGAACACGAACATTTGATGTTGCACTTCTAGAGCGTTTGTGTGACAATCATTTATTATGAAACTTGACCTTCAAAAGGCTCATTTTGTATTCACAGAGCAGAGGTTGAAGATAAATAATCACCCCCCTTGTTGACGCGCCTGATTCTGTATTGCACGCATTTATAGAAGACAGGTAGAGCAGATAACATATGGATTCTCGTCCTTTAGGCGTCCAAAAAGAAGACTTGTGACTTGCGTGGTCTGTTGTTGTGTTGTGCTTTACTCCTCTGAACGCGAAATGAGCGTAGGGAGCGTAAACTTTTACCATGATTGTCTCTGAAGCCAAATGCGTGTTTCGTTGACAAATGAAGTGACGTTACCCTGAAATACGATAATCGTTTATTTAATTAGGAAATCATTATCGTTACTTTTTAGTTGACAGAACCGGTCCATTAAAACCAGCCTTATAACCCACCTGCGCAAGCATCATATGCTTAGCTGGCCTAGCAATTTAACAAATGGAGTTTCTTTATGGTTACGTATTAACTAGTTGTATAGTATTGCCACTGTCGCCCCTGAATTTGTTCACCTCGCTCTATTTAGGTAATATATGGATGCTTTCTATGGAGTGGTTCTTGAAAAATAAACAAAATAATGTTAAATCATTTTCTCTTCAGAAGCTCAGAACTCGCGAAAAAAATTGCGTTTTTCTAGCTCATACACCTAAAGGGAGCCTAGAAAGTTGCTCGAGTCACTTTACTAATGAATATTTATCTCCCCATGCCGACATAATTTGCAAGACAATAATTGCTTTGCAAAAAGCAATTGTTCCGCCTAATAAAATAATTTTGGATGAAATGAATCTTTTACATTAAATAATCGCAATAAATAAACTGGTTACGTCAATTGCCTCTTAGTTACATTGATTACGGCATAAGTATACGTGATGAAGACAAAGTGATCGTCTTAACAGTCCGTTTCCGTGGTTGTGCATTTGAAAACGACCGGGTTATGCGAAATAACGGTTGTCAAATTATTTGTTTTGTTTAAATGATTACGCAGCTGCGCCGCGAAATGCGCCTCGCAGAGCGACCGTTATGTGACATCGCAGCGGCATCAAATGAAGCTTGGTTATGCGGCGCGGTAAAGCGGTCCGCGTCACCCTTGATGTTGAAGTTGTTACCTATCCGATCATGAGGTACACATATCTCCACTCAGGGAAGACGGCAATCCGGTGGCAGTTCATTTTACGCCAAGCTCTTAGGCCACGGAGGGGTTCGACAACGAGAGGTCGTGTCGTGGTGTCGCGTTGCCTAAGAAGGGAAACTGAAGAAAACAATTCATGCGAGTTATTTTTTGTCTACGTTTCAATTTCAATATCAGAAAGCATGGATATTGACTTTTGTGTCCATTCCTCTAAACTTCCTTATATGGACATGCGCCACAAAATCGGTGTGAACCTAGTTGAATTATTCGCATTACTGTTCGGTAAATAGATTGATTTGCTCTTCTTGAAAGTCAGGTGCACCGGAGCACGTGTGAGTGAATAAAATTTACCTCGGAGGCCAAGCTGTTGATGCCGAAGGTGAGCGGCCACCGTAATACCGATAGCCGCAGCCCTGTGCTGATAGCTTGTCCCAGTTCATCAGCCGTAGTTGGTCCCCGGGTTTAGGGCTTGTCAGCTGTGCCTCCCACTGATTGGGTTGGCTGCTTGGATGGACGGTGTCCTCGGGTTATTTTCGCATTCCCAGACCACGTGGTAAAGGGTTTCTGGTGTATTGCAGAATTGGCAGTCCTTTGGGGATGTTAAGGGGTAGACTGCGTATAGTAGAGTGCCGAGGAGGTATTTGTGCACCTCAAGTTGGCGCAGCATGACGGCTTCTCTGTTAAGCTCCATGTGTGGTTGCAGATATTCCCTCCCTGGGACCAGGCGAATAATATATAGTTATGCAATTAGAATAGCTGCTGTACACTTTAGTGTTTAGTTTAAGCGTTCCCAGTGAGAAAATTACATTGCCATGCTTCTTTCTATGCTTGTCGTACCTTTGTGACAGCCTTATGGATTACTTTCCTGTGGACACCCTTGTGCGGTAGCTCTTGGCTGCAATTGCATAGAAATTGACCTACGAGCTTCAGCAACCCGTTGGAAACTGCATACAAGTTTGAAGCTTCCATGTGTATCTCATGGAGCATGAAAGCTGACTCAATCAGGGGTGCATAGAGATCTTTACAAGACAGGCGAATTTCACTCAACATGTGAGAGCTACCAAGAACGTCTGCTAAGACTGTTATCATATACACTGGCTGGCACTATGAATTGTGAATAAAAATGCACTGTCCAGGTTGGTAAACAAATACTGTTGATTCGTTAAGCTGGAAGCTTCGTAGGTAAAATACGAAGCAAAATCATTTCTTAACGGTATTACAACTTTCATCAGACTAAAAAACATTTGCTTGGTTTTTTAGGCAGTAAACTAAATTCGAAGATGTGGATTCCAGCTCAATATCCTCAAATAAAGTGGACGTTTTGCCATGTTTCGATGTTTCTAAAGAAGCGCCGACGCCACAATAAATTACAACGTCCAATATTACCACATCTATATAGCATAAAATTGTGTCGACCGGGCTTCACCTTTATCGTTCGATGGATTGTTCGAGCAGAACAATGATTGATTATTTTGGAAATCTAGTAGCAGCACAAGATTAATGGTGTTAGAAGAAAAAGCGCCGTGCTGTTCAATATTCCACATTCGATGACTGGTTTGTTTGGGTGTTAAGCCTCTTTTTAGAAAGAAATACATCCGGCAGAACTGCTCTCAGATGACTCTCGACGTTATTGCGGCTTGCATTTGAGCAATCCAGCGGGACACCGTTTGGCCATCAACCAGACGCGTCATGTGTAAGCTGCGCACTGTAGCCCAGTTCTCTTCGAACGTGCTTCCCTTAATCGAGTTCTTTGAAAACTATGTTCCGATGGATGCATGTATGGATGGTATGAGCGTCCCCTTTGGAACGGGGCGGTGGGTTTCGCCACCAAGCTCTTGCCATTATACTGCCTAATGTCCTACCTAGGTTCAACAATGAAAAAAAAAAGAAACAATATGAACTGCTAGGCCGAAATTTTCTGATCCCCTATTGGGAACTGTATTTTTGTACGCCTCCTTCTTTTGTCGTTTCCCTACTGTTCTTCCACCAATCCTCCAATCGCCTCTTACTAATGCCTATTTCGGACATGTTTGCTTTATCACTGCTCCCGCTGAACCAAAGCGCTTCAAGAAGGCCAGTGGTGCCTAAATCGACCGCTGGTTAGACGTCTTCACATTCTAATAAAACATGCTCCGTCGTTTCCCTAGCTTTACCGCAGCAAGCGCAAGCTTCTTCTCCCTTCTTATATCTCGCTTTATAGGTGCGTGTTCTAAGGCATCCCGATCTCGCATCGAAAAGTAATAAGCTTCCCTTTGAGTTATCATAAATGGTTTCTTTCCTGATTTCGTTTTTTCCTCTTAAGTAGTTACTCATGGCAGGTTTCTTTTCCATTGCCGCCACCCATGAGATTATTTCAGCCTCTCTGACTTTCTCCTTGACCTCCTTTGTTGCTGGGTTGCCCACTCTACAGGCCGCATACTTGCTCTGGTAAGCTTCCTAGTTCCTTTCCTCCACTGTGATCCAATGTTTTTCCTGTACAGTTACCTGAACACTCTCCCAGCCCATTTACTTTCTGCCATATTCCTCAGCCGTTCTTCATACTCAATTTCACTACGAGATTCCCTCACTTCAAAAGCAGTCAAGCCCATATCACCCTGCGCAGCTTCATTTGTAGTCTTCCCGTAAGCGCCCGCCCAATGCGAAGCCACCCGCTGACCTTTGGTTCCCGTCGAGTCCTGATTGTACTCCTTATTTAAAGCAAAGAACTGCATTTCCAAAAGTAAGTCCCCTCCACACCCGCTGCGCCATCTGGCGGGCACGAACGAAGTCTCCCTACTTTTGGCACCTGAGTTCTGCGGAATCCTGTAAGCCGGTGAAAGCTTAATGCAAGAGAAAAATTGTCACCCACCCGCCAGTAGGACGAAGCTACAAAGGAAATCTGTGCGGTTATTTTACTTTTTACTCTTTTATTCTTAATCTTCCTTCTTTTGGAGAAACCCGTATGAGTTTCCTGTGTAGCTTCGTTTTACGTCGGGGGTAGATGGCAGCCTTATACTTCTTTTGCGTGGTTTCTTATATTGAGGCGGTGAGCGCTATCACTGAGCATTGTTCCCTAACTACGTGCGGGCACTCGTGGCGGAGCGCCGAACAGCTGACCGGCTTTTGTTGATGAACACGTGTGGCATGGGTTGGAATCATTCCAGCACAGGAATATTAGCGCATTTCCTTGTTGAAGAGCAGAGTTAATAGGACAGGTAGCCTTACTAGGCTTTTCAGGGCTAATAATATTTGGCAAATCCACGAAATGTAAGTCGCAATTTCTATCGGCGGAAATTCAGTAACCAAACCACAAGTATGCACCACCGATATAGGTAGCACTGCAAACTCTAGCTCAGAGCTATCAGTACTGTTTTCAGACCTGTCGAGCATTTTTTTAACGAATCCTTTGTTTCCATATAAATTTACATATTCATGTTTAAACAGCCATCTGAAGAGATTTATTTCCTGAAAAAGATTTGCAGCAGCAATGCCGCCGTGAAGGTATAGGGCAGGTGTTGTGACGTACCAAGACTTTTTACCGTTTGGCTAGCCCGTTGTCTTGGAAGACAATTCCAGCGTTTCAGAGGATTTTCCGTAAGAAACGAGCTCCCCCTATACCCCCGCCCTACTTAGTGCCTGAAAAACTCCTAGGTTGACGGGGCAGCAATGTCACCGCACTACTTAGGTTCATTATTGATTGCACCTGTTTTATTCAATACTACCTTTGTAGCAATGAAATTCATATAAAGCCAGTATTTCCTAACAAAAGAATATCTCAATGCCAGGAACGTATTCTACCCTGATACACCAACTCCTTCGTTTGCGCTGCCCAACTTGAACTGTCAAGGCGGTCCAACTTGATTTCTTGCTTCAAGGTTTTGTCAAGTATGGCTTGGCTGGCGAAAATTAAAGTTTGGGCGAGTTGGTTCATTGGAAAACAGCGAAAGTGGTAAGAGAACGGGTTTATGCATTAAGCACATTAGCGCCATTTAGCACTGTGGGGCTGAGGTCAGTCATTTCGGTGCAAGCTAGCTGCTTGTAGATAGAATCGATAGTAAACATGAATCAACATTCATAGCGGTGTGAGTAGGCTGCTAGTTTGTGCTACAAAATACCCCTCCCCCCTCCACATCCCAGCTTCACTGTACGGCGATCATCCTTGAGAATCTAGTGATCTCTAAACGAAAATTCAATCTTATCGTCAATGGTATAATAGATTGTTATTTAGCCTTTTGCGTAGATTTTTCGGCGATTTGTGGTCGCGTAAAAGCGCGGACAGAACCATGCAAACCAAGAGAGTGCATCTGAATCTTCCCACTGACACCAGATGGCAGGCGACTGGTGGTGATACTGCACAAAATCAAAATTCACAGTGCTTTTTTCTTCGTTTTTTTTCTTTTTCAACCTAGGTAGGACAGTAGGCAATATAATAGCAAGAGCTTGTGCCGCAACCCACCGACCCGTTCCAAAAGGGACGCTCATAACATCCATCCATCCATCCATCCATCCATCTATCCATCCGTCCACTGATGGTTGCGGCCTATCGTATGTGCAATGACGGGAGTAATTGAACTTCCGGCAGAAACCACTGAGGCCTCTGAAAATTGCCACTAGGTGCGTCTTTTGAGCAGTTCACGAGTAATAAACACCTGTTATCGCTTCTAATAAAGCATGAGTTCTAGAAAATTGTCCTGAACGAGGTAGAAATTTTCTCAGTACTGCATCCGCAGCCCATCGTTCGTGAGAAGCGATAACATAATTTATCGTTATAGGCTGCGTAAAAGACGCGCCATACAGAAGCAGGAATCCGCATTAGGGCAGTGTGCGAGGCTTGAAAGATGGCTGCCAGATGCTTGATAACTGCAACATCTGGAGCTTGACAGGACGCGAACGGCCGCCTTGTCATCAGGCAGTGCCGTCAGGCGTCGTGGCTCCATCTGTCCACAGGCTCCCATGGTTCGCAGTTTCTCCTCACCGGTTGCTGGACATGATTCCCCTAAGCATGTTGCAATGAAGGCAACAGAGCGCAATGGTGCACATGAGCAACGAACAATCTACCAGAGCACTGACGAAAACCTTAAACTGTCCTTTAAGAGCTATTACAGAACGGACAAGCAGTCGAGACAGCACAGCGGAGTTTGCTTTATTTATGGAAGGAACGGCTCAGTTGATGACACCTGTTTTCAACTGGACACCAGGTGTCACCCATACACGCCCTACCATGCCGCCCCCCCCCACCCCCCACGAGGATAACTGATTGCCTGTTTCCCTCGAATACTGTTCAGTTGTGATATTTGGAGTGAAGTAGGAGAGAAGGTTGCGTCACCCAACTTACATCGGGTGTTCTTTCTCGTGTATTTATGAAGGTGATCGCGACATGAAAGACGACAGCAAAGCAACGTACGACAAACTTCCTAGTTCTGGAATGAGCAACGGAGGAGGAGGGGTCACGACCACTCTGCAAAAGCCGGTGAGTTTGCTCGCAAAGCAATACCTCTCAATCTGCGCGGCTTTTGACTACATAAATCTGAAGTGATACTGCTGGTTAGCGTGTAAGTGTGCACAACAGAATCTGGCGAAGAAAAAGCAACTTAATTTATACAGTCGCTTCCAATAAAACCAGAGAACAATTAAAACGTGGTTCTCATCATAGGTTGAATTATCAACGCAGTCGCTATGTCCATTAGCGACCGGTGGTGGGGAGAATGTGTCATTGAAGGAACCGACGAATACGCAGCCTCTATTTGTGCTAGATGCACATGACCAAAAGTAAAATACAGTTGCGAATATACCTCATATAGCACTGAAGAACACTAATAGCAGGGACTGAAAAATCTTGAATGCACGGTAAATTGGCACGATATATCTCGTATACTAGCCTACACACAAGTACTTATTTTACGGACATATATATATATATATATATATATATATATATATATATATATATATATATATATATATATATATATATATATATATATATATATATTTAAAATACCTTACAGGCCCTATGGGGGCATTGTGTAAGGGGGGTACAAAATCAAGGGGGAAAAGAAAGAGTAACCAGGCTTCTAAAGTGTAATACAAAAGTTACGCCTCAATGCAGGGCTCATCAACATTACGACTACAACATGTAAAGGAACAACTGAAGTAATGAAAGGCCACAAAGGTACACTTAAGGAAATAGCGCGAGTAAAACTCAAGGAAAGGTACTAATACTATAAAGTAAAATACACGAAAAATGAACATATCAGGGAGTACAATTCTTGAAGGGATATTTATTGAAACAGACGCAAAACAGCAATAATATATACAGGGCATACAAGTGAACACGTGACGCAGCATAAAATAGCAATTGATAGGAGCTAGATAGCAATGCATCAATAAAAAATAAAAATCACAAGAAGTTCGAAGCACATTGCCAAGTGTAAGAAACAAGATAAAGTGATTTGTAAGTGCTATTATGAAAAATGCTCGTGTAGGAGATGACGAAATTTTTCTTGATCTGTCTCGGAAGCAATGTGATCAGGCAGATTGTTCCACAAGCCAATGGCCGTAGGGAGCACGGAAAAGTTGGTCCCCTGAGTCCTAAGTCCTGAGTCAATTGGTCCCCTGAGTTACTAAGCAAGGCAATATCATTAGCGAATCGTAAGTGAATCGCATGCTGTGAATAGCATTGGAGATATCGTATCTCCCTGTCTGACGCCTTTCTTCATAGGGATTTTGTTGCTTTCTTTGTGGAGGACTACGGTGGCTGTGGAGCCGCTATAGATATCTTCCAGTATCTTTACATATGGCTCATCTACACCCTGATTCCGTAATGCCTCCATGACTGCTGAGGTTTCGACTGAATCAAACGCTTTTTCGTAATCAATGAAAGCTACATATAAGGGTTGGTTATATTCTGCACATTTCTCTATCACTTGATTGATAGTTTAAATATGGTCTATTGTTGAGTAGCCTTTACGGAATCCTGCCTGGTCCTTTGGTTGACAGAAATCTAAGGTGTTCTTGATTCTATTTGCGATTACCTTAGTAAATACTTTGTAGGCAGCGGACAGTAAGCTGATCGGTGTATAATTTTTCAAGTCATTGGCGTCCCTTTCTTGTGGATTAGGATTATGTTAGCGTTCTTCCAGGATTCCGGTACGCTCGAGGTTATGAGGCATTGCGTATACAGGGTGGCCAGTTTCTCTAGAATAATCTCACCACCACCCTTCAACAAATCTGCTGTTACCTGATCCTCCCCAGCTGCCTTCCCCCTTTGCATAGCTCCTAAGGCTTTCTTTACTTCTTCTGGCGTTACCTGTGGGATTTCGAATTCCTCTAGGCTATTCTCTCTTCCACTATCGTCGTGGGTGCCACTGGTAGTGTATAAATCTCTATAGATCTCCTCAGCCACTTGAACTATCTCATCCATATTAGTAACGATATTGCCGGCTTTGTCTCTTAACGCACACATCTGATTCTTGCCTATTCCTAGTTTCTTCTTCACTGTTTTTAGGCTTCCTCCGTTCCTGAGAGCCTGTTCAATTCTATCCATATTATAGTTTCTGATGTCCGCTGTCTTACGCTTGTTGATTAACTTAGAAAGTTCTGCCAGTTCTATTCTAGCTGTAGGGTTAGAGGCTTTCATACATTGGCGTTTCTTGATCAGATCTTTCGTCTCCTGCGATAGCTTACTGGTTTCCTGTATAATGGCGTTACCACCGACTTCTATTGCGCACTCCTTAATGATGCCCATGAGATTGTCCTTCATTGCTGCAACACTAAGGTCCTCTTCCTGAGTTAAACCGAGTACCTGTTCTGTAGCTTGATCCGGAATTCCTCTAGTTTCCCTCTTACCGCTAACTCATTGATTGGCTTCTTGTGTACCAGTTTCTTCCGTTCCCTCCTCAAGTCTAGGCTAATTCGAGTTCTTACCATTCTATGGTCACTGCAGCGTACCTTGCCGAGCACGTCTACATCTTGTATGATGCCAGGGTTCGCTCAGAGTATGAAGTCGATTTCATTTCTAGTCTCACCATTCGGGCTCCTCCACGTCCACTTTCGACTAACCCGCTTGCGGAAAAAGGTGTTCATTATCCGCATATTATTCTGTTCTGCAAACTCTACTAATAAGTCTCCTCTGCTATTCCTAGAGCCTATGCCATATTCCCCACTGACTTCTCTCCAGCCTGCTTCTTGCCTACCCTGGCATTGAAGTCGCCCATCAGTATAGTGTATTTTGTTTTGACTTTACCCATCGCCGATTCCACGTCTTCATAAAACCTTTCGGCTTCCTGGTCATCATGACTGCATGTAGGGGCATAGACTTGTACCACCTTCAATTTGTAGCTCTTATTAAGTTTCACAACAAGAGCTGCCACCCACTCGTTAATACTATAGAATTCCTGTATGTTACCAGCTATTTCCTTATTAATCAGGAATCCGACTCCTAGTTCTCGTCTCTCCGCTAAGCCCCGGTAGCACAGTACGTGCCCGCTTTTTAGCACTGTATATGCTTCTTTTGTCCTCCTAACCTCACTGAGCCCTATTATATCCCATTTACTACCCTCTAATTCCTCCAATAACACTGCTAGACTCGCCTCACTAGATAACGTTCGAACGTTAGACGTTGCCAGGTTCAGATTCCAATGGCGGCCTGTCCGGAGCCAGGTATTCTTAGCACCCTCTGCTGCGTCACAGATCTGACCTCCGCCGTGGTCAGTTGCTTCGCAGCTACTGGGGACTGAGGGCCGGGGTTTGATTGTTGCATTTATATAGAAGGTTGTGGCCAAGTAGTGCACCAGGGTGGCCAATCCTACTCTGGTGAGAGAGTGCGTTACCGGTTCTGGTCACTGGGATCAGGCCGCACTCCAGGCCTGTTTGTGCAATTTTCTCAACACATTGTTTTTTTTATTACGGCGAAGAACTAAAGGCTGTATGGAATGATCTAGTTTAATTTGCGTTATGCTGGAGTGATGGCTATAGTTACGTGTAATGAAACGGGCCGCTCGGTTTTGGACTTATTCAAGCATGTCGATATATATATATATATATATATATATATATATATATATATATATATATATATGTATATAGTTACGGTAAAGAAAACGAAGAAGTTGGATTGGACTAGAGGAAGACGAAGTCTGGCAGTTTTGCAAATGTACGTTATTCTACACTCGTGGGCCTGCTTTCTTCCTGCAACATTTTGGTGGAAGGTGCGGGGTACAATCACGGAACTTCGCAGCAGACGTCATCTACCTGCCGCCACAATGGCAAATCAACCGATACAATCGACAACGCCTCAGCAGCCCTTTCCAACGGTCATCCTCACTCATCCGCGGGACCCAGGGACATTTTGTGGCACGGACAACGCTGACGTCGAGGACTGGCTTACGATGTACGAACGAGTGTGCGACAACAACAGGTGGGATCCAACAATGATGCTGGCAAACGTGATATTTTACCTAAGAGGAACTGCGTGGCAATGGTAGGACACACACGAAGCTGACCTAACGAGCTGGGATGTCTGCAAAGAAAAAATGCGCGACCTGTTTGGCAGAACTGTCGGTCGTCAGCTGGCGGCCAAAAAAGAACTTGCGTGTCGCGCTCAAACGTCCACAGAATCCTATGTCGTCTACATACAGGATGTGCTGGCCCTCTGTCGCAAGGCTGATAACAACATGACCCAGGCAGACAAGATTGGTCACATATTGAAAGTTATCGCAGACGATGCCTTCAATCTCCTGATGTGCAAAGATTGTGTCACTGTGGATGCAATTATAAAGGAGTGCCGGTGCTTCCAACAAGCGAAGGGCCGCCGCGTCGCTCGGACTTTCGGCCGATTGCCCAATACCGCCGCGACATCTTCTTGCGAAGACCCGCCGTGCTTTGTTCAGCCCACACGACCGGAAGAAATCATGCGCATCGTTCACCGTGAGCTTGAGGCCATGGCTCCGGCTCCAGTCCGTTCTGACTGTCGGGAAAGCGTGCCCGCTATTTCCCTTATACAAGTGGTCGTTCGGGAGGAAATAGCAAGTTTGGGCATTCCGTCTCTCTGCTCGGTCCGCCATAGAAACACCTACCAGATTTCGCCGGCCGCTCGCTCCCAGACGCAAAGCTTTCCTCCCCCTCGTCGCAACCCAGCTGACTGGCGCACAGTGGATGATAAACCTATCTGTTTTAATTGTTCCGGTATTGGACGCGTCGCCCGTCATTGCCGCAACCATTGGTCGTCGCCTCCTCGGTGGTTGTCTCCGAGTCACTACCGCCAAGTACCGGACAATCGTACTTTCTCGCCCTATACGCCGACTAGGAACATCAACGCCGACAGTGCTCCACCAAGATCCAGCCGCTCCCCGTCTCCGCCAGGTCGTAGGTCCCGTTCGCCTCTCGTTCACCGCTCTTCGTACCCTTCTGCAACCGGTCGCTTCGCTTCGGGAAACTAGGCGGTGCAGCTCCCGGAGGTGAAGCGGCAACTCCGACCCGGCCCACAAATCCTCTGTTGACCCGGCCTACATATGGAAACCTACTGGACATCGAAGTTGATGGCGTTCCAGTTAGATCTCTCGTTGATACAGGAGCGCAGCTTTCAGTTATGAGCGCTGCTCTCCATCGAAGGCTCAAAAAGGTTCTGACACCCGCCGTACCGTGCGCTGTGCGAGTCGCCGATGGGAGTACTTCACCTGTCCTTGGAATGTGCACAGCACGTGTGACCATTGGGGGCCATTATGCCGTTGTTCTATTTATCGTCCTTGAACACTGTCCACACGACTTCTATTCTCGGCCTCGACTTCCTTTCGAAACACTCTGCCCAAATTGACTGCTCCGCAGGTGTTGTACAGTTGTATCTGCCGTTTCCTGCTGACGCAACAACTTGTGTTTCACACCGCTTGCAAGGCTGTCTGCAAGGCTGTCTCCACAAGCGGCTACAAACGTCCTCCTGACGTCCTGTCCTCCCGTACCTGATGGCGAGTACATCGTGTCACCGCTTACTGACGTGGTTTTGTCGCACAATATTTCCCTACCAAGCACCTTAATCCGGATCCGCGAAAACTGCGCTCGCGTGCCCATCCTCAATTTTGTGTTTTCGTCGCATGGGCTGCCACACGGTATCGCCATAGCGCACATCGCTCCTATGGAAGAATTTGAGATTTCTTCTTTGACATCTGAATCCTTCGTCAGTACCAACGGACCTTTGTCACCCACTCCTCCGTACTCGACGCCTGCGGACGATGTTTCTACGATGACCGCCCCTGACCTTCCTTCCGAGCAAACAACAGCTCTTCGTCACCTCCTGTCATCTTTTCGGGACGTCTTTGATTTCGACGACCGTCCACTTTGCCAGACATCTGTTGTCACGTATCGCATCAACACCGGTGACGCTAGCCCCATTCATAGGCGGCCATATCGTGTCTCCGCAACAGAAAGGGCCATCATACAGAAAGAAGTAGACATGATGATGGACAAGGACATCATCGAACCTTCCAGTAGCCCGTGGGCATCACCGGTTGTCTTAGTAAAGAAAAAAGACGACTCGTGGCGCTTCTGCGTTCACTACCGTCACCTCAACAGGATAACAAAGAAGGATATTTATCCAATGCCACGCATTGATGACGCTCTTGACTGCCTTCACGGATAACAATACTTTTCATCGATTGACCTCCGCTCCGGCTATTGGCAGATTAGCGTCGATGAGATGGACCGCGAGAAAACCGCCTTCGTCACACCGGACGATCTGTACAACTGAAAGTCACGCCGTTTGGATTAGGCAATGCGCCAGCTACATTCGAGCGCATGATGTACTCTCTCTTGCGCGGCTTGAAGTGGTCTACATGCCTCTGTTACCTAGACAATGTGATTCTGTTTTCGCCGAACCTTGAGAGCCCCCTGCGGCGCCTCACAACCATACTATCCGTGTTTCACAGGGTTGGCCTTCAGCTAAACTACTCCAAGTGTCATTTCGGTCGCCGTTAAATTAACATGCTCGGCCCTTATCGTAAACGCCGCCGGAATCCAACCTGATCCACAGAAAGTTCATGCCGTGCGAAATTTTCCTGTACCTTGTTCAACAAGCGATGTCCGTAGTTTTATAGGCTTATGCTCTTATTTCCGGCGATTTGTGAAAAATTTTGCCGACATCGGTCACCGTCTCACTGACCTTCTTAAGAAAGACGTCTCTTTCTCTTGGGGACCTCTGCAGGAGAAAGCCTTTTCTACCCTGATTGAGCGGCTCACAACTTCCCCGATTCTGTCACACTTTGACCCTTCTGCGCCCACTAAAGTACGAACTGACGCGAGTGGTCATGGCATCGGCGCTGTCCTCGCTCAGCGTCAAGAGGGCCAAGACCGTGTCATCGCTTACGCTAGCCGCCTTCTTTCCACGCCCGAACGAAATGACTACATTACCAAGAGAGAATGTCTCGCGCTCGTATGGGCGGTTGCGAAATTCCGGTCGTACCTTTTCGGTCGGAGCTTCTGCGTCGTAACCGATCATCACGCCCTCTGCTGGCTTTCCTCTTTGAAGGACCCAACTGGACGACTTGCACATTGGGCATTGCGTCTACAGGAATATACATTTTCTATTATGTATGTCAGGGCGCCTGCATCAAGACGCTGACTGCCTGTCCCGCAATCCCTTGGATCAACCGGACGATACCGATGCAGACTCGGACATCAGAGTTCTATCCATCTCTGACTTCCTCCATATTGGCGACGAGCAGTGCAAAGATCCTGTTATTCGAACCCTTCTGGAACGCCTAAGCTCCTCGCCCAATGACCAGTCCCTCCGCATGTCCACTTTGCTCGATGGAACATTATACCGTCGTAGCGTTCGTCCTCCTCCTAGTCGTTCCCAAGCATCTTCGACTAGCCGTGCTCCAGCAACTTCACGACGCTCCAACTGCTGGACATCTGGGCATCACTCGTGCATACGACCACCTGCGGCGCCTTTTCTTCTGGCCCGTCATTTATCGCTCTGTGCGCCGTTATGTCGCTTCATGCGACCTGTGTTAGCGCCGGAAGACGCCTGCTACGCCTCCCGCTGGTTTGCTTCAACCAATCGATATCCCCACAGAGCCTTTCTTTCGTGTGGGCCTAGACCTCCTGGGCCCCTTTCCAATTTCTATCAAAGGCAACAAATGGATTGCTGTAGCAACCGATTATGCCACGAGATATGCCATCGCGCGAGCGCTACCAACCAGCTGCGCTACAGATGTCGCAGACTTCTTACTATACGACGTCATCCTGCACCACGGCGCCCCTCGCCAGTTGCTGACGGATCGCGGCCGCTACTTTTTATCGAAGGTCGTCGATAACCTGCTCCGCTCCTGCGCAACAGAACACCAGATTGCTACCGCGTACCACCCTCAAACGAACGGCCTCACCGAGCGACTCAACCGCACGCTAACTGAAATGATGGCCATGTACATTTCCGACGATCACCGTGACTGGGAGGTCGCTTTACCATACGTGACTTTCGCATACAGCTTGTCCCGTCACGACACTGCCGGATTTTCACCATTTTACCTTTTGTATGGCCGCGACCCCACTTTGCCTTTTGACACGTTGCTACCTTCCGCAGTACAATCACCCAGTACTGGTTACGCTCGCGATGCTATTGACTTTGCCGCCCAAGCCGGAGATGTCGCCCGTCATCGCCTCACAGTCTCGCAAGCTTCTCAAAAGCGACGCTACGACCTTCGGAACCGAGATTACCATTTTTCTCCTGGTTCCCTTGTCCTTCTCTGGACGCCTTCACGTCGCGTCGGCTTGTCGGAAAAACTACTTTCCCGGTATTCTGGTCCGTACCAGATCTTACTCCAACTGTCCGACGTGACATACGAGATCGCCCCAGTCGGTCAGCCTTCAGTGCATCGCAACCACAAGCGCAGCAGTGCACCAGCGATGTTGTTCACGTCGCCCGGCTTAAGCCTTATGTCCCCCCATTAAGTGAGGCTCTATAATTGGCACCGGGACGGAGCTACTCCACCGGGAGGGTGATGTTACGCTGAAGGGAATGAAGAAGTTGGATTGGACTAGACGAAGACAAAGTCTGGCAGTTGCCTGAACACCATATACGCCAGCTGCAAATATACTTTATTTTGCACTCGTGGGCGTGCTTTCTTCCTGCAACAATATAAACACAGTTTCTAAGCTTCTAACTTTTTCAAGAAAGCTGTTATTACTACAATTGAAGCAAAATTGGTTTGGTAGACGGTGCACTACAGTTGGTTCACTTTGTTTTACTAATAGCACACGTGTAACGTGTCGGCTCTTCAGAGAGATGTTTAATTCCTTTTACACTGTTATGTCAGTGTCGCAACATTTTGGTAGTGCGGTAGCATGTGGTTGGTGAAGATGTGGAATGCTTGCATTGCTGCCTCCTTTCACAAATAGTGGTGTTTGAAGGGTCACGCAGAACTCAGCATACTCTATGAAGCATGTAACCGCTGTTTGTATACTTTCCGTGTGCTACTCCGTGTCAAGTCAGTTCACATTACATGACAATAAGTGAATGTCACTAATTTTACCCGTTATGAGACAAGGAAAAAAGTGGTACGTATTAGGAGGCACGCCATAGTAGCCTATATTCTCGTTGACATTTTGACCAAGCAATACAGTTGAGGAAGTCAGATAAGTATGGAGATGATTCACTTGTCTATTAGCATTACGAAATGAGTACGTAGAGTAGGGACGCGCCATCTTAGATGATTGCAAAGTATATGGGGTAATAAAATCAAAACATTCGCAGGCCTAAATGAAATGTTGTGAGTCTGCATATGACAAAGGAAACTGGAGGCCTCTGAGAGAGGCCTTCTTCCTACGGCGCACATAAGTATAGTGATTATAAAAATGGTTTCCGTGGTGGTGGTGATGATCTTTATTAACAATTTCACCTGGAAACTGGCATCCTCTGCAGACACCAACTCCTCTGACATCTGCCGGAGTACAGGATCCTGTTACTACGGAGCAGGAGATTATACCAACGCCGAAGAAAGGGGTGCCACCGCAAGTACCTACCACTTTGAAGATCACCCCGGCACCACCAACTCAAGCACCTACGACGCCGTCCACGCCAAAGCCCACAACAACCAAACCGCCTCCTACTACGCCGGCTGTTACTACAACGCCACAGTCGACGACACCACCTACCACGCTTGCACGTACGTTTCCTAATCCATGTTAACTATATACCTAAGTACACACACACACACACACACACACACACACACACACACACACACACACACACACACACACACACACACACACACACACACACACACACACACACACACACACACACACACACACACACACACACACACACACATATATATATATATATATATATATATATATATATATATATATATATGCATATATGGTGCTTTTCTGTTAAGCACTGGACGTGGGAACAAATTCCTGCTGCGGTGACCGCATTTCGGTTGGTGCGGAATGGCAAAAAAAAGCCGTGCACCGTGGGTTATGTGCATAGTAGAGAAACCCAGGCGGTCAAATTTAATCCCGAGTACCTCTCTACGTTGCGCCTCTTACTCGTATCGTGGTTTTGGCAGGTAAAATTTAAGAATGTAATCTGATATAAACATTTTGGGCTAGTAATTCGCGACATTGTGGAAAATTCAGTAACAAAGTCACAAACGCTGCCTTTAGTTCAAGCTCCCAATTTTGTTACACTAGAGGCGTTTATACTTCTTTCTGCTTAATCAAGGAATATATATATATATATATATATATATATATATATATATATATATATATATATATATATATATATATATATATATTCCAGAGTCCTCTTTGTTCTGTTGCAAGTTATACAACGTATGTTAGAGTTCAATGACCCTGTTTGCGCTCTAACCTGGTCACATGCTATCACAGGGCATGAGTAGACTTTCTGTACGCCATGTCCCCCTGTGTGCAGCTTTAGTTGGCAAGCCACCGCAACGTGACGCCTGCATCTGCACCGTGGCCAGTGATGGCGAGATGGAGATGCCAAAAGATGGGGTCTGTGACTTCACGTTCAACGAATCTCTGAGACTGGGCGAGACGTCCATGGGAAAGTTCACGACCTTTAAATCCATGGCGGCCAAGGGGAAAAAGACGCAGTTCCGCATCTCCATATTCGCATTGTAAGTTCAAGCTGTCTCGAGAACCGACAGAGCAATGGGGAAAAACAAACGCAAGACATGAGCCAAAGATGCGAGAAACACGCATTCTACTTTCAAAAATTTTTTTTTATTCAACCAGGAAAAGAAATATATCCTTACCATACTCTTTAAGAATTACCCCTGTGTAGAACAACTGAATTCGTTGCGTGATATTGCGCTCAGACCTACTCATATTTTGCACAATATCTCGGAAAGATTGAAATAAACTTATGAAAAGGTCCATAATTTTTGGTTGAAATAAAAAAAATGTTACTTTGGCTACCTTAAGTGCATTCCCATGGAGGGGTGGAAAAAAATGAAGCCTGCGAGCACTGCTACGTTCATGACATTAAAACAATGCATGAGCCAATAAACCAGTAACTCGCCGTGGTTGCTCAGTGGCTATGGTGTTGGGCTGCTGAGCACGAGGTCGCGGGATCGAATCCCGGCCACGGCGGCCGCATTTCGATGGGGGCGAAATGCGAAAACACCCGTGTGCTTAGATTTAGGTGCACGTTAAAGAACCCCAGGTGGTCAAAATTTCCGGAGTCCTCCACTACGGCGTGCCTCATAATCAGAAAGTGGTTTTGGCACGTAAAAACCCAAATAATATATTAATATATAATAAACCAGTAAATACATCCCCATACGCATCTCTATAAAGACCAATGAACCCTTAGTAAAATGTCGCAAGATATACCAGGGCTTTGTGTTTCTTTAATTAGACAAAACATTATGTGCACCGAATTTAGGCCATCATTTATGCGCAGATTCTCGGCCAATGCTTCGTGATAAATATGTGCCACTGTGTCATATAGGGTAAATAACACCGTAGTGTATTTATCAATTGCTCTTAAATTTCACTGCTCCCCTTCTTATCTATGCATTTATCAACTGCGCTGTTCCCTAAACAAGCGTCGTACAACACCTTCATCCTCCTGATATAACTGCGTCGGCGCCTCAAACTCCATAGCTTGCTAACCGTGTAGCACAATAATGTGATCATCAAATATAATCAAAGAGACGACCGATGCAGTGCCTAAGCACATGCACTTTGTGAGCAAGACGTCAAACACAATGTAAATATATCAAGCAGCAGAAGCTTGATGTGGGCGAGTTGGTTGAGCATACTTAATGAAAAAAGAGAGCGCTACGAAGACAAGGACGAACATGTCGTACATGTTGTTCTTTCGTCCTTGTCTTCGTAGCGCTCTCTTTTTTCATTAAGTAAATATATCAAGTTTACACATCCCACTTTGTCATTTCGCCTTTATTTAGCCGCTTGACGAGAGCATCGTTGCACATTAAATATTTTTCACTAATCGGCATAGTCTTCGTTCACTCCATAGTGTACTCGTAGTGAAAGGTGCTCTAGACCACGTAGTTGCATTGCGATAGTATGTGTTCAAATGCACACTTATAGACTTCAGCCAAATACATTGTGAAAACTGCAACATCAATGTTTGACGGGGCTATAGGCATTAGGTTTCCGTAAAGCGAATTTTTCAGTGTGTCTGCACAAAATTGTAGTCTCCACTCGTGCAAATCACCCATGTGAAATGAGCATCGGTGTTTGGCTCACTAGCGCTGAAAAAGGGAATTCCTCTTGCTTCATTCAATTTCTTCATTCCAGAAATGTGTTCGGCATAATTTGTTGCATAGCGTACAACGGAACATTGTCAAATGTGTTGCTGAAGTGACGTAAAAGTTGTTGAATACTTTTCAGTGCGTTAGAAACATTACTTTATGTTTGCTTTCTCTGCAGAAGAACGCTATTTTAGGAAGCGCTGTGATCATAATTAATTGAAATAGTTTGCCACTCCTTCCTCTCATAATGTTGTATTTTCTGCTTGCCTGGAAAAGCACTTTATTGCTGTCCAATTGTTTGTTCGTGTTTTCAGGGACATAGACGCTTTCTTGATCCACCTGAGTAAGCAGTCCGCTAAAGCGTGGGCGCAGGAGAACTTGTGGAACCACAACATTCACCACTGGGGAATTCTGAATATTTATGAGACAATTTTTAATCAACCAGGCTTTTTCAGAAACGCCACTTTAACTTTGAAGGTAAGTAACCTGTTTTTATTCCGCGTTGCTGCTGCTCTGGGCAGTTCATCTTCACGAAGCACGTTTCTTCGTTGTCAAGTGGTAGCGGCAAGCTCACATTCGTAAATTCTATTATTCATTCAACTCAAGCGCGAATAAGCAGAATAGAACTAAGAATATAATAGAACAGTATCCTCATTCAAGAATAGAAGAAGAAGAAGAAACTTTAGTAAAGAATAGTCCGGCAGTTCTTGATGTGGTGGCCTCATTGAAACGTGACGGAGAACCGGAATCAAGATGTGAAGTGACTACTTGACGCGTATGCCCAAGCGTAAAACGGCAGCAACGAGCCCCTACATGCGCTCTTCTTTGCACTATGAACGAGGGAAAATCATTCGACGGGTTTGACGCCAGCTTTTCTGATGTTCGCGGGAGACCCCCAGACGCTGACGGACAAAATATT
This sequence comes from Dermacentor variabilis, assembly GCF_050947875.1. Lineage (NCBI taxonomy): Eukaryota > Metazoa > Arthropoda > Arachnida > Ixodida > Ixodidae > Dermacentor > Dermacentor variabilis. Next base: position 86,053,292 of record NC_134575.1, read on the forward strand.
GGCAAAGCGGACAGATTCACCCGGCGCAAAAACGCCATTCTACCACTATGTACGACATTTGCCATCGCCTATGGAGCGTGGTGAACGAAGCGAATTGCAACCTTGCAGAAGCAAGGGCGAGTGGAAATTCCGCCTACGGACGAACGCACCAGGACAAAATTCCAAACGGGAGGTGCGGTAACGTAACTATGCGCTCAGCGACGCGAGGCCCGAGTTCGCGGCGGGTTTAGCACCCAAATGGCTTGGGCCTTTTGAAGTTGATTTAAAGTTCAGGGATCTGAACACAGGTCGTTTCAGCTTACCAATCCACGTCGGCCAGGCGAAGCGGTATTTCCGAAGGGAAGGGGCCGTGGAAGCTGTAGCACTACCCGTGGGCAGGCAAACGTTTGTCCAACGGCCCCTGCGGTGCACGCTTAGAACACCCGCACTCGGCGAAACAGACCGTAACAAGTCCACACACTCGAAGCAGCACAATCAGCAGCTACGGAGCAGAAGCCAACGCTGGCCATCGTAGTAGCCGAGGGGATAGGGTGTGGAACGGCGGTTGCACGTCAAGTGGTTAAGAAGTCAAGCCAACAACTAGCCTTCCGTCAGATAACCACGCTGGTGCACGCGCTGAGGCCGCCCAATGGAGGAGTTTGCCAGCTCGAGGAGCCATCATTTGCAGTTCGCCTTAAGCGGTGCACCTTGATCCCTGGCCGTGCTAGTGCTCAGCTGGAGTGGATCAAGCCTTCCGATCAGGGGTACGCTGAACCAGGTTCCTGTTATCCACGGACACGGGGAACCTGGCTGGCGATGGTTTGTCCAACAGGTGCGTCATGTCCTCTCCAGCTCACACGGATGTTGCTGACTTCGGGGGAAGTTACTGGACAATGTGTTCTGGTGAAAATGTGTCTACAAAACATCCACACCGCCGACTGCATTGCGAAAGCAGTGAAATCGAGCAGGTCAGTTGTGCTTAGAGTGCCATAACATTGTGCCACTTGAGTCAAGGGGGCTTAAGGGTCTTAAGGGGGAGGGACGTGGGAATTATGAAAGTTAATAATTTCTCACGCTCCTACGTGCGCTACGGAAGAGAGAGCAGACGCCTTCTTCTCCTCTTCCCGTGCAAGAAGCTAAACGGTTCTTCTCGCGTAGCCCAACCGTCTTGCAAACCAGTTGCGATCGTGCGGTCACGTCGCCGGAGTGCCGCGCTCCCATCGGAGCGTGCAATCAACATGCAGGGGGCGCCGAAACTGACGCTCTCTCAGGGGAGGCCGCGATGGAAAAGAAACCTGCCATGAGTAACTATAAGAGGAAAAAACAAAATCGGGAAACAAAGTGCCTGGGTATTCGAGTCGCGTGATTGTTGTGTAGTGATCGGAAGTTCCACAATGATATAGTGAGATTCTCTTGTCTGGTTGTTTTGAGCCCTAATGAGGAGATTTGGACGGTGTTGTATTCTCGGTGCCCGTCGCGACCGTGGTCTATGCGCTCAGGTTGTCCAAGGAAAGGCTGTGCCGAAGTTTGCGCACTCGTTAGAACTTCTAATGTAATCGTCCACGTATCGTTTTGGTTCCTGGAACTCTTCAGAAACCCAAGAAAATTTATGGTTTGAGGCTTCAATGTGTAGTGGCGCCAGTGCTGCTATAATGATATTGCGTAGGGATAAGCCCTGATAGGTGTATAACGATCTTGAAGTCTGCCTTTGGTAGAGGTGGCAGTCTGGGTTGTATTCTTCCTTTCACAGAGGGGGCGTTTTCATTGGCGTCCATGTTCCTTTCCAGATGGTCTTTGACCGGCTTTTTGCCGCGCTTTTGTTCAAACACTTGTTGTTTTTGTCGGCGTAATGTTAGCACCGTTTGATGGTCTGGCAATATAGGAGGGGGGGTCATGGAAAGTAGCATATGTCGGCTCACGTCTATATGCTTGGTTTGGTACCCCCGTCAACGTGCCGGGTCCAGTTTGATTCATTCCATCTTCGTTGTTTGATTCTTGCTGGTGTAGCGTTCCAGTGCTCCTGAAATCTCTAGTTGCTTCTACAGGCATGATTAGAACAGCTCCGAGCCGGAGCCCGCACCGCCGGTACAGCCGTTGCTTCAATGTCTTGTCGGCGTTCGGGTAAGCGACTGCACCACCTTGGACTGACCTGTTTGGATTCGTTGCTCTGGCCAAAGCAGTCTAGTTCAAAGTTGGTAACATCCTCGGATTCCTGTATTCTTTACGAATCGATGGGAATTCCTTTTCGGTGGTTTCTGCCACAATGTTTCATTGACGTTATTTAAAATGCAGAGCACAATTCTAGGTAGACTGCACTGCTCGGTGCTCCGTAGGGGCTCCCCACCACATGAACCAGACACATTACAGGAAAAAGAAAATCACCAAGACAACATAAATCTATAATCCAAAAAGGGCAATGAAAACGGCAATTTATGCAAATATGTCAATGCGAAGAAAGGATGAATTTTAGGTGATCTAGAAACGAGTCAAGGGACAGGAAAGTGGGTAATATACGCCACTTGCAATGGAACTCATGCGACATGATAGGATTTCAGGAGAACTTCAGTTTGGCCTAGTTGGTGTTTACAGCATATTATATTGACCGCAAATAAAAACGGGGGCAGCGGAAGAGAACACAAATACGACACGGGCCCTAACTTTCAACTGGAAAGTTACGAGTTGAAACATCCCACCCATTCCGTTTTTGTGTTTTCTTCTGCTGTCCCCGTCTTTATTTGAGGTCAATATGATATACAATAGAATTTTGTTTTACGAGTGGTTGGTGGACTTACGTTGATAATGAGTAGGTGTTCTAATAAAAAGTCATGTCCAAATTTATATTATGAAGGGCTTCTAGCAGCACTGTGTGAAACTATTCGTGACCCCAGTGATCTTTACGCAATGACCCTCTACCTCTTTCCCACAGAGAGCACACGAAATATCGGACCCGTCGCCTACGAAGAGAGTAGTGTCGTACACCTTCCTCGGCTATTACGGTAAACAGCCCGGTGGATGCGATGAAGCTGCAGAAATAATGAAGTAAGTAATTTGCTATACTCTGTAAGGATGCTCTCTTTAGAAAGTGAGAGCTTCCGCACCACGTGCAATAGCGCTGAGGTTGTCGTCAGGGCGGTATCTCAGGCGGCATTTATTTAAAGTGATAGGGCAGACGGTAACGGAACAGTTAAGATAACGACAGGCCTTCAGGTTCATTCATGGTTTCGGCTCGCAGGGGATAGGAGAGAAAGCGACCTGTCGTTAATTGGCGTAAATATACACATTGGCCTCAAAGCGACTGTTGTTGTTCAGTGACTCAATGCCGAAATTCTCCGCGGCGCGACTATAGTAGCAAACCTTCATTCTACTAAACTAATCAACAGCGCAGGAACAATAGGTCGGCACACGCCTAACTAGGGCAGCGATAGGGGTGTGAGCAAACGTTTGCGGCATCAGTCCCAAACATCTGAGCGTGGCGACGGGCAGACAGCGCTCGGAGGTGCGAGCAGTGATCTCTGTGAGACGCTGATTGGTTTATCAGGCGTGGTCAGTCGAGTGATGTCTTTCAAATGTCGGTGTGAATGAACCCTGACAACATCCAGATTACAGAAACGGCGGACGGTAGTGGATGAATCCACAGCGATCACGAACAAGCAGAGCGAGCCCAAATTGGGCAAACGTATATAGTGAGCCTAATCAATCTCCACCTTCTTAACTTCATTTTAAGATTAGAGCACGGTTGCGATACTGCATTTTCTGTCATAACAAGATTTCATCACAATAAAGCACGAATACCGTGGATCGCGAATGACCTCTATCAGCGTATGAAACATGCGGAAAGATAATTCAATTTCTAAAGTCACGTGACTTGGATATTTTGCAAGAGTTAAATAGGTTTAGGAAAAGGTTAAGCATAGACATTAAACAAGCAAGGTTGTCGTTTTTCGAACGCAAGTTCGAAAGCGCAGCCCAAAACAGCCGCGAAACATGAATGATCTTTCATGAATTGACAAACACTTCTGCAGCATGTCTTCAGTTATTTAGTGGTCATTGCTATGGCAATTTGCTGAAAAAATTTGTTGTAAACGTCGGGGCAGCTGAGTTCTTGTTTCCCGTGTTGCGTTAACGGAGCTTCTGGACGTACGTGCGCCATGTCGTAAAAGACGCGTTATTTTGGACTCGCATATCTTAAGATAAAATCGCATCTATTCTGAAATATCTTGGAAGCAAGTTAGCAGCCGTAAAAGATCCCACAAAATGTTCACCGAATATGGCTGTTGCGTATGAAATTACCGTGCCACTGAACTATATCTTCAACGTAATTGTTTCATCAGCTGTCTACGCCAAAAGCCTAAAAATTTCTCGCGTAACTTCATAAAGGTGTACAACACAACGAATTGCTTCACTACACATCAGTATCTGTGCTATCACTTCTCTCTAACGTTTCTTAAATGGATTTGCACATTAACTTATTATGTTTCTTACTAGCCAAGAATAGGGCCAGTCAAGAAAAACGTCCTTAGTGGGAAATTAAAATCAAGCTATCAGAAACATTGAAAAAGGTTATTTACAGTTGTAATATATACGTAAAAGTTTTTAAAGGGCATTTGACACATTAAAACGCGATAATTTCCCACAGAAGCTTGAAGGGAACGGTTTGAAGGAAAAGCACCGAACCTTAGTAAAGTGTGTTACGGGGCAACACAAGAAAAGGGCAAGATAAGGTGAAAAACGACGACACATCGCCGTGCCTTCGTTTTATACCTTCTGTTGTCCTTGTGTTGTGTTGCGCTGCAACAAACCCTACAATGAATCCCAACTAACTGGCCCAACTTGCCGTTTTGGCAGAGAACCTCATCTGTAGTTATCTGCGCAATCGACTGCAATATGTTCGTGTCGATTTTGTTCATTCTGACAGTAGCCCAGTTAAATATGGTCAGCCCCAGGATATGCATTAGGCCCCTATTATTCTTAGTGTATTGGAATGATAATAATATTCTTAATACTGGTAAGCTATATTTGCCTGCCGATGACCGCAAGCGTCTCCTCCTCTTGGGCTAACTTGGAGGAGCTCGAAGAGACATGAAACAACAGGTTCTGAGCACTTATGCGTCTCGTCTCTCAAACTAAAAGGCAGTGCAAAAAATGAAAGTCATTATCTCGTAAGAAAAATATAATTGATTACTCAGGAAAACATAATTACAATGACTTATTAATTTATCTTCTTAATTATTTATTTTTAGACGTCCGTTTTTTTAAGGGACTTAAGCTGGCCATGGCATGTAAACGCCAGAATAAAAGTCGCAAGTCCCCAACATGCTTAAATGTTTACGTTATTTCCTACCAACTAGGCTAAAGATGAAATTGTAGTTTGCTCCAATTTATTCCAAACTCAATTTTTGCGTGTTGGTGTGCAGAATGGGTATTATAAGTTATATGGATAAACTTTATGCTTTACATAAAAATTAATTAAACTGCTCAACACTGCAGATCAGATGGATAGGTCGGCCTTTCTGTTAAAGCCTAAAATTACACATTTCTGCCTTCTTTGGAAAATTAGGCTCTCAGTGGTGCTGTGTCCAGCTAAATACTATGACACTGCAGTGTTTTTTCTCGTCAGTTCCTAAGCAGGAACAATCGCCATGACTTGAATAAAACGAGCATAGTTGTAGAAAGTGCACGATCATGAAAAAAGAAAGAAAAGAGCTCGTGAAAAAAGAGCTATAAATTATGGAATTATGAATTTGTTTAATGAGAACCCTGCTATATTGGACAAGCACACAAAAGTGTAACTGCTCAACAATGTCAATTTCCATGGTCGCTGAATTATTATTTTTAAATCGAGAAAGACCAATGGCCGAGTTCCGGTCATATGTAAAGTACTGCCGTGTTTCATACATCTTGAACATATTGTGACCTGTGTCCGCTTTCTTTTTAGTGTTATAATTATGTGTGCAATGTGGGAAAATAGCGTTGTCAAAATTTATCAAATATTACGACTATTACTTCTGTATTATGTACCTGCAAATTGTGTATTTGGCATTTTTGTGTCAGAGAACCACCCTTGATGTTCCTCATTTTTGTACAAAAGCTTTTCTTCATTTTTTTAATATGGACACATAGGTTGTGCACGGTTAGGGAGAGCTTTGTGTAGTCTGTAAAAATTATGTCATTGGCGTGACAAGCATTTGATTAATTTTTGGTTTCTTATTCTGTAGAGTGCTGGTAGTGTCCATAGATTCCTTGAATTCGTACATTTCTTCAAAACGTCGTTATGAAAAGCATTTTTCTGTGAATTCTTTAGGTGAGATAACAGCGGATCATGCGAGTTACAAACGCCATCTGCATCTACATTTGCATAGGCTTCCATCGTCAATCTTACTATACACTTTAATTAGCTTATTCATGGTTAGTCGAGCTGCCTGATTTGGTAGAATGGAAAAGATAGGCATCCGATAATTTATAATTGCGGTTATTGCACCAGCAAAACATTCCTGAGCGTTGAAGTTAAACATGTCAATTATGGTCTTTAAAGTGTCCGTAACTTTCGTAGGAAATGTTATAATACCTTCAACTTGATCGCAATGAAGTGCATCAAACACATCAGTAGTAATGGCTTGAGTGTACACCAAATAATTATTTATGATGCAAATTACTGTAGAGTTCAAATAAGAAGACAACACGTAATCGATCATTTCTTAAGACATCTGAGTTTCGAATTTAACCAGCAGAAATGTGCTAAACAACAATGACGGGGATGCACGCAAAAATATACATGACAGCCTTACAGGGGTGTTTCAAGGCACAAAATTCTTCTATTGCACAATTTTGCGTTTCCTATCCTGCCTTCGCTGAACTTTCGCTCAGCAGAAGCTGAATGAGCATGCAACATTTTCTGGTGCGCGTCCGAAAGGAACAGTGAAAGAAAGGTAATTGTAGGATGCGTTTATGTCATTGGCTCAATTTACGATTTTGAAAACCTTCAAGAAAAACATGGAATAGCTGACGGAACATTTACGAGGGCGCAAAATTTACGCATTAACTGTGCGTCTATTGTCATCTTCGTCGGTATCATGCTGTAGAGATTGTGCGGTACGTGCAAAGCAAGGTTTTGTTTCTCAAATTATAGTAGCTTCGGACAGCACGTAAAAACGAACGTAATATCGCCGAAATTTTCATAAGTATCGCATTCCAGTTTTCGACACAGTCAATTTTAAAACAGCATCATTACGTTTGGTCGCTATGTCTGAAAGGTTGCACTCCCATTGTCGCATTCGTCCAGAATCTATCACTATTGCAACCTGTAGTAGTGATATGAGACTGTTGGATAAATATGCGATAAGTGCGTTCTGCTTGGAATCTGCCCCGATTCACGAGACTAAGCGGCAAAGAAGTACAGCCCACTGCGTAGGTAGGCGGCCAGCCTTTTATGAAAACTTGAAAACCTCCACTCATCAGTAATTTTAAATCAGTAAATATTGAGAATTCTATTGTTATATCTTATTTGGCTAACATGAGAGGAGTATTCAAAAATTCCTATAACAATTTCGTAAGCTACCGTTTATGTAAATCGCCGAGGCCTGGCATGCGACAATAAAAGAAACACAGATGACTGTGATGTCTCCAGAAGGCATCCGCCTCACATTCACACGTTCGTTATCAAGTGCTGCCAACTGCATGTTTACGAAACTCGAATACAGTTTCGCCCTGCTGACTCTGTCAAGAAATTTGCTCAGGCCTTGTAATTCGTGATCAAAATAACACTGTCACGTAGTGGTGATGGCAAGGAACACAGCAGCAATACTGTGAATAAGGGAACTACCATTTATTTGGCGAACCTGTGCCCACAAAAGCAAGTCACACTTAAAGCACAACGATAGCGGCAATGTTGGCGATTGTCGTAAATCTGATCTGCAGGTCAAGGGCGTCGGCTTTCATGCATAGGTGATGGAAGGTTCTAGAGTAATCGCTGCTTCCCATGTGTCTTCCAGAAAATTCTGCACAATTCACGTCGCGCACACGATGTGATTACACAAGCTTTGGTGACAACAGACATCGATAACATTCGAGAAATTTGCGATACATACGGGTGCGTCCCGCACTGAGCGATAACATTTGTTAGACGGTGAAAAGCCGATAAAGATAAACGTGACCCAATAAAGATCAAGTACGCGGGTCAATGTATCCCTCTCAAAAACCATCGCCTCGATGCTACAAACACGACTGCGAAGAACAAAATGACACGTATTAAACAAACATAATAATCAAACAAGAAAACAAAGTCCAAAATAATGCAGTAAAAAAAAGAAAGTCTGAAACTCGTCTTTGCAAAGTCCAAAAGTTCGTTAGCGCTGGTATAACAGCTTCAGTCGTACAACATGGACTATTTAAGGTTTTGAGTGACACCGCTGTGATAGCTAACTGCCATCGGGCATGACCTCATACTGAAATGCGCCAATGAGTCAGATGATCTTGTAGAGTCTGAAATAGCATCACAACAGTCTCTCACTGAGTCCTCGTCTGCGTATCAAGGTCCAAACCCAAACACGGCCGTCGGGTTGGTATTCTACGTATCACCGTCAAACATGGTTGTGCCAGCTGTCGGCCTGCTGCTCGTTCTTCATGCGTAGGCCGGCGAGCTCTCATCCTTCTTTAGCGCCTTAGAGATAGGCGGCGACGTTAATATTTTCAAAGTTGGCGACTTGCGGCAGCATGGCGTCGAGAGTAGTAGTCGGGTTCCTTCTGTAAACCATCTTGAACAGCGTGATTTGTGTTCTTTTGTGCACTGAAATATCGTAAGCAAAGATGACATACTGAAGCACGGCTTCCCACGTGTTGCGTTTGGCGTCGACGTGCAGTGCTAACATGTCCGCAGCGTCTTGTTCAGTCGTTCCATTAGGCAATCCGTCTGTGGGTGGTGGGCACACAGTGGTCCTCCGGTGACTCGTCTGGCTTAACTGCAGGATGCGTTCATCAAGATCAGCAGTAAAAGCCGTTCCTCTGCCAGTAATGAGGACTTCTGGCGCGCACCATGTCGCGGCAGGATGTTCTCTGCGAAAAATTTTGCTACAATGGCCGCACTACCTTTCGGCAGAGCTTACGTTTCGACGTAGCGGGTAAGGTAGTCGGCGGCCACACTTGTTTCTAGAAGTCGACATCGGGAAGGACCCGAGAAAATCACACCAGATCTGCCGAAACGGTGTGCAAGTAGGCTTGATCGGCTGTAGTAATCCCGCCAGCCTTGTAGGTGGTGTCTTGCGTCATTGGCCGTCTGGAATTGACATGAAGGGTGACGTCGGCAGTCAGACGTGGCCAGTAATATCTTTACGGTATATGCTCCATAGCCTCCTGGACAATCTGAGGTTTCCTAGCGGTCGGATCGCCATGTAGGGCGTGCTGTACTTTTGGACGGAGTGATGAGGGAACAAGGGCGCAGTTGGCGCTAACTCGCGAGAACGTCTTTCCGAGTAACTGATTTTGAAGCAAAAACGAAGATAATTCTCGCATAATTGGCCTAGAGACAACGTCGGTGTGCCCTTCCAAATACTCGACGAAGCGTTTTAGCTCCACCTCTGTTCCTGCTTATTATATCAAGGAAGGCATCGTCATCCTCGTTGTCTTGCGGAGGCGATAAATAGAGGGCCGTGATAAACAGGCATCATAGTGCTTTCGTCCGGACTTGTAGATAGGAGTGATGTCATATTCTTGCAGTCTGAGCTCCATCGCACCAGGCATTCTAAAGGGTCTTTAAATTAGCTAGCCAACAAAACGCGTGATGCTCGGTGACTACTTTGAACGGCCTGCCATTTAGTTAAGGGTGGAATTTTGCTATAGTCCAAATCCTGACGAGGCGTCGTTTTCGGTCGTAGAATAATTGTCTTCCGCTTTAAACAGGTGACCGGCTAGTATAAGCTATCACCCGTTCAAGTCCGTCTTTCCTGCACACTAGAACGGCATCAAGGCTTAGGCTACTGGCGTCAGTGGGTATTTCTGAATCGGCGTCATCGTCGCGGCGTACAAGTACCGGTGGCGAATGCATGCGTCGTTTGAGTTCTTAAAATGCGTCGGCCTATGGCGTTTCCCACTTAAACTGGACTTAACATTTAGTTAGATGTATCAGCGGCGGAGCGATGCATGAGAAGTCCTTGGCAAAGCGTCTGATTAGGCACACATGCTAAGGCATGTATTGACTGCCTTTTTGTCGATGGGCAGCTGGAACTTTGCGATGGCAGCTCTCTTCTCCGGGTTGGGGCGGACTCCATATTTGCTGATGACGTGGCCGAGGAAGAGAAGCTCATCATAAGAGAAGCAGAACTTTTCCAGCTTCAGAGTGAGCCCTGATAACTTGAAAGCCTCTAATGCTGTCCCTGATGACTTGAAAGCCTCTAATGCTGTCCTAAGCCGCCTAAGGTGATCGTCGAAATTTCTCGTGAAGATCACGATGTCATCTAAGTAAACAAGGCAGGGGCGCTATAACGTAAATCTATTACAAACTTTTCTATTCCAATTCTACAATCAGCCCTCCGCGATTGGTGAAAAACATTTTTGGACCACCCCTACTTTACCTGTCTGTCACGCGACGTCACAAAGCCGCGATAGCTCGCCATCTGATATGACGTGTGCACACTGAATATGCATGATTTGGCTGATAAAAAAATTGTTCCTTCTGATTCGACGCCTTTTCGCCATTAGCCCTCGGCTATTGGTCAAAGTATTCGGGCTGCACCCACTTCACCTGCCTGTCACGCGACGTCACAAAACCACAAAAACTCACTGCGTCAAAGTGACGTGTGACGGTATATTAAAGGTGCATTATTATGCCGAACAAAACTGAATTTTCTTCTGAACAGACGCAGGCTGTCCAGTTCCGAAAGGAATAAAAAATGGCTGCCGCCGATCACTGAGGCACTGGGTACTCGCAGCTGCCGGAAAGCATGGGTTTATTTGTGTGTAATGAAACTTCTTGCGTGGCCGCGTAACGTTTTCGAGCACTTTCGGCGCGTTTACGACCTCCTTCTGCCAACTATTCTTTGCTATGGATCCGTTTAACGTTATTTTTAAGCTTCCGTTGCATGCCGCCGCGATTTTCGACGATCCACCGTAAGCTAAGTAGGGGAAAGCGGACCAATCAAAGACGCTGGCACCACCCTCTTCATCCGGTTATGGATTTTCAGTGCACTGGCTCGGCTTCATCGAATCCACCTCCACTTGCGCGTACTCCTCGCCTCTTCTGAGCCAATTAGATAAGATAAGCCGCTCAGTGTAGGCATGGCATGGCATGGAAAGAACTTTATTTTAGTTCAGAGAAACTAGGGTCCGAGGGCACAAGCCCAAAGGCTAAGTCGGTGGCTCTGTCCATGTAGGCACCGGTAGGCCAATGGCTTTCCCGATGTCGTGAGCTCTCCGGACGGCCAGGAGTTGATCTGGGAGGACTTAGCTGGATATGCGTCGACTCCAGTCCTCTTCACTGTTGAGATCCGAAGCGCTTTGGTTGGGGCACAGCCAGAACATATGATCAAATAAACATGGAGTGTGTCCACAACTCTTACATTCCGCGCGATAATCCTGGTCAATTTTGTTAAGCACGAAAGGTGTGGGATAAGATTTAGTTTGAATCATTCTTAATGTGACTGTCTGAGCTCGGTTGAGCTTCTGATGGGGGGGAGGAAAAGACCTGCTGCCGTTCCTATAGTGTGAGGTGATCTCGTGAAAAGTAGTAAGTGGGTCTTTGTAGGAGCCGCTGTCATCCTGGAGCAGTTCCTGATCTGACGTGCGGCATGTGAGATCTCGCACAGCAGAGTGAGCTTGCTCATTAGGATTGCAGCCATTGGGGCTGACCGAGTGGCCCTGATGAGCCGGAAACCAGACTAGGTGTGAGCTATCCAGTTGGTCGTAATTATGAGTATTAATACTGTGTATAAGTAACTTGTGTGCTTACACTGAGACGAAGCCGGCTGAGTAATTCCTAATAGCTGCACGGGAATCGTAGAAAATCGTGGAGCCTTCCTCATTGTAATTGCAAGTGCTATGCTTGGTTCTTCGGCGGCATGAATGGAGCTCGTTCTTAGTGACGCCGCGCTTATTAATTTACCGCTCTCATCGACAACGGCAATAGCGTAGCGGTTGCCCGATCCATAACTAGTTGCATCGACAAAAAGAGCTGAGCTGTGTTGTGGGTGCAGTTTACCCAGAATGCATTTGGCCCTGGCGTCCCTTCTGCCCTTTTTGTGGACAGGATGAATATTTCTTGGTATGGGGTCTACAACTAATTGTGTCTCCACCTCCTTGGGTATTTTGAACTTAGAGACGTCTCCTCCTCGAGGAAGTATTCCGGCTTCACCTAGAATTTTACACCCTGGCTTAGTGTTGGAGAGTCTTGCAATTTGTGACATCGAATGTGCCTCAATGAGCTCATCTATAGTGTTATGAAGTCCTAACTTGTTGAGGAGTTCGGTACTCGTTCCGTGCGGGAGTCCCAGAGCCCTTTTGAGTCCGGAGGTTATAAGTGCGTTTAGCTTAGCCTTCTCTCCTTTCCCCCAGTTCAGGTATGATGCAATGTACGTCACATGACTGATGAAAAATGCATGATATGCTCTGATGAGATTGTCCTCCTCGAGGCCTGCATTTCGATTTGAGACCCTACCCAGGAGCTTTAAAGCACTGTTGGCCTGACCTGTGAGATGGTTCAGGGCCGTAGCGTTACGGCGCCTTGCGTCAATGAGAAGACCCAGAATTTGAATTTTCTCTACTCTGGGTATGACCCGTCCTGTGTTGTCTGTGATTTTAATTGGCGGAGTTTCTAAAGGCGCAAGGTTTCTAACACCTTGTCTCCCCTGTCTAAAGAGCAGCAACTCAGATTTACTAGGTGATAGCCTGAGTCCGGTGCCCTTGAGGAAGGATTCTGTGGTGTCTACCGCTTCCTGTAGTGTCTGCTCTAGTGCTGCGAGTGACCCCCTTGGGACCCACACTGTGATATCTTCAGCGTATATGACGTGCCCCAAGCTGGGGATTTTGGACAATTCCTCCGAAAGCCTCTGCATGGCAATGTTAAAGAGGAGTGAGGACAATACTGAACCTTGTGGTGTGCCGTTGTTTCCTAAATTGTATGGACCGCCTGTGACTATCCCGAGTCTGACCCGAGCTGTCCCTTTAGCTAGAAAGGACCTCACATAATTGTAAAAATTGCTTCCCAGGTGAAAGGTTGAGATTTCATGTAGGATATGTTTATGTGCAACCGTATCAAATTCTTTGATAAGATCCAGACCCAGGAGGCCCTTTACGACCCTGCTAGGGTGGTCAATAATAGCCCGTTTGGTCATGCGAATGGCGTCCTGTGTGGATAATGCCTTCCGAAAGCCTATGACATTGTGCCTGAAAAGCTCCTGGTTTTCTATGTGTTCTATTATCCAGTTATGAAGTGCGTGTTCGGCTACTTTGCCAATACAGGATGTAAGTGATATGGGCCTGAAGTTCTCCTTTGTTAGTGGTTTGCCGGGTTTCAGTATAAACGTCACCTTGGCATCCTTCCATTCCGGTGGGACAGTGCCGGATCTCCAGTGACTATTAATTTTGACCGTGAATATGTCTATGGCATCGTCGTCCAGGTTTCGCAAAAGTTTATTTGTGATGCCATCCGGACCCGGGGCAGATCTCCCATTTAAATTAAAAAGTACATGCCTTATCTCAGCTGCAGTGAAGTCACTGTCCAAGTCCGGTTGCGATATTCCGGAGTAAGGTTCGCTTATTTCTTCTTCGTTGTCGTATTCATTTTTAAGTGGCAGGTATATGTGTGCGAGGTCGTTTGCGACCTCTCTTGCTGTCCGCCCTATAGCTATCTGTTTATTGACGAGTCTGTTTATGGCGAGGTTTGTAGTACCTCTAGAGAGCTTGTCAATAAGTAGGCACTTCAATAGGTTCCATTTGCGTCCTCTGCGCAGTCTACCGTCTGTTTCTGAGCAAGTTTCGTCCCATTGTTGACGTAAAAGTTGAGCCGCGTATGTTTCGATATCACGATTAACTTGGGCGATCTTGGCTCTAAGTCTTCTATTGAGTCTGTGACTCTTCCGTCTGGTTAGAAGTGAATTTTTCGCTTCCAGCATGTGAGCTAGCTTGGAGTCCATTTTTAGGGCTTCGATTTCAGTTGAGACTGCTTTAGTAGCTTTGTTAATCGTTGCCTTCTGTTGATCTAAAAGCTCCTCATAAGATTCGTCATCTATGCTGGTTTCCTTACGCAACTTACGAAACAGATCCCAGTCCACGCACTCATATTTCTTTAGTGGTGGTGGTTGCGTCTGTAAGATGACTTCAGTTAGGTAATGATCACTTCCTAAGTTGTCCTGCAGAATGTCCCATGACCCTTCAATTTCCCGAAGGAATGCTAGATCCGGGGTTGTATCTCTGGTAGTGCAGGTACCAGTTCTCGTGGGGAAGTTAGCATCTGTAATAAGAGCAAATTTTATTTCACTTGCCGTGGTTCCTAAATTAGTACCCTTGACGCTCTGATGACCATAGCCCCATTATTTGTTGGGAGCGTTGAAGTCCCCAGCCACTACGAGTGGGGCTGTATCTGCCTTACTGGAAATGCGGCCCAATAGGGTCTTAAAATCCCTTTTGCTACCTTGCGGAGAGCTATAAACGTTAGCTATATACACGTTAGCTGCTTTTTTGTTCTTCAGGATGAGTTCGATCATTTGTGCTTCTAGACCAACCTTGTACTTGGGAAGCTCATGAGTTTCATAGGAGGTACCCTTTCGAACAAAAGTCGCTATTTCCCGACCCCCTGAAATGGTCAAGGTTTCGGAGTTGTAACCCGGTAGAGAGAGATGCTCTTTAGCTAGTGTTACCTGTAAGAGAACAACGTGCGGCTTAACTTTTGCCGATCTAATGAGCTGCTTCGGAAACTTCGGAAACTTCGGAAACTTCGGAAACTCGCACAATTACACTGCCATATTTTAATGTTATTCTTGTCGTTTGAAGCCATTATGATACCATTGGTTGATTACCCGAACCCTTAGAGTCCGTGCTCTGGCTACCGTTTGTGCTTCCGTGGACTGCCGATGCAGCCTCTGCGCTTGCCTTTGCCTTAACTTTGGGCCTTTCTAGTTGACCCACTCGAGCATCTAGATTAGTGATTAGCTCCATGATTTTCGCCAGAGTCCTGTCTATTGTGGCTAACCTTGAGGCTATTCTGACTTTTTTGTGTTTGGGGGGTGCCTCACTCTCTCCCATCTCCTCTGCCTCAGAGATTTCTAAATCTTCCTCCTCTGTTTCGCTAATGGGAACAGGGTGGGGGGCTTTACGTTTAGGTTTGCCGGCCAAGGGTTTTGGAGCCGTTGTCTCCATCCGACTACGGGGTGTTTCGGACCTTTTTTTAAATGATTTGAAAGCCTCCCTGAGCTCAGACAGTTCTTGCCTTAATTTCCGATTTTCTGGTTATAATGCCAATATTCGGGGATTAGACTCACCTTCCGGCTGTGCCCTACCATTAGTACTCCTAGACCTTGCCCTTGTCGGTTGTCCTGGTTTCCCAAGGCCTCCGATCTTGACTCGATCGGCCCAGGTCGCTCTTGGGGTCGACTGTGAACGGGACCTCGATCTTGCCCCAGGTACTCGGGGTTGCGGGTCGACACCAGAAGATTCTCCAGAGCTGGGTTGTCCTCTGGATCGAGAACGCCCCCTGGAGCGGGAGCGCCCTCGTGAGCTGGAGCGCCCTCTCGTGCGAGAGCGCAAGTTGGTGTCATTTTCTTTCATGATCCCTTTGCGCTGGGAATCGTCACTGTCTTCAATGTCGTCGGCCACCTGTGTATAGCGTGCTTGCTGTCGTTGGCGTCTTCGACGCCTTTGTCTCACAATATAAGGCATCTGGAAACTTCGACTGCATTTTCGGTCCCCAGTTGAGTGTGCGCCACCGCAAATAGCACACTTGGGATCACAGTGATGATCTTCAGGTGGGGAAGTGATTCCACAGCCCCTACACTTTCTAACACTTGCCGGATTGGGACACACGTCGAATTTGTCCGATTTCACCACAGCCGTAGCACACATTTATCTGTCGTCGGTAGAGATAACAGGGCATGCGTACGTTACCACAAATAACGTGGTTTGGCACTCTTTGTCCTTCAAAAAGTACCACCACCGTTGTAGTTTGCTCGACCCGACGTACCTCGACGAGGCGCGGATTTCGGTGATTGACGAAAAGGGTTTTCAGTTCCGCGTGGCTAATGTCCAGGTCGATACCGCGAACAACACCCTTACATGTATCTTCTCCTGCTGCAGTGTAGGCCGCCACTTCGAAGGGTCCATCCCTCGTATGAATCTTGCGTACCTTGGCGTAAGCTCTCGCGTTTTCTTCCCGCGGAGTCGATACCACCAAAATGTTTCGACAGCCGTTCGGACAGTACGTGTCCTCCGTCGTGTCTTCCGGCGCTAAGGCTGCCGTCATGGCCAGTGCTCTGGAGAGATGTACCAGGCTGAACTTTTTAACGTCGGGGCCGCCACGGGGGCGGACAATTATCTTGATGTGATCCCTCGGTAGCATCGGGATCCTAGAGGCGGTAGCGACGCGCTTAAGCACGTTCTGCGAGGTGGCCGTGCGGCGACTACCTTTCCCGCCATGGCTGGTATCCTTTATAGCCGCGGATTTTCCGCCAGCGGCTAATGCGCGTCTGCTTCGGCGAGTGATGGCTGTTATCCATCCGATATCTTCCTCCGAGGTGATCTCCATGCCTTCAACAGCTAAGCCGCAGGCCATGCCTACACTCCGTCTTGCGCGTGAGGCCTAGACCTACAGCGAGAGCTAGGGGCTGGCACCTTTTCTACGTGGCACGCAGAAAACAGTTTGCAGAGAGGCGAAAAATGGACCCACCGGCAAAAAATGGGCATCCGCGTTATCCTTGTGATACGACGCGGCGATCAAAACCAGGTTCTCAGGAGTGGCACAAAAATTCGGCGCAAAAACATTGATCGAAGTTAACTACAATAGATGTTAACTACAATAACCGTTCTTGTACAGGAGGTCCCGAATACAGTCTTTGACTATGGGACCTCCTTCTGCGTACCAAGTACTTGTAATTGTGACCCAACTTCTAATAATAAATTTTTGATTCTGATGCTGATTCTGCACCACCGCACTAGTCGGCTTCTCTCAGTGTAGGCAAAGTTATTCGTTTTTCAAGCAAAGAAAAGTGGCCTCCTGTGAACGAAGAGGGTGTTTGATTGGTCTGTTGAGACAACCCTGTGGGTGAACGACTCATGCTTGCATCGGCGTTTAAGTGAATTCGAGGTCAGGAGACTGGAATAAAAACATATTGGAATAGTTTTACGTTATGGGGCCCGAGGTCTGCCACACGATCCTAACACCGTGTCCATCAAACCCTGGAACGTTGATGGCGCCGAGCACAGCCCGAATGGCCTTATCTTGAACTGGTAGATGACGTCTGGCGTCACGAAGGCGGTCTTTTCGCGATATTTCTCGTCGATTTCAATTTGCCAGTTGCCATAGTTGAGATCCATCGACCAGAAGTATTTATCGTTGTAGAGCCGATCCAATGCGTCCTCTATGCTTGGGAAGGGGTGTACTTCTTCCTTCGTCATCTTGTACAGCCGACGATAATCGATACAGAAACGCAGGATTCCGTCCTTCGATGACGCCTTCTATGTCTGCGGGTCTTTGGGTGCCGACGTAAATGACAATGCTGAACCGAGGCAGGAGGCTGACTTGGTCCTCAAGTGCACTCAAAGCACGCTGACTGGAAGGTGTCTCCGTCGGTATTGCTTGATTTGCAGTCAGTGTTATCGACCTCAACCTTAGGTCGATCATTGCGACGTGTTGGTTCAGGAAGTCTATGCCGAGAATTAAGTCTCATCAGCACTGTTCGAAGACAATGGACGTGGCAGGATAGGTCCGTTCATCGACTGTAATTATTGCCGTGCAGGTTCTCGTTGATGTTATGAGATGTCCTCCAGCTGTCAGAATATGAGGGCCGTCCCACGCAGTCTTGCCGTTCTTCAAGTTAGATGTGAATAATCCACTGATGATGGAGTAATCGGCTCCTTTGTCCACTAAGGCGGTCACTGCGTGGCCGCGGAGAAGCACGTCGAGGTGTATTCTCTGCCTTCCGTTCCATTTAAGTCTTGTCGTCAGATCACGGCTGCGTCGCGTCGACTTCTGGCTGCTATGTGGCTTCGTCAAGTCGCGTTTTGTCGGCGTATTGTTAGCTCGCAGGCTTCTTCGGGAAGACGGCGTGTCGTTGCTGCATCTTCGAAATGGATCGTGAACCGTCATCGTCGGCGGCTGATGGTTTTCGGCATTTCCAAGTACAGCAACCGTACCCCCATCGGTTGCTGCTTTTAGTTTTCTGTATAGGGGCATATGGACAGGTCCCGGGCGGGGCCAGCGTAATGTCAGCGTTGCGGCGCCATGTAGCGTCCTGGCGGCGGTGAATAAGAGTGTTGTCGAAGGCTCCACTGAGTGGCGGTGAGGTAGTCGGCGATATTACGAGTGCGCGCCCCTCGCTGCAGGCGCGGATCGTTAACAGCGAAGCCTAGTACTCGCATTTTGCGGTACAGGCACCTGCGGTATATGTTGCCCGTTTCTCTGCAATGGTAGCAGACCAGACGGTATTCAGGGGCACGCCAAACGTCTGTAACCTCCGGGGTGTTTCGCTAGCCGACAGGTGGGCGGTGTGGCGGCGTCTGTCGAAGGAATCGCGGGGTCATGGGGCCCTGGCACGAGCACAGAGGAAAACCTTGATGGCGGACGAAAGCAGCGTACTTGATTGCTTCCGACTGGGACCGTGGTGGATGTGGTTGCACCTCAAGAAATCCAAGCGATCGCTGAACCACTTTAAGGTTGCGACCTTGGGGAGAGCGTCAGCAATTCCTCACGACTGACCGCTCTGAGGGTCTCCCGCAGGTCGTCACTGCCGAGTGCTTGAACGTTGGTGTAATTTGTGGTCAGCGGTCGGCGGTTATATTGCCTTGTCCGCATGTCGAGCGTCTTCCCAATAGTAGTGGCCTCAGAAATAAATTCTACAGCGGTCTTAGCCGGGTTGCGTATCAATGCGGCAAAAGGCTCTTGCCTCAAATCACGCATCAGGACGACAAGTTTTTTGTCTTCTGGCATGTCTCGGTCTGCGTGTCGAAAGAGCCGAGTCATCTCCTCCGTAAACATCGCAATGCTCTAGTTCGGCAGCTGCACGCGGGTTTCCAGTAGACCTTGCGATCGCTCTTTGCGCAGGACGCTCGCCAACGTCTGCAGGAAGCCGTTGTGGAACGCGTCCCACGTCGTCAGGGTTGATTCCCGGTTCTTAAACCATGTTCCGGCCGTCTTTTAAGGCGAGGTACACATGCCGAAGCTTGTCGTAAGTGTTCCAGTTGTGCAATGCAGTGAACCTTTCATATGTTTTCAGCCAGTTATCTGGGTCTTCAAATGCAGATTTGCGGAAGGTCGTTGGCTCCCTGGGTTGCTGCAGCACAATGAGATACGCTGGTTCTGCCATTGGGGTTGGCTTGGCGACGATCTTACTAGCCGTCTGAGGCAAAAGGCCATGCTCCAGGGGCAGTTCTAGCAGAAGACGGCTACCACGCTGTTTCTTCGAGACGTTGGTGTTCTCTTCTGCGTTCGGGCTTGGGCACGGTGTTTTGGGGGCGTGCGGTAGATGAGCGCAAACAGCTCCATCAGATCTCACGCAGTAGTGGTGGCAAAGAACACAGTAGCAATGGATAGTATAAGTTAAGCGCTTGCAACCCAAAGTAAACGCATTACGTGTGCAAAGAAATAGCGTTTTCATCACTGCGCATGCTCTGAACGTTATTTTGTTTCAGCAGTTTACGTGCGCTGTGATAACATACATTATTTGGCGAGTTTAACGTTGGAATGCTTATGTACGCTAAGAAGCAGCGTTGACTAACACGTTGTCAGTGTTTCAAGAACGAGAGTTGTTGCAAGGCACATGAGATTTGGAAAGTAGAATATTGTCTCCGCCTTCGCTCTGCCATTTTTTAGATGACAACTGTGTCCCAATGATGATCAAGCTTTCGTTCTGCACGTAGCATTTTTGAAATGTTCATAGTGCTTTTTTTGTTTTTTTCAAGGAACGTTTACCTGCCCTCCGTCCTGGTGATCCTGGCTCACCTATCTTATGCAGAACAAGAGATTCAGGCTCAAACTCCAGGATTCGAATGCTATATAATGCCGCCTATGATTTACACAATTCCAGAATCAATCCGGTATAGTTTGAAATACGGGCACACTTTTGTGAGTACAACCGCCAGTCTTTTAAGTGAATATTGAGGATTAACGTTCCTGTCCAATAACTGTGTCGCTGTTTCCGCAAATGCACGTTGGAGTCAATTTGTGTTTTTCAACGTGAATTTGCTAAAATGTGAGTAAAATTGCCAGGCGCATATATATATATATATATATATATATATATATATATATATATATATATATATATATATATATATATATGTATATATCCATATATAAAAACCTATTCATTTCCCTATCAACTGAATTGATTTCCTCTTTCTTTGAACTTCTTTCACCCGCCCAGTAAACGGCATCACTTAACCTGTTTCTCATGGTCTGCTTCACGCTCAAGCCCGTGCGGCCGTTCGATATTTTAATGCAACTAATTTACTGTTCGGTTTCTTGTTTAAGAAAGCGTAGTACAGTCTCAGTAAAATCCTCCTGATAACACTTCTGTGCTTATCCAGGAGAAAAGCTTAATATAATGACGTTTATTAAGCGACTAACGGTAAGAAGGAAGAGTAGTTGATTTGCCCCGCAAATATCAAGCTCCTATGCTTAGCTGGAAGCCGTGCTCTGGTACAAAAGCTAAAAAAACGACGCTTACAAAGCACTCTGCCATTTAAATGAGGCATAACTATGTGGCACAAATGTTCAAAAAGCCGACGTTTAGACCGTGACCATCAGGATAAGTGAGTCCTGCGTATTTGGCAAGAAAGTTACAAGTGATACTTACTAGGTGGACGAAATAAGTGTTACCAACGGTGCTTTTCTTTTTTCTAAGAATGAAATGCTTTTAGCTCGCGTTGTCGACGGCCTTCAAGTGACCTTGAGCCAAAAGCCCGATCCGTTATCTGAGCACTCATACGAGGCTCAGAACAACCGGGCAAAGTTGCGAAAACAAACGAGATCATTCGGGCTACCACTCAAAGCTGATGAAAATGGGGTCTCTGGCCCCCAGCTCTTTGTACAGGACCGCATTACATACGCTTGTTACACGTGACAAAAAATTATTTACAAGCTCTTCCTGAGGTTCGTACGCAACATTACTGATGCTGTAACTTCTCGGACGCTGACGCTTTATTTGTCATTTCGAATAGCTGCGTTCAAAAGGTACATACTACGCACGATACGTTTATTTGTCATGTTTCGGTGGGGATACAGGGTTGCCTGTTAAACGCAAGCGGTCCATCTGTTCCGCGGCGCGGGATTCGTGCAAGCTCGAGAGTTGGAGCCACGCTGCGCGACCGATCCGGCATCGTCCGCAGCACCGCGGATGGCTGTTTGGCCGAGACGACACTTGAAAGGCGATATATATATATATATATATATATATATATATATATATATATATATATATATATATATATATATATATAACGCGAAGCAGAATACTGTTAAGTCTATTCTGTGATTTGGATGGTCGCAATGGAAAGAAATAGCTGGAGCACTGTCTAGAGCTAGCAAGCAATACTGTTAAGTCTATTCTGTGATTTGGATGGTCGCAATGGAAAGAAATAGCTGGAGCACTGTCTAGAGCTAGCAAGCTGTAGCCATATGTCTCCAGTTGCCATGAGCTCTGAACTTTTAAGCGTCTAGAGTATACAATCAGACATAACTGCCTGTAAGCGTTCTCGCCAACAGAGGCACATGCCCGCAGCGACCAAATTATTTTCACACTGCAGTTCTCAGAACATAATGTGAACATATTTGAAGATGCTATTCACATTATCTGTGACATGTTGTAGAATAGGACAGGAGATTGTAACTCATATTCGAACCATCTCTATACGTGTCACGTTCCTGGAATAACGACAACAGCTTCAGTCCTGACAAGGACAAACAACACTCGGGAACTCACAATGAGCTGAATAAATATTCGCACAGGCCACCGTGGCTTTGACAAAAGACCAAGACTACACTGTGACACGACGGACATCTTGCAGAGGAACATGTTCGCTCCTCTTCTACAAGGAATGTAGAACAGGGCGAGAGCTCCTCTGTAGGGGCCCCACAATGGAACAGTACTGGTGAGCATAGACTTCGTCCAAAAAGCGTATGCAGCTTTAGAGTATGTGGAAGGTAAGAAAGGGATCCGTTGCAAAATGCCACAGCAGTCATTGCAGGAACAAATATTTGCTCGATGCTGTTCTAGTCCGATGTGCTTGTGATGTCGCTTACAGGTGAACATTTGCAATATCACTGTCTTAGCGCGTGTTCTCAAAACCATTGGAGTACATTCATATGTGTCACCGGCAATAACTAGTGCGAATATAGCTCTTTCTTCGGGGTCAGAGTTCCACCGCTTCTGGATGTCTTTAGAGTGATGCTCACTGTCAGTGTTGTCTTTATCTCCATAGGTGCTCTTAATCATGATAGTTGTATTGTTCTATTCTTTGCGGCTCGTTTCACTATCTTACAACAACTCTATTCGCAGAACTTCAATATGCTCGCGCGCGTGTTGCACCACAATCCAACTCGTTACTGTTGATATTAGGATGTTTCCTAGTAGTCTGGGGATTTATTTTATTAGTTTTATCGTTTTTTGCTAAAGTATTGTGTATTTACTTCTTTTCGTGTGCGTTACCTCATGACAGAAGTTGGCAGAAACATGTTATACCTGTTTTGTGGGTCATTTGCCTTTGTGTTCTTTATGGTGCTGTTTGTTGAAAACCTGCGTTTTTAAATCTGCTTTTTTTGAGTAGGGGATAATGGCGAAGCGGCAGAATAGCTGAACTAGCCTTTGTCCTTAATTCTCGCGGCACTTTTATAATTTTGTAATCGCGATCTTGGGACAGTGATTCTTGTCCTTAAATTGTGGGGTTTTACGTGCCAAAACCACTTTCTGATTATGAGGCACGCCGTAGTGGGGGACTCCGGAAATTTCGGCCACCTGGGGTTCTTTAACATGCACCTAAATCTAAGTACACGGCTGTTTTCGCATTTCGCCCCCATAGCGCCCTATGAAGACAGATTAAAGAATGAAAAATGATTCAAAGTGACAGTTAGTGAATGATAACGTTATATTTAGATCGGAAGAGGTTAATAATGACTGGTAATGACTCGTAATGACTACGAAATGACCAATAAGTCTAACGACAACTCTTAACAACTACAATTAATTACAAATGACTAAACGTGCTTAGTAATGACCAGTACTAACTAATAATCACTTGCAATAACTACAACTGACTACGAAATGACCGATATGTCGAACGACGGCTTGTAATGACCACAATTCATTAAAAATTACTAAAAATGCTTACTAGTGAGCAGTAGTGACTAATAATCACTGAAATGACTCGTAATGACTAGTAATGACTATGAAATGACCAATATGAAGAAAAAGAGAGGAGGCAAATAGAAGGAGGCGAATAATAAGAAGATTAACTGTAGGCTTTTGCCATTCACCCTTAAGAGAAATCTTGAAAGAGCGTGTAATTTCTTTTTAAATGGCAGCGCACATGTCCCGGTGTTGTAAAACGAGTGTCGGTGAGAATGATACTCGGAGAGTGCGTTCTCGCCAACCCTCCTAATATTGCGGGATTGCGTGGACATCATATTAGTAGTAGAAACATGATTTTACTTTGGGGGGGGGGGGTAATGGGGGCACGAATGGATGCATCCCCTAGTCCAAGCCTCCACTTGCCTGTGCGGCTCGCTGGGCTTGGTCCAGCAGAGCAACTTTGCCCTCCCGATCCTTGCTCCTAAGCTAACCTCCTATAGCTTTTCGAATGAATTTGTTCATAATAAGGTTCAGTTAATTTCAGGTGGCTTTAGTGTACACCTCCACGTTATGTGACATGGCCGCTACGAACACCATGGACATGTGTCATGGTATTCCGTCGGATGTATTTTATTGAAGAATAATAGATTGGGGTACGCGTTTGTTTACAGTCGGCGCGAGTCCCTAGCCTGCCTTAGTTCAACTATGGGGTGTAGCAGGCTGAATTTCTGTTTTTCTATGTGCCTCCAGCATGTCGCGCGTGCTTATCTGAGGTTCTTCGCAAGTATCGATCCGCGCTCAGATACTAATTCCCCAAGCTATACCGTCTGCCCTCTCGGTACTCTCTAGCCCCGGGTGTGCAGGACACCAGGTGATCTCTTGATATTGTTGGACGTGTGTTCCAAGAATCTTCGCTGTAATTTTCGATACAGTTCCCGCGATGTATTGACGGCATGCTGACTGCGATTCGGATATGGCTAGTGCGCCCTGGGTTTTGTCTTCGGCATCTCGGATGGACAAGGCTATGGGTGCCGATTCTGCCGTGCTAACCGATTCTGTTTGTAAGGTTGTTGTGATCGTGGTGTTCTGATTTGTAGCTGCTATAGTGTATTTCTTTGTGGCTACTCTACACACGTCTGTATAGTACGTGTCCCAGTTGCATCCGAAATTACTTTGTGACGCTCTAGTCCTGGCCTCACGTATGTCCGTATGATATTTTGCACTCATGTTTTGGGAATGAGAGATGCCATAATGTGTTTGTTCTCTGACTTTTTTGGGTAGAAGAAGTGTCTGCACTCCGGAATGTTGCGGTCTTAGGGGATAGCCTAGCCTTTATAGTAGGTCTCTGCCTTGTTCTATTGAGTTTAGCCTTGCTCGCTGCGTGAGTATCACTGACGTTCCATGTTGTTCAAGCGTGTAGTGTATTCCCTGGTCTTAGAGTGTTTCAGTGCTTGTATTGTGCGGTAGGTCCAATGCTATTTTGTATGCTGTGCGTATTAAGGCATTTAACTGCATTATTTCTTTTTTTGAGAATTTGTGGAACGAGAGAGCGTAGGTTACTCGACTGATGACAAATGCCTGTACTAGCCTTGTGGTTTCTTCTTCCGTGAAACCTTTCTTATTTCTGGTCATCCGGCGGCTTATGCACGCCAGCTTGTCTATGTTTTCCTTAGGTCAGCCGAGGTGTGATGTGTTTTGCCGTTCTCATGCATCCATTGACCTAGTATGCTTAGTCTTTGCACCTCCTTTATGGACCAGCCGTTTAGGTGTACTCTCTATGTGTTCGTTGCTGTTTTTTCGAGTATGGTGCTCGGACTCTTACGAATTCGGACATTTCTTGTGAGCATTTCATTCCTGCTTCTTTAGTGAATCTCGCTACTTTTGACGTAGCTATTTGCAGGGAGTTCTGCATGTTTCCATATGAGCCTCTATGTGCCCAGATCGTTATATCATCGGCGTAAATTGCCCTTCCCAGGACCTTTGCTTCCCCTAGTTAAATAGCTAGTTTCTTCAATCCTATGTTGAAGAGTACTGGGGAGAGTATCGAACCGTGAGGGTGCCTCTTTCTGGCATTCTGAAACGCTCTGACCTAGTCAAACAAAGACCTTTTGTTGCCATTCTATTGCTTAGGAAAGAGTGTATGTACTGGTATACTTTCTCGCTCCATCCAATTTTCTCGATTTGTTCGAGGATGAGGCTATGTGATATTGCGTCAAACTCTTTCTTTATTTCTAGCACTAGGACGGTCTCGTCACTTCCATTTGGTGAGATTAGTGCTTCCGCCTCTAATAGGAGAAACACGTCTTGTGCTGATATATGTGGTCGAAACCAGAACGTGGAATCCGGGAATAGCCTGTGACTTCCTATGTGGTGGCATAATCTTCTTTGTGCTACTTTCTTAAACAGCTCTCCTGTGCACGAAGTAAGTGAGATGGGCTGCAAATTCTGTAGGTTTCTGGCTTTTCCTGGTTTGATGGATTAATATGATGTTTGCCTCTTTCTACTCTTTTCGGACTTCACCTCCCTCCATTCAGGCGTGTCTGTTGAAAAATTTGGTGATCTGGGTGAGGTCATTGTGATTCAGGTTACGGACCACTGCATTTGTGATTCAATCGGGTATGGGGGCCGTGTTTTTCTTGAACGACTGGGCGGCTGCGCACACCTCTGCTACCGTTATAGACTCGGCTAATACCTGATTTGGCGGCCCTTCGTAGATGGTGTTGAGGTACCATTGGTTCGCCGCTGCGTCAACGTAGATTTTTTTTAGTTTTTCTGTTAGCTGAGTGTTTGTTCCCGTGAATTCGCTCTCTAGCAGTTTAAGCGTTAAGTTTGTGGCTGTTTTCCTAGTTGCGGGATCCATCATGCTACGAAGGCGAAGGATTGCCCACGTCTTCTTCGTATGTAGTGTCCCCTGCATCGAGTCGCAGAACTGTTTACAGTTGTTATTGCATAAGTACTGAGCGTACTGAATCACTTTCTGCGCTATCCCTGCGATGCGTATTGTAGCCTTCTGTTGTGGGTTCGTCTTTTCCATCTCTTAGTAAGAGTGCGTCGAGCTTCCCATAAGTACAAGAGACGCCTGTCTAGAGCCGGTGCTTCGGTTGTGATTCTTACCTTTTTCTTGTTTTGCCATGTATGTCCTAATGTATAGGGCCCAGGATGTCGCATTTTCGTCTCCGTGTAGTCGGTCCTGTTGTGCCCTAAAGGCCGTCCAATCCGTTATCATTGCGGAGCCTGTAGTCCTCCCTAATTTCGGGGAGTTTATAGCTAATGGTATTATGTTATGATCGCTGCCTGAATTTTTTTCTGTGTTTGTCCGCATGAGTCGGTTCGGGTCGTTGGTGAACGTTAGGTCAGGTGTCGTATCTCATGCTACGCTACTGCCCGTGCGAGGGGGCATTCCTGGGTATATTATTAACTCTAGACCCCTTTGTATTGATGACCCCGATGGTGTCTTCCCTCGGGTAACTCCAGTGCGAGTGTGGTGCATTGAAGTCCCCAAGTATGATTTTGTCACGCCTCAGAGCTTCCTCCCTAGTAAAATCCACGAGGCCACTGAAGTCTACTTGCTTCTGCCTGGGCAGACTGTAAGCGTTCCTTTAATTGTTTTTGCTTTGTTTATTTTGTATGGCCGTATCGTGATTATCTGGTGTGGTATCTCGCAGACTGGGATGTGTTTATCAGATAGCACAACACCATGTTTTGGCAAAGCTAGAGATTTGCGGGAAAATGGGGTTCCAAGGAGTGTCGTAACCCCGGAGCTTCGGTATCGTACTGCCAATTTTTTGGGATGCATATAATGTCTGGCGGTATTAGTGCCGACTCTGTGTATTGTGTTAGAAAAGCATGTTTGTTTTTCAGTGTGCGGCTGTTCCATTGTCACAGCTCGAGGTTTTCGGGTAAGCTGTTTCCATAACTAGGCATGATTGGTGCCTTCGCTATCCGTTGTCTCCAGAGCTTTGGGACGGCGGATCGTAACCCCGGCGCTGTCGTTAGTGTGCTTGCGGGTGGCTGTTTTTGGTAATTGATTGATTCGTGTACCGCTAGCTTCAGTGTACATATTTATGTGAGCAGGAGCAAGATTTGTTGTGTTCTTTCGGCAAGCTGTTTGCTATCGCCGGTTCGTTCCAGCTGCTCCGGGGTTTTTCTTATTGGTGTGGCCGTGGCTACCTCTGGTTTTTGAGATTGTGTGAGAGCGGTCAGCTCCTGCTTAATATCGGCCAGGCTAGCTTTTAGAAGGCGTTTTTCTTCAATTATTCTTTGATATTCCGGATTTTGAGTAATTCGTTTGGAATAGGGACATACGACCTGAGCATAGCTAACCTGCGGCTGTGCCAGCGGTACTGGTTGGCGAGCAGCCCCTTTGGACTGGGGTTTGTTTTGTAGGAGGGGTTTTGAGTGGGCTGCGACCTTGGTGTTCTTTCCAAGGTATTGGAATGTCGTTCTCGATCAGGCGCGGGATCTTGGTCAGGACCTATATTGGGATGTCGATCTTGCCTTATCCCTTTCGGAAGGTCTATGTAGTTACTGTAGCACGCTTCTTCGTCCTCGGATGCGAACCATCTTGGACAGTCCTTGTAGGATACCGAGGCGTTGTCTCCATTCTTCTGGGTTTTCTTCGGGTTATCATGGGGGCAGCGCTGAGCTGCCTTTAGTTGTTCTCTGCAGCTGCAGTCCACAGTCAAGTGTTCTGCACCACATGCAGCGCACCGCGGGCTGCTGTCATGCCCTTCAGTTGGTTCTTGGGTGCCGCAGATTTTGTAGACTAAGTTCTGGTTGCGGGAAACGGCAGTCCGATGTCCGACTTGGTGACAGATTTTACACACTTGTACCGTGTTGCGATACGGGTAAAAAGCTAGTTCGCCCCCCTGATAATGCAAGTATTGGCGGACAAAAGCTCCACAGAAGGTGATAACCGCACTTTTAGAGTCTCCTAGCGCTCTCGCTTCGATCAGTTCAACGTTTTGCGTGCGGTCGCGGAGATTTCTCTTCATGGTTTCGGGCGGAGTGCGAGGCGGCAGTCCATAGAGGACCCCGCTTATTGCCCCCTCGTCAGTGGGAACGTACGCGTTTACCACGTGTGGCCTGCCATTTACCACCTTCGATGTGAGTATGCGCAAGTGCTCTGCCACCTTTTGGTATGGGGTCGACACTATCGCGATGGTCGAGCCGGTTTGATGCGTAGCAAGAACTGCCCACCTGTGACTTTCTTTTGGCATACTCAATGAGGGCTTCGGCTAACATTGAGCTTGCTAGGGTCCGCATCGGTAGGCCCTGGGGCGGTCGTATAATCACCCTGAAGTCGCCGTGTGGCAGTGGTGGGAGTTTTTGCAAATTTTTGAGTCTTGGGCGAGATTTTGATTTGTCTTCCTTTGAGTTACGAGGGCCGTTCCTCGGCACTTGCTGGCGCTCCCTAGCTTGCTGCTGCTCACCCGCCGTGGTTGCTCAGTGGCTATGGTGTTGGGCTGCTGAGCACGAGGTCGCGGGATCGAATCCCGGCCACGGCGGCCGCATTTCGATGGGGGCGAAATGCGAAAACACCCGTGTGCTTAGATTTAGGTGCACGTTAAAGAACCCCAGGTGGTCAAAATTTCCGGAGTCCTCCACTACGGCGTGCCTCATAATCAGAAAGTGGTTTTGGCACGTAAAACCCCAAATATTATTATTAGCTTGCTGCTTTGTTTTGAGGAAAGTGGCGCCGTCCTCCAGCCCTAAAAAAATTTAACGGAGATATGGTGTTTTACGCGCCAAAACCCCTTTCTGAATATGAGGCACGGCGTAGTGGCGAACTCTGGAAATTTAGACCACCTAGGATTCTTTACCGTGCGCCTAAATCTAAGTACTCGGGTGTTTTCGTATTGCGCCCCCATCGAAATGCGGCTGCGTGGCTGAGCTTCCATCCCGCGACCTCGTGCTTAGCAGCCCAACATCATCGCCACTAAGCAACCACGACGGGTAATGCCGCAGCCCTCGCCATAGGCTTCAGTGAAGCGCGTTGTCGTGCGGGTCCGCCGTTGGGAGTCGGTGTCGGCTTGCTCGTTGACCATAGTGGGCGGTTTCGGACGTGGTTGGGCGTCGGAAATATCCATCCGCTCTTCTGCAGTCGATTCACGGCTCCTTGAGGCACGCGCAGAACTGTTGTCCACTCCGGACGACGGTGTACGGGCCGCCATATGCGTCAGTGTCGCTGATGCATCGTGCGCTTTCGCCGGCATCGAAGGTTTAGTTGTCGCCGCCGTCCTTTACTCCTCGGTAGGCTTATCTTGGCTGCCACGTGATGGAGGTCTTCTTTCGGTCGTAAACCCACCGAAGTCGGTCCTAGGTGCACAAACTTGGTATCGTCGGATGTATTGAATTCATGGATGGAATTATGTGCTGTTTGAGTGGTTAGCAGGAACTGGACCGCCAGGGAAACACAGAAACTGCGGAGCCCGACGTTAGCGCATCTGCGGACAACTGAGCCGCGTCGGCGTTCCCCTGGCCATTATAATATGCTTGGCCATCTACATTACAGCTGCTGAACGAGCCTGTCTATTTAATGATGTCGCTAAATAGGGTTGCTCGAGGGCATATTCAAATATTGCAACAAAGTAGACCGCACGGAGGAGTAAAACGCTTACAGCGTGTTTTCGTTCACCAACTATAGGTTTGCTGCTTCTCAAAGTGAGGGAAATTGCAACCATTCCTTCATTCATGCGCTCGAGAGCTTGGTGATATGCGATAATGGTTCCAATGAGACTCTACAAAGTAAATAATTTGCTATGTTAGATATTTCAAGGGCAATATGTCTCATGTTCTTTGTCTTCCTTAGAGGATCGTTTTCCTTTAAACCATAGAGATTTTTACAAAAACCTATAAACTCTGTGAACACGTCAGTTAGCAAATTTTAGTTGGGCGAAGCGGACATACTTTGCTGTAGTAACGTGAGCTTCAACTGAATAAACATCAGAAATTCAGTCCTTATACTTTTTCTTTGTGGGCACATGCGTAGATGGCAAATTTAGAGGCCGTCCCAATTCATGGTACACGTACTTCTTAAATTTTTAAATCGCACCTACTAAGAAAAAAGCGTCATAAAATTTCAAAGATCACTCAAGGCAGTATTGACAAGTGTACGTACCCTTTTCTCGGGCACTTCATTTCGACCACTAAGAGCTTAATGTTACCGCTGAGCGCAAGACGCGCCTGCATGTTTTGAACTTACCCGAACGTTTACGACTGTTCTGTTTGTTGTTCCTTGTGTAATCTTGTGTAATCTCCTTCTATGGGCGACGTGAATTGTGCTTGACAGGTAGATCAGATTCTCGACCATCTCCGGTTGTTGTCGGGGCTATCATTCCGTTTCGAGTGTCACTTGCTTTTCTGGGCACAGGGTCGCCCAATGAAGAGGTAGTTTCATCCCTCAATGTTGTTCACTGTGTTCTTGACCGTAACTAGCACGTGACTATATCATAACTGAGCATGTCCCTCTGCTACACCAAAGGGAAACGCTTTTTCACGATGTGTAGGATGATACTTGAATGGTTTCATATCGTGGCAAATAGTGACACTCCACAAGCCACATATGCTTGCGAAGAAAAACTCGCCGTATCACTTTTTGCTGTGACTGGCCGAAAGGTTCAGTTTCGAACGACGCCGGGCGTTTTGTCACGGGAAGTTTCCGTCTTATATGATGGCGGGCCTGCCTTTTCTGTGCTACCATGTCGGTAGGCTACAATATAGCCTGAATTTACCGTTGAAATTAAATGAGGAGTACATCCAGTTTATGCGACTTTCAGGATTTAAAAAAACTGCGACAAAATGGTAGTGCCTCGAAATTAACTACATAAGCAACGGCTCCAAAAGCAGTACTAAAGGGACTTTAATAAATTCTCTTCATTTGTCTTCTGAAGCTCACGTAACTTGTCCGCAAGGTGTCTCTGACTCGCCTAGGAATTCCCCTTTAGGTATGCCACCTTTTCTGCATTTACACTTCTTATTGAAAAGCTGTATGATCTAAAAGAATCATGCATAGTAGAACGAGAATGACTCAATGCCGTTGAACAATTCGTACTTTGCAGAGTGAAGGACACTTCTGTAGTAGCTTTTGTGATCTTGCGAAAGACGGATATTTATGTGGGCCATACAAAATACAATATTTTTTGTAATGATAATGTTTTGCGGTGCAATAACTGCAGTTTTTGTTTTACCAGTGACGTTATATTTTGTATTTTCTTCCAGGTTTGCAACGAATCAGATTCGGCATACTTGAAACACATGGAGATACAGTACGCTGACTTACATGCGGCTACATATGATAAGTCTCGAAGGAGAAAGAAAACGCTCGTTTTTGAAAGTATGTGGAGCCTAGATGAAAGGGTGAGCAAATAGAGAAAGTCGATATATCTCACGCCAATAAGCATTCAGAATGTTCGAAAACGAGGTAGAAAGGGAGCCCCTAAAGGTGTACTCAAAAGGTAGTTTAGGCTGAAATGCAATATTTGATGGTGCTTCTACAGCATTGAGAAGAAAGATTAATACAAGAGTGGGTGATAAAACAGTATTAGTTATTATCGAGACTATGGCATTGACCGCACCTTGAAATTTCCGCGCCAGCAAGGCACGAAGTCATGAATGATCGGTTTGCAGCCCTGCCTTTTACATGGAAGGAAAGAATGCTATAATCTCATAGTTGTCATCGGTCTCACTGCACCTGATCAGCAGGTATTTGATTATTCTGGAGACCCTCCAGCCTTGCATAAATATCCACCAACTGAGACAATCGCATGACTATTCACAGGCGCTGTTCTCATCTTGTTTACATCTGAATACCGTCAACTCTGAAACATTTAACTCCTCAATGCGTACACGATCCTACATTTATTGCATTGTTTTAAACATTTTGCGGTAATATTAAGTCCATTTACAGCCATACTACATTAAACACCTTACGTAGCACCATTTCAGAGCATTATTAACATTGCTCTGGTGCTCTTTGGCCACAATTGGCCCTTGCACCATTAAACACCACACATCATCATCATCAAGTGCATCTTTTTGGACCATGCTAATTGTGATACGTAAAATATAGTGTAGATTCTATATTAAACAAGCGAAACACAGAACAGTGAATTTCAAAACTTGCTATTTCACCGCAACTGTTCCAATTGAAGAAATTACGTTGACAGCCATGCCATCACAACGCCTATTGTCATTTTAACATCGGCAAAGAAAACGAAAAATATTGTACAACTTTTGACGAAAACAACGAAGCAAGACGCTGCCCTAAACTATCACCATTTTTCAAGTGTCACTTATGTCGCTGCACCTTGCTAAACCGTTGCACACCTCGAAGTAGTCCACGGGTAACGAAGTCTGACAGCAGTTACTAGTCCCTCTTACAGCAAGAGATTGTGCAAATAACCAGGAGCACCATAAACAACCCGTTCCCAAACTTGCCTTTCACAACATCAGTGCCCCCTATTTCGATCAGCGCCCGTTCAGGTCCGTCGCTCGTGAGAGCAAGCAGCTCTTACAGGAACTTCGCAGGATCCTAGTAGATGTATGCATGGCGTAATGAAGGAGCGCATACACACGCGCGCAGCAAAGGACAAAGCGTAGAGAACGAACGAAGCGGAATGCACCAGCAACGCTTTTGCTTCGTTAGCGAGAAATGATTTATCCCCCCGAATATAGCGCGAATGTATGCAGGAAACCCATAGGTGTATTAGCTTGAAATACTTTTTAGCTGCTGCTGTCGACGACCTTCAAGTGACCTTGAGCCAAAAACCACAGCCGTTATCGTAGGAGTCAAACAGGAGCATCCGGACAAGCTCCGAGAATAAAACGAGGTCCTCCCACCGTTTGTACAGGACCACATTACGTACGCTTGTTAGTCCCAAACAAGGTTTAAAAGATATTGCTTCAGAATTCCTTCTTATGTTTGTTCACAATATCAATCAAGCTGTAACTTATAGTAAGCTGAAGTTTTGTCATTTCCGATAGCGACGTTCAAAAGGCCGATACAGGACACCATACGCTTCAAATCTTGGATCCGGAATTTGCGGCAGATCTACTGCCTTCACCGCTGTGGTGCGTGGCGCCGGAGGCGTCTAGAAGCGCTGCCTGGCCTTCATAAGAGAAGCAGAAAGTTAGGAGAAAGCATTACGTCACGCAGCCAGCCTTGACAAGTGAACACTCCGTGAAGCCAGCCCTTTCCTCAGTGGCGGCGTCGGGATCACGGAGCAAGAATCCAGACTTGCTGAGACATTTCGTCGCGGCTCTTTCAGGCTTTTTTCTTTTTCCAGCTGGGCTCAGTCTCCCTGGCGTCTTTCGCTGCCTGCCGTGCTTCCTTCATTCTGTTTTCTAATAATAATAATATTTGGTATTTTACTTGCCAAAACCACTTTCTGATTATGAGGCACGCCGTAGTGGAGGACTCCGGAAATTTTGACCACCTGGGGTTCTTTAACGTGCACCTAAATCTAAGCACACGGGTGTTTTGGCATTTCGCCCCCATCGAAATGCGGCCGCCGTGGCCGGGATTCGATCCCGCGACCTCGTGCTCAGCAGCCTAACACCATAGCCACTGAGCAACCACGGCGGGTTATTCTGTTTTCTCCTG
The DNA here is from genome assembly GCF_050947875.1 of Dermacentor variabilis. NCBI lineage: Eukaryota > Metazoa > Arthropoda > Arachnida > Ixodida > Ixodidae > Dermacentor > Dermacentor variabilis. The sequence goes on from NC_134575.1 coordinate 86,087,351, forward strand.
GCTGGAAAGATTGCATATGGAACAGTACACAGCATGGCATGGTGCAGTGTAGTATTGTGGGGTTTGCCGTTACGAACATGCACTACATGCACTACACTTCCCGGTTGTCGTTTCATGTATACATCTGCATCGCTTACGGGGGAGCGAACAATTCTTTTTTTCGAATGGAGAACGTCGCAGTTGACTGATGATTCATCCAGTGCAAGTGTCACTTTGCGCGGGCTTGCGTATAGTTACTTTGCCATGTTCTGTATTTTACTTGAAAAAACCTGTATTTCTTGAGGCATGTATTAGAAGGTCATTATCAATGAATGTTTGGAGCTTTTTTATGATAGTACAGCTGGTCATGTGCACACATTGGAGAAATATCCCATCATGGCGTCGCGGAATAAAGATTTGTGTAGCGCTTGCCGGTTGACTTTTCTTTGGAACATGTGTGTATGTGTGTATATTGGTGTTTGTTTATGTGTGTGTGAGAGAGAGCGTGTGTACATCCGTGATATGTATGTGGAAGGGGGAAGGTGTGCGTGCGTTCCTTTACCATTTGATTGAGGTCCGTTGTAGAGTATCCGTGCCTTATTGCGAATTCATCACCTTCTCGTAGAATGAGGAGCATATAAATATGCGTACGTTTTCATTAAAAAACGCGCATAGGGTAACTGTGCTCTATTTGTGCTCTCGTCCATGCAGTTCTGTGCCGAGAAGTACAACCACGACACATATGACTACACCATCGCTGTTTATGACGTCAACTATGATTACGCTCCCAGCAATTGCAAGCCCTGGATGCCAGGTTCATACGCTCGCACCAAGTATCTCAGGTTTCTCGCCGAAGTTATCAACATGTACCCTCGCATGGCGCCGTACGAATGCCTCCCTGCTTAGTATGGTACACAGAAATAATCTTTATGCTCAAGAGTAGTTTCAGTGATTAAAGCTTACGTTCTGGCACATGTAAGATTCAGTATTTTGATTATTTTGCAATCTGTATCTCTTGCTAGCTCATATACATAGCAAAATGGAACAACCCATTTCGCACGAGTAGAAACCATGATAGCGTAAATAATTTTTCTTCTTTTTTTGCAGTACATGTTCTTGATTTCATACCACTGAATCATTCCGCAAAAACCGGCCAGCTGAGTGACGGATAAGTTATGACCTTCCTATTAATTTCTTTGGTCGACTAGAAGACATTGCTTGATGCTGGCGCATAAGAAAAATCTTTAAAGTTCACACCTCGACGAATTACTTTTTCTAACGCCTGAGTGCAGGATCTTACATATGAACATGGCCAAGGACAATAATTCGCCGTTTGGCACAAAGCAACCCCGCTCATTCTTCAGTGCCTATGCAGAAGTCAACGCATCGCTGACACCGATTGTTGACGGGGCCACAAAAGGCGCCTCTACGTGTACTTACAGACTCAACTAACCCTGCAAAAGGCTGAGTCGACGACTAACGAAAAACGGCGCCGGCCTTGACTTTCCAGGTTGCTATACGGTAACCTATTCCATACCATCGGAGGCGGAGTTTGAAGGAACGGCGTGAAATCCTTGGCGGGATATTGCGACTGATTGGATGATTCTGATTGGCCGCGATATAGTCATCAGATTCCCTAGTCTAGTCGGCCAGGGAAGAAGACGGGATCAAAAACGGATGCCATCCAAGCAGTGAGGATGCCGTGTCCTGATGTCACGTAACGCGGTTAATATGCTCCTGCATGGGATGGACGTGGGTTCCAGAAGCCGGTGTAACTAATGTGAAATAAATCCATTTTCTTTCGTGCCCACTGCTGTACGTACTCGTCGATGTGCTTGGTGGATTCTTGGCCCAAAACCACCTCGAGATAAACCAAACTGGTTGAAAGCCGTATGATCAACAAGGCAGTCCTTCACCATCTGTGATCGACGGACCTGGCCATCTTCGCAAGCAAGATGTAAGCCGTAGACGGAAAAGTAACTTCCGTGGATCCGGAATCAGCAGAGGTCCTTTAGGTGGCTCAGGCAGGCACAACCGTCGCAGTAACTGCATGGAGTCTTGCACGACTCGAGGAAGCTTTACGGAAGAGCCGCAAGAGGCTGTCCCCGCGATCTGCAATCGGCGGACGTGTGAACGCGGCGCTGAGAGAGACGAACCTTGGGTGCTCGAGGTAAACTGTGGGCGGAAGAGTGACTTCTGTGGATCCGGGATCAGCAGCACTCCTTTTCGTGGCTCAGTAAGGCAGAACCGTTTACAGTGGAGTCTTTAACGACTCGAGCAAACTTGAATGAGGAGCAGCAAAAAGCAGTTAGACGGACGAGTTACAGGACGAGCTCACGGATGCCTTGGAAATGATCAGTCTTGAGTAAGAAGGAACGGAGGAAAAGAAGGAACACAACAAGAAAGATAAGGGGCAGGAAGAGATGTAACAAAAGCGGGCAGAAATTGAGCGGGCGAAAATAATACTAGAGCAAGGGAGATCAGCACGCAAGGAAGATGCGGCGCCGCCACATACTGAAAGCGTGGAAATTGCGAGCTTGGTTTAGCCGTACAAAGCGGGCGACGAAATCGGTCTCTACCTGATTAATTTTGAATGGATTTGTGAGATGTGATTATTTCACCAGCACACTTGGCCGGAGAAGTTCCTTGAGTATCTGCCAGGAGGAGCGTCGCAAGTTGTAACTTTACTGAGTGCACTCGAGGCAGGCGTGTACAGGTAAGTAAGCCCAAGTTTGTTCGCAAAACAAAGGCTCTATGCAAAGGAATTTTGGAGGAGATTTCAAGAGCAAAACGAAGTCTGCTGAGAGCTTTGTCGCGTTTGCGTGACGCCTGAAGGATAATTTTGCAGAGTGGGTGAAAGGACCTGGGGCGGATAACGTCAGTAAACGGGCCATTTAAACTGCTTAGAGCGATTTAACGAGACCATGACGGATAACGCGCGCCTTTCTGTAAAGGACGGGCTGGAAGGCGTGCATGCAAAGAGCGCTGCACTGCTGGCCGATGAGCATATGGCAAAGCATGGTTTCCAGTGACAGACCAGTAGCTTCCTGTTAGATCAAAAGCCTTCTCCACGGTTGCAATCTTGCCCTCGGGGTCAGCCAACCACAAGAACAGAGCATGAAAAAGCTAGCTCCGGAGAAGTATTTAAGTTGGAGGAGCAAATATTTCCGATTTCCCCCACAAAAATTAATGAAGAAAGTGCGGCGCTGATTTACGACGACGAACACAGTGCAAAGAAACAAGACAAAACAGCTAGATCAGGAGACGTAATTAAACTGAAGGAGGAAATCTTTCCGATTTCGCCGATAAAATTTCAGGAAGTTGATCTGGCTGAGGAGTTGCCAAAGGGAAGAAAGAAAAGATGCTCGAAAACTTGTAGCAGATAGCGTGCTAAAAGAACACGGTGTCGCAAATTCAGGAATGCAGTAGGGATGGTAACGCGCCAGAGTAAATCGAAAAACGCTAAAAGAGGTGCCCATCGTAGGAGGCTGCCCTGCATGGTCCCGATTTCGAAGCCGACCTCTGGGCAGTGCAATTGGCCCGCGACGCGGCGGCGAGGCTAGTTCTTTCCGTCCCGACGTGGGAGCGGCCCGCTACGTGCTAGTGCATGTTCCGATGGACCTCAATAAAGTTTTTTGATAAATCTTAAAGCCGAGATAAAGCTTCCTCCTTAAGAGGAAGCTTTATCTCGGATGCTTCTATCTAAATACATGTAGAAGGTGCATTAGTTTTTCTCGGCAACCACTGCACAAAATTTGATGAGGTATGTTGCATTTAAAAGAAAAACTTAAATTCTACTGTCTTCTCGTATCGAATTTTTTATTTAGATTGACAATCTTTTAATAAAAATTGGCACAAATTTCAAATTTTCAGAAAACAAAACTATCACGTTTAAAACCCTGTAACTCAACAACGAAAAATAATATCACAATTCTGTGAATCGCATATAATTGTACGTCTACAGCGGACAAAATTGATATGTTACAAATGAATCTCAAACAATTTGGCGTTATCGAAATACGGCTTTTGCAGAACCCTTGTGCACCACGTAAATAATTCGCTTAAGATACAAATTAACATACCGAATTTCTCCGTTTTGACTCTTATAACAGGTGCTTTTAGTTTTTTGACTCTTATAAAGAGCTTTTAGTTTATAAACGTGGTGCTTCTATTTTTTTCGTACTTTCGATACTTTCAAAATATTTTAAACAAAATTCAGGCCCTAAATCGAACTTCCGCTTCCAACAGATACTAGAAGTAAACTTTCTCCAATTCAACAAATGCCATTAAATGTGATCCGGGGTTTATCTCGGGAAAGCGTTTCTGCGTTTTACATTTATTGGAATAGGCCGCGTGGGACTTGGGCCCGAGCTAAAGCTTCCTCTTAAACAATTTGTCGAGAGATCAAATACATTAATAACTGCATTGCCATTGCCAAAGATGCTGCAAACGAATTCTTGAACGCTACGCACTGTCAAAACATGTAATATATGTATTTTTAAATAAAAAGATATACTTGTATGTGCCAGAAATTGTGCTCAAAATAACAGATATCAATGCTTCCAGGTATATGTCTATTTAATAAGTAAAGAAAATGTCACACGATCCTTAGCACTATACCAGTTCGAAACCAGCAAATCAGTGCATGCCACTGATCTGAAAAATGTAAAGGCCATGAAATGAACAAGTTGAGGACAAACATGGTAATGAAACTTTGTCATTCAACAACCTTGTTTACATTTTTGTACATATGCAACGGCCAGTGAAAAATCTCAATGACGCTGTCATTCATTCCAATGTATTATGCAGGAGCAGCTGTAACCGGTCGTGTATCGTGACTAATTTTAGCGAAATTATTGCCCCAACAGAGAGCACCTATATAAAGCCGTTCTGCAAAATATACGAGGGCGAGTCAAATGAAAGTGAGCCAATGCAAATACATGACAAATGGGATACTTAATTTAAAAGTAGTCTCCGTGAGCATTTAGACATTTATCCCATTGACTAACGAGTCGGGTTATTCCCGTCTCATGAAACTTCTTAGGTTGCTGCTTCAACAAATCTGCAACTGACTCTTTCACGTCATCGTTCGACACCAATCTGTTTCCCTTAAGCTGTTTTTTTCATTCGCCCCAAAATGTGGAAGTCGCGAGGCGACAGGTCTTAGCTGTATGGCGGATGTTGCAGCGTTTCCCACTTGAACTTTGCCAGTATTGTATTAACCACAACAGCGACGTGGGGACGCGCATTGTGGAAAAATTAGAACTTAAATTATGCGGTTTTATGTGTCAAAACCACTTTCTGATTATGAGGCACGCCGTAGTGGATGACTCAGGAAATTTCGACCACCTGGCGTTCTTTAACGTGCACCTAAATCTAAGTACTGGGGTGTTTTCGCATTTCGCCCCCATCGAAATACGGCCGCCATGACCGGGATTTGATTCCGCCACCTCGTGCTCAGCAGCCCAACACCATAGCCAAGTCGTGGAACAAGATGACCCAATCCGTCGATTTTCCATGTCGTTTGTTCTTGATTGCGACACGTAGCCGATCCGGCGTTTCACAATATCGGAAACGATTGATAGTCTCTCCGGCTTTAGAAAATTCTATCAGTAATGGCCCCTGACGATCGAAAAAAAATAGTAAACAACACCTTTCCGACGGAAATGACGGCCTTTGCTTTCTTTAGGGGCGGTGAATTCGAATGTTTCCACTGTAAGCTTTGCTTTCGTGTTTCAGGCTCGTAGTAGTAGCACCATGGTTGGTCCCCAATCACAATTGCAGGCAAGAAGCTGTCACCCTCATTGTGATGCCGGATCAGATGAGTCAAGACCGTGCAGAACCTTCTTCTGGCGGTGGTTCAAAATCTTGGGCATCCATTGCGCACACAAGAGCCGATGACCGAGATGTTGATGAACTATGGTGTGAACCGAACCGCGACTGATGTTTACACGCTCTGCCAGTTCATCGATGTTTATCTTCCGTTTTTGTCTTATCAGCTCATCCACTTTTGCACTTGTGTTGGGGGTGATTGCACGATGGCTTTGGCCCGGTCTTGGATTGTCTTTGCAACTTTCACGTCCTCTTTCAACCGTTTGCTCCATTGATTCACAGTGGCCAATGAAATGCAAGGTTCAACGAACACGGCAGCCATACGGTGAATAATTTACTTTTGGGAAACGCTTTCAGCTGTCAAAACATTCACGGCATCCCGCTGCTCAACTTCTGAAGTGTCCATCATGTCACGCAACCACGTTCAATCCAGTGTATGAGAGCTTTAAAGAACATTTACCCTCACATCTGCGTGTCACTTTTGCAAATGAAAGATGCCTGCGTGCTACGCGCATGCCTCGCAGATAATGAACCGAATCATTATTGCGCCGGGTGGGTCGGCTCACTTTCATTTAACTGGATGTCGTTCATTAGAAATGCGAAGATGCAATGGAATATACAAAGGCTTGATAAAGGGCAAAAAAGTATCACTGGAAAGAAAGTTCACTGCACGTATACACAAAACCTCGCAAGATGTTTAAATATACGTATAAGTACCCAATAACTCTACGTATCCAAGAAAAAGTCGCTGTATATAATGCGCCAAAGAAGGCAAATAAACACGTAGCGCAATCACAGATTCACAGAATCCTAGATCCCGCCCCCGTTCCATCCACTCCATCCGATGTGTTGCGTGCGACGGAATGCGGCACGCTTGCTCCCCACTTTTCTCCTTTACGCACGCAAGACTGAGCCACCATCGTCGGCTCAGCCATTCCACCTCCCCAGTCTTTCACTCGCACACACAGCATGCGGCGCGCGGTCACGACGTTATTAGCCTGAGGCTTCATACGAAACATGAAGGCGACGGCGACAGCAGGAATGCGCCAGGAGTCTCCATATAATTGCTATCACAATAATATAATAGTATCGGGCAACCGAAGCGTGCCGTGGCCGATTACTTTCCGCAAAAGAAGTAACAAACTGTCACCATGCGACAACTCGCTGCGCCGCAACAATATATATATATATATATATATATATATATATATATATATATATATATATATATATATATATATATATATATATATATATATATATATTTCCTTTTGTGGGGCGGGGGCACCGAAATGAATAAAAAAACGCAAAGGATTTGGGCACCTAATGTGGCTACCGAATGAATATCGAAGAAAACGTGAGACGCTTGGTCGAACGAGAACCAAACACATAGTGCTCGGTATTTTGCACCGGCGAGACATGACTTTCCGGAGAGGTTGCGCTCAAGCGAACACGGTTAATCCGTCAAGTCTTCACAGTGATGTCTTCACAGCGTCTCGTCTGCTAGCCAGAAGGCGTCCAAAACTCTCCCAGGCGAAAATTCACTCGGCCAGAGAAAACCACACGGGCACCGAAGTACGCCGCGCGGTGGTTTCAGGGCGACACAAGAAAAAGACATATGCGCTCTGGCTGGCTCTGGCAGCCCGCGGGTAGGGTAGCGAGAATAAAAAAATTGAAGAGGCTCAATGTGTCCTCACGAATAAAAGTCAACGTAGAAAAAATAAATAACCTGGTTACCCTGGCTGTCTTTAGTGTCTTGACATGGATGCTTTGGCGTAGGTGAAAAAAAAAATGTTGATGTTTTTTTTATGCGACATGACAGCACAAATGAACCACCACAACGCTTCGTCTCATCGTATCTCGCTGCGTGTTTTGTCAACTTGTCTGATAGTGTGTTGATTTGGCTTGTCCCGTTGTATGTGCCGATCTAAAACTTTAGAAAAGTCAATGCACCTTTGGGGTCAAATGTTGATAACAACATTAAGCCTACAAAGTTCCGGAATAGAAAATCTCAAGCATGGCTTTGGAAATATTAATGCACCTTTCGCATCAAAAGTTTGTAGAACTGTATACCCTTAAAGTGTTAGAATTGAAATCCAAGTGCTCCTGATTTCGCGGCCTCAGCGAGATGGCGCGACGAGGCCGCCCACCACGACTTTGGAACTTTGTGCTCGGGTGGAGCTCCTTGCGTTACAATATGTGACTCCCGGTGCATGGGCGTTGCTGCGAAATCCAGCCCGATTTCGCTATGTTCACGCTAAAATGTTTTTGCGAGCGTGAAAAGGGCATTCTAGACAAAATCGAGCATGATTTCCGGCTCCGGGGGTTGTTTTGGCCGGCGGCGCATGGACAGCACGAAAAAATTTCGGGGGGAGCTGAAGCCCTATTAGCCCCCCTCACCCCTCCCCCCCCTCCCTGGCTATGCCCCTGGTGCATTCCTCTTCACCGTTACTGCCAGATTATTTTGGTGGGTGCCAGATTAAATATTTAGGTTGTTTACGCGTACGCCACGTATCTACACTGCTTGGCTATGGGAATTACTTGCGGTTGACACCACGGAATTACCCGTTCCTTCATTAAAGGTGAAATTTGCTGATTCCTCTATGCTACATTTAAGGCCTAGATTTGTCGCTGCGTTGCGACATATATTCACAAGTGTGTGTGAATCACTTGCACTGGCCGCTAGCAGCAATATGTCGTCCGTATACATCAGTGCGGGGAGCTTCTGCGGCACCATTTTGTTCACGACGCCTGCAGGGTAAATCAAACTTTAATTACCTGTTTTCCAGTCATCTTTCTATACCCTTAACTTAAAGCATGAACAACAATGCGGACAATATTTTGCAACAATATACGCCACCAATATTTGCCATTCGTGAAGGAGCCCTTTATCAATGTAACTATCATTTCAAGGGGTAATATAAAGCAGAAAGAAAGAGAAAAGGAAGATTCAAAGGGACACACAGAAGAGAAAAATTATGCAGACCCCGCGCACCGTGGGAATCGATGTAAGCGAAGCTTTCCGTGCGGGATGCTTTGATTGACGATAATTCGCGGTGATATTGACGGCAAAAGCTTAATTTCTTTTAACGTTTAGGATAACAGGAGAGTGGTGAGCGGATGTTAAACATTACCTTGCGTGCACGACTGCTGTTTGTCTGCGTAGTACAAAGAAAACACAGGGAGAGGCGATTGGTTGAGGCGTTGTACGCCATATTGTATAACCTCTGAGAGGGTTGAGTATTGTCATTTCCTCCCATGGCACATCGCATTGTGGCAGAAGTATTAAACTTGAATTGGATTATGGCACTGCATGTGGCAAACCCACACTAGGCTTATGAGGTAAGGCGTAGTGGCGGACTCCGGATTAATTTTGACACCGTGACCTACTTTAACGTGTCCCAATATCTAAGCGCACGTGCATTTTCTATTTCGCCCTCATCTAAATGTGGCTGCATCGATTGGGATCACATCCACGGCCTCTAGCGGTGCCATAGCCGCAACACTAACGCGGCGGGCACATAGGTGTTAATTTGACGGTTGACCGCTTCCGTAGTGTCTCCTGTACCCTGCGTGTCTCTTTAATTATAGCGGCTGTGCTTCTGTACGCCCTGCCTAAGTTGCCCAATTGACATATTTGCATGAAGTCTATTTTTGAGAAATAGCCCTGCAACCTGCTGTACTTTACTTTCAACTTAAGAGGAAGCTTTAGCGCGCCTGCTCCTATCTAAAACGTGTAAAAGGAGAACTCGTTTTTCTCGGCAACCACTGCACCAAATCTAACAAGGTTTGTTGCATTTAAAACAAAAACTTAAAATATAGTGATGGCTGGTTTCCGATTTTTTTATTTAGGTCGTCAACTTTTCATTAAAAATTGGCAAAAATCGAAAATTTTCGAAAAACGAAACTATCAAGTTTACAACTCTGTAACTCAGCAACGAAAATTTATAATACAATTTCGTGAATTGCATGCAATAGTACATCTAAAGCGGCTAAAATTGATATCATACACATGAATCTCAAAAATTTAGTATTAGGAAAATATAGCTTTTGCAGAAACCTTGTAGTCAACCTAACATATTCACGTAAGATATAAAATGACGTTCCGAATTTGCAACTTTCAATGATCTAATCGATTCCTTTTACCGAACCGCGATATCTGTTTCTATGCAGATCTATGAATCTGTAAACTTCATGCTTCTATTTTTTTCAAGCTTTCGTATTTGTGAAAATCGTTTTAACAAACTTCAGGACCTATATAGAAATTCCGCGACCAACAGTCACTAGAATTTACCTTGCTCTCAAATGCAACGAATTTCATAAAAGTCGGTCCAGAGGTAATGTCAGAATAACGTTTTTGCGTGTTTACATGTATTTGAATAGGCCGCGTCGGAGTTCTAGCTAAAGCTTCCTCTAAAGCTTATCCTGCTTCTCCGCGACCGCTGTCGTATAGCAGTGCGGTTTCCTTGCCTTCTCACGTCACCTCTTCCCCCCCTTTGTTCTACGAGAGCTGCCTCTTCTCCTCCCTCCCTTTCTTCTCTCTACAGTTCTATCTGCGTCCCTCTCGCCTCACATTTAGCAGAGAGGGAAGCGCTGCAGTTTCTTCAATGCTTCAGAGGGGAGTCACGGATAGTTACAGCTGTCAGGCGGCTAATGTAGCGACGGCCAGGGAGCTCCAGCGGGCATTGTGCACATTCGAGGCGGTGGTCTTCTGAAAACGAGTTTCTCCTGTCGCCTTTCCAATGTTACCCGCTTCTTTCATATATATATATATATGTAGACATATATTATATATATATATATATATATATATATATATATATATATATATATATATATATGTCTACATATATTGTTACGTTTCGCCTCCGACGTGCTGTATAGCCGGCGCGGATGCAACGGACGCCGAGGCTTTGTTCACAGCGGTGGACATTTTGGCTAGTTCAGCGCTGTCCCAACGCCTCCTGCTGAGCGCGTCCAGGCATGTTTCAATGCCACGTGTCTTCTTGTGTGTATGTGTCGCGGCAGCCTGGGAGAGGAGCTCCCCAACTGTGAAGCGAGGAGGTCTGACCGGCGCCGGCCCGGCGGATACGTCACTTCTTGTCACAACGTGGCCGTGCGCCGCCGTCACGTGCGCCTCTTGCGAGCCGTTCCTCCTTGCCCTCGCCTCCGAGAGTATAAAAGCAGCTGCCCCCGGACGCCAAGAGAGAAGCTTCGATTTATTGAGTCGAGTAACGTGGGCTCCCGTTTCTCCACTTCGGTCGACCTGACCGGCCGCTCTTTTGCGATGCTAGAATAAACAAGTTGTTCTGTTAGCAGTCGACTCATCCTTTGCCAGGACATTCGGATGCTTCCAGCTATGCCCCAGGCCGCCATGCCAACGCTACCCTTGGGGCTTGCGACCCATTTGCAACAATATATATATATATATATATATATATATATATATATATATATATATACATGACGCGGTATGCGCGACAGCAGCAGCAGCAGGAGTGGGAAAGTCGAAGGAATACTCAAAGAAAGCTTGGCTTTAATGAAAGGCGGCGCTATGTCGCGCCGACATTCTGTATCTCTTCTGTCTGTCACTCAGAATGCTCGGTTTGTGGTCGTTTGCGCTACATTACCACGTCGTTCAGCATACACCAACTATGCCAAAAAAAGTTAAAGTGCAGTATCAGAAGCTTGATGTGGGCGATTTGGTTTTGCGTACTTGAAGAAAAGAGCGCTACGAAAACGTCGACTAAAATGGGAACATGTACGACGGAGAAGGCGTACATGTTCCTCATATAGTCCGCGTCTTCGTAGCGCTCGTTTCTTCAAATGTGCAGTATCATTCGAAAGGCTTGACGTGTTCACTGTCCTTACCATATACTTCCACGTTGATGTATGCAGCTCTCTGCATGCTGACCGTAGGTGGCCATGCACCACAGTGTTTATGAAATAAACTTCGTTTCTCATTTGAGAAGCGTGGTGTTTACGAATTTCGTAGTGAAGCAAATGTGGGATTGCTCAATGTGTCAAACATGAAACTGGATTTTACGTATCTCCGAACCAATGAAGCCCATATCCTGTTGATCACTGCCCGTTAATTGACGGCAGCTTCAAATTTCTCGTTTATTGTTGCCGTACCAAACATAAGTGGTGTGCGCAAAGGACCCATTAGAAGATGCCAGAACCCGTGAATTTACGCGTTCTCTTCAAAGCTTCATAGTACGCAAGTGCGTTCCTAGTGAAATTCTTTGTAGAGAAGTTCAAGTCACCTATTTTTTGTTGTTGTGGCAAGTTCCTCAGGCATGTTTTTATTGAATGTCGTGTTTTCTTGCAAACTAGTGCGCAATACGTGAAATCTAGAGGGGTGACAACGGTATTTATTTGAGTTTTTCCAGCCATGCTTTCGCAGCCTGCCACATGCAACCACACTAAATGCTGCCTTATTCAAGGAACCGTAATGTGTGCCCAAACATTGAAGCAGAGTGTAGAATAAGAATTGTGAGGGCCAGCTTCATCCGAAGGGCACTGCGGCTGTGTTGGAAATTTTTACTAACTGTCCTTGTCACAAAGGGGAACATATCACGTCCTGCATATCTGCGTGAAGCAACCGCATCGGAAAAATTCCGTGCACCGTTCTTTGGAAGTTTCACAAGTTCGTCAAAGATTTTAATGGTGTCTGCGACTGAACCGCTGCGAAATTGTCACGTGTAAAGTAGGTTCCCGTCCATCCAACGTGCTTCCCTTAGTTGTATTATTATGTAAGAAGGCTCATTGAATCGCGCAAACTCTATTTAAGTGCGTTTTGTTCGCTGATATGAAGACTGTCTGTCGTACACGCGAATTTGTTCATGCTACAGGCAAGCTAATTGTATAGCAATTTTAAATCCTGTGACCGACAAGTAAAACGATTACATTGACGTTTGCTTTCTAGCAGCGGTACTTTGTTGAAACAACATAAATAGAAAACGGTTGCCGCTGTCAAAAAATTGGTTAACGTTCGATATGTGACCTACTGGCTTTGCTCATATGGAGTGAAGATTTTCATCCACCCATTACATGAATACAAGGTGCCCGTACGGGCATGAAAACGTAAATTTCAACGTTTTGCTGATCGTTGGCAATATTTATTATTGCTATACTATGACATTACCTGGCCAGACAGTTTTCCGTAAGACCATTCGCTACACCAGACATGGTTATTGGGTGACCTAGCAAAGCTATCTCGACTGGAAGACAAGTTTTTTGTTTTAAAACCAAGGCAAATGTGGAACATAATTCAAAAGAAAGCAAGACTGCACGCTGTTTTACTACAGGTAATGTAGAAAGTTGTCGCCCTCATTGAATGTTTTTCCATTGAGTTCCGCGAGAGATTTGAAGTCATGCTTTTGACGGTGCTACGAACTAGCACCATTAGGTAAAAATGACGGGTAAATCGCAAAAGCAGTAATTCTTGTGTGAAACAGTTGACAACATTGAATGTTATCCAAAACTTGTTAACACTTTGTCTGCAGGATGAGGCGGTGCTTTTGGTGGCATGCATGTGGGAAAAAAACATCTTCCGTCTGCCAGTCTTTGCGATTTCGGTCACCATGAAAGGCCGCTGGTACACGCCCAAAATTGATGATTCCCATAACCCAAAGATAGGCTACTACGCTGTGTTGGAGGAATGCGAGCGCTTCGAAGGATACGGGATTCCACAACAGGTGAGCACGATGATTCCGAGCTAGGCGATGTACCTTACCCCAGTTTAGAAGACTATCTAACTAAATTTGTTTGTTGTCAGAGCAAAAAAAAAAGTAAGTGGTGAGCTGCAGTGCAAATGTCGCGTGGAACATGAATAAAGCGGTAAAATATGAAATCAAAGCTGCGAAATTCTGCAACAGAAGGTTGCAGTAGCAAACCACGGGAACAAGACCCGAACAGCAGGCCAGCAAGTGAAAGAGGAAATCCTGGAGAGACCTAAATTGCTGCTCACTTTATGCCACCGCAGGGGGAGGATAACCCAATTCAAGCTCCTGTAGAAGTTGTACTCTTATACTCATCAATTATCTTTATCACAGTAGTAAACCTAAAAATCCACAAATCTATATACGCAATGCACTGCTCAGCGGCGCTTACGACAAAACATCTGTCTTTCTTTTTCTACAGCCATTAGGTTTGCAGTACTGCAGTAGTGTCTACAATACATTGAGCCTAGCCAGAAGATACTCTGAGACACGATATCCATCACATCCACCACTTCAGCAATAAGTGCAATGCACAGAGACAAAACAAACTTGCAGGAGACAGCAAATTTATGCATCGGATTAGAAGTTCGAACATAGTATATTTAGCTTTAGCTTTAGTATATTTAGCTTTAGTATAATTAGTTAGGCACAAAGTGAGAATCAGTAAAAGTTAGCCTCGGCAAACTCTGCGGTAGAACTGCTGTGGGTAATCAAATAACATATTTATGAAAAAATTAATTAATAAGTAGGTAAAAGTTATAAAAAAGCCGCAGTTTCGCACGAATAGCCACACATCGATTGTGATAGCACCTTAGCAGATAGTCAATGATAATGTTATCGGCTGTATCAAGTTGTAAACATTCGCTTGCTAACTTAATTAACAAGCACGATATCAGCATGCACTGCAAACATGAATACTTCACACTGTCGATGGCGGACACTCACTGTCGAAACGTTGGCGTGAGCAAACGCAGCAGTAGCCATGGGCGGAGTGACCTTCTTGCTATCTATCGCTTCAACGCCAACTGTGCGCCGCGCACACACGGCGCGCACAAAGCTACGAGCCGCCGACGCACATAGACTCTGCCCCCAAAGCGGATCGCGGTCAAGGCACAGGGGTGAATCTCCGCATGGCTGCCATTGGCTGTTTTCGAGCACGCGCTATTTCGATGCTAGCGCCAAGATCCCCTTCAGTTACGGTCCTAACAGCAGGGCGACGCAGAAGCAAAATGGCGGCGCACGCGATTGTTTACGTTGTCATGGCAACTGGAACAGCAGCCGCGCGGAGCATCCTCTGCCAAACCACTTTCTTTTCTTTTTGTTTTTATTATACCAACCCGCTCGGCTCCCTTTGCCCCATGCCGCGCGCACCGCTTACTTTTTTTTTGTTTTTACCTTTACGTGGCGTGTTGTTTTTCTCTCTTTTCCTATCGCGCGCGCGCGCTACGGCGCACCACGCGCCAGCTCTCAAGCAATGCGCGCGCTACGCCGCGCAATGGCTTTGCTTGCGAGCTGTCGCGTGGTGCGCCGTGGGCTATGCGATGACTTGCACGCATTCGTGCCCATACTTACACCAGCATGTGCCGGGACATGAAAAAATTCCACTTCCAACACAACAGATCTTTGGTCTCGCTTTATTGAATTTGTTTCCGAAAAGAAAGATTTTTCTTACAACGTCTTGGGATACACACTCAAAAAATTATCAACAGTGAGAGGTGCATGACATATACAAGAGTACTAAAGACAACAGCTCAGACAATGAAGTAACAAAAGAAGCGCTAAAAAACGCGAAGGCCGTTTCATGTAGACACACATAAAAAACAAGACGTTTATAAACGGCCTCAAGACCGAAATGTACACGAGCTTCTGATATATGCTCCAAGATATTGTAGAATACTGGACGACGTGTATGACATAGTCATGACAACTACAGAAAGGGAGAGCTCACTGGTAATGGGGAAAACAATGACACTAAAAATACCTAAACAATACAACGAAAAGCAAGAATTTTTTATTGAAATTCACAGACAAAAAAACTGGAAATTAATTATTTATCTATCTGCACAAAAGTAAAGGAAATACGCGACATGTTCATTACTACTGAACAAAATGAGAAAGACATGGCAGAACAAAAATAACATTGTACTAAAAACTGAAATACACATTATCACATTATTTCGCACTTGGCCACAACTTGCACTTGGGGAACAGAAGGCAGTCGGCTTTTGCAGCTGCACATAGAAAACATTCGAGAAAAGCCTATTCCTCAATCAAAGACCAGGTAAAATAAGCCAACAACACGACTTTTCTTTCGCCCCGAGTGGAATGCATAGCGGTAAAATTACGTCACTTAAGGCACTAAGCCGCACCTACTGGGCACTTCTTTACATAACAAACACGAACTGCAAAAATATGCATGTAGGACACTTGCAATGTTCATGCTTTCCATAAGAAAAAAAAAAGCGTATCATGCCTTCACATGAAGGTGGTTCGCGCGGGTTTCACATCGGCGATTACTGAGACAGTACACGAACAGTAATTTTTCATCTGTTAGTACATTTGTAGAACGTGACACACAGAAAAAGCACTGAGGGCAGAATGGAAAGCTGGGCAAGTTACTGAAGTTGCAGAATGAGACTTGGTACAGAAAAACACAAGTCATAGACCAGGTGACAATGAGGAGGGACATCTGTCAGCTTTCTCTACCGGCAAGAGGGAAGTGTGGCACAATCAAGGCGCAACGACGTCTGGAGGCTCACGGAGCACTCACATGGACAGGGCTGTGTTCGTGTACATGCGCCTTCTGATGTCTTTAGGTCTGCGCGCTCACCTCTTTTCTTTAAGCACCCGGAACAACCTTGCAGGGCTTGTTTTTGAGGTATTTGTGCACCACTGCACGATGCACGAGCGGTACGAGTCGTGAAACGGGCGAAACATCGCGGAGCACAAGCGCACAGCTACTGAGGACCACGAAACTGACGAAACTAGCCACGCCGGTCAACGCACAGAAGCGCACGCTTCGCGATAACAGCAGATAACGAAACGTCATGCAGCGGGCTGAGCTGGCTCCGGGCTGGCGGGACCGCACGGCGTGCGCGCGGAGACAGTCGAAGATGAGGGAGTTGCGAGGGAGTAACGAGGGAGGGCGACTGGAGAGGAGTTGGGGTGGGGGAAGGGCTCGGCCACCTGGATCGGCGCGCGTGCGCGCGACGATCTACGAGGCCATGCAAGGGAAACGGATTTTCGGCGTCGCCCTCTTCATAGATGGCGCCAATTACCTCTGCCACCGAAACCGTGGAGTTTCTCACCGCGGGTCAAAGATCACTCGCAGCCACCACATACGTTGTTACAGCCGGAGTAGAACGCGGCCTCCATCCCTCTTCCACCCCGTTGGCTTGCAAGGTGGAACGCATCGCGCGAGACGAAAGACGGCGCGCTTCCTGCATGTTTTCATCCCTTTCGCACGGGCGAGATCGAGCCCCCGATTGTCGCTTCCTCTTACACGTTTTCACTCGCATATACAGCATACGGCTCGCAGCGACAATATTATCTCCCTTGGACTTTATACAGAACCTCACGGTGACGTCGATAACAACAACGTCAGCGACGGCGGAAGTGCGCCTGGAGTGTCCATACAATTCATGTTGCAATAAAACAGATTATCATAAATGTGTTCAAGCTTGAGGTTATGCCCTCTGTAGACACATCCTTTGGTGCTCGGCACTAAACAGTTTGTTTATTTAAACGTGTATACTTGAACAGGACATAAAAAGATATGTTTATCAGCGCCTATGACGGTGTACTATACTAGGATACTACGATCTAAGCATAACAATGTGCAGATGGTATATATATTTCCTTGGATGATGTAGTACAGTAACATTTTGCTGAAAGGTCAACGCTCTTCACCGCTTGCTGTCCTGATTCAAAGAGAGGCAGTTTTCGAGCCGACGAAATACTTGGGGCCGCCGCAAGAAGAGAGCTTTCGGAGTATGCGAGCGGAATCAGATTATTTGGCGACAGTGTTCTCGTGGATTTCGTTAGCCCTCGTGAAGAGTGATTTTAAAACAGAGTGTTTTTGTACGGTAGACTGTACAGAGTCTAAATGGACGTAGTGGCCGATATGTGCGTATTTTCTAAGCGCACCTCAGGACAGTCCCGTTCCGTCTCGTTTGACGAAGACGTCCAGGTACGGAAGACGGCCGGCAAACTCCTCTTTGACCGTGAATTGTATGGCAGATTTCATGCTGCTGATATGTCTCGTGAAAGAGTGGAGGGCGCCTCCTTGCAGCACGCAAAAGTAATCGTGGACGCGCCAAGCCGGAAGCTTCCACACGAAGTTAATAATCACAAGGGCCGAGCTTAGTGTATGCCATTCCATACATGAGGCCTTCGTATGTCTACATCGGTAAGAGTGATAACTTCAAGAAGGGTTTCATGCAGCAAGAAAAAATTACATCTAGAAGTAACGCGTGTTTTTCGAGCGCTCTTACTGAAAACTATTTTGAGTACGGTGAAGCACGACGAGATGCCACGCGAGATGGCCAGGACAAACACTACTAGTGACTGTGAACATTTATTGGAAAAAAGATTCACAGCTGAAGGAAAATGCGCGCATGCGCCAAAGATACCCCGAAACCAGCAACAGAGAGAGCAGGTACAAAAACAAGGAGATACGGCAGATGTTGCTAACAACGCGTGCGCAATCTCATCATGAAGCGTGAAATAAGTCTGAAAGGAATGGGAGGCGTGTGTGGTCAGTCAACAGCGCACTACTTGCACCCGAGGCATAAAAAAACAAGATGCAAAAGAAATACAGAGGTAAATGATCGGCTTAGCTGTGGCTACCCATGAATAGCGCTTTCTTGTTCAATAATGCAGCAGAAGCGACGCACTTCAAAGGAAAATATTGAATCTGATAAGTGTGCTAGCGACGCTTTGGTAGCACTTTTAAACAATGAGGCGTGATTCATGGACAGCCACAGCTAAGCCGGCGCTTTACCACTGTTTCTTTTTTTGCATCTTCTTTGTTCTGCCTCGTATGTAAGTTGTCGGTAGTTCACAGAGTACACGGGTTTCTCGATTTTTTTTTCACGCTTTTTCACGTTTCATGAAGAGTCGTTTCACACGACGTTAGCAACGTGTACCGTATCTCCTTGTTTTGCTCCACCTCTGTTTTTTGCTGGTTGAGGCTCGTCATGGGCACATGTGTGAATTTTCGAGGTGCTTCGACAATTTTTTTTACGATAACCGTTAACATATGGCATTAGCGCTTGTCCCGTCCATCTCGCCTCGCATACTTTTGTCTTTAGCACTTCCACGTATTCAAATATACATCACCGACTGGTCCGAAATTCCGCTCTTGCGAATTTCTGAATGCTGAACTTTTGTCGGGGTAGGCTATTCACTGAAATCAGACACATGTGATTGATTGCCAAACAAAGGAAGTGAAGCACGCATATTTATCTAGAGTCGCTGCATGTTCAAACCACCACAAAAATTCTTAATGGAAATGATAAATATTTGACACCTGTGCCATCATCATCATCCGCCCGATTACGCCCACTGCAGGGCAAACGCCTCTCCCATACTTCAACAACCCCGGTCATGTACTAATTGTGGCCATGTTGTCCCTGCAAACTTCTTAGTCTCATCCGCCCACCTAACTTTCCCCCGTCTCCTGCTACACTTCCCTTCCCTTGAAATCTAGTCCGTAACGCTTAAGGACCATCGGTTATCTTCCTTTCTCACGAAATGTCCTGACCAACCCCCATTTCTTTTGCTTGATTTCAACTAAGAGGTCATTACCTCGCGTTTGTTCCCTCACCCAATCTGCTCTTTTCTTATCCCTTAAAGTTACACCTACCATTCTTCTTTCCATAGCTCGATGCGTCGTCCTCAGTTTAAGTAGAGCCCTTTTCGTAAGCCTCCAGGCTTCTGCCCCGTACGTGAGAACTGGTAATACACAGCTGTTAAACACTTTTCTCTTAATGGAAAATGGCATTCTGCTGTTCATGATCTGAGAATTCCTGCCAAACGCACCCCAGCCCATTCTTTTTCTTGTGATTAGTTCAGTCTCATAATCCGAATCTGCGGTAACTGCCTGTCCTAAGTAGACGTATTCCCTTAACACTTCCAATGCCTCGCTACCTGTCGAAAACTGCTTTTCTCTTCCGAGACTGTTAAACATTACTTTAGTTTTCTGCAGATTGATTTTTAGACGCACCCTTCACCTTTGCCTCTCCAGGTCAGTGAGAATACATTGCAATTGGTCCCCTGAGGCAATATCATCGGCGAATTGCAAGTTACTAAAGCATTCTCCATTAACTCTTATCCCCAATTCTTCCCAATCCAGGTTTCTGAATACCTTCTGTAAACACGCTGTGAATAGCATTGGAGAGATTGTATCTCCCTTCCTGACACCTTTCTTTATTGGGATTTTGTTGCTTTCTTTATGGAGGACTACTGTGGCTGTGGAGCCGCTATAGATATATTTCATTATTTTTACATACGACACGTCTACACCCTGATTCCGTAATGTCTCCATGACTGCTGAGGTTTCGACTGAATCAAACTCTTAATCAATGAAATCTATATATGAGGGTTGGTTATAATCCGCACATTTCTCTATCAGCTGATTGATAGTGCGAATATGGTCTATTGTTGAGTAGCCTTTACGGAATCCTGTCTGGTCCTTTGGTTGACTGAAGTCTAAGGTGTTCCTGATTCTATTTGCGATTACCTTAGTAAATACTTTGTAGGCAACGGACAGTAAGCTGATCGGTCTATAATTTTTCAAGTCTTTGGCGTCCCCTTTCTTGTGGATTAGGATTATGTTAGCGTTCTTCCAAGATTCCGGTACGCTGGAGGTTATGAGGCATTGCGTATACACGGTGGCCAGTTTCTGTAGAACAATCTGCCCACCATCCTTCAACAAATCTGCTGTTGTCTGATCCTGCCCAGCTGACTTCCCCCTTTGCATAGCTCCCAAGGCTTTCTTTGCTTCTTCCGGCTTTACTTGTGGGATTCAAATTCCTCTAGAATATTCTGTCTTCCATTATCGTCGTGGGTGCCACTGGCACTGTACAAATCTCTATGGAACTCCTCAGCCACTTGAACTATCTCATCCATATTAGTAATGATATTGCCGGCTTTATTTTTAAACCCAAACATCTCATTCTTGCCTATTCCTAGTTTCTTCTTCACTGCTTTTAGGCTTCCTCCGTTCCTGAGAGCATGATCAATTCTATCCATACTATACTTCCTGATGTGAGCTGTCTTACGCTTGTTGACTAACTTGAAAACAACTGCCAGTTCTATTCTAGCTGTAGGGTTAGAGGCTTTCATACATTGACGCTTTTTGATAAGATCTTTCGTCTCCTGCGATTGCTTACTGGCATCCTCTCAAACGGATTTACCACCGACTTCTGTTGCACACTCCTTAATGATACCCATAAGATTGTCGTTCATATCTTGAACGCCATGGTCCTCTTCCTGAGTTAAAGCCGAATACATGTTCTGTAGCTTGATACGGAATTCTTCTATTTTCCTTCTTACCGCTAACTCATTGATCGGCTTCCTATGTACCAGTTTCTTCCGTTCCCTCCTCATGTCGTGGCTAATTCGAGTTCTTACCATCCTATGGTCACTGCAGCGCACTTTGCCGAGCACGTTCACATCTTGTATGGCGCCTGGGTTAGCGCAGAGTATAAAGTCTATTTCAATTCTAGTCTCTCCATTCGGGCTCCATATCGTCCACTTTCGGCTATCCCGCTTGCGGAAGAAGGTATTCATTATCCTCATTTTATTCTGTTCTGCAGCTCTACTGATAACTCTCCCCTGCTATTCCTAGAGCCTATGCCATATTCCCCTCCTGACTTTTCTCCAGCGTGCTTCTTGCCGACCCTGGCGTAGAACTCGGCCGTCAGTATTGTGTATTTTGTTTTGACTTTACCCGTCGCCGATTCCACGTCTTCACAGAAGCTTTCCACATTCTTGTCATCATGACTGGATGTAGGGGCGTAGATCTGTACGACCTCCCACGTGTACCTTTTATGAAGTTTTATAACAAGACCTGCAACCCTCTTGTTAATGCTATATTATTCATGTATGTTACCAGCTATATTCTTATTAATCAGGAATCCGAATCCTAGTTCTCGTCTCTCCGCTAAGCTCCGGTAGCACAGGACATTCCCGTTTTTTAGCACTGTAAATGCTTCTTTTGTCCTCCTGACTTCACTGAGCCGTATTATATCCCATTTACTTCCCTCTAATTCCTCCAATAGCACTGCTAGGCTCGCCTCAATAGATAACGTTCTAGCGTTAGACGTTGCCAGGTTCATATTCCAATGGCGGCCTGTCCGCCATTGACCGTCATTTGCCAACAAGCGCCCGTAAGGAAGGCCAGATGTTCACCTAACTACATAATTTGTGGCCACTTTATGATTTCATTTGACCATACCCGAACGTACAGTCCAAAATGTCGAGTTTATGTAACCAAATGTGGTGATGTACACTGAAAAACATCGCATTTGAGTGCACGTGGTCTGCTGCGTCTCTCCATTATAAAAAACTGTAAAAACGACTCCGTATTATGTAGGCAGTATTTGATGGTGCGCGAGTTGTTAAACGGCTTCGAGAAATTTGATTCGGTGCTTGTTATAGACAAATTGGTCATGGGTAAAATTCTCTACTGAGGTGCGAAAAATGTTTTCCTTTCTATATGATTTGTTTACCGGCAGTTTTGATCAGTACAAAGTGACGCTAGAGGACCATTTGGTTCGAATATGGCACCGTGGCGTTTCTGAAATACGTAATCAAGCTTTTGCGACCTGTAATTCTAATGTTAACTGACAGGAAGCGGTGATGAGTTACCGCTCGCAATGGCGGAGTACTTAAGGTGGACTGCTGTTCTACTCACGATTATCCGACAATGTATTCTTCGCGATGCAGACAGCTTCTTGAGAACTGCACGTTACCTCTTTAGGCTGCAATGTTGCACAAACTTATAATACCAGCAGGGAAAGTGTTACAAAATATCGTCACTTGACGGCACTTTAAACAAAGTGCAGTGCTCCAAAACACTTTTCATACAATATATAGTTTATTTTTGGAATCTTTTCTTTATTGGAAGCAGCACTTTGCCTTCCAGTATACGACACTAACCATAGTATCACTAACAAGTCGCAACTATACCCGTATATTTAAGTGCCTTCTCCGGTCAGGCTTTCACAGAGATTATCAATCTAATGCATGGTCAGAAGAGCACAGTTTCACATATAAAGGGGCACGAAACACAAGATGGAGACGCCTGTTTATAGCCCAGCAAAACATTACAATGAGCAAATCTTGCAGGCATCAGCTCTCTGACAACAAATGTGATAGTATTGATGCGTTTTGACTCACCTGCTATTAAGGCAGCGTAAAAAAGAGGTACGCTCAATCCCAAGCATAACTTATTGATATTCTCGGCTGAATTTGGACTCTTTGGTAATTATTAACCACCCCAGTTACGCAATTGTGAATTTGGTCGATACCATTGTGTCACGAACAAGCTAACAACTAACACAGAAAACATAAGCAAGGCTTTTCTGTATCGAATGAACGCGCCGTGTGCTATGGAGCTGATCTCTGACAAGGGTAGGAAATGGCGAAAAGATCAAGATGTTTGTAAGGCCAGTGCACATGTCCCAGTGCTGTAAAGCTTGTATAGGTGAGAGTCATAGTGTGGCCAGAGAGCGAGCTCTTGCCGGCATGGCTGAAATATTGCTAGATTGCGTGGCGTAACTAAAATTCTTGCTCATCTGCCTCACAGTTGCTGAAGGAACATGTAGCTTTAATGTTGCCGCTAAATATACTTGCTCGCTGGCACCTTCAAATATTGCGACGATGTAGACCGCGTGGGGCAGCAAAACGCTTACTGCGAATTTTGGTTCGCCAGCTGTCGCTTTGCTGCCTCTCATTAAGGGCAAATTACAACCTTTCCTTCATTCATGCGCCGAAAAGTACGGCCATACAATAACGGGGCTGATATGACTCCATGAAGTAAATCATTTGCTGTGTTAGATTATTCAGGGATAACATGACTGCGTTTACTATATAGGTCGTTTTTTTAAAGAATGAGGATTTTTTTCTGAAGATAGAGAAAGAAGCAGTGAACGCCGCATTTTATCAGATGTGTCGTTTGTTGAGGCATACATACTTTGGTGTTAATAAAGTGACATTGAGATGGAAAATATTGAAAATTAACAATTAATGTTATCCCGGCTACGGCGGCCGCTTTTCGATGGAGGTGCAATGCGAAAACACCTGTTACTTAGGTTTAGGTGCACTATAAAGAACCCAAATGGTTCAACTAAGTTATTCCGGAGCGCTTCACAACGGTAGTGCCTCACATCGTGGTTTGAACGCGTAAAACTCAATTAAGTTTTTTCGCGACTATTTTTCTTTCGGTTTTGTGGGAAGCTGCGGACATGGCAAATTGGGGGGGCCTTTACATTAGATGACACGCGTATTCCCTACATTTTTTAAAATCCCACCAAATACGACATAGTTATGAAATTTCAAAGCTCACTCAAACCAAAACCAAAACCGATCGCGTTCCGCTGTGATGTTAGAAGCAAGCACGCTATCACGATTGCGTGACGATGCTTAAATGATTTCGTGTCGCGACATACCGTGACACTCTCCACAACCACGCATGGTTGGGAAGAAACATTTGCGATAACAGTACATGCCACAACTAGCCGAAAGGTTCAGTTTGAAACTTCGTCTTTCTTTTCGTGTTATTCGTCAAGGGACATCTGCGTCTGATATGATAGCGGGGCCGCACCGTGTTGGTCTGTTACGATAATGGCTGGATTAACCGTTAACTTTTAATGAGGTTGATTTCAAATTACGTCCGACTCTCAACATAAAAAAAGCGTGCTAGAAAATGGGAATGCCTCGAAATTTGCTATGTAAAGAATGGCTTACAAGGCACTAATGAAGTGATTATAATAATTTTTTCATCAATGTTCTGAAGCTCGCGTAGCTTGCGGCGATGTATGTCCGCCTCGTCTAGGAGTTCCCATGATAGAAGGCACGTTCTCAGCATTTATATCTTTACACTGGAATGCTGACTGTATTAAAAAAGAAAGTCATCTACAGGGGAAGCAGAATGCAACAATCTGGTTGCACAATTTCACCTTTCCGGAACGAATGACCCTCTTGCTAAAGGCTTCATCATCCTACGAATGACAAATATTTATGCGCACAATACCAAACACAATACATTTATAAACGTTTCTTTTGCGCTGTGAATTGATGTATCAATTTTATCAGTGACGCTGGTTTAACTTTTTTTTTACAGATTTGCAACGACTCTAGTGCGAAATATTATGACAACATATACGTAAACAATAGTTATTTATTTGTGCATACTAACGATAAGTCACCAGGAGAAAGAAAACCTTCGTTTTTGATGATGCAGTTACTCAAGGACAAAAGGTGAGACACCAGCGAAAATTTCTATATCGCGCGTTATTAAGCATTGGGGCGGTTGGAATTCTAGGCAGCAAACGGCGCACCTCAAGGGTGCACTAAAGAGAAATTTTAGGCTGAAGTACAATATTCTATGGCGCTTCTATAACATGGAAAAAACGTTCATACCATGAGAAGGTGATAAATAATAAATTAGGCAACACTGAAACGACGGCGCTGACCCCACGTTGAGAGAACCTGTGCCAGAAGAGCACAAAGTTCTGAATTTCAATGGCATCTTTTCAGATAATCATAATTTTGGTACGAGAAATCTGCCGTATATTGCGTACTAAAGAAGCGAAAAACTTGACCCTGCATTTCAATAGTTGCATTTTCACCCCAGCAGGTCGAGCAAAAGAAAGTACGTTGACGCCCATGACGTCACACTAGCTATTGGTACTTTAACTTTGGCAAGAAAAACGAACAACAATGTCTAACAATTAGGGGAAATGACCAAACAACCAGCGCTGTCCTAAACTCTAAACCACTGTTTTCAGCGGCACAAGTACTCAAGTGTCACCAATGTCACTGCACCTTGCTCAACCATTGAACACAACTCCAGCGTGCACAGTAACAAAGTGTAACGGCAGTTATACGTCCGTCCCAGAGTGAGGCACGGTGCGAATGACCAGAAGCAGCATAAATCGCCCATTTCCTGATTTTATCTTATTTCGCGGTGTCCACCATCCCTAGCCTTCATCTCACAACATGCGCCTGTCCTATTTCAATCGCCACCCGTCAAGGTCCTATGCTCCTGAGGGTAAGCAACTCTTCAAGAAGCTTCGGCAGTACTTAGAAGATGCATACGTGACGCAATGAATACACATGCGCACAGCAAAGAACAAAGCGAAAAAAAAACGAACGAAGCGGAATGCATCGGTAAAGCTTCTGCTTCGTTAGTGAGAAACGATTTATCCCCCATAATTAGCGTGAACCTACAAAGGAAATCCATAGGTGTTTTCCAGAGTGAGAACGTCGCAGCGGAGCTAAATTGATCAAGGAGAAAGTTCCACGTTGCGGCTTCCACAAAATTAATATGTCAAGTTCTCTTTTTGCACTTGCAACAGGTTGTGGTTCTCGGGGCGTAGATTGCCAATTAGAAATTTTGACATCGGCCAAGTTTTCATTTGAGAGTGGTCCAAATGAAATTGCACGGTTGGCCAACCTAAATTAGGGAGCGGGCCAACTTAAAATTTGACCGTGGCCAAACCTACACTTAGGGGGTCGACCAACTGAAGTGTGGGGGGTGGGCCAACTAAGTTTTGAAATGAGCCAAGTTGAAATCTGGGGTGGGCGAAATTGAAATTTGGAGGTGGGCCCACATAAATTTGTGTGTGGGCCTACTTCAGATTTTAGGGTGGCTCACTATCAACTGAGCGCTGGTGAGCGTCCTTCGAGGTTTGAACATCTTGCGGGCAAGCAAGCGCATTGAGACGCTTGGCGCGTTTTCTTTGTGCCTCACCGAGGCAAAGTCGGAACGTAGGCGAGAGCATTTGTGGACAAGGAACGCGCACATAACACAGGCTTGAAAGAGCGACAGCCAGGGTGACACGCCATCGCGGCGATGCACTCTCCCCTCACGCAACTCCTCACGTGCTATTGCGGCAGCTGGTGTTCCCTTTCGACCACTCCACTTCGTCGAGGCTCACCCGAACCCGGCGTCCATGCTCAATTGGTACAATTGCATCGAAGCGGGGAATGCGGCGAAGAAATCTGACAATCGCCTGCTGAAGCATAAGCAGTCTTTCCCACCAGACAGGCAATTAGTAGAGATGCATAATCTGTGAAAGAGAACGAAGCAAAACTAAGCAACAACGAACGCACAGCTGACCCAAACAATGATTACGCTTTAGCAGACAGTTCTCTACATTTCTGTGGCTTTTTCTTTATAATGTGTGCTTGTGAGAGAGAGAGTGTGTGTGTGCGCATGCTATGTGTATGTGGAAGGAGAAGCGGTGTGCGTGTGCTTTTGTGGGCGCCTGTTTACCAGGTGAGGAAGCCCCTTGAAGAGTACACATGCCTTATTACGACTTTATCACCTTCTCCGCGATAGAGAAGCGTAAAAAAATGTCTGCGTATCATATTGAACGCAAATAAAGACGGGGACAGCGGAAGAGAACACAAAAACAACACGGGCGGTTTGTGTTCTCTCTGGGTGTCCCCGTCTTTATTTGTGGTCAATATCATATGCAGTAAACACCAACCAGGCCAAACTGAAGTTCTTCTCAACTAAAAAGTGTCATACGTTTCCATCGAAAAAACAGTGCATTGGCTAACTGCACTCTATTTGTGCTCTCACCCGTTCAGGTTTGTTACGCAAGGTACAACTACACAAAGTATGACCACACCCTCGCCCTTTACGACGTCAACTACGATTACGCTCCCAGCAATTGCAAGAAGAAGATCGCTAGTTCATACACGCGAACCCGCGCATACAAGAAACTCGCCAAATTTATCAACGATTACATTAACAGGGATCAGAGAGAATGCCTTCGTATCGCTTACGCTAAACAGCCTTAATCTATATACTCCGGAATACTTGAAGCCATTAAAGGTTTGATGCGAGCATCCGTGGTAATGAGTATTCTGATTGCTTATCAATGTGTTTCTCTTGATAAACTTGTAGCATGAAATGGAACATCATATTTCGCGCTAGAAGAAAACCTTTATAGCGGAAATTTCTTTTACAATAGCTTTTTTATCTCAGACCACTCGATCAGTCTGCGACAAACCAGCGAAAAAGTCCAGAGTGAAGTGACAAATGATTTATGACCTGCATATTACATTTTTTTTCTGTCGACTTGAAAACAGTGCTTCTTTCTAACCCACAATAAATGTTATTATTATACAACGCACCTGGGCGACCTACTTGTTATAACGCCTAAGGGCGGGGGGTATTTGTTAGCGACCCGGATACATAGCACACTTAATAAAAGAACTTAGCTTTCCGGGAGAGTCAAATCTGCTACTCTGCAGAAAATCCATTTCTGGTCGCTCGCACCCGCAAACACACACAACGGAGAAGAACGAGAGACAACAAGCACGCAATGGAAGTAAATTTCATTCTCGCAACGAATAAATACGTGAGAAAATGTAAAGAGCAGGACACAAATGGGAAGGGAAAACTACAGTAAAAGCATATGCCGTCTGGAAATGAAATTTCGCACTATAGCAATTCGAAATTTTATTTATTAATTTATTTACACAATACTGCAGACAGCAATGCTGCCCAAGCAGCAGAAGGTTTACAAAAGGTGCTTTTCCAGCATTTTTACAAGTGAAGCATAATATGTGCATTCAACAACACATTGCGATAAATGATTCCATTCTTCGCTCGTTGGCGGAAAAATGTATCCTGAAAGATTTTTGTGCGGGAAAAGCATGACTGGACTACTTTGGAAGAAAAAATACGCGACGACCTGTGTCGAGCATGGGTGATATATGTGATATTTGCTAAACCTGTTTGCTTATGAAACAACGAGTAAAAAATTCAGCCTGGCCATATTACGGTGGTCAAATCGATGGTGAAGTCACTATTGCCGCTGCAAAAGATATAACGTTGATGCGGTTTTTTTCCTCTAGCAACACATTTCAGCCCTCTGCTCCGTAATTGATAAAGAAAGTACTAAGGGAGATCCTTTCAAGAAAGCTTGTTCCTACTGAGTGCTTAACCAATTGTGGACCCAATTTGTTTGTCTTCCAACAACGTATACATTCTGCAGACAGGACTCTGCTCGAAAGTGAACCTGAGCTAGCACCCCGAATTCTTAAAGGTTGCACAGGGTGTGTATGTGTCTGCTCCTTGCGCAAAACGTGGGTGAGTTCTGGAATTTCCCCGCTCTTCGCGAATGTATCGCCATCAGAGTTCGCAAACTAGGGAGATAGCTGAAGGTATTCTACTGGAAAGAAACAGTGAAACTTGTGTGCGCACACCTTTGATATGCCTCTTAAAATGTTAAATTCTATTTTAGCACAGCACGTGTTAATAATGTAAACTATTATTTTCTTTTTGTGTCCTCCTATCCACGTTTCTTCGCGTATTTATTCCTTGTGTGCATAAAATTTTATTCCACTCCGCGATCGCTGTGTCTCCGCTTCCTGTGTTGTGTGTATGAGCGCGTTCAAACAAACATGAATACATGCCAAGTGGCCCGGTTATCCGCTATCCGGCAGGAAATCAACGGTGCTGCTCTCGGTACGTGGAGATTTCATAAGATTACCATGGCGATAAAACCGACTCAAATTGAACAGGAGGCAGGCCATCGCCTGGCGACAAATCCAGACGAACATCTTCCCTAATCCATTCCGTCTGAAACATATCTTCCCAGATAAGCATCAGGACGACCCGTGCAAATTGTGCCAGGAAGGACCAGCAACACTCAAACACATGCTGTGGGAGGGCAATGTAGTTATAGGAGGGATGGCAGTTACTCCGGAGACCCTGTCGTCGAGGTGGGCCGTCGCTCTGCGCAGCTCAGACCTCGGAATCCAGACGTGGGCAGTCCAGCAAGCCCGTGAGGCGGCGTTGAGGCAAGGCCTTGACGTTCCCCCGTGGGAGACCTGAGCTCGGGTCGCGTTAAACTTTGCCGGACGTACGAGAAAGTTGTATCCATCCATCCATCCATGGTTGCATATAGCCTTTATTGCAATTACCCTTCTCCAGAAACCTCGCCAACGCTAAGGTGACTTTGCCTGTCTGTCTAAACGCTATCCCACTGATTGAGTCACTGGGTCGTCCATCGTCAGATTACTGCAGCAGTGGTTCCCTTTTGCTGATAAAAAAGGCTATAAAATTAACCACTGGACAAATTAGGGTATTGCAATTTGTTGGGCGTGTTGGTAAACTGGCTTGGGAAGCATACTTAGCAACAGCGAACAAGAACAGAAAGGAGACGACACCACAATGTGCATTGTTGTGTCTGCCTTCTATCCTCGTTCGCTGGTGTTTAATATGCTATACAGATTAAGGTAATTGGGTACGTGACTGCGTATGTGCTACCTTTAATTGGACCTCCTTCACGCTAAGTTAGGTTACTGTGTAGTTGCCCCTGCGCCTATCCGGCTACAAAATTAACCGTTCGCAAATTAAGGTCATTCGGCGAGTGTGAGTGTGTATAAGCCACTGTTCAATGGACCTCTTCCAGGCTAAGCTGAGTCACTGAGTGTGTGCCCCTGTGCCCATCCAGCTCTCCAGTGACCCTCTATCACGCTTGCTTGTATCAGTTGTAACGTGCCACTTGGTTTGTGACACGGACGTGCATGTTTGAATATGTGTCAATGTGTATTGGTCGTTCTTCAGTGAACCACTTTGACGCCAACTAGGGTGA
Source organism: Dermacentor variabilis (assembly GCF_050947875.1). Lineage (NCBI taxonomy): Eukaryota > Metazoa > Arthropoda > Arachnida > Ixodida > Ixodidae > Dermacentor > Dermacentor variabilis. The sequence goes on from NC_134575.1 coordinate 86,117,733, forward strand.
TTATGTAGCTGCTGCTCATCAATGGTAAAAAAAAAACTAAGAATTTATTGCGGTACAACTTAGAGTCAAACTTCCCTCATACATAGTCAAACATTCTTGCCCAAATGTTTAAAACGCGCGAGCCATACACGGACAATACGGTAAAGCTGCTAGATGGCGCAGCATGTTCAGTGTTCTGTGACCTCAGCAGGGTGCGTCGCTACACACTTCAGCGGTAATGAGATTGCCTTTACATTCGTTTTCAGATTAGTTCTGGAGAAATTTCCTGTATATTTTTATAGCCGAAGTAGTGAAAGGCATTATTTTACATTGCAGATACTGGGGGAATACTACAGCCATTGGTTAAATAAATAAAATATTGGCAGCATGTTACACTCTTGTACACGTGAAACCGAAAACCTGCTGCACACGGGGCAATAAGTTGTCCGATCCGAGGGGTCATACATCTTGCAAGACATAACGAGCTGTAGTCAGAAGTAAACTTATTGCGCTGCAGGTCGATTTTCACAACGACAATTGCGAGCACGCAATACACCATCTAAAGGTTCTTTCGTTTTTTCATACTTCCTTTCTTTTCGTATTTTTGCTTTCCTTCTTCAGTTCTTTCTTTCGTCTTTCTTTTTTTGTTCTTTCATTCGTTCTCTCTTTCACTCCTTTTTCAGTTGTTTTTTTCTTTTGTTTCTTCATTCATACTGAGCCATACTGAGCCATGCTTAGGGTGTATGAGCCATTCCTGATGCTTTCTTCCATTCTCTCCTTCATTCTTTTTCTTTCGTTTGTTCATTCATATTCAGCCATGACATATTTGCTTGCTTACTGGGGAATAAGCCATTCCTGATTATCTTATCTTTTTCGGGTCTGAGCCACTGCTGCTGAATATATTTCTTTACAACTTGTCTGCTTGTATCACTCGTGTACTTTTTGTATCGCAGGACTAGACACCACTCTCTTCGGTTGTGAGTCATTGCAACGAGCCATATAGTCCACGCGAATGTGTATGAAAATCACAATAACTTCGTTCAAAATTCTGTGACACCTTTGTTCCCTGTGCTAAACAGCTTCGCTGTTCATTCACCATGACAGAGTGGAACAGCTCATGATTTGCTCCTAAAAACAACCTGAACTAGATAGTTCGACGACACAATTCAAACTGAGCGCGTCTAGAAACAGCCCTATGCTCCAACAAGCAGACCTCGCGTGCATGCCTGAGCAGACGAAATAGAACAACCTTAAACATATAAGGCGATCAATGCAGCGCGTTGATGTGCTTGCCGCGTTTTATTAAAGTGGGAATAATATGAAAAACTCCATAGATGGCACAATTTGGGACTAGACGTGTTCCTATTCAACTCGCACACAGAAGCAGCTGTATTCTAAGGCCACATGCTAGACAGTTTTCCCTCTGCAACGAATCGTACTACATACGTTCAGAAGTTGCCAGTTTGGGCCATTGATTTCTAGCACGTATACCAAGTTTCAGAAGTCCCTGCAACAGAGGCAAGGCCAAGGAAACCGCGAGCGCAGTTTGTTCAGCACTGGGATGCAGTGCCACAGTTAGGAATTGGTTGGACAACCAACTCATCGTGTCTGGTAGTATTGTGGGCAAGTTCTTCCTTCGAAACTTTTCTACAAGGCGACGTGTAATTTAGTGGGTGATCTTGCTTCGTTCTTTAAAAAAATATTTCTTGAGGCCGTATGAGAGCGAAAAAACAGTTCCCCGCTTGTTCGAATAATGACTTGCGGAGAACAGCAAAATTAATGGATCGCTGCTGTACGTACATTAATTCCCAGTTAAGGAAGTACAAACGCATAATTGATTTGACAGGGGCTAAATTCATGCGACTGGTCGGCATAGCCACAACACCACGGATTCCCTTCTCGGTAGTGCGTCATCCTTCGAAAAAAATGACGTCGGCAGACTTGCGTGTGTGGTGTTGCGTCACTGACATCGCTCAATCTCCCACGTGCTGTCAGAACGCTAATCTTAAGACGCCCAGACGCGGCAATGCGGGAACAGGAGGGTGAGGCTAAGCGGCAACGCCGACAGCATGATTACCGACAGCAAATGCCGACACCATGATTACGATTAATTGAAGAATGAGAAATGACCTGTGTGAATCAATGAAGGTGGTCTGATGACGGCGGTATTAAGACGACAGGATCCAGGTACTGAAGTGGTAAAGACGGTGAAACGACAGCTCGACAACGACACATGATGAAAACCGTATGATGACGACAGTGTAACGGAGATGACTCATGACGATGGCATGACGAGAGTCGCATGCCCAAGTTAGAATGACCCTATGTGACGACCGTAACGGCATCACGACGGCGGTATGACAACGAATGTATGACGACGACCGAATGGCGACGACGCAGTGAGGACTATGGCATGACAACGGAATGAGGACAGCGGTATGATGACGTATATGATGAAAAATGGGTAAACGATGACTGCATCAACAAAACATATATGACGAAGTTGGCTTGACGACGACTGCAGGACCAGAGTGGGTAGACAAAGCTGGAGCGACGACGACGCAATGTCGACGGCGTCACAACCACGAAGACTTATTGGCAAAGCAATTAGACAACTTGGAACACTGGGTTGGATTGGCAGGTATGGCGGCAGCAGCATGATGAGAGCCGTATCATGAAGTTGGTATGACGAAGATAGAATGATCAAGACGGCATGGCGACCAGATACACCTATCTAGCAGTCCAGGCAAGTAGAAAGCTTCGGAGACTAGGTGAGCGTAAGAGGGACTGATAGATAGATAGATAGATAGATAGATAGATAGATAGATAGATAGATAGATAGATAGATAGATAGTTGGTAGATAGATAGATAGATAGATAGATAGATAGATAGATAGATAGATAGATAGATAGATAGATAGATAGATAGATTCAGAACAGCTGAAGTGGGAAAATAATTAGTCTCATTAAAATTTCCGAGAACGCTGCAACTAAGCAACAACGAACGCGCTGCTGCCCCAGCGTGGATAAAGGTGTCCTAGTCCATGCATACTATATGTAGGTTGGTTTCCCTTATATTTGTGAGGGTTGCACGAGCGCTGCAGCCTCGTGGTAGTAGAAAAAGAAGACTGTCCCTGCTGCTGTCCGGTGGGTCGCCTCTCGCTGCGAAGATTCCTTAGACGCGTCGGAACGCACTCAGCTGCCGGAGCCCGATAAAATGGGTGAGGAGATTCGTCGCTCATTTTGCAGCCTTCTGTCATGCTTGTAATGATTGAACGTAAGCATAGGGCATCAACAAAACCGCAGAGTTGCGAGTGCCCGGGTAAATGCCAATTTTCTGACATTTAATTATGCTTTGTTGAATATAGCATGTTTGGATAACAATGCACCTGCAGGTGATACAGACGTCCTCGTAGTGTTCATTGGAACAGTGACGCCTTCTACGGTTAGCACAAACGGGTCTTTCACATGCGGTAAAGGGAATGAGTGATTTGTATACAAATGTTCTTGAATGAAATTGCTTACAGTTACCGCTCTCTTGACGCTCATTTAGCCTCCGTAGAAAACTGTTGTTTTTACACACCAAGCTTGAACGTATGGTGAACGTGCAGGAAATGCGCAGTAGGATGCGATCTTCAGGCCAAGGGTGTGCTTGTCACGTCTAGTGAAATGAGAGTGATGCCTCTTAGGAAGTTTAGTGTTGCTGCTAAATACATTTGAGGACGCAACGTGAAGACCGAATTGAGGTTTGCCGATAGATTTGACATATTTCGTTCAATTAGTTTTTTCACATGCTCTGATCCATAAAATTAAAACCACGAACTTCGCGGTATAACTGGAGCTTGCGATTTTTGTAACCATTCTAAGGGAGAATATCTACTCGCTTGCTTATTATCTTCGCATGGGATATGTCAAAGTAAAAAAAAATTTGGAAGCCATTCCACTCTGTAAAGGTGGGTGACCAGCGACGCTTACAAATGGTACATCTAAATGTACAACCCAAGGATGCGTAACTATTTTGGTGTTGTTTAATATTTCACGCTTTACTATGACTTTGTCGTCACTACTGTAGACGGCCAAGGGTTCAGTGACGAAGATGGAGAGGTTCTTGGCGAAAGTTAAGCCCAAACACGAGCGTGTCGTAGTCGTTCACACCTTGGCATTGCTGTAGCACTGCAGCCCCAACTGTTCGAGCACGAACGAGGGCAGACAATTGCCATTTGCCTGCGACACGTCCACGTTGAAGTTGCCCACGACGAGAACGGGGGTTTCATCGTCATCAGCCGGACCGAGCACCCATCCAAAGTGCGTGTTCATAAAGTCGTCTACGTCACGTTTGGAAGAGGCAGGTCGAACATACAGTCGCGTTCATAGATTTGGAGACCATGCGAGGCCGTGGCCGTGGGCATGCGTGCGCTGTCTGGTGGCTTGGTTCCTGCTATCGAGAGTGTCGCAGGGCGCATGCGCGTCCATCCTATCTCGCTGGCCTGCTCGCTCGCTCGTTCGCTGCGCACCCGTGAGCGCGCCGTTCACAGGAAATTGTGGCCGCCGCCGCCAGTAGTGCTGTTCGCGAAGCAGCGGCGCGGCATCTTCCATCGCCTTGGTCCGATCTCAGCGCTGTTTTCGACGCGCTCAACGCGCTCAATCTGGGCACTGTTTTCGACGATCTCGACGCGCTCTGTTCAGTTGCCGCAACGTCACAAAGTTGCAATATGCAAAATTTGTGAGAACGGGAGTGAGAGTATAGCCAATCAGCAGGCGCGCGGTGAACCATTCGTGCCATGCGAAGCCAGTCTCGTAGCCGAGCGGATTACCGCTCGAACTTCACATCTCTAGTCGCGTTCTGCTCCTAGCAGACGACGTGCTCATAACCAAGTTAACGGACAAGAGCATGTCGTCATTTTGACGTCACCAAAAACAACAAACTCCCCGGATATTTGTCGTCCGGGGAGTTCACTGCTTGCCAATTGGCAGCTCTCCACCTTCCTTGTCAGAAATTTTACATACTGCCACTTTGTGACGTTGCAGAAGCTGGACAGAACGCGAAACGAACGAAGATCTCCGATCGCGCCCCTGGTGGCAACGGACGCAAATTACGATAAGCAGGCCCCGCGCCGGTGCGCAGCGAGTGAGCACACAGACCAGCGAGATAGGATGGACGCGCATGCGCACTGCGATACTCTCGACAGCAGGCACCGAGCCGCCCGATGGCGCGCGCATGCACACGGCCACGGGCTCGCACGGTCTCCAAATTTAGGAGCGCCACTGTACATGGTGGCAACGACCGTCCGGTCGCCGGTCTTTACACCACACACGTCGGCACAAGACGCTGCGCTTTCTAGTTGATGGGTGGTGGATGAAACGTGGGGCCGTCGGTGGCGACTGCGTCGTTTCTCACGTCTATGGCAACTCCGCGCGCTTGCTAGTAGACTCGATGGTCGCACGCGGCGCTGGTGTACCCCTAGACTTGCATGAAGAAGTCGGTTCATGTCTGGAAGAGACACGTCCACCGCGTGCAGACGCACCGACCTGACGTTCAGAGCAGCCACCGAGAAGGTATATTTGAGCGAAAGCTCTTCTACGCCTTGTCTCGCAAGGTCGTTCATCGCATCGAGATTACCTTGAGCAGCCAGAAAGCAAACGTGGCAGTTGTGACGTCACGCCACACGATCTGCAGTGAAGAAGTTTTGGAGCTGCGCTCGCTAGGAGCGTCGCCGAGGTGGCACAACGTAACTTGGCAATAACCGCTGCGTTGTCGCCGCTTCGTCGCTCAGTCTCGCCATGGATGGCGCGCCGGTTGGGCCGTCTGTGCGTGCGCTTCAGCGCAAGCTACAGGCTGAACTCAGTCATCTGGTCGATATAGCTAGAAGGCAAGCGCGAAATATCAAGCAACAGCAAAGTTGCCTGCTGAAAAACGGGACCAAATGGAGGCCACATTAGCACGTTATAGATGAGCTTACCAAGCGCCGAAGAGTGCCAAGATAGCAGCTACTGCAGCTGTAACCATGGTTCAGCAACACGAACAACAAGCAGAAGGACACGAAGCAGTAGATACAAGTAACGGCAGCCACACAGACGTTTGCCAAACAACACCCTTCGGTTTCCGGCAAGCTCGACTGTGACGGCCAGGTTTCACCACGACTTCACGGGTAACCGCTTCGGCAGAGTGTGATATGTTTGTGAATGACTGTGGCTTAATTTTAATGAAACAGCTGTGCATAGCCTTTGTAAAACAAAGCCAAACAGACCTTTCGCTCACGATAACTAGGTTCACGATATTTAAACATCAGCCAAATTTAACAGTTTGACGAGTCTAGGCGCACAAGCTTCGTTGATGGTGTGAACGTGGTGGTTCTCTTGCCGACCAAATTCGTCCAGCAGGTCGCGGTCTAGGTTCTCTCGGACGTAGTAGAAGCTGCGATCTCCCTTTGTGTTGTTGAAGTATAGTCGATGCAGCTGAAGCGAGCCTACGTACCGCTGGGTCTGCGGCGCGATATAAACGCTTGCGCGCCGCGGCGCAGTTGGAGCGGCGCCGACGGTCGCGTTTCCGCCGCTGCTCTCGGAGTCGTTCCCCGTAAAAACCGCCCCGCAGCGTTTTTCCGATGTTTTCTGGCGTTTCGTCACCCAGCGTCGCTCGGCGTAAAGAGACATCTGAGCAGATCACGCCCTTGCTGCCGGAAGCGGCTCGATGAGCACCGACCAATCAGCGCTGGTCCGTGTGCCGCTCACGTGGCTGGACGCTCTGTGTAGGCGTTCACCCGACGACGCCGAGAGACGCAACGCCAGAACATACCGCCAACAAAGCTGAATATGGGGCGCCCTTTTTTGCTGTTCCTCGGGCGTACGAAGCACTCGTGGCCGTTTTGTACCACGCTGGAATGATGGGCGGCGACAGAGCCAGCTGTGGGAGGAGACGACGATGCCGAACGCGCGAGCAGTGGCACGAGCCCGTTCGGCGGTTGCGCTGATGGGCGCCAATGAGCCATTTTGCGGGTTGTTCGAGGACGGCGCATTCGCCCTAGCTCTATATAGCTTCGCTGTAAAAATCTTTTTGGTACATGCACGTACGCCGAATGGTATCTTCTTATTGCGATAGCAACTATATGGACACTACATGCGCATTTCTGCCGTCGCCGTGATTTTCGGTATGAGTGAAAGCGTGTGAGAGTGAGCCGGCCAACGCGCTTTAATTTCGTGTGCGCGAGCGAGGACGGCGGCGTGGATGCGTGCCTTCTCCAGTGGCGAGCGAGACCGGGGGGTGAGGCGAGGGAGAGTGGCCGTTCTTCTCTCGCTCCTGCTAGGGTGCCTGGATGTCGTCGCCGCCCGCCGCTTCGTTCGAAGTGGAGACAACTGCGGCGTCTTCTAGGGCGTTGGCCGTGCGAATCACGGACGCCGTAGTAGGCGCCTTTGGTGGAAGCCGCAGGGACGCTTTGCCGGCAATTCTGTGTCTGGGAAGCGGTCTGCGACGTGGCTAAAGTGCGCGCCCGCGTGGACCTCATTTTCAAAGCGATCTGCGATGTTTGCAGAGTGCGTGTAGTGCCTATGGCTTCGTATGCGCTGTGCATTCGACGTGTCGTACGACGTGCAGCGACAGATGCACGGAGCTGAATTGGCTCGTTGCTGCTGCCACGTTTCGTAACTTCAGCCTTTTCACAGGCAGTTTCCGCTGACGTCGAGCCATGTGCGTTCATGTTTATCTGTGCGCGCCCTGACACCGTGCTGGTTTATTTAGTTAAAGCACGGTGACGGACCAGTTACTTTGAATTTATTATTGGACGTGTAAGTGCGACTTAACAAGGATGTAGAAAGAAGCAGACACACAAAGATAGCGCTCGCTCCGTGTTTCTGTTTCTTTCTACGTCCTGGTTGAGTCACGCTTGCGCAATATAGAATTGTTAGATTTGTTAGTAAGCGAATTTTTACAACTTTATACGGTCGATAAGATTACTATCCTTATTTCGTAAGGCTATCTACTAATTTGCTATCGCAATCGGTGCTTCCCCTTTCTGGCGGAACTGTTTCAAGACATTGCTCACTTCCCTGTGTTACTACAATGAAGTTCTCAGTCCAGCAGATTAGTTCTATCGACCTCTCCATTACATGCTGAATATGTTTACTACTGCGTGACAGCCTGTTGATTTAGGGACTTCCCATTTTTGTTTATACCAACCTCCTAATGACCTAAGCAGAAGTTGAATAGAACAAGCCTTATTGCTCTGTTATCATTTTATATAGGAGAACGCATTATCAGATTCTGTATGTTAGCAAAACAAACGCAGCCATATCTGAAACACGCACTTCTAACTCCGTGGTAGAGGTTCTGGTCAAAACATATTATAATTTGCCATAGGCAATGCGAGATATTAACAGGCATTGGTCTCAAAACAAGTTCACAAGTTTCCACGATGTAGCCACAAAAGGGGAAAAGTTCGAGAGAGTTTCGAAATGTCGAATTGTTTGCCAATGTGGCGCGTAGGTGTTTTGGTGCGGAATTCGAGCGAAGCTCTAGTGGTACTTATCAAACAAGATACTTGATATCTAATTCGCAATGTTCTTTGTTTCTTTGGCTTTTCAGGTGAATTCGACTACTCGGTCAGTAAGTAAACGCTTTCATGTGCTGTTTTAATCGGAAGGTCAATTTTTTTTTGCCTGAGTTCATTGCCTGTGAAGAATATCGGACGAGGAGTAGGTTATCGTTAACGATTGCGCAGGGCTCTCTTCTTTGGAATATTCTTCCCCGCTATCTTTGTAGACTCCCATATACACGTACATATGTGTATATATAATAGGCCCACACGCATGCACACTGGCATAGACATGCGTCTATACGTGTATGAGTGTGTGTGTATATATATGGCGGACAACAAAAAGAGAGAGCTAGAATATACACAGGGAGAAGCCGACAAAGAAAGTGAGCTAAAAGTGCAGTTTAAGAAGAGTGATATTCTCCTCACTTTATTTCACGTCATCATTTGACGGGGGGGGGGGGCGAGTTGGAACCGAGGCGGCGCCAAAGCGGTTCCTACTACACGGCAGCAATAAATTCTCAAGTTTTCGCGTGCACACGCTCGCTGCGGATCTCAGAAGCCACACCCAGAGTTTGCGGGCATGGGCATTCAGTGTAACATGGCTTAATTTTCATATCAAAATAATCTCGTTCGCACATTGGACAGTCTTGTTACCGAAACTGTGCTTCTTGCTTTTATTGCATCTCATACTCATTGTGGACTCAAATGGATAACAATGCAGGTGATGTAATTGGCCTGAACGCCCCGCCTACTGCGTCGTCTCACTCGGAACCCAGCACCCAAATGCTTAGAGAAGAAACTAGAGCATGTGATCAATTTGCAGACATCCCCTCCTCAAAGCCCCCTTCATGCAGTTGCCAAGGGCGACTAGCGACCTTCTATATGTTGTACCCTAGATATACCAGATTAAATCTTCAGGCGATTTCCGGATGTGAAACTCACGTTTGTTCATCTAGCTTCCGGCATGATACTTGCTTTATATACGGGGCATAGGTCGGCACACTCATGAATGAGTTCGCTCAATCACACTAATTCCCACTCATTTCAAAGGCGTGAGTTCGAGTGAGTACCAGTGAGTGTGCATGGAGGTCAGTGGGAGCGAGTGCCAGTGTGTGTGAGTGGAGGTCAATGCGGTTAAGTGCCAGTGATTGTGAGTGGAGGCGGGTGCCAGTGAGCTCCTAATGGCTATTTCTTTAAAGAAATCTGTCTTATTCAAGGACTTATTGTTATCCAAGCCTTCAAAAATTAGGGTTGAAGAAGGCAAAACTCTGTCAAGTTCGCGGCTTGTGCGTTGCCGTTCACATTACCAAGAAATACACTTGTATTGGTTTTGTGAATGTGCCATCATTTGCAGTTGCTAGAAAGCACGACTCAACTAGATATTTCCAATGCCTTTGAGTTCCCGAAGCATTAGTTTATATGAATGAGTGACAGAATTATCTGTTCAATTTGGTGGAAGTTGAACGGCTTCCAATGGATGTACATTTCGGAAGCGTGTGAGTGAGAATACTGAAATGGCATTTAATCAACACTTACTCATAATATGTGGATACAAATCAGCCATGTGACTACAAGAAAAGCTCTCCCGTTGAATACTCAAAACTCAATCTTTCAAAAAATATTATAATGGAGCGCGTATTTAGGTGTCATGCACGGTTCTCTTTTCTCAGCAGTTGTCTTTCACTCTCCATGTACATCAGTGTTAATGCAATGCATTTGAGTGCTCGTGAAGACGAATCCCATTGTTACGGCGCGCCTTCGTTCGTTGCCTACGTAGTTCATCGTTACGTAGCAGTTTTTTATGTAATGCTTGGAATGGAACGCCTTCTCTTTTCTAAGATGCACATCGAGTGACTTCTTGCTTGTGCTGTAAGCGTACTCAAGCTCGGGTAATTAATCGTCATGGCTCTTGCAATAAAAGAAGAACTAAAAAAAGAGGCAGAAACAACTTAACTAATCAAAAGACAAAATATGTAATAGACATTACTGTTAGTTCAATGTCAAACCGGTTGACAAACTCTTATTAGTTACCATGCCTGCTAAAGACATACTCAATATATCAGAACGCTGAGGTAATCAGGTAATTAAATGCTTGCATCTTGAATTGGAGACCGTGTCCTTGCATTGATTAGCAAGAGTTATTAAAAAAATGGCCCTTAAAAAGTACTTAAAATGTTCCATATAAATTACGCATGATTCAGCGAACTTATCGAATATAATAATCATTTCCATTGTTATATTTGCCAACACTGCAATTATGATTAAGAGGCAACGCGCAATGGCGCACTCCGGATTAACAATAAACACCGGAAGTTCTGGCATTCCGCCCTCTTCGAAATGCGGCCGCCGCTGCCTGTGCAACCATTATTTTTTTGTGATATTTGTGAAAGAAAACCATGAACGGGGGAGAAAGAAGCTAAATATTTCTGACTACAGCTTAGTCTGGAGGCACATAGAAATGTAACATGACACTATTGATTTTACTAGAATCAAAATTAACTCTACAATTCTAGCATGAACAATACTGCAGGCACAAGAATTGAAACTTCTGGAAATAGAAAAGAGGCAAACTATTCGAGTAAGAAGTGGCTTGTACACTAAAATGAAGTAAATGGTGCTCGAGAGCATCCTTCCCGTTTCTGGAATCGATAAAAATATTTCATTTCAAATGTTCCATCAATCATGTGTTCAGGAATGCAACTCTTGTGCAATGAAATAGGCGTTGCGGAAATTATTGCGCATGGCTCTAGTTTTAAGGTTTTTTTCTCCTACCTACGTTTTCCTTAACGTTATCTGTCATTTCACAGTATTTTCTAAAATATTACACATCTCTTTTTTTGTTTGAAAGGCTTCGCGCTTGTATTTAAGCAAATGGAAGCTTGTCAATATTCAACATGGAATATATTAGTTTCCAAACTCGTACACAACTCATGTTTTACCCCTGTAGAAGAAACGAAAATTCCAACTGTCATGTCTTGTGCTCCAGAAAATATGTACCATGAGCTCGTCTCAATGAAATGATACTTTCCTTTTTGGCAATCATACGTATGAGTCGAGCTTTGCATTTGCGGAAGGTAAATGTCCACATTAAAGCAACACAAAGACTTTTTTAAGTGATTAGATTACCAACGAATTGGTGAGTGATTTCATAGGTTTGTTGAAAACAATGCTAGTTACAATGATTTCTTGTTTTGGTTTCCTGTAATACTGAATTGAACCTAAAATAATTTGATAGCATTACGAGTCTTCACACAGGCCTTACAGCGCAGAATCATTTGTCTGTATAATTGGTTCATAATTTCAGAAGAATATCATCACAGTTTGATCAGAAAGCTCTGGCCAATACATCGTCAATAAATCGCCTCATACGCGCGTCTACTTCACAGTGTATATTTGCCAGGATCCAGAAACACTTTTTTCTCGTGATATATATATATATATATATATATATATATATATATATATATATATATATATATATATATATATTTATAATTATTTGCCAGTCTTAAAATCAATATTTTCAGTAACTCGAATAAACAGACTATGTTAGCCTTGGTGTTTAGTGGTTTGCATGGTGGAAAAAATTTTTGCGAAAAAGTAGAGGTAGCTAGTACATCAGCACAAACGCCAGTAAACTTTCCTAATTTCGCGATTATAAATCGTATCCTAGAACACCAACATTTGATGTTGCACTTCTAGAGCGTTTGTGTGAGAATCATTTATTATGAAACTTGACCTTCAAAAGGCTCATTTTGTATTCACAGAGCAGAGGTTGAAGTTAAATAATCACCCCCCTTGTTGACGCACCTGATTCTGTATTGCACGCCTTTATAGAAGTCAGGTAGAGCAGATAACATATGGATTCTCGTCCTTTAGGCGTCCTAAAAGAAGACTTGTCACTTGCGTGGAGCGTTGTTGTGTTGTGCTTTACTCCTCTGAACTCGAAATGAGCGTAGGGAGCGTAAACTTTTACCATGATTGTCTCTGAAGCCAAATGCGTGTTTCCTTGACAAATGAAGTGACGTTACCCTGAAATACGATAATCGTTCATTTAATTAGGAAATCATTATCGTTACTTTTTAGTTGACAGAACCGGTCCATGAAAACCAGCCTTATAACCCACCTGCGCAAGCATCATATGCTTAGCTGGCCTAGCAATTTAATAAATGGAGTTTCTTTATGGTTACGTATTAACTAGTTGTATAGTATTGCCACTGTCGTCCCTGAATTTGGGCACCTCGCTCTATTTAGGTAATATATGGATGCTTTCTATGGAGTGGTTCTTGAAAAATAAACAAAATAATGTTAAATCATTTTCTCTTCAGAAGCTCAGAACTCGCGAAAGAAGTTGCGTTTTTCTAGCTCATACACCTAAAGGGAGCCTAGAAAGTGGCTCGAGTCACTTTACTAATGAATATTTATCTCCCCATGCCGACATCATTTGCAAGACAATAATTGCTTTGCAAAAAGCAATTGTTCCGCCTAATAAAATAATTTTGGATGAAATGAATTTTTTACAATAAATAATCGCAATAAATAAACTGGTTACGTCAATTGCCTCTTAGTTACATTGATTACGGCATAAGTATACGGGATGAAGACAAAGTGATCGTCTTAACAGTCCGCTTCCGTGGTTGTGCATTTGAAAACGACCGCGTTATGCGAAATAACGGTTGTCAACTTATTTGTTTTCTTTAAATGATTACGCAGCTGGGCTGCGAAATGCGCCTCGCAGAGCGACCGTTATGTGACATCGCCGCGGCATCAAATGAAGCTTGGTTATGCGGCGCGGTGAAGCGGTCCGTGTCACCCTTGATGTTGAAGTTGTTACCTATCCGATCATGAGGTACACATATCTCCACTCAGGGAAGACGGCAATCCGGTGGCAGTTCATTTTACGCCAAGCTCTTAGGCCACGGAGGGGTTCGACAACGAGAGGTCGTGTCGTGGTGTCGCGTTGCCTAAGAAAGGAAACTGAAGAAAACAATTCATGCGAGTTATTTTTTGTCTACGTTTCAATTTCAATATCAGAAAGCATGGATATTGACTTTTGTGTCGATTCCTCTAAGGTTCCTAATATGGACATGCGCCATAAAATCGGTGTGAACCTAGTTGAATTATTCACACAACTGTTCGGTAAATAGATTGATTTGCTCTTCTTGAAAGTCAGGTGCACCGGAGCACGTGTGAGTGAATAAAATTTACCTCGGAGACCAAGCTCTTGATGCCGAAGGTGAGCGGCCACCGTAATACCGATAGCCGCAGCCCTGTGCTGATAGCTTGTCCCAGTTCATCAGCCGTAGTTGGTCCCCGGGTTTAGGGCTTGTCAGCTGTGCCTCCCACTGATTGGGTTGGCTGCTTGGATGGACGGTGTCCTCGGGTTATTTTCGCATTCCCAGACCACGTGGTAAAGGGTTTCTGGTGTATTGCAGAATTGGCAGTCCTTTGGGGATGTTAAGGGGTAGACTGCGTATAGTAGAGTGCCGAGGAGGTATTTGTGCACCCCAAGTTGGCGCAGCATGACGGCTTCTCTGTTAAGCTCCATGTGTGGTCGCAGATATTCCCTCCCTGGGACCAGGCGAATAATATATAGTTATGCAATTAGAATAGCTGCTGTACACTTTAGTGTTTAGTTTAAGCGTTCCCAGTGAGAAAATTACATTGCCATGCTTCTTTCTATGCTTGTCGTACCTTTGTGACAGCCTTATGGATTAGTTTCCTGTGGACACCCTTGTGCGGTAGCTCTTGGCTGTAATTGCATAGAAATTGACCTACGAGCTTCAGCAACCCGTTGGAAACTGCATACAAGTTTGAAGCTTCCATGTGTATCCCATGGAGCATGAAAGCTGACTCAATCAGGGGTGCATAGAGATCTTTACAAGACAGGTGAATTTCACTCAACATGTGAGAGCTACCAAGAACGTCTGCTAAGACTGTTATCATATACACTGGCTGGCACTATGAATTGTGAATAAAAATGCACTGCCCAGGTTGGTAAACAAATACTGTTGTTGGGTTAAGCTGGAAGCTTCGTAGGTAAAATACGAAGCAAAATACCTGTGCTTAGTTGGCAGGCCTTCGGACGTAGAAAGAAAGGCGGCGTGGCCTTAAAAAATTGTCGATAAAACATTTTTTGGCATCTTATTCTTGGGCAGACAATTTCAATTATGCTTAGCATGCACGCTTTTGTAGAAGCTGAAAGTGTCCTTGCACTCCGCAGCGTACCGAATAGGCAGTGCCTTCTGAATCTTTTAGGAGATAATCCACTTGACATCATTCTGAGAAGGAGCCACCCTCACTGTACTCCCCTCGACGAATGAATGTTATTTGCCGAGTTCTATCAGGCTTGGGGCGCGGTTTTACCTGCATGAATTTTTCGAACATCCTAAAAAATATATTATTTCCACTGTCCGTTGCTTCAACACGCATTTTCGATCATTTGTAGTAACTGTCTCTGTACAAATTCTTTATGAATGCCTTCCTAATTCGAAGTATCTGCATTCAACGATGTTCAGCTTGAATCGTCTCAGAAATTTATTTTTGAAACAAGCGATATGAGGCTGAAAATAAACATGGGGGCTTTTACCTACGATCTAAGTTCCTCGAATAAATTTCAACAGTAGGCTTGTGTGATCAGTGGCAGAACTCATAAAAATTAAAATGTCAGATTAATTCTAAGGTTAGTCATATTCAGTGGCCTAATGAGGCACTTATGTATAGCAAACTTCTTGCTTCAAGCAGCCTAGGCTATTTCAGAAAACCTAACGTTTAGACAACAATATAGATGTCTACTTGACATATTTTCCAAACAAACTACAAGCTGTCCGTATGTGGCAATTAATCCCTTGCCTAAATGTTTTGAAAGTGCACTTAGACTTAACGATCGTCCATGTATGCACTTGATAATTTATATGCATTTTTTGCCGGTAATTTCTTTTTCGTTTGTGTTTTGCACTGGGCTGCAGGAATATCGTGATGAATTACTACATTTTAAAGGGGGACTTCTGTCATCTTTTATACATCAAAATTTTTGCATCAAAATGCAAAGGCTGTGGGATTGTTGCCCACCTGCTGCAAGTTGTTGTGGCATCCACTTTGACTTGCAATAATTTAGAGTCTCTTTATGTCATTTATTAAGCACAAGTAATTTGCGCTATGTTGTCCTTGGTGTCAGTGTTCGTTGGATTTCCCCATTTCTTCTCGTTTATCAAATTACTTTGGCACTCTAATTCGAGTGCTTTGTTACTCCCTATTGTTTTCTCTCCTGTTATTTTTCTCCTTACTTTTTCCTCTTGCTCGGCCGCCTATACACCGCAACTGCTTCTGAGTGGTTATAGGCATATTAGAACGGTCGTGGCAAGTGTATGACGAGCATCAGTATAAACACGCAGGTTTACTGAATAATTCTTTTTCAAATTTTTACACTTCAATACACGAGGCTAGCCACAGGGACTTGTACATATGGTGCCTTATACTTTCCTCTAGCGCAGGCTGAATGAGAGGGACACGGGAAGGTAGATCAGACAAACACGCAGCGCTAAGTTTCAACAATAAAAAAAAGATTGTTTCCGCTTCTCGCACGGGTACTTGTACTCCTGCATGCGTCATAAGACACATAGACATTGCTTGGCAAACAATAACAAAACCGGAAAAAGCACGCGCAGGCCATTTTTTTGTGGCCACGCTGATGATTTTGAAGGGTGTCCGTTCAACTCAAGCAGATATAATCGAGCTTTGTTGTTGAAGAAGGAATTGATAGCTTACTGTCGGATGCGCTTGAGCTTTGTTGCGTTAACGCTGGACGGTAGTCGGAGTTTTCGACCCATCAGCCATCTGAGGCTTTTGCCTTAATATTGAAAAGTTTCGCTGTGTAAAGCCCGAACCTCACTTATTACGTCGCAAGGCGTGATCACGGCCTCACCTAACAATAATTTATATAGGTAACACGCGCATCCGCAGCAATTGTCAATTATTGACATTTTTTACGTTCATCACTCATCACAGCAATTATATAACGAAGTCTTACGTACTTCATTCTTCCCTGAATGGTTTGGTGACATTCCGGTTGCTTTGTTAGCAAGATCCAAGAATCGGCCTGATGCGGCAGGATAGATAGCAAAAAACAAAGCTATAGAAGTGCGCGCTTTCTGAAGAAAAATATAGTTTACGGTAGATGACAACAGCAAGATACTGCAGTTTGTTAAGATGTATTTTAGTACGCTGGAACAACAGGTCTACAGAGATATAATACGAGATAAATAAAAAAAACTGTCCCCGTAAGGAGGCACTTTAATAAGCAAATTAAGAGGCATGTTAGAGGAATTTCATTTACCACTACCGTTTGCTTTCCTTTTTTTTCTAGATGCATTACAAGTGAACACAGGTAGGTTTTCCTTTGCCGAGTGGGAATGGCTTGTTGTATCAGTACTCGCTTCGCATGCAATAAGTGACTTTCAAGTGCGACGGTACCACAAGTTGGTCCACTTTACAATTTTAAGCGATTGGCTCCGCTGCACGACACCAAAGGTATGGTAATACTGAACTGAAAGTTGCGGCCACACTTTTGACATGGTGTCACGATTTGAGTATAACCAAATTGTTATTTCTCTGCAACATTTCCATTCAGCGAGCGTGGATTTGTAAAATTCAAATGTACCATTTTTCTCTCAAATTCTTTACTCGAGGAGAACATAAAACTGTCTTTGTTATCGTAAATCTGCGCCAAAACGCACAAGGTGGTCTAGATGTATTTTTTGCTTCCAGTATAAATTCAGGTAACAGGTTCTTGATGTTAAAGAAATTCGCTTTAACACACTGCTGCGACGTGCACTTTCATCGCAACGTGTGTGATTTAGAATTGCGCATGTTGTTCCTGCGTAGCCAAAGGCAGCCTACAGCTGGTGGAAACTGTGGTGGACAAAAAACGCGAATGTAAATACCGGCGTTTGTAGTACACCTTCTATACTGTGCTGCCTGTAGCAACAAATCCGTACGACGTAGCTCGTTTATGCCGTTGTTAGCCTTTGCTTTAAACATGAGACCGCGATAAATATTTAGCTTGTTTTTTAATGGAAATATTACTATTCACGACAAATTACTACATACCCCAGTATAGGAAACATCAATATCATCATCATCAGTGTGTCTTTACGGCAATTGCAGTACCAAGGCCTCGTAAAGCAATATCCAAGTACCCCTCTCTTCCTTTAGATTATTTGAAGTTGCTCCTGCAATACAAACATACTTGAAAGATATTCACGAGCATGTGATAGGCCGCTGAACTCCATGAACCTTTCTGTGCCAGCGAAGGAGCACGCAAACTCGGCACAACAAGGCTATACTTAATCTACCAGGTGTGCACGAAAATATGAACATCGGGTTGTGTGGAGTATAGCTGTTTTGAGACGTATCTTAAAGGTATGAAGGAGAGAAACGTGGCAAGCATAGCAACACAAGTGTGCCTTCTGTTTGCACGCTATGTGATTATTAACAATCACATGTGCTTGGTGTCTCGGGCAGCAACGGAGTCATATCATTCAACATAGTCTATCAATTATTTTTTCCTCAAATATACTCACTTCCTAGAATATAAGCATTTGCCAAGACTTACGTCTACTTATACATTCTCACAGAGGATACCTCATATTCTGTTCTAATAGAAATTTCCAAATAGTCCTTACATCGTAGTGTGCACGTGCTGTCTTACGAAGCACATCTGTGACGTGCCCATGCGCAGAGCCCTAAGTAAAACGACCATTCTTCAACTCATACACATCTAGATAGCCAAATTGCTCTGATCTTTCACTTCCAGAGACAACACAAGGGTAAGACCTTACTGGGCGAGCTCGTCCAGGATTCATCTTTATGTGTAAAATGTGGCATTTCTTTCATTTCCTTATATGGTATTAATAGTATAAAAAAAGTGATACTCCTTTTCTTCACTCAAGTTTAGAAAGACAAGATTACATTTAAAAAAAAAGCATTCTAAGGTGGTAAGTACAGGTAACTGAGAGACATTATTATATAGCACTGTTTGTCATTCGATATAGTGTGTAGGAAAGTTTGTATTGCGCAGTGTGGAATCTATAGCTTTTGACTTATTTTTAAAAGACAAAGCCTTTCCTAACGAGTCACAACCTTTCCGCATCAGACATTGTTCTAGCCTCTTTTGTAGGCCAATCCAAGAGATAGTGCAGCCTAAGAAAGGGCCAATATGTGCTACTGACCATGTGCCCTGCGGACCATTCGTTAATATGATTTTCGGGATGAATATATACATATTATACACATACATATATATGAAAACAAATAAAATTAATTCAAGGTAGGATAGAAACAGAGCAACGCTAGCACAGCACATCGATGCTGTAACCATTGGGTTAAGGACGGAAGCCTAAGTAGGGGAAATACAACATCCTTAAGAACAACACGCGCGCAAACCAGTGCGTTGAAGCTCTTGGCGCGTTGTATTATAATGTTAGTTACTTGAATACTGCAAGCGATTTTCGGCGTCGCCAGTTATTGCAAATGAAAATTCCGACTGCTTAAGTCTTAATACGTTTATTCAAGAATATTACTCACATTACCTATACGATTTCTGTTTACGTCAGAATTTAACTGCAGGTGGAGAATTTCCTCTAGGCGTGTTCGTGCTCCAATTGCGAAGACTCGTGCACGGTAGAAGCTACATTATAAAGCCTCGGGCCAAAATAATCAGTGAGAACCCGGGTCACGGTGACCGTAGGCAATATAGCGCGCTTATTTCCACAGTTGAAACGTGTTTTGCATCCAGACTCCTCTTTCGCACTTCTCTAGGTACGCCTGGTGCAATTCAGTGGCATCACCGCCATCCCTTCCCATGTCATCCGAAATGCATGACGTGTCAGTGGATGCGAACGCGGAGAAACGCGTCATGAGGCTCCTCTCCGAGCTCCTCTCCCGCTTGTTTGTGCAATTACTGCGCCACCTAGTGGCGCCTCCAAGAAGTCCGTGCGTGGTCTCCGAGACGAGAAGCGTGACGCTCCGGTGCCTGGGAACGCTAGGGAATGTTGCCTCGCTTTCTGCACACTCAGTGGCACATGGTCAAGCTCAAGAGTGGAGCCCACCCGGTGAATTCCTTGCGCAGTTCGCTAAAGCGTTGGCGTGAAAGGCGTTCTCTGAAAAGCGGCTGGAATAGACTGCATTTGCAGCTCTCCTGCTAAAGCTTCCAATTGCTGTCCTAGAGGACCCGTTGAGAAGGGGTCTGAATACCGCTCACCCTCGGATAAAATTGAGGAGAGTTATTCGTCATGTGGTGTGGCGAACACCTGCTGGTGCATAATAGGGACCCAAGTTGACATCAAAAACCTTCAAAGAAGACAAGCACAGACGAAGTGTCGCATACGCCGTGCTCCAAGCCGGAGTCAAAAAAAATTCTCGGCCAGGAGTAGGTAGGCAGGGAGCAAACGCGCCGTCTTCCGTCGCACGAAAGGCCATGGGGAGATGGAAGGGCAGAAGAGAGCAAAGCAGGAGCCGGCGTTGTGAGAGACTAAACGCGCCGTCTTCCGTCGCACGAAAGGCCATGGGGAGATGGAAGGGCAGAAGAGAGCAAGGCAGGAGCCGGCGTTGTGAGAGAGCAAACACGCTGTCTTCCGTCGCACGAAAGGCCATGGGGAGATGGAAGGGTAGAAGAGAGCAAGGCAGAAGCCGGGTTTGTGAGAGAGCATACGCGCCGTCTTCCGTCGCACAGAAGGCCATGGGGAGATGGAAGGGCAGAAGAGAGCAAGGCAGGATCCGGCGTTGTGAGAGAGCAAACGCGCCGTCTTCCGTCGCACGAAAGGCCATGGGGAGATGGAAGGGCAGAAGAGAGCAAGGCAGGAGCCGGCGTTGTGCTTCGGCAGCAACTGCGTATTTCGTGAAAGGGAGCAAAGCAGGAGGCTGCGCGGGAGGGAGGAGGGAGCTTTCTTCTCTGCCCCCGACTGCGTACATTGCGCGTCTGCGCGCACTCGCGCGCACCGTATCTTGAAAGCGATCTGCAGCGTGCTCAATGTTTCGCGCGTACTGGATTTTCGCCGCACCGTTAGCGTTCAAGCGATAGACAGCACGAAGGTGACTTCACTCGCTGCATCGGCCGCCCTTGCTCACGCAAGCACTTTGACAAGGAGTGTCCGCGCTGATAGAGCCCGATATGTTCCTATTTGCGTGGGGGAAGACACGATGCTTGTGAATTTATTTAGTAAGCGAATGCTTCCATGTTTATACGGCCGACAAAACTACTATCATCACTTCATATAGCTGTCTGCTCATTTGCTCTCGCAATCGATTCTTTGCCTTTCGGGCGAAACTGCTACTTTTTCTTTTAATAGGCGCCAACTGCATGGTACACGGGCGTCTCGCATTTTGACGATATAAAATGCGGCTGCCATGGCCTGGAGTTGATCCACGACCTTGTGTTTAGCGATGCAGTGCCAATGCAACTAAGCCAACCATGGAAGGTCCTCAAGGGAGACAGCTTTGCTTGTTTGAACAAACTGCAACAGCCTATGCCGACTCTGCAGACCCAGCCGGTGTCGCTGTTTTCGCACGCGTAGTAGCCGTGCAAGGGTGGCTTGAACAGTACCCGCTGTTGGGAAGTTGCTGCAGCGCGTTCCTCATTTAGCGCAAACATAACCCCACCTGTTGTGTGAACACCGGCCGCGGAGCTCCATCCAAACGCGAATAGCACTGAAGCAAGGCGGGTCCCGATACGTGTCAAGAACGCTACGTCAGTGCAGGTGTCGCAACTTTGCGCGGCGGCGTGTGCGCTGCAGGCTGCAGCTCAGTAGTGCCGTCTAAACATAGAAGCCGATTTGGATTATTGTGCAGTCTCAAATTGCGGGCCCGTTCCCCAGGTAATGCAGTGAAACAAAGTGTTCTCCAATCCACGCTGTGAGAGTAGTAGCACACCGAAGCTGGAAACAACAGCTCGAATAATTAGCCATTGCAAAGTAGCTTGAAATTATTCATATGGCGACATTCACGTGCACCTTACGTGAGTCTTCTATCTCGCTAAGGAAGACTTTGTCTCTCGTCGATTTCAATTGAAAATTGAATCACCTTGCAAATTTATCACTATTATTGTTGATTACGAGTATAAATGGAAACTTGGGGTCACATAAAATATATCGTACACATTGTTGTTAGGAGCTAGAGCAGAAGTGCACGATAGTCGGCACAAGCGCTGTATTCGACACTTTTTAAAAAAGCAGCCACCACGTTCTTAATCAATTACCTTGTTTCTCGAACAAATAACACTAGATTGGCAGCCACTGAGAGATGGCCCAATGTGCATATTCAGTGGTACAGGAATGTTCCACATTATTTTTTTTACTTATCTCCTATGCGAAATTTCACCTAATCCCATATACAAAATTTCACCTACCACAAGTGTGGTAAAGCGCTGAAGATATACGTAGTCTTCAAATAGAGAAATGGCTTTTCCTATTTATGCGTCATTTTACCTGAACCGCCATTTATTAACCGTGCCCATGCACCATCTGGTGTTTCCACAGCTGATCTCTATATATCATTTTATTTTGGTGTTGACATCTTTTGCTGTTTTCGATCGCCAGGTTGTGTAACTAATTCGTATGGGAGGCAAAAATGAAAATTTGTGATGGTCACATTCTTCCCTGGCCTCGCCCATTCACGTTGAGCCCTATTATGAAAAAGTAAGGGATGTTTAGAAATTTTACAACCACATTCTTTAAAGCGCATAAATATTTAAAAAAACACACAGAATTAATTCACTGCAATAAACGCGAAATTGGAACTTCCTCAGAGATAATGTGTGCTTTAATTTTGCCGAGGAAATACCGAAAGAATGACTATAGTCAACGCGACTATTAAATATGTTCAAGATGAAATTAGCGCCGCCTGCGTCTCGTGGCTGTCTTGTTCAGCGCGTACCTCAAGCATTGACTTGATCTCTGTGGAGAAGACGACAGCTGCCGAGTAGGAAGTTAACAAAATCGCCTTCTGCTCGTATTCCCAGTGAACGCGACCATGATGACCGGAGCTCGGTGTTCGTGCTAGTGTGTTGTTTGCTGATAATCGGCGGGCTCCTGTCTCTAATATTTATCACGCTTGTGGCTATTCACGGTGAGTACGGACATTTTCATTGCTCCTTCAGGCTTCTACGCATGTACGCTTGTTAATAATTTATTTCAATTTACGGCGATGCGTAGCAGTTAACAGATGGACACTGGCTTTGCTCGGTGCTGCTTCTGGTTGTCGTTAGAGGCTATAAAATGCCACATCATTCTCATGGTCGTGGCCATGCTGGGTCATCAACATCAGTGAAACCTCCGAACACGTAGTTAAGAAAAGAAAAACCACGCCAGTGGTTGACATTCGTAATCAAACACACACGCATTCTTTTTTAGCCCGGATATTATATTCTCAGGAGCTAATTTGATTGTAGCCTATCCACTGGTTAGGCATGGGCAGGATGGTGTGAGGATTGGAAAAATGTTAATTCTAGGAATGACATATGGCAGAACAAGGGATGTCGCTTTAACATCCGTTGTGAGAAGCTGAGTTCAATCAGAACTTCATTCGTAAAAGCGCTTGATCCAGCGACATTTGTTGTTCGATCACAGGTTACCACATCAAGGCTGCATCTTCCTTCAGAGTTATCTCTAGATTATATATTATTTATAGTGCTTTCCCCTTGCACTAATAACTTGACCACCAGAATATATTCCATCAACATTATCAGAACATATTTAGACCATCGGAACTACGGTGGATGGTTCCGGCACTTACCTTGCATATGCAACATGATAATGGCCATAGAACCCAGGTCACCTACCTAAATTCGCATTGGCTTTGCCGCATGTGCTCCTTGCTACCAGATAGAAACAAAGTCTAAAACCGGCCATCTCTAGATCTCATCTCAGGAAGAACACAACTGTTAAGAACATGTCGTTATTATTGAAATGAGCTGATAGTTTCAACACTCCTCGGATTGCATACATGGCAATGCCAGAGTCGGGAACGTGGTTTTCTTTTTAATTCGTGGGGAATTCTAAAGCAGTACTGTTGGCCACGCTCTAAAATTTATATCTTTAATGCTGCACTGTAGCACGGCATGCGAAAGTAGAGCTCCCAATCTTGGCCATTGGCGCATTTCTACCGTGGTACCTTGGTACCATCCACCGAGGACGTAAGGTGTCTCATATCATAATGATGTATCACTTTAAAACCCATTTTCTTTCTTTCCGCACATCACCACAGTTTGACCTGACGTGTAGTTTTCGACCAAGGGCGAGATGTAGGCAGTGTTTTTACGTCAATGCCGTGGCTAGAAGATCAGGAGCTTCGGCCTATGTCAAGACCAACGAAATTGTTACTTTGCAGGAAAATCATTTCTTAACGGTATATACAACTGTTATCACACTAAAAAAAACATTTGCTTGGTTTTTTAGACAGTAAACTAAATTCGAAGATGTGGATTCCAGCTCAATATCCTCAAATAAAGTGGACGTTTTGCCATGTTTCGATGTTTCTAAAGAAGCGCCGACGCCACAATAAATTACAACGTCCAATATTACCACATCTATATAGCATAAAATTGTGTCGACCGGGCTTCACCTTTATCGTTCGATGGATTGTTCGAGCAGAACAATGATTGATTATTTTGGAAATCTAGTAGCAGCACAAGATTAATGGTGTTAGAAGAAAAAGCGCCGTGCTGTTCAATATTCCACATTCGATGACTGGTTTGTTTGGGTGTTAAGCCTCTTTTTAGAAAGAAATACATCCGGCAGAACTGCTCTCAGATGACTCTCGACGTTATTGCGGCTTGCATTTGAGCAATCCAGCGAGACACCGTTTGGCCATCGACCAGACGCGTCATGTGTAAGCTGCGCACTGTAGCCCAGTTCTCTTCGAACGTGCTTCCCTTAATTGAGTTCTCTGAAAACTATGTTCCGATGGATGCATGGATGGATGGTATGAGCGTCCCCTTTGGAACGGGGCGGTGGGTTTCGCCACCAAGCTCTTGCCATTATACTGCCTAATGTCCTACCTAGGTTAAACAATGAAAAAAAAAAGAAACACTATGAACTGCTAGGCCCAAATTTTCTGATCCCCTATTGCGAACTGTGTTTTTGTACGTCTCCTTCTTTTGTCGTTTCCCTACTTTTCTTCCACCAATCCTCCAATCGCCTCTTACTAATGCCTATTTCGGACATGTTTGCTTTATCACTGCTCCCGCTGAACCAAAGCGCTTCAAGAAGGCCAGTGGTGCCTAAATCGACCGCTGGTTAGACGTCTTCACATTCTAATAAAACATGCTCCGTCGTTTCCCTAGCTTTACCGCAGCAAGCGCAAGTTTCTTCTCCCTTCTTATATCTCGCTTTATAGGTGCGTGTTCTAAGGCATCCCGATCTCGCTTCGAAAAGTAATGAGCTTCCCTTTGAGTTATCATAACTGGTTTCTTTCCTGATTTCGTTTTTTCCTCTTAAGTAGTTACTCATGGCAGGTTTCTTTTCCATTGCCGCCACCCATGAGATTATTTCAGCCTCTCCGACTTTCTGCTTGACCTTCTTTATTGCTGGGTTGCCCACCCTACAGGCCGCATACTTGCTCTGGAAAGCTTCCTAGTTCCTTTCCTCCACTGTGATTCAATGTTTTTCCTGTACAGTTACCTGAACATTCTCCCAGCCCATTTACTTTCTGCCATATTCCTCAGCCGTTCTTCATACTCAATTTTACTACGAGATTCCCTCACTTCAAAAGCAGTCAAGCCCATATCACCCTGCGCAGCTTCATTTGTAGTCTTCCCGTAAGCGCCCGCCCAATGCGAAGCCATCCGCTGACCTTTGGTTCCCGTCGAGTCCTGATTGTACCCCTGATTTAAAGCAAACAACTGCATTTCGAAAAGTAAGTCCCCTCCACACCCGCTGCGCCATCTGGCGGGCACGAAGGAGTCTCCCTACTTTTGGCACCTGGGTTCTGCGGAATCCTGCAAGCCGGTGAAAGCTTCATGCAAGAGAAAAATTGTCACCCATCCGCCAGTAGGACGAAGCTACAAAGGAAATCTGTACGGTTATTTTACTTTTTCCTTTTTTATTCTTAATCTTCCTTCTTTTGGAGAAACCCGTATGAGTTTCCTGTGTAGCTTCGTTTTACGTCAGGGGTAGATAGCAGCCTTATACTTCTTTTGCGTGGTTTCTTATATTGAGGCGGTGAGCGCTATCACTGAGCATTGTTCCCTAACTACGTGCGGGCACTCGTGGCGGAGCGCAGAACAGCTGGGCTGCTTTTGTTGATGAACACGTGAGGCATGGGTTGGAATTATTCCAGCACAGGAATGTCACAGGTTTTGTCAGCACAGGTTTTGTCAAGTATGGCTTGCCTGGCGAAAATTAAAGTTTGGGCGAGTTGGTTCATTGGAAAACAGCAAAAGTGGTAAGAGAACGGGTTTATGCATTAAGCACATTAGCGCCATTTAGCACTGTGGGGCTGAGGTCAGTCATTTCGGTGCAAGCTAGCTGCTTGTAGATAGAATCGATAGTAAACATGAATCAACATTCATAGCGGTGTGAGTAGGCTGCTAGTTTATGCTACAAAATACCCCTCCCCCCTCCACATCCCAGCTTCACTGTACGGCAATCATCCTTGAGAATCCAGTTACCTCTAAACGAAAATCCAATCTCTTCGTCAATGGTATAATAGATTGTTATTTAGCCATTTGCGTAGATTTTTCGGCGATTTGTGGTCGCGTAAAAGCGCGGACAGAACCATGCAAACCAAGAGAGTGCATCTGAATCTTCCCACTGACACCAGATGGCAGGCGACTGGTGGTGATACTGCACAAAATCAAAATTCACAGTGCTTTTTTCTTCGTTTTTTTTCTTTTTCAACCTAGGTAGGACAGTAGGCAATATAATAGCAAGAGCTTGTGCCGCAACCCACCGACCCGTTCCAAAAGGGACGCTCATAACATCCATCCATCCATCCATCCATCCATCTATCCATCCGTCCACTGATGGTTGCGGCCTATCGTATGTGCAATGACGGGAGTCATTGAACTTCCGGCAGAAACCACTGAGGCCTCTGAAAATTGCCACTAGGTGCGTCTTTTGAGCAGTTCACAAGTAATAAACACATCTTATCGCTTCTAATAAAGCATGCGTTCTAGAAAATTGTCCTGAACGAGGTAGATATTTTCTCAGTACTGCATCCGCAGCCCATCGTTCGTGAGAAGCGATAACATAATTTATCGTTATAGGCTGCGTAAAAGACGCGCCATACAGAAGCAGGAATCCGCATTAGGGCAGTGTGCGAGGCTTGAAAGATGGCTGTCAGATGATTGATAACTGCAACCTCTGGAGCTTGACAGGACGCGAACGGCCGCCTTGTCATCAGGCAGTGCCGTCAGGCGTCGTGGCTCCATCTGTCCACAGGCTCCCATGGTTCGCAGTTTCTCCTCACCGGTTGCTGGACATGATTCCCCAAAGCATGTTGCAATGAAGGCAACAGAGCGCAATGGTGCACATGAGCAACGAACAATCTACTAGAGCACTGATGAAAACCTTAAACTGTCCTTTAAGAGCTATTACAGAACGGACAAGCCGTCGAGACAGCACATCGGAGTTTGCTTTATTTATGGAAGGAGCGGCTCAGTTGATGGAAGGCACCTGTTTTCAACTGGACACCAGGTGTCACCCATACACGCCCTACCATGCCTACCTCCCCCCCCCCCACAAGGAGAACTGATTGCCTGTTTCCCTCGAATACTGTTCAGTTGTGATATTTGGAATCAAGTAGGAGAGAAGGTTGCGTCACCCAACTTACATCGGGTGTTCTTTCTCGTGTATTTATGAAGGTGATCGCGACATGAAAGACGACAGCAAACCAACGTACGACAAACTTCCTAGTTCTGGAATGAGCAACGGAGGAGGAGGGGTCACGAGCACTCTGCAACAGCCGGTGAGTTTGCTCGCAAAGCAATACCTCTCAATCTGCGCGGCTTTTGACTACATAAATTTGAAGTGATACTGCTGGTTAGCGTGTAAGTGTGCACAACAGAATCTGGCGAAGAGAAAGCAACTCAAATTATAGAGTCGCTTCCATTAAAAACCAAAGAACAATTAAAACGTGGTTCTCATCATAGGTTGAATTATCAACGCAGTCGCTATGTCCATTAGCGACCGGTGGTGGGGAGAATGAGTCATTGAATGAACGGACGAATACGCAGCCTCTATTTGTGCTAGATGCATATGACCAAAAGTAAAATACAGTTGCGAATATACCTCATATAGCACGGAAGAACACTAATAGCAGGGACTGAAAAATCTTGTGTGCACGGTAAATTGGCACGATATATCTTGTATACTAGCCTATACACAAGTACTTATTTTACGGACATATATAAATATATATATATGTATATATATATTTAAAATACCTTACAGGCGCTATGGGGGCATTGTGTAAGGGGGGTACAAAATCAAGGGGGAAAAGAAAGAGTAAACAGCCTTCTAAAGTGTAATACAAAAGTTACGCCTCAATGCAGGGCTCATCAACATTACCACTACAACATGTAAAAGGAACAACTGAAGTAATGGAAGGCCACAAAGGTACACTTAAGGAAATAGCGCGAGTAAAACTCAAGGTAAGGTACTAATACTATAAAGTAAAATACACGAAAAATGAACATATCAGGGAGTACAATTCTTGAAGGGATATGTATTGAAACAGACGCAAAAAAGCAATAATATATACAGGGCATTCAAGTGAGCACGTGACGCAGCATAAAATAGCAATTGATAGGAGCTAGATAGCAATGCATCAATAAAAAATAAAAATCACAAGAAGTTCGAAGCACATTGCCAAGTGTAAGAAACAAGATAAAGTGATTTGTAAGTGCTATTATGAAAAATGCTCGTGTAGGAGATGACGAAATTTTTCTTGATCTGACTCGGAAGCAATGTGATCAGGCAGATTGTTCAACAAGCGAATGGCCGTAGGGAGCGCGGAAAAGTTGGTCCCCTGAGTCCTAAGTCCTGAGTCAATTGGTCCCCTGAGTTACTAAGCAAGGCAATATCAGCGAATCGCAAGTTACCAAGGTATTCTCCATCAACTTTTATCCCCAATTCTCCCACTCTAGGTCTCTGAACACCTCCTGTAAGCATGCTGTGAATAGCATTGGAGAGATCGTATCTACCTGTCTGACACCTTTCTTTATTGGGATTTTGTTGCTTTCTTTGTGGAGGACTACGGTGGCTGTGGAGCCGCTATAGATATCTTCCAGTATTTTTACATATGGCTCATCTACACCCTGATTCCGTAATGCCTCCATGACTGCTGAGGTTTCGACTGAATCAAACGCTTTTTCGTAGTCAATGAAAGCTACATATAAGGGTTGGTTATATTCTGCACATTTCTCTATCACTTGATTGATAGTTTAAATATGGTCTATTGTTGAGTAGCCTTTACGGAATCCTGCCTGGTCCTTTGGTTGACGGAAGTCTAAGGTGTTCCTGATTCTATTTGCGATTACCTTAGTAAATACTTTGTAGGCAACGGACAGTAAGCTGATCGGTCTATAATTTTTCAAGTCATTGGCGTCCCCTTTCTTGTGGATTAGGATTATGTTAGCGTTCTTCCAGGATTCCGGTACGCTCGAGGTTATGAGGCATTGCGTATACAGGGTGGCCAGTTTCTCTAGAACAATCTGACCACCACCCTTCAACAAATCTGCTGTTACCTGATCCTCCCCAGCTGCCTTCCCCCTTTGCATATCTCCCAAAGCTTTCCTGACTTCTTCCGGCGTTACCTTTGGGATTTCAAATTCCTCTAGACTATTCTCTCTTCCACTATCGTCGTGGGTGCCACTGGTACTGTATAAATCTCTATAGATCTCCTCAGCCACTTGAACTATCTCATCCATATTAGTAACGATATTGCCGGCTTTGTCTCTTAACGCACACATCTGATTCTTGCCTATTCCTAGTTTCTTCTTCACTGTTTTTAGGCTTCCTCCGTTCCTGAGGGTCTGTTCAATTCTATCCATGTTATACTTCCTGATGGCCGCTGTTTTACGCTTGTTGAATAAGTTTGGAGATTCGGCCAGTTCTATTCTAGCTGTAGGGTTAGAGGCTTTCATACATTGGCGTTTCTTGATCAGATCTTTGGTCTCCTGCGATAGCTTACTGGTTTCCTGTCTAACGGCGTTACCATCGACTTCTATTGCGCACTCCTTAATGATGCCCATTAGATTGTCGTTCATTTCTTCAACACTAAGGTCATCTTCCTCAGTTAAAGCCGAATACCTGTTCGGTAGCTTGATGCGGAATTCCTCTAGTTTCCCTCTTACCACTAACTCATTGGTTGGCTTCTTGTGTACCAGTTTCCTCCGCTCCCTCCTCAAGTCTAGGCTAATTCGAGTTCTTACCATCCTATGGTCACTACAGCGTACCTTGCCGAGCACGTCTACATATTGTATGATGCCAGGGTTCGCGCAGAGTATGAAGTCGATTTCATTTCTAGTCTCACCATTCGGGCTCCTCCACGTCCACTTTCGTCTAACCCACTTGCGCAAAAAGGTATTCATTATCCGCATATTATTCTTTTCCGCAAACTCTACTAATAACTCTCCTCTGCTATTCCTAGAGCCTATGCACTGTTCCCCCACTGACTTGTCTCCAGCCTGCTTCTTGCCTACCCTGGCATTGAAGTCGCCTATCACTATAGTGTATATTGTTCTGACTTTACCCATCGCCGATTGCACGTCTTCATAAAAGCCTTCGACTTCCTGGTCATCATGACTGCATGTAGGGGCATAGACTTGTACCACCTTCAATTTGTAGCTCTTATTAAGTTTCACAACAAGACCTGCCACCCACTCGTTAATACTATAGAATTCCTGTATGTTACCAGCTATTTCCTTATTAATCAGGAATCCGACTCCTAGTTCTCGTGTCTCCGCTAAGCCCCAGTAGCACAGTACGTGCCCGCTTTTTAGCACTGTATATGCTTCTTTTGTCCTCCTAACCTCACTGAGCCCTATTATATCCCATTTACTACCCTCTAGTTCCTCCAATAACGCTGCTAGACTCGCATCACTAGATAACGTTCGAACGTTAAACGTTGCCAGGTTCAGATTCCAATGGCGGCCTGTCCGGAGCCAGGTATTCTTAGCACCCTCTGCTGCGTCACAGATCTGACCGCCGCCTTTATCAGTTGCTTCGCAGCTACTGGGGACTGAGGGCCGGGGTTTGATTGTTGTATTGATATAGGAGGTTGTGGCCAAGTACTGCACCAGGGTGGCCAATCCTGCTCTGGTGAGAGAGTGCGTTACCGGTTCTGGTCACCGGGATCAGGCCGCACTCCAGGCCTGTTTGCGCAATTTTCTCAACACTGTTTTTTTTATTACGGCGAAGAACTAAAGGCTGTATGGAATGATCTAGTTTCATTTGCGTTACGCTGGAGTGATGGCTATAGTTACGTGTAATGAAACGGGCCGCTCGGTTTTGGACTGATTCAAGCATGTCGATATATATATATATATATATATATATATATATATATATATATATATATATATATATATATATATATATATTCTTCCTCCAACATTTTGGTGGAAGGTGCGGGGTACAATCACGGAACTTCGCAGCAGACATCATCTACCTGCCGCCACAATGGCAAATCAACTGACACAAGCCACAACACCTCAGCAGCCCTTGCCAACGGTCATCCTCACTCATCCGCGGGACCCAGGGACGTTTTGTGGCACGGACAACGCTGACGTCGAGGACTGGCTTACGATGTACGAACGAGTGTGCGACAACAACAGGTGGGATCCAACAATGATGCTGGCAAACGTGATATTTTACCTAAGAGGAACCGCGTGGCAATGGTAGGAGACACACGAAGCTGACCTAACGAGCTGGGATGTCTGCAAAGAAAAAATGCGAGACCTGTTTGGCAGACCTGTCGGTCGTCAGCTAGCGGCCAAAAAAGAACTTGCGTGTCGCGCTCAAACGTCCACAGAATCCTATGTCGTCTACATACAGGATGTGCTGGCCCTCTGTCGCAAGGCTGATAACAACATGACCGAGGCAGAAAAGATTGGTCACATATTGAAAGTTATCGCAGACGATGCCTTCAATCTCCTGATGTGCAAAGATTGTGTCTGTGTGGATGCAATTATAAAGGAGTGCCGGTGCTTCAAACAAGCGAAGGGCCGCCGCGTCGCTCGGACTTTCGGCCGATTGCCCAATACCGCCGCGACATCTTCTTTCGAAGACCCGCCGATCTTTGTTCAGCCCACACTACCGGAAGAAATCATGCGCATCGTTCAGCGTGAGCTTGAGGCCATGGCTCCGGCTCCAGTCCGTTCTGACTGTCGGGAAAGCGTGCCCGCTATTTCCCATATACAAGTGGTCGTTCGGGAGGAAATAGCAAGCTTGGGCATTCCATCTCTCTGCTCGGTCCGCCATACAAACACCTACCAGATTTCTCCGGCCGCTCGCTCCCAGACGCAAAGCTTTCCGCCCCCTCGTCACAACCCAGCTGACTGGCGCACAGTGGATAATAAACCTATCTGTTTTAATTGTTCCGGTATTGGACGCATCGCCCGTCATTGCCGCAACCATTGGTCGTCGCCTCCTCGGTGGTCGTCTCCGAGTCACTACCGCCAAGTACCAGACAATCGTACTTTCTCGCCCTATACGCCGACTAGGAACATCAACGCCGACAGTGCTCCACCAAGATCCAGCCGCTCCCCGTCTCCGCAAGGTCGTAGGTCCCGTTCGCCTCTCGTTCACCGCTCTTCGTACCCTTCTGCAACCGGTCGCTTCGCTTCGGGAAACTAGGCGGTGCAGCTCCCGGAGGTGAAGCGGCAACTCCGACCCGGCCCACAAATCCTCTGTTGACCCGGCCTACATGTGGAAACCTACTGGACATCGAAGTTGATAGCGTTCCAGTTAGATCTCTCGTTGATACAGGAGCGCAGCTTTCAGTTATGAGCGCTGCTCTCCATCGAAGGCTCAAAAAGGTTCTGACACCCGCCGTACCGTGCACTGTGCGAGTCGCCGATGGGCGTACTTCACCTGTCCTTGGAATGTGCACAACACGTGTGACCATTGGGGGCCATTATGCCGTTGTTCTATTTATCGTCCTTGAACACTCACCACACGACCTAATTCTCGGCCTCGACTTCCTTTCGAAACACTCTGCCCAAATTGACTGCTCCGCAGGTGTTGTACAGTTGGATCTGCCGTTTCCTGCCGACGCAACAACTTGTGTTTCACACCGCTTGTGTTCTGCTAAGTTTGCAAGGCTGTCTCCACAAGCGGCTACAAACGTCATCCTGACGTCCTGTCCTCCCGTACCTGATGGCGAGTACGTCGTGTCGCCGCTTACTGACGTGGTTTTGTCGCACAATATTTCCCTACCAAGCACCATAATCCGGATCCGCGAAAACTGCGCTCGCGTGTCCATCCTCAATTTTGTGTTTTCGTCGCATGGGCTGCCACACGGTATCGCCATAGCGCACATCACTCCTATGGAAGAATTTGAGATTTCTTCTTTGACATCTGAATCCTTCGTCAGTACCAACGGACCTTTGTCACCCACTCCTCCGTACTCGACGCCTGCGGACGATGTTTCTAAGAGGATCGCCCCTGACCTTCCTTCCGAGCAAACAACAGCTCCTCGTCACCTCCTGTCATCTTTTCGGGACGTCTTTGATTTCAACGACCGTCCACTTTGCCAGACATCTGTTGTCACGCATCGCATCAACACCGGTGACGCTAGCCCCATTCATAGGCGGCCATATCGTGTCTCCGCAACAGAAAGGGCCATCATACAGAAAGAAGTAGACAGGATGATGGACAAGGACATCATTGAACCTTCCAGTAGTCCGTGGGCATCACCGGTTGCCTTAGTAAAGAAAAAAGACAACTCGTGGCGCTTCTGCGTTGACTACCGTCACCTCAACAGGATAACAAAGAAGGATATTTATCCCCTGCCACGCATTGATGACGCTCTTGACTGCCTTCACGGATAACAATACTTTTCATCAATTGACCTCCGCTCCGGCTATTGGCAGATTAGCGCCGATGAGATGGACCGCGAGAAAACCGCCTTCGTCACACCGGACGATCTGTACAACTGAAAGTTATGCCGTTTGGATTAGGCAATGCGCTAGCTACATTCGAGCGCATGATGGACTCTCTCTTGCACGGCTTGAAGTGGTCTACATGCCTCTGTTACCTCGACAATGTGATTGTGTTTTCGCCGAACCTTGATAGCCCCCTGCGGTGCCTCACAACCATACTCTCCGTGTTTCACAGGGTTGGCCTTCAGCTAAACTACTCCAAGTGTCATTTCGGTCGCCGTTAAATTAACATGTTCGGCCCTTCTCGTAAACGCCGCCGGAATCCAACCTGATCCACAGAAAGTTCATGCCATGCGAAATTTTTCTGTACCTTGTTCAACAAACGATGTCCGTAGTTTTCTAGGCTTATGCTCTTATTTCCGGCGATTTGTGAAAAATTTTGCCGACATCGGTCACCGTCTCACTGACCTTCTTAAGGAAGACGTCTCTTTCTCTTGGGGACCTCTGCAGGAGAAAGCCTTTTCTACCCTGATTGAGCGGCTTACAACTTCCCCGATTCTGTCACACTTTGACCCTTCTGCGCCCACTGAAGTACGAACTGACGCGAGTGGTCATGGCATCGGCGCTGTCCTCGCTCAGCGTCAACAGGGCCAAGACCGTGTCATCGCTTACGCTAGCCGCCTTCTTTCCACACCCGAGCGAAATGACTCCATTACCAAGAGAGAATGTCTCGCGCTCATATGGGCGGTTGCGAAATTCCGGCCGTACCTTTTCGGTCGGAGCTTCGGCGTCGTAACCGATCATCACGCCCTCTGCTGGCTTTCCTCTTTGAAGGACCCAACTGGACGACTTGCACGTTGGGCATTGCGTCTACAGGAATATACATTTTCTATTATGTATGTCAGGGCGCCTGCATAAAGACGCTGACTGCCTGTCCCGCTATCCCTTGGATCAACCGGACGATACCGATGCAGACTCGGACATCAGAGTTCTATCCATCTCTGACTTCCTCCATATTCGCGACGAGCAGCGCAAAGATCCTGTTATTCGAACCCTTCTGGAACGCCTAAGCTCCTCGCCCAATGACCCGTCCCTCCGCATGTCCACTTTGCTCGATGGAACATTATACCGTCGTAGCGTTCGTCCTCCTCCTAGTCGTTCCCAAGCATCTTCGACTAGCCGTGCTCCAGCAACTTCACGACGCTCCAACTGCTGGACATCTGGGCATCACTCGTGCACACGACCGCCTGCGGCGCCGTTTCTTCTGGACCGGCATTTATCGCTCTGTGCGCCGCTATGTCGCTTCATGCGACCTGTGTTAGCGCCGGAAGACGCCTGCTACGCCTCCCGCTGGTTTCCTTCAACCAATCGATATCCCCACAGAGCCTTTCT
Source organism: Dermacentor variabilis (assembly GCF_050947875.1). Classification (NCBI taxonomy): domain Eukaryota; kingdom Metazoa; phylum Arthropoda; class Arachnida; order Ixodida; family Ixodidae; genus Dermacentor; species Dermacentor variabilis. The sequence goes on from NC_134575.1 coordinate 86,152,731, forward strand.
TTCGTGTGGGCCTAGACCTCCTGGGCCCCTTTCCAATTTCTATCAAAGGCAACAAATGAATTGCTGTAGCAACCGATTATGCCACGAGATATGCCATCGCGCAAGCGCTAACAACCGGCTGCGCTACAGATGCTGCAGACTTCTTACTATACGACGTCATCCTGCACCACGGCGCCCCTCGCCAGTTGCTGACGGATCGCGGCCTCTACTTTTTATCGAAGGTCGTCGATAACCTGCTCCGCTCCTGCGCAACAGAACACCAGATTGCTACCGCGTACCACCCTCAAACGAACGGCCTCACCGAGCGACTCAACCGCACGCTAACTGAAATGCTGGCCATGTACGTTTCCGACGATCACCGTGACTGGGACGTCACTTTACCATACGTCACTTTCGCATACAGCTTGTCCCGTCACCACACTGCCGGATTTTCACCATTTTACCTTTTGTATGGCCGCGACCCCACCTTGCCTTTTGACACTTTGCTACCTTCCGCAGTACAATCACACAACACTGGTTACGCTGGCGATGCTATTGACTTTGCCGCCCAGGCCGGAGATGTCGCCCGTCATCGCCTCACAGTCTCGCAAGCTTCTCAAAAGCGACGCTACAACCTTCGGAACCGAGATTACCATTTTTCTCCTGGTTCCCTTGTCCTTCTCTGGACGCCTTCACGTCGCGTCGGCTTGTCGGAAAAACTACTTTCCCGGTATTCTGGTCCGTACCAGATCTTACGCCAACTGTCCGACGTGACATACGTCGGTCAGCCTTCAGTCGTCCCAGTCAGCTCCAGTCGGTCAGCCCCAGTCGGTCAGCCTTCAGTGCATCGCAACCACAAGCGCAGCAGTGCACCAGCGATGTTGTTCACGTCGCCCGGCTTAAGCCTTATGTCCCCCCATTAAGTGAGGCTCTATAATTGGCACCGGGACGGAGCTACTCCACCGGGAGGGTGATGTTACGGTGAAGGGAACGAAGAAGTTGGATTGGACTAGACGAAGGCAAAGTCTGGCAGTTGCCTGAACACCATATACGCCAGTTGCAAATATACTTTATTTTACACTCGTGGGCCTGCTTTCTTCCTGCAACAATATAAACATATATATATATATATATATATATATATATATATTGTTTCTAACTTTTTCAAGAAAGCTGTTATTACTACAATTGAAGCAAAATTGGTTTGGTAGACGGTGCACTACAGTTGGTTCACTTTGTTTTACTAATACCACACGTGCCACGTGTCGGCTCTTCAAGTAGATGTTTAATTCCTTTTACACTGTTATCTCAGTGTCGCAACATTTTGGTACTGCGGTAGCATGTGGTTGGTGAAGATGTGGAATGCTTGCATTGCTGACTCCTTTCAGAAATAGTGGTGTTTGAAGGGTCACGCAGAACTCAGCATACTCTATGAAGCATGTAACCGCTGTTTGTATACTTTCCGTGTGCTACTCCGTGTCAAGTCAGTTCACATTACATGACAATAAGTGAATGTCACTAATTTTACCCGTTATGAGACAAGGAAAAAAGTGGTGCGTATTAGGAGGCACGCCGTAGTAGCCTATATTCTCGTTGACATTTTGACCAAGCAATACAGTTGAGGAAGTCAGATAAGTATGGAGATGATTCACTTGTCTATTAGCATTACGAAATGAGTACGTAGAGTAGGGACGCGCCATCTTAAATGATTGCAAAGTATATGGGGTAATAAAATCAAAACATTCGCAGGCCTAAATGAAATGTTGTGAGTTTGCATATGACAAAGGAAACTGGAGGCCTCTGAGAGAGGCCTTCTTCCTACGGCGCACATAAGTTTAGTGATTATAAAAATGGTTTCCGTGGTGGTGATGATGGTCTTTATTAACAATTTCACCTGGAAACTGGCATCCTCTGCAGACACCAACTCCTGTGACATCTGCCGGAGAACAGCATCCTGTTACTACGGAGCAGGAGATTATACCAACGCCGAAGAAAGGGGTGCCACCGCAACTACCTACCACTTTGAAGATCACCCCGGCACCACCAACTCAAGCCCCTACGACGCCGTCCACGCCAAAGCCCACAACAACCAAACCGCCTCCTACTACGCCGGCTGTTACTACAACGCCACAGTCGACGACACCACCTACCACGCTTGCACGTACGTTTCCTAATCCATGTTAACTATATACCTAAGTACACACACACACACACATATATATATATATATATATATATATATATATATATATATATATATATATTTATATATATATATATATATATACATATATGGTGCTTTTCTGTTAAGCACTGGACGTGGGAACAAATTCCTGCTGCGGTGACCGCATTTCGGTTGGTGCGGAATGGCAAAAAAAGCCGTGCACCGTGGGTTATGTGCATAGTAGAGAAACCCAGGCGGTCAAATTTAATCCCGAGTACCGCTCTACGTTGCGCCTCATACTCGTATCGTGGTTTTGGCAGGTAAAATGTAAGAATGTAATCTGATAGAAACATTTTGGGCTAGTAATTCGCGACATTGTGGAAAATTCAGTAACAAAGTCACCAACGCTGCCTTTAGTTCAAGCTCCCAATTTTGTTACACTAGAGGCGTTTATACTTCTTTCTTCTTAATCAGGGAATTTATATATATATATATATATATATATATTCCAGAGTCCTCTTTGTTGTGTTGCAAGTTATACAACGTATGTCAGAGTTCAATGACCCTGTTTGCGCTCTAACCTGGTCACATGCTATCACAGGGCATGAGTAGACTTTCTGTACGCCATGTCCCCCTGTGTGCAGCTTTAGTTGGCAAGCCACCGCAACGTGACGCCTGCATCTGCACCGTGGCCAGTGATGGCGAGATGGAGATGCCAGAAGATGGGGTCTGTGACTTCACGTTCTACGAATCTCTGAGACTGGGCGAGACGTCCATGGGAAAGTTCACGACCTTTAAATCCATGGCGGCCAAGGGGAAAAAGACGCAGTTCGGCATCTCCATATTCGCATTGTAAGTTCAAGCTGTCTCGAGAACCGACAGAGCAATGGGGCAAAACAAACGCAAGGCATGGGCCAAAGATGCGAGAAACACGCATTCTACTTTCAAAAATTTTTTTTATTCAACCAGGAAAAGAAATATATCCTTACCATACTCTTTAAGAATTACCCCTGTGTAGAACAACTGAATTCGTTGCGTGGTATTGCGCTCAGACCTACTCATATTTTGCACAATATCTCGGAAAGATTGAAATAAACTTATGAAAACGTCCATAATTTATGGTTGAAATAAAAAAAAATGTTGCTTTGGCTACCTTAAGTGCATTCCCATGGAGAGTTGCAAAAAAATGAAGCCTGCGAGCACTGCTATGTTCATGACATTAAAACAATACATGAGCCAATAAACCAGTAAATACATCCCCATACGCATCTCTATAAAGACCAATGAACCCTTAGTAAAATGTCGCAAGATATACAAGGGCTTTGTGTTTCTTTAATTAGACAAAACATTATGTGCACCGAATTTAGGCCATCATTTACTCGGGGATTCTCGGCCAATGCTTCGTGATAAATATGTGCCACTGTGTCATATAGGGTAAATAACACCGTAATGTATTTATCAATTGCTCTTAAATTTCACTGCTCCCCTTCTTATCTATGCATTTATCAACTGCGCTGTTCCCTAAACAAGCGTCGTACAACACCTTCATCCTCCTGATATAACTGCGTCGGCGCCTCAAACTCCATAGCTTGCTAACCGTGTAGCACAATAATGTGATCATCAAATATAATCAAAGAGACGACCGATGCAGTGCCTAAGCACATGCACTTTGTGAGCAAGACGTCAAACACAATGTAAATATATCAAGCAGCAGAAGCTTGATGTGGGCGAGTTGGTTGAGCATACTTAATGAAAAAAGAGAGCGCTACGAAGACAAGGACGAACATGTCGTACATGTTGTTCTTTCGTCCTTGTCTTCGTAGCGCTCTCTTTTTTCATTAAGTAAATATATCAAGTTTACACATCCCACTTTGTCATTTCGCCTTTATTTAGCCGCTTCACGAGAGCATCGTTGCACATTAAATATTTTTCCCTAATCGGCATAGTCTTCGTTCACTCCATAGTGAACTCGTAGTGAAAGGTGCTCTAGACCACGTAGTTGCATTGCGATAGTATGTGTTCAAATGCACACTTATAGACTTCAACCAAATACACTGTGAAAACTGCAACATCAATGTTTAACGGGGCTATAGGCATTAGGTTTCCGTAAAGCGAATTTTTCAGTGTGTCTGCACAAAATTGTAGTCTCCACTCGTGCAAATCACCCATGTGAAATGAGCATCGGTGTTTGGCTCACTAGCGCTGAAAAAGGAAATTCCTCTTGCTTCATTCAATTTCTTCATTCCAGAAATGTGTTCGGCATAATTTGTTGCATAGCGCACAACGGAACATTGTTCAGGGCATTAGAAACCTTACTTTATGTTTGCTTTCTCCGCAGAAGAACGCTATTTTAGGAAGCGCTGTGATCATAATTAATTGAAATAGTTTGCCACTCCTTCCTCTCATAATGTTGTATTTTCTGCTTGCCTGGAAAAGCACTTTATTGCTGTCCAATTGTTTGTTCGTGTTTTCAGGGACATAGACGCTTTCTTGATCCACCTGAGTAAGCAGTCCGCTAAAGCGTGGGCGCAGGAGAACTTGTGGAACCACAACATTCACCACTGGGGAATTCTGAATATTTATGAGACAATTTTTAATCAACCAGGCTTTTTCAGAAACGCCACTTTAACTTTGAAGGTAAGTAACCTGTTTTTATTCCGCGTTGCTGCTGCTCTGGGCAGTTCATCTTCACGAAGCACGTTTCTTCGTTGTCAAGTGGTAGCGGCAAGCTCACATTCGTAAATTCTATTATTCACTCAACTCAAGCGCGAATAAGCAGAACAGAACTAAGAATATAATAGAACAGTATCCTCATTCAAGAAGAGAAGAAGAAGAAGAAACTTTAGTAAAGAATAGTCCGGCAGTTCTTGATGTGGTGGCCTCATTCAAACGTGACGGAGAACCGGAATCAAGATGTGAAGTGACTACTTGACGCGTATGCCCAAGCGTAAAACGGCAGCAACGAGCCCCTACACGCGCTCTTCTTTGCACTATGAACGAGGGAAAATCATTCGACGGGTTTGACGGCAGCTTTTCTGATGTTCGCGGGAGACCCCCAGACGCTGACGGACAAAATATTGGCCAAGCGGACAGATTCACCCGTCGCAAAAACGCCATTCTACCACTATGTACGACATTTGCCATCGCCTATGGAGCGTGGTGAACGAAGCGAATTGCAACCTTGCAGAAGCAAGGGCGAGTGGAAATTCCGCCTACGGACGAACGCACCAGAACAAAATTCCAAACGGGAGGTGCGGTAACGTAACTATGCGCTCAGCGACGCGAGGCCCGAGTTCGCGGCGGGTTTAGCACCCACATGGCTTGGGCCTTTTGAAGTTGATTTAAAGTTGAGGGATCTGAACACAGGTCGTTTCAGCTTACCAATCCACGTCGGCCAGGCGAAGCGGTATTTCCGAAGGGAAGGGGCCTTGGAAGCTGTAGCACTACCCGTGGGCAGGCAAACGTTTGTCCAACGGCCCCTGCGGTGCACGCTTAGAACACCCGCACTCGGCGAAACAGACCGTAACAAGTCCACACACTCGAAGCAGCACAATCAGCAGCTACCGAGCAGAAGCCAACGCTGGCCATGGTAGTAGCCGAGGGGATAGGGTGTGGAACGGCGGTTGCACGTCAAGTGGTTAAGAAGTCAAGCCAACAACTAGCCTTCCGTCAGATAACCACGCTGGTGCACGCGCTGAGGCCGCCCAATGGAGGAGTTTGCCAGCTCGAGGAGCCATCATTTGCAGTTCGCCTTAAGCGGCGCACCTTGATCCCTGGCCGTGCTAGTGCTCAGCTGGAGTGGATCAAGCCTTCCGATCAGGGGTACGCTGAACCAGGTTCCTGTTATCCACGGACACGGGGAACCTGGCTGGCGATGGTTTGTCCAACAGGTGCGTCATGTCCTCTCCAGCTCACACGGATGTTGCTGACTTCGGGGGAAGTTGCTGGACAATGTGTTCTGGTGAAAATGTGTCTACAAAACATCCACACCGCCGACTGCATTGCGAAAGCAGTGAAATCGAGCAGGTCAGTTGTGCTTAGAGTACCATAACATTGTGCCACTTGAGTCAAGGGGGCTTAAGGGTCTTAAGGGGGGAGGGACGTGGGAATTATGAAAGTTAATAATTTCTCACGCTCCTACGTGCGCTACGGAAGAGAGAGCAGACGCCTTCTTCTCCTCTTCCCGTGCGGGAAGCTAAACGGTTCTTCTCGCGTAGCCCAACCGTCTTGCAAACCAGTTGCGATCGTGCGGTCACGTCGCCGGAGTGCCGCGCTCCCATCGGAGCGTGCAATCAACATGCAGGGGGCGCCGAAACTGACGCTCTCTCAGGGGAGGCCGCGATGGAAAAGAAACCTGCCATGAGTAACTATAAGAGGAAAAAACAAAATCAGGAAACAAAGTGCCTGGGTATTCGAGTCGCGTGATTGTTTTGTAGTGGTCGGAAGTTCCACAGTGATATAGTGAGATTCTCTTGTCTTGTTGTTTTGAGCCCTAATGAGGAGATTTGGACGGTGTTGTATTCTCGGTGCCCGTCGCGACCGTGGTCTATGCGCTCAGGTTGTCCAAGGAAAGGCTGTGCCGAAGTTTGCGCACTCGTTAGAACTTCTAATGTAATCGTCCACGTATCGTTTTGGTTCCTGGAACTCTTCAGAAACCCAAGAAAATTTATGGTTTGAGGCTTCAATGTGTAGTGGCGCCAGTGCTGCTATAATGATTTTGCGTAGGGATAAGCCCAGATAGGTGTATAACGATCTTGAAGTCTGCCTTTGGTAGAGGTGGCAGTCTGGGTTGTATTCTTCCTTTCACAGAGGGGGCGTTTTCATTGGCGTCCATGTTCCTTTCCAGATGGTCTTTGACCGGCTTTTTGCCGTGCTTTTGTTCAAACACTTGTTGTTTTTGTCGGCGTAATGTTAGCACCGTTTGATGGTCTGGCAATATAGGAGGGGGGGGTCATGGAAAGTAGCATATGTCGGCTCACGTCTATATGCTTGGTTTGGTACCCCCGTCAACGTGCCGGGCCGAGTTTGATTCATTCCGTCTTCGTTGTTTGATTCTTGCTGGTGTAGCGTTCCAGTGCTCCTGAAATCTCTAGTTGCTTCTACAGGCATGATTAGAACAGCTCCGAGCCGGAGCCCGCACCGCCGGTACAGCCGTTGCTTCAATGTCTTGTCGGCGTTCGGGTAAGCGACTGCACCACCTTGGACTGACCTGTTTGGATTCGTTGCTCTGGCCAAAGCAGTCCAGTTCAAAGTTGGTAACATCCTCGGATTCCTGTATTCTTTACGAATCGATGGGAATTCCTTTTCGGTGGTTTCAGCCACAATGTTTCATTGACGTTATTTAAAATGCAGAGCACAATTCTAGGTAGACTGCACTGCTCGGTGCTCCGTAGGGGCTCCCCACGACATGAACCAGACACATTACAGGAAAAAGAAAATCACCAAGACAACATAAATCTATAATCCAAAAAGGGTAAAGAAAACGGCAATTTATGCAAATATGTCAATGCGAAAAGGATGAATTTTAGGTGATCTAGAAACGAGTCAAGGGACAGGAAAGTGGGTAATATACGCCACTTGCAATGGAACTCATGCGACATGATAGGATTTCAGGAGAACTTCAGTTTGGCCTAGTTGGTGTTTACTGCATCTTATATTGACCGCAAATAAAAACGGGGGCAGCGGAAGAGAACATAAATACGACACGGGCCCTAACTTTCAACTGGAAAGTTACGAGTTGAAACATCCCACCCATTCCGTTTTTGTGTTTTCTTCTGCTGTCCCCGTCTTTATTTGAGGTCAATATGATATACAATAGAATTTTGTTTTACGAGTGGTTGGTGGACTTACATTGATAATGAGTAGGTGTTCAAATAAAAAGTCATGTCCAAATTTATATTATGAAGGGCTTCTAGCAGCACTGTGTGAAACGATTCGTGACCCCAGTGATCTTTACGCAATGACCCTCTACCTCTTTCCCACAGAGAGCACACGAAATATCGGACCCGTCGCCTACGAAGAGAGTAGTGTCGTACACTTTCCTCGGCTATTACGGTAAACAGCCCGGTGGATGCGATGAAGCTGCAGAAATAATGAAGTAAGTAATTTTCTATACTCTGTAAGGATGCTCTCTTTAGAAAGTGAGAGCTTCCGCACCACGTGCAATAGCGCTGAGGTTGTCGTCAGGGCGGTATCTCAGGCGGCATTTATTTAAAGTGATAGGGCAGACGGTAACGGAACAGTTAAGATAACGACAGGCCTTCAGGTTCATTCATGGTTTCGGCTCGCAGGGGATAGGAGAGAAAGCGACCTGTCGTTAATTGGCGTAAATATACACATTGGCCTCAAAGCGACTGTTGTTGTTCAGTGACTCAATGCCGAAATTCTCCGCGGCGCGACTACAGTAGCAAACCTTCATTCTACTAAACTAATCAACAGCGCAGGAACAATAGGTCGGCACACGCCTAACTAGGGCAGCGATAGGGGTGTGAGCAAACGTTTGCGGCATCAGTCCCAAACATCTGAGCGTGGCGACGGGCACCCAGCGCTCGGAGGTGCGAGCAGTGATCTCTGTGAGACGCTGATTGGTTATCAGGCGTGGTCAGTCGAGTGATGTCTTTCAAATGTCGGTGTGAATGAACCCTGACACCATCCAGATTACAGAAACGGCGGACGGTAGTGGAAGAATCCACAGCGATCACGAACAAGCAGAGCGAGCCCAAATTGGGCAAACGTATATAGTGAGCCTAATCAATCTCCACCTTCTTAACTTCATTTTAAGATTAGAGCACGGTTGCGATACTGCATTTTCTGTCATAACAAGATTTCATCACAATAAAGCACGAATACCGTGGATCGCGAATGACCTCTATCAGCGTATGAAACATACGGAAAGATAATTCAATTTCTAAAGTCACGCGACTTGGATATTTTGCAAGAGTTAAATAGGTTTAGGAAAAGGTTAAGCATAGACATTAAACAAGCAAGGTTGTCGTTTTTCGAACGCAAGTTCGAAAGCGCAGCCCAAAACAGCCGCGAAACATGAATGATCTTTCATGAATTGACAAACACTTCTGCAGCATGTCTTCAGTTATTTAGTGGTCATTGCTATGGCAATTTGTTGTTGGCAATGCAATGGCAATTGTTGTAAACGTCGGGGAAGCTGAGTTCTCGTTTCCCGTGTTGCGTTAACGGAGCTTCTGAAGTACGTGCGCCATGTCGTAAAAGACGCGTTATTTTGGACTCGCATATCTTAAGATAAAATCGCATCTATACTGAAATATCTTGGAAGCAAGTTAGCAGCCGTAAAAGATCCCACAAAATTTTCACCGAATATGGCTGTTGCGTATGAAATTACCGTGCCACTGAACTATATCTTCAACGTAATTATTTCATCAGCTGTCTACGCCAAAAGCCTAAAAATTTCTCGCGTAACTTCATAAAGGTGTACAACACAACGAATTGCTTCACTACACATCAGTATCTCTGCTATCACTTCTCTCTAACGTTTCTTAAATGGATTTGCACATTAACTTATTATGTTTCTTACTAGCCAAGAATAGGGCAAGTCAAGAAAAACGTCCTTAGTGGGAAATTAAAATCAAGCTATCAGAAACATTGAAAAAGGTTATTTACAGTTGTAATATATACGTAAAAGTTTTTAAATGGCATTTGACACATTAAAACGCGATAATTTCCCACAGAAGCTTGAAGGGAACGGTTTGAAGGAAAAGCACCGAACCTTAGTAAAGTGTGTTACGGGGCAACACAAGAAAAGGGCAAGATAAGGTGAAAAACGACGACACAGCGCCGTGCCTTCGTTTTATACCTTCTGTTGTCCTTGTCTTGCGTTGAGCTGCAACAAACCCTACAATGAATCCCAACTAACTGGCCCAACTTGCCGTTTTGGCAGAGAACCTCATCCGTAGTTATCTGCGCAATCGACTGCAATATGTTTGTGTCGATTTTGTTCATTCTGACAGTAGCCCAGGTAAATATGGTCAGCCCCAGGATATGCATTAGGCCCCTATTATTCTTAGTGTATTGGAATGATAATAATATTCTTAATACTGGTAAGCTATATTTGCCTGCCGATGACCGCAAGCGTCTCCTCCTCTTGGGCTAACTTGGAGGAGCTCGAAGAGACATGAAACAACAGGTTCTGAGCACTTATGCGTCTCGTCTCTCAAACTAAAAGGCAGTGCAAAAAATGAAAGTCATTATCTCGTAAGAAAAATATAATTGATTACTCAGGAAAACATAATTACAATGACTTATTAATTTATCTTCTTAATTATTTATTTTTAGACGTCCGTTTTCTTAAGGGACTTAAGCTGGCCATGGCATGTAAACGCCAGAATAAAAGTCGCAAGTCCCCAACATGCTTAACTGTTTACGTTATTTCCTACCAACTAGGCTAAAGATGAAATTGTAGTTTGCTCCAATTTATTCCAAACTCAATTTTTGCGTGTTGGTGTGCAGAATGGGTATTATAAGTTATATGGATAAACTTTATGCTTTACCTAAAAATTAAACTGCTCAACACTGCAGATCAGATGGATAGGTCGGCCTTTATGTTAAAGCCTAAAATTACACATTTCTGCCTTCTTCGGAAAATTAGGCTCTCAGTGTTGCTGTGTCCAGCTAAATACTATGACACTGCAGTGTTTTTTCTCGTCAGTTCCTAAGCAGGAACAATCGCCATGACTTGAATAAAACGAGCATAGTTGTAGAAAGTGCACGATCATGAAAAAAGAAAGAAAAGAGCTCGTGAAAAAAGAGCTATAAATTATGGAATTATGAATTTGTTTAATGAGAACCCTGGTATATTGGACAAGCACACAAAAGTGTAACTGCTCAACAATTTCAATTTCCATGGTCGCTGAATTATTATTTTTAAATCGAGAAAAACCAATGGCCGAGTTCCGGTCATATGTAAAGTACTGCCGTATTTCATACATCTTGAACATATTGTGACCTGTGTCCGCTTTCTTTTTAGTGTTATAATTATGTGTGCAATGTAGGAAAATAGCGTTGTCAAAATTTATCAAATATTACGACTATTACTTCTTTATTATGTACCTGCAAATTGTGTATTTGGCATTTTTGTGTCAGAGAACCACCCTTGATGTTCCTCATTTTTGTACAAAAGCTTTTCTTCATTTTTTTAATATGGACACATAGGTTGTGCACGGTTAGGGAGAGCTTTGTGTAGTCTGTAAAAATTATGTCATTGGCGTGAGGTATGCTAACTATTTCATTTCGCAGAGTAATAGCAGGACTGTACTCAAAAGTGATTCCTGCGCAACAGCTGCAACTACGTGCCCAGGATCAGATAAATATTATTTACAGCAATGTGCTGAATTGTCTCGTTGAGATAACTACTCAGTAAGTGCAGCGATAATCCTGTAATTTCATACTGATACATCTTTCCGAAACGAATGTCATGACTGATGGAGTCAGATGCCTTGTGAATATATAAGAATATTTGTAATAGGAAAAAATTATTTTCTATATTCATCATGGAGCGTCTTCTTGTAGATGAAGCACCATTACATGGCTTCTAAGAAGCCCAAATTCATGATAAGCATAGATTTTGTACATGACAACGTAATTAATGATGTTAGTGCTTATAGGCTTCTCGACGACTTTAGCAAAAACTGATTGGACTGAGATCGTATGTGATAAGTGTTTTCGCTAATTCCGCCACTTTTAAATATCTCTCAGACACGAGTTACCTTAGGTTCATCAGTCAAAATTCGCGTGGTATGCCTACTGTCGATATTATGAGTGCGAGGTTAACAATGACTTCAGATATTCCCTTAATAGCCCAAATGACAATATCGATGACTTCAATGCGTCGGCGTTGCGAAGGGAAAAAAGCGATTTCAATTTTTCAATTTTGCTACAAGGAGCTAAGAAAACTCAGCTTGAGTTGGTGGAGCTTAATTAATATATAAGATCCCCATCACTAATATCAGAGCAGTTTGTTCATGCAGATGTAAAGAGACGTGCTATAAATTTGTTTTGTAATTATTTTCTGTGAAGTCAACGCAGTGAATATTGAGGAATATTGGTGAAGTTTTGCTTTTGGTACCTAATAAGTAATAAATTATGGTCTAGGTTTTTTAGCTTTATTTTAAGAACTTGTTTAGGTAAAGCTGATTCCGCGCTTCTTTGATGTGAGTTCCCAGCTTATTTTGCACTTACTCGCATTCACGAATAGGTTCTGGATATGCTGTTTTGTGAAAGGGGCAAGCATTTGATTAATTTTTGGTTTCTTATTCTGTAGAGTGCTGGTAGTGTCCATAGATTCCTTGAATTCGTACATTTCTTCAAAGCGTCGTTATGAAAAGCATTGTTCTGTGAATTCTTTAGGTGAGATAACAGCGGATCATGCGAGTTACAAACGCCATCTGCTTCTACATTTGCATAGGCTTCCATCGTCAATCTTACTATACACTTTAATTAGCTTATTCATGGTTAGTCGAGCTGCCTGATTTGGTAGAATGGAAAAGATAGGCATCCGATAATTTATAATTGCGGTTATTGCACCAGGAAAAGATTCCTGAGCGTTGAAGTTAAACATGTCAATTATGGTCTTTAAAGTGTCCGTAACTTTCGTAGGAAATGTTATAATACCTTCAACTTCATCGCAATGAAGTACATCAAGCACATCAGTAGTAATGGCTTGAGTGTACACCAAATAATTATTTATGATGCAAATTACTGTAGAGTTCAAATAAGAAGACAACACGTAATCGATCATTTCTTAAGACATCTGAGTTTCGAATTTAACCAGCAGAAATGTGCTAAACAACAATGACGGGGATGCACGCAAAAATATGCATGACAGCCTTACAGGGGTGTTTCAAGGCACAAAATTTTTCTATTGCACAATTTTGCGTTTCCTATCCTGCCTTCGCTGAACTTTCGCTCAGCAGAAGCTGAATGAGCATGCAACATTTTCTGGTGCGCGTCCGAAAGGAACAGTGAAAGAAAGGTAATTGTAGGATGCGTTTATGTCATTGGCTCAATTTACGATTTTGAAAACCTTCAAGAAAAACATGCAATAGCTGACGGAACATTTAAGAGGGCGCAAAATTTACGCATTAACTGTGCGTCTATTGTCATCTTCGTCGGTATCATGCTGTAGAGATTGTGCGGTACGTACAAAGCAAGGTTTTGTTTCTCAAATTATAGTAGCTTCGGACAGCACGTAAAAACGAACGTAATATCGCCGAAATTTTCATAAGTATCGCATTCCAGTTTTCGACACAGTCAATTTTAAAACAGCATCATTACGTTTGGTCGCTATGTCTGAAAGGTTGCACTCCCATTGTCGCATTCGTCCAGAATCTATCACTATTGCAACCTGTAGTAGTGATATGAGACTGTTGGATAAATATGCGATAAGTGCGTTCTGCTTGGAATCTGCCCCGATTCACGAGACTAAGCGGCAAAGAAGTACAGCCCACTGCGTAGGTAGGCGACCAGCCTTTTATGAAAACTTGAAAACCTCCACTCATCAGTAATTTTAAATCAGTAAATATTGAGAATTCTAGTGTTATATCTTATTTGGCTAACATGAGAGGGGTATTCAAAAATTCCTATAACAATTTCGTAAGCTACCGTTTATGTAAATCGCCGAGGCCTGGCATGCGACAATAAAAGAAACACAGATGACTGTGATGTCTCCAGAAGGCATCCGCCTCACATTCACACGTTCGTTATCAAGTGCTGCCAACTGCATGTTTACGAAACTCGAATACAGTTTCGCCCTGCTGACTCTGTCAAGAAATTTGCTCAGGCCTTGTAATTCGTGCTCAAAATAACACTGTCACGTAGTGGTGATGGCAAGGAACACAGCAGCAATACTGTGAATAAGGGAACTACCATTTATTTGGCGAACCTGTGCCCACAAAAGCAAGTCACACTTAAAGCACAACGATAGCGGCAATGTTGGCGATTGTCGTAAATCTGATCTGCAGGTCAAGGGCGTCGGCTTTCATGCATAGGTGATGGAAGGTTCTAGAGTAATCGCTGTTTCCCATGTGTCTTCCAGAAAATTCTGCACAATTCACGTCGCGCACACGATGTGATTACACAAGCTTTGGTGACAACAGACATCGATAACATTCGAGAAATTTGCGATACATACGGGTGCGTCCCGCACTGAGCGATAACATTTGTTAGACGGTGAAAAGCCGATAAAGATAAACGCGACCCAATAAAGATCAAGTACGCGGGTCAATGTATCCCTCTCAAAAACCATCGCCTCGATGCTACAAACACGACTGCGAAGAACAAAATGACACGTATTAAACAAACATAATAATCAAACAAGAAAACAAAGTCCAAAATAATGCAGTAAAAAAAAAGAAAGTCTGAAACTCGTCTTTGCAAAGTCCAAAAGTTCGTTAGCGCTGGAATAACAGCTTCAGTCGCACAACATGGACTATTTAAGGTTTTGAGTGACACCGCTGTGATAGCTAACTGCCGTCGGGCATGACCTCATACTGAAATGCGCCAATGAGTCAGATGATCTTGTAGAGTCTGAAATAGCATCACAACAGTCTCTCACTGAGTCCTCGTCTGCGTATCAAGGTCCAAACCCAAACACGGCCGCCGGGTTGGTATTCTACGTATCACCGTCAAACATGGTTGTGCCAGCTGTCGGCCTGCTGCTCGTTCTTCATGCGTAGGCCGGCGAGCTCTCATCCTTCTTTAGCGCCTTAGAGATAGGCGGTGACGTTAATATTTTCAAAGTTGGCGACTTGCGGCAGCATGGCGTCGAGAGTAGTAGTCGGGTTCCTTCTGTAAACCATCTTGAACAGCGTGATTTGTGTTCTTTTGTGCACTGAAATAACGTAAGCAAAGATGACATACTGAAGCACGGCTTCCCACGTGTTGCGTTTGGCGTCGACGTGCAGTGCTAACATGTCCGCAGCGTCTTGTTCAGTCGTTCCATTAGGCAATCCGTCTGAGGGTGGTGGGCACACAGTGGTCCTCCGGTGACTCGTCTGGCTTTACTGCAGGATGCGTTCATCAAGATCAGCAGTAAAAGCCGTTCCTCTGCCAGTAATGAGGACTTCTGGCGCACCATGTCGCGGCAGGATGTTCTCTGCGAAAAAATTTGCTACAATGGCCGCACTACCTTTCGGCAGAGCTTACGTTTCGACGTAGCGGGTAAGGTAGTCGGCGGCCTCACTTGTTTCTAGAAGTCGACATCGGGAACGACCCGAGAAAATCACACCAGATCTGCCGAAACGGTGTGCAAGTAGGCTTGATCGGCTGTAGTAATCCCACCAGCCTTGTAGGTGGTGTCTTGCGTCATTGGCCGTCTGGAATTGACATGAACGGTGAGGTCGGCAGTCAGACGTGGCCAGTAATATCTTTCCTGTATATGCTCCATAGCCTCCTGGACAATCTGAGATTTCCTAGCGGTCGGATCGCCATGTAGGGCGTGCTGTACTTTTGGACGCAGTGATGAGGGAACAAGGGCGCAGTTGGCGCGAACTCGCGAGAACGTCTTTCCGAGTAACTGATTTTGAAGCAAAAACGAAGATAATTCTCGCATAATTGGCCTAGAGACAACGTCGGTGTGCCCTTCCAAATACTCGACGAAGCGTTTTAGCTCCACGTCTGTTCCTGCTTATTATATCAAGGAAGGTATCGTCATCCTCGTTGTCTTGCGGAGGCGATAAATAGAGGGCCGTGATAAACAGGCATCATAGTGCTTTCGTCCGGACTTGAATATAGGAGTGATGTCATATTCTTGCAGTCTGAGCTCCATCGCACCAGGCATTCTAAAGGGTCTTTAAATTAGCTAGCCAACAAAACGCGTGATGCTCGGTGACTACTTTGAATGGCCTGCCATTTAGTTAAGGGTGGAATTTTGCTATAGTCCAAATCCTGACGAGGCGTCGTTTTCGGTCGTAGAATAATTGTCTTCCGCTTTAAACAGGTGACCGGCTAGTATAAGCTATCACCCGTTCAAGTCCGTCTTTCCTGCACACTAGAACGGCATCAAGGCTTAGGCTACTGGCGTCAGTGGGTATTTCTGAATCGGCGTCATCGTCGCGGCGTACAAGTACCGGTGGCGAATGCATGCGTCGTTTGAGTTCTTAAAATGCGTCGGCCTGTGGCGTTTCCCACTTAAACTGGACTTAACATTTAGTTAGATGTATCAGCGGCTCAGCGATGCATGAGAAGTCCTTGACAAAGCGTCTGATTAGGCACACATGCTAAGGCATGTATTGACTGCCTTTTTGTCGATGGGCAGCTGGAACTTTGCGATGGCAGCTGTCTTCTCCGGGTTGGGGCGGACTCCATATTTGCTGATGACGTGGCCGAGGAAGAGAAGCTCATCATAAGAGAAGCAGAACTTTTCCAGCTTCAGAGTGAGCCCTGATGACTTGAAAGCCTCTAATGCTGTCCCTGATGACTTGAAAGCCTCTAATGCTGTCCTAAGCCGCCTAAGGTGATCGTCGAAATTTCTCGTGAAGATCACGATGTCATCTAAGTAAACAAGACAGGGGCGCTATAACGTAAATCTATTACAAACTTTTCTATTCCAATTCTACAATCAGCCCTCCGCGATTGGTGAAAAACATTTTTGGACCACCCCTACTTTACCTGTCTGTCACGCGACGTCACAAAACCGCGATAGCTCGCCATCTGATATGACGTGTGCACACTGAATATGCATGATTTGGCTGATAAAAAAATTGTTCCTTCTGATTCGACGCCTTTTCGCCATTAGCCCTCGGCTATTGGTCAAAATATTCGGGCTGCACCCACTTCACCTGCCTGTCACGCGACGTCACAAAACCACAAAAACTCACTGCGTCAAAGTGACGTGTGACGGTATATTAAAGGTGCATTATTATGCCGAACAAAACTGAATTTTCTTCTGAACAGCCGCAGGCTGTCCAGTTCCGAAAGGAATAAAAAATGGCTGCCGCCGATCACTGAGGCACTGGGTACTCGCACCTGCCGGAAAGCATGGGTTTATTTGTGTGTAATGAAACTTCTTGCGTGGCCGCGTAACGTTTTCGAGCACTTTCGGCGCGTTTACGACCTCCTTCTGCCAACTATTCTTTGCTATGGATCCGTTTAACGTTATTTTTAAGCTTCCGTTGCATGCCGCCGCGATTTTCGACGATCCACCGTAAGCTAAGTAGGGGAAAGCGGACCAATCAAAGACGCTGGCACCACCCTCTTCATCTGGTTATGGATTTTCAGTGCACTGGCTCGGCCCCATCGAATCCACCTCCACTTGCGCGTACTCCTCGCCTCATCTGAGCCAATTAGATAAGATAAGCCGCTCAGTGTAGGCATGGCATGGTATGGCAAGAACTTTATTTTAGTTCAGAGAAACTAGGATCCGAGGGCACAAGCCCAGAGGCTAATTTGGTGGCTCCGTCCACGTAGGCACCGGTAGGCCAATGGCTTTCCCGAGGTCGTGAGCTCTCCGTACGGCCAGGAGTTGATCTGGGAGGACTTCGCTGGATATGCGTCGACTCCAGTCCTCCTCACTGTTGAGATCCGAAGCGCTTTGGTTGGGGCACAGCCAGAACATATGATCAAATAAACATGGAGTGTGTCCACAACTTTTACATTCCGCGCGATAATCCTGGTCAATTTTGTTAAGCACGAAAGGTGTGGGATAAGATTAAGTTTGAATCATTCTTAATGTGACTGTCTGAGCTCGGTTGAGCTTCTGATGGGGGGGAGGAAAAGACATGCTGCCGTCCCTATAGTGTGAGGTGATCTCGTGAAAAGTAGTAAGTGGGTCTTTGTAGGAGCCGCTGTCATCCTGGAGCAGTTCCTGATCTGACGTGCGGCATGTGAGATCTCGCACAGCAGAGTGAGCTTGCTCATTAGGATTGCAGCCATTGGGGCTGACCGAGTGGCCCTGATGAGCCGGAAACCAGACTAGGTGTGAGCTATCCAGTTGGTCGTAATTATGAGTATTAATACTGTGTATAAGTAACTTGTGTGCTTCCACTGAGACGAAGCCGGCTGAGTAATTCCTAATAGCTGCACGGGAATCGGAGAAAATCGTGGAGCCTTCCTCATTGTAATTGCAAGTGCTACGCTTGGTTCTTCGGCGGCATGAATGGAGCTCGTTCTTAGTGACGCCGCGCTTATTAATTTACCGCTCTCATCGACAACGGCAATAGCGTAGCGGTTGCCCGATCCATAACTAGTTGCATCGACAAAAAGAGCTGAGCTGTGTTGTTGGTGCACTTTACCCAGAATGCATTTGGCCCTGGCGTCCCTTCTGCCCTTGTTGTGGACAGGATGAATATTTCTTGGTATGGGGTCTACAACTAATTGTGTCTCCACCTCCTTGGGTATTTTGAACTTAGAGACGTCTCCTCCTCGAGGAAGTATTCCGGCTTCACCTAGAATTTTTCACCCTGGCTTAGTGTTGGAGAGTCTTGCAATTTGTGACATCGAATGTGCCTCAATGAGCTCATCTATAGTGTTATGAAGTCCTAACTTGTTGAGGAGTTCGGTACTCGTTCCGTGCGCGAGTCCCAGAGCCCTTTTGAGTCCGGAGGGTATAAGTGCGTTTAGCTTAGCCTTCTCTCCTTTCCCCCAGTTCAGGTATGATGCAATGTACGTCACATGACTGATGAAAAATGCATGATATGCTCTGATGAGATTGTCCTCCTCGAGGCCTGCATTTCGATTTGAGACCCTACCCAGGAGCTTTAAAGTACTGTTGGCCTGACCTGTGAGACGGTTCAGGGCCGTAGCGTTACGGCTCCTTGCGTCAATGAGAAGACCCAGAATTTTAATTTTCTCTACTCTGGGTATGACCCGTCCTGTGTTGTCTGTGATTTTAATTGGCGGAGTTTCTAAAGGCGCAAGGTTTCTAACACCTTGTCTCCCCTGTCTAAAGAGCAGCAACTGAGATTTACTAGGTGATAGCCTGAGTCCGGTGCCCTTGAGGAAGGATTCTGTGGTGTGTACCGCTGCCTGTAGTGTCTGCTCTAGTGCTGCGAGTGACCCCCTTGGGACCCACACTGTGATATCGTCAGCGTATATGACGTCCCCCAAGCTGGGGATTTTGGACAATTCCTCCGAAAGCCTGTGCATGGCAATGTTATAGAGGAGTGAGGACAATACTGAACCTTGTGGTGTGCCGTTGTTTCCTAAATTGTATGGACCGCCTGTGACTATCCCGAGTCTGACCCGAGCTGTCCGATTAGCTAGAAAGGACCTCACATAATTGTAAAAATTGCTTCCCAGGTTCAAGGTTGAGATTTCATGTAGGATATGTTAATGTGCAACCGTATCAAATTCTTTGATAAGATCCAGACCCAGGAGGCCCTTTACGACCCTGCTAGGGTGGTCAAGAATAGCCCGTTTGATCATGAGCATGGCGTCCTGTGTGGATAATGCCTTCCGAAAGCCTATGACATTGTGCCTGAAAAGGTCCTGGTTTTCTATGTGTTCTATTATCTAGTTATGAAGAGCATGTTTGGCTACTTTGCCAATACAGGATGTAAGTGATATGGGCCTGAGGTTCTCCTTTGTTAGTGGTTTGCCGGGTTTCAGTATAAACATCACCTTGGCATCCTTCCATTCCGGTGGGACAGTGCCGGATCTCCAGTGACTATTAATTTTGACCGTGAATATGTCTATGGCATCATCGTCCAGGTTTCGCAAAAGTTTATTTGTGATGCCATCCGGACCCGGGGCAGATCTCCCATTTAAATTAAAAAGTACATGCCTTATCTCAGCTGCAGTGAAGTCACTGTCCAAGTCCGGTTGCGATATTCCGGAGTAAGGTTCGCTTATTTCTTCTTCGTTGTCGTATTCATTTTTAAGTGGCAGGTATATGTGTGCGAGGTCGTTTGCGACCTCTCTTGCTGTCCGCCCTATAGCTATCTGTTTATTGACGAGTCTGTTTATGGCGAGGTTTGTAGTACCTCTGGAGAGCTTGTCAATAAGTAGGCACTTCAATAGGTTCCATTTGCGTCCTCTGCGCAGTCTACTGTCTGTTTCTGAGCAAGTTTCGTCCCATTGTTGACGTAAAAGTTGAGCCGCGTATGTTTCGATATCACGATTAACTTGGGCGATCTTGGCTCTAAGACTTCTATTGAGTCTGTGACTCTTCCGTCTGGTTAGAAGGGAATTTTTCGCTTCCAGCATGTGAGCTAGCTTGGAGTCCATTTTTAGGGCTTCGATTTCAGTTGAGACTGCTTTAGTAGCTTTGTTAATCGTTGCCTTCTGTTGATCTAAAAGCTCCTCATAAGATTCGTCATCTATGCTGGTTTCCTTACGCAACTTACGAAACAGATCCCAGTCCACGCACTCATATTTCCTTAGTGGTGGTGGTTGCGTCTGTAAGATGACTTCAATTATGTAATGATCACTTCCTAAATTTTCCTGCAGATTGTCCCATGACCCTTCAATTTCCCGAAGGAATGCTAGATCCGGGGTTGTATCTCTGGTAGTGGAGGTACCAGTTCTCGTGGGGAAGTTAGCATCTGTAATAAGAGCAAATTTTATTTCACTTGCCGTGGTTGCTAAATTAGTACCCTTGACGCTCTGATGACCATAGCCCCATTCTTTGTTGGGAGCGTTGAAGTCCCCAGCCACTACGAGTGGGGCTGTATCTGCCTTACTGGAAATGCGGCCCAATAGGGTCTTAAAATCCCCTTTGCTACCTTGCGGAGAGCTATAAACGTTAGCTATATACACGTTAGCTGCTTTTTTGTTCTTCAGGATGAGTTCGATCATTTGTGCTTCTAGACCAACCTTGTACTTGGGAAGCTCATGAGTTTCATAGGAGGTACCCTTTCGAACCAAAGTCGCTATTTCCCGACCCCCTGAAATGGTCAAGGTTTCGGAGTTGTAACCCGGTAGAGAGAGATGCTGTTTAGCTAGTGTTACCTGTAAGAGAACAACGTGCGGCTTAACTTTTGCCGATCTAATTAGCTGCTGCAGGGGAGCCTTGCGCCTTCGGAAACTCGCACAATTACACTGCCATATTTTAATGTTATTCTTGTCGTTTGAAGCCATTATGATACCATTGGTTGATTACCCGAACCCTTAGAGTCCGTGCTCTGGCTACCGTTTGTGCTTCCGTGGACTGCCGATGCAGCCTCTGCGCTTGCCTTTGCCTTAACTTTGGGCCTTTCTAGTTGACCCACTCGAGCATCTAGATTAGTGATTAGCTCCATGATTTTCGCCAGTGTCCTGTCGATTTCGGCTAACCTTGAGGCTATTCTGATTTTTTTGTGTTTCGGGGGTGCCTCACTCTCTCCCATCTCCTCTGCCTCAGAGGTTTCTAAATCTTCTTCCTCTGTTTCGCTAATGGGAACAGGGTGGGGGGCTTTACGTTTAGGTTTGCCGGCCAAGGGTTTTGGAGCCGTTGTCTCCGTCCGACTACGGGGTGTTTCGGACCTTTTTTTAAATGATTTGAAAGCCTCCCTGAGCTCAGACAGTTCTTGCCTTAATTTCCGATTTTCTGGTTATAATGCCAATATTCGGGGATTAGACTCACCTTCCGGCTGTGCCCTACCATTAGTACTCCTAGACCTTGCCCTTGTCGGTTGTCCTGGTTTCCCAAGGCCTCCGATCTTGACTCGATCGGCCCAGGTCGCTCTTGGGGTCGACTGTGAACGGGACCTCGATCTTGCTCCAGGTACTCGGGGTTGCGGGTCGACACCAGAAGATTCTCCAGAGCTGGGTTGTCCTCTGGATCGAGAACGCCCCCTGGAGCGGGAGCGCCCTCGTGAGCTGGAGCGCCCTCTCGTGCGAGAGCGCAAGTTGGTGTCATTTTCTTTCATGATCCCTTTGCGCTGGGAATCGTCGCTGTCTTCAATGTCGTCGGCCACCTGTGTATAGCGTGCTTGCTGTCGTTGGCGTCTTCGACGCCTTTGTCTCACAATATAAGGCATCTGGAAACTTCGACTGCATTTTCGGTCCCCAGTTGGGTGTGCGCCACCGCAAATAGCACACTTGGGATCACAGTGATGATCTTCAGGTGGGGAAGTGATTCCACAGCCCCTACACTTTCTAACACTTGCCGGATTGGGACACACGTCGAATCTGTCCGATTTCACCACAGCCGCAGCACACATCTATCTGTCGTCGGTAGAGATAACAGGGCATGAGTACGTTACCACAAATAACGTGGTTTGGCACTCTTTGTCCTTCAAAAAGTACCACCACCATTGTAGTTTGCTCGACCCGACGTACCTCGACGTGGCGCGGATTTCGGTGATTGACGAAAAGGGTTTTCAGTTCCGCGTCGCTAATGTTCAGGTCGATACCGCGAACAACACCCTTACATGTATCTTCTCCTGCTGCAGTGTAGGCCGCCACGTCGAAGGGTCCATCCCTCGTATGAATCTTGCGTACCTTGGCGTAAGCTCTCGCGTTTTCTTCCCGCGGAGTCGATACCACCAAAATGTTTCGACAGCCGTTGGGACAGTACGTGTCCTCCGTCGTGTCTTCCGGCGCTAAGGCTGCCGTCATGGCCAGCACTCTGGAGAGATGTACCAGGCTGAACTTTTTAACGTCGGGGCCGCCACGGGGGCGGACAATTATCTTGATGTGATCCCTCGGTAGCATCGGGATCCTAGAGGCGGTAGCGACGCGCTTAAGCACGTTCTGCGAGGTGGCCGTGCGGCGACTACCTTTCCCGCCATGGCTGGTATCCTTTATAGCCACGGATTTTCCGCCAGCGGCTAATGCGCGTCTGCTTCGGCGAGTGATGGCTGTTATCCATCCGATATCTTCCTCCGAGGTGATCTCCATGCCTTCAACAGCTAAGCCGGAGGCCATGCCTACACTCCGTCTTGCGCGTGAGGCCTAGACCTACAGCGAGAGTTAGGGGCTGGCACCTTTTCTAAGTGGCACGCAGAAAACAGTTTGCAAAGAGGCGAAAAATGGACCCACCGGCAAAAAATGGGCATCCACGTAATCCTTGTGATACGACGCGTCGATCGAAACCAGGTTCTCAGAAGTGGCACAAAAATTCGGCGCAAAAACATTGATCGAAGTTAACTACAATAGATGTTAACTACAATAACCGTTCTTGTACAGGAGGTCCCGAATACAGTCTTTGACTATGGGACCTCCTTCTGCATACCAAGTACTTGTAATTGTGACCCAACTTCTAATAATAAATTTCTGATTCTGATTCTGATTCTGCACCACCGCACTAGTCGGCTTCTCTCAGTGTAGGCAAAGTTATTCGTTTTTCAAGCAAAGAAAAGTGGCCTCCTGTGAACGAAGAGGGTGTTTGATTGGTCTGTTGAGACAACCCTGTGGGTGAACGACTCATGCTTGCATCGGCGTTTAAGTGAATTCGAGGTCAGGAGACTGGAATAAAAACATATTGGAATAGTTTTACGTTATGGGGCCCGAGGTCTGCCACACGATCCTAACACCGTGTCCATCAAACCCTGGAACGTTGATGGCGCCGAGCACAGCCCGAATGGCCTTATCTTGAACTGGTAGATGACGTCTGGCGTCACGAAGGCGGTCTTTTCGCGATATTTCTCGTCGATTTCAATTTGCCAGTTGCCATAGTTGAGATCCATCGACCAGAAGTATTTATCGTTGTAGAGCCGATCCAATGCGTCCTCTATGCTTGGGAAGGGGTGTACTTCTTCCTTCGTCATCTTGTACAGCCGACGATAATCGATACAGAAACGCAGGATTCCGTCCTTCGATGACGCCTTCTATGTCTGCGGGTCTTTGGGTGCCGACGTAAATGATAATGCTGAACCGAGGCAGGAGGCTGACTTGGTCCTCAAGTGCACTCAAAGCACGCTGACTGGAAGGTGTCTCCGTCGGTATTGCTTGATTTGCAGTCAGTGTTATCGACCTCAAACTTAGGTCGATCATTGCGACGTGTTGGTTCAGGAAGTCTATGCCGAGAATTAAGTCTCATCAGCACTGTTCGAAGACAATGGACGTGGCAGGATAGGTCCGTTCATCGACTGTAATTATTGCCGTGCAGGTTCTCGTTGATGTTATGAGATGTCCTCCAGCTGTCAGAATATGAGGGCCGTCCCACGCAGTCTTGCCGTTCTTCAAGTTAGATGTGAATAATCCACTGATGATGGAGTAATCGGCTCCTTTGTCCACTAAGGCGGTCACTGCGTGGCCGCGGAGAAGCACGTCGAGGTGTGTTCTCTGCCTTCCGTTCCATTTAAGTCTTGTCGTCAGATCACGGCTGCGTCGCGTCGACTTGTGGCTGCTATGTGGCTTCGTCAAGTCGTGTTTTGTCGGCGTATTGTTAGCTCGCAGGCTTCTTAGGGAAGACGGCGTGTCGTTGCTGCATCTTCGAAATGGATCGTGAACCGTCATCGTCGGCGGCTGATGGTTTTCGGCATTTCCAAGTACAGCAACCGTACCCCCATCGGTTGCTGCTTTTAGTTTTCTGTATAGGGGCATATGGACAGGTCCCGGGCGGGGCCAGCGTAATGTCAGCGTTGCGGCGCCATGTAGCGTCCTGGCGGCGGTGAATAAGAGTGTTGTCGAAGGCTCCACTCAGTGGCGGTGAGGTTGTCGGCGATATTACGAGTGCGCGCCCCTCGCTGCAGGCGCGGATCGTTAACAGCGAAGCCTAGTACTCCCATTTTGCGGTACAGGCACCTGCGGTATATGTTGCCCGTTTCTCTGCAATGGTAGCAGACCAGACGGTATTCAGGGGCACTCCAAACGTCTGTAACCTCCGGGGTGTTTCGCTAGCCGACAGGTGGGCGGTGTGGCGGCGTCTGTCGAAGGAATCGCGGCGTCATGGGGCCCTGGCACGAGCACAGAGGAAAACCTTGATGGCGGACGAAAGCAGCGTACTTGATTGCTTCCGACTGGGACCGTGGTGGATGTTGTTGCACCTCAAGAAATCCAAGCGATCGCTGAACCACTTTAAGGTTGCGACCTTGGGTGAGCGTCAGCAATTCCTCACGACTGACCGCTCTGAGGGTCTCCCGCAGGTCGTCACTGCCGAGTGCTTGAACGTTGGTGTAATTTGTGGTCAGCGGTCGGCTGTTATATTGCCTTGTCCGCATGTCGAGCGTCTTCCCAGTAGTAGTGGCCTCAGAAATAAATTCTACAGCGGTCTTAGCCGGGTTGCGTATCAATGCGGCAAAAGGCTCTTGCCTCAAACCACGCATCAGGACGACAAGTTTTTTGTCTTCTGGCATGTCTCGGTCTGCGTGTCGAAAGAGGCGAGTCATCTCCTCCGTAAACATCGCAATGCTCTAGTTCGGCAGCTGCACGCGGGTTTCCAGTAGACCTTGCGATCGCTCTTTGCGCAGGACGCTCGCCAATTTCTGCAGGAAGCCGTTGTGGACAACGTTCCACGTCGTCAGGGTTAATTCCCGGTTCTTAAACCATGTTCTGGCTGTCTTTTAAGTAGAGGTACACATGCCGAAGCTTGTCGTATGTGTTCCAGTTATGCAATGCAGTGAACCTTTCATATGTTTTCAGCCAGTTATCCGGGTCTTCAAATGCAGATTTGCGGAAGGTCGTTGGCTCCCTGGGTTGCTGCAGCACGATGAGATACGCTGGTTCTGCCATTGGGGTTGGCTTGGCGACGATCTTACTAGCCGTCTGAGGCAAAAGCCCATGCTCCAGGGGCAGTTCTAGCAGAAGACGGCTACCACGCTGTTTCTTCGAGACGTTGGTGTTGTCTTCTGCGTTCGGGCTTGGGCACGGTGTTTTGGGGGCGTGCGGTAGGTGAGCGCAAACAGCTCCATCAGATCTCACGCAGTAGTGGTGGCAAAGAACACAGTAGCAATGGATAGTATAAGTTAAGCGCTTGCAACCCAAAGTAAACGCATTACGTGTGCAAAGAAATAGCGTTTTCATCACTGCGCATGCTCTGAACGTTATTTTGTTTCAGCAGTTTACGTGCGCTGTGATAACATACATTATTTGGCGAGTTTAACGTTCGAATGCTTATGTACGCTAAGAAGCAGCGTTGACTAACACGTTGTCAGTGTTTCAAGAACGAGAGTTGTTGCAAGGAACATGAGATTTGGGAATTAGAATATTGTCTCCGCCTTCGCTCTGCCATTTTTTAGATGACAACTGTGTCCCAATGATGATCAAGCTTTCGTTCTGCACGTAGCATTTGTGAAATGTTCATAGTGTTTTTTTTGTTTTTTTCAAGGAACGTTTACCTGCCCTCCGTCCTGGTGATCCTGGCTCACCTATCTTATGCAGAACAAGAGATTCAGGCTCAAACTCCAGGATTCGAATGCTATATAATGCCGCCTATGATTTACACAATTCCAGAATCAATCCGGTATAGTTTGAAATACGGCCACACTTTTGTGAGTACAACCGCCAGTCTTTTAAGTGAATATTGAGGATTAACGTTCCTGTCCAATAACTGTGTCGCTGTTTCCGCAAATGCACGTTGGAGTCAATTTGTGTTTTTCAACGTGAATTTGCTAAAATGTCAGTAAAATTGCCAGGCGTATATATATATATATATATATATATATATATATATATATATATATATATATATATATATATATATATATATATATATATTTTTTATTTATATATATATATATATATTCAAAGAAAGAGGAAATCGATTCAGTTGATAGGGAAATGAATAGGTTTTTGTATATGTATATATATATATATATATATATATATATATATATATATATATATATATATATATATATATATATATATATATATATATATATATATATATATATATATATATATATCCATATATAACAACCTATTCATTTCCCTATCAACTGAATTGATTTCCTCTTTCTTTGAACTTCTTTCACCCGCCCAGTAAACGGCATCACTTAACATGTTTCTCATGGTCTGCTGCACGCTCAAGCCCGTGCGGCCGCTCGATATTTTAATGCAACTAATTTACTGTTCGGTTTCTTGTTTAAGAAAGCGAAGTACAGTCTCAGTAAAATCCTCCTGATAACACTTCTGTGCGTATCCAGGAGAAAAGCTTAATATAATGACGTTTATTAAGCGACTAACGGTATGAAGGAAGAGTAGTTGATTTGCCCCGCAAATATCAAGCTCCTATGCTTAGCTGGAAACTGTGCTCTGGTACAAAAGCTAAAAAAACGACGCTTACGTAGCACTCTGCCGTTTAAATGAGGCATAACTATGTGGCACAAATGTTCAAAAAGCCGACGTTTAGACCGTGACCATCAGGATAAGTGAGTCCTGCGTATTTGGCAAGAAAGTTACAAGTGATACTTACTAGGTGTACGAAATAAGTGTTACCAACTGTGCTTTTCTTTTTTCTAAGAATGAAATGCTTTTAGCTCGCGTTGTCGGCGGCCTTCAAGTGACCTTGAGCCAAAAGCCCGATCCGTTATCTGAGCACTCATACGAGGCTCAGAACAACCGGGCAACGTTGCGAAAACAAACGAGATCATTCGGGCTACCACTCAAAGCTGATGAAAATGTGGTCTCTGGCCCCCAGCTCTTTGTACAGGACCGCATTACATACGCTTGTTACACGTGACAAAAATTATTTACAAGTTCTTTCTGAGGTTCGTACGCAACATTACTGATGCTGTAACTTCTCGGACGCTGACGCTTTATTTGTCATTTCGAAAAGCTGCGTTCAAAAGGTACATACTACGCACCATACGTTTAATTGTCATGTTTCGGTGGGGATGCAGGGTTGCCTGTTAAACGCAAGCGGTCCAACTGTTCCGCGGTGCGGGATTCGTGCAAGCTCGAGAGTTGGAGCCACGCTGCGCGACCGCTCCGGCATCGTCCGCAGCACCGCGGATGACTGTTTGGCCGAGACGACACTTGAAAGGCGATATATATATATATATATATATATATATATATATATATATATATATACATATATATATATATATATATATATATATATATATATATATATATATATATATATATATATTATACATATATACATATATATATAACGCGATGCAGAATACTGTTAAGTCTATTCTGTGATTTGGATGGTCGCAATGGAAAGAAATAGCTGGAGCATTATCTAGAGCTAGCAAGCTGTAGCCATATGTCTTCAGTTGCCATGAGCTCTGAACTTTTAAGCGTCTAGAGTATACAAACAGACATAACTGCCTGTAAGCGTTCTCGCCAACAGAGGCACATGCCCGCAGCGACCAAATTATTTTCACACTGCAGTTCTCAGAACATAATGTGAACATATTTGAAGATGCTATTCACATTATCTGTGACATGTTGTAGAATAGGACAGGAGATTGTAACTCATATTCGAACCATCTCTATACGTGTCACGTTCCTGGAATAAAGACAACAGCTTCAGTCCTGACAAGAACAAACAACACTCGGGAACTCACAATGAGCTGAATAAATATACGCACAGGCCACCGTGGCTTTGACAAAAGACCAAGACTACACTGTGACACGACGGACATCTTGCAGAGGAACATGTTCGCTCCTCTTCTACAAGGAATGTAGAACAGGGCGAGAGCTCCTCTGTAGGGGCCCCACAATGAAACAGTACTGGTGAGCATAGACTTCGTCCAAAAAGCGTATGCAGTTTTAGAGTATGTGGAAGGTAAGAAAGGGATCTGTTGCAAAGTGCCACAGCAGTCATTGCAGGAACAAATATTTGCTCGATGCTGTTCTAGTCCGATGTGCTTGTGATGTCGCTTACAGGTGAACATTTGCAATATCACTGTCTTAGCGCGTGTTCTCAAAACCATTGGAGTACATTCATATGTGTCACCGGCAATAACTAGTGCGAATATAGCTCTTTCTTCGGGGTCAGAGTTCCACCGCTTCTGGATGTCTTTAGAGTGATGCTCACTGTCAGTGTTGTCTTTATCTCCATAGGTGCTCTTAATCATGATAGTTGTATTGTTCTATTCTTTGCGGCTCGTTTCACTATCTTACAACAACTCTATTCGCAGAACTTCAATATGCTCGCGCGCGTGTTGCACCACAATCCAACTCGTTACTGTT
Source organism: Dermacentor variabilis (assembly GCF_050947875.1). Classification (NCBI taxonomy): domain Eukaryota; kingdom Metazoa; phylum Arthropoda; class Arachnida; order Ixodida; family Ixodidae; genus Dermacentor; species Dermacentor variabilis. The sequence goes on from NC_134575.1 coordinate 86,181,856, forward strand.
GATATTAGGATGTTTCCTAGTATTCTGGGGATTTATTTTATTAGTTTTATCGTCTTTTGCTAAAGTATTGTGTATTTACTTCTTTTCGTGTGCGTTACCTCATGACAGAAGTTGGCAGAAACATGTTATACCTGTTTTGTGGGTCATTTGCCTTTGTGTTCTTTATGGTGCTGTTTGTTGAAAACCTGCGTTTTTAAATCTGCTTTTTTGAGTAGGGGATAGCTGCATTAGCCTTTGTCCTTAATTCTCGCGGCACTTTTATAATTTTGTAATCGCGATCTTGGGACAGTGATTCTTGTCCCTAAATTGTGGGGTTTTACGTGCCAAGACCACTTTCTGATTATGAGGCACGCCGTAGTGGGGGACTCCGGAAATTTCGGCCACCTGGGACTCCTTAACATGCACCTAAATCTAAGTACACGGCTGTTTTCGCATTTCGCCCCCATCGAAATGCGGCCGCCGTGGCCGGAATTCGATCCCGCGACCTCGTGCTCAGCAGCCCAACACCATAGCCGCTGAGCAACCACGGCGGGTGATTCTTGACCTTCTCCTCTGTGCTATACCGTTAACTCCGAACGCCACCGATAATGTGCTACTGTTAAGGGCCTGCTTCCAAGTGCGTATGGCAATAGGAAAAATAGCTGCCCTAGCCTATTTAAAAACCAGGCTTCTAAAAATATGGCTTCACTTAGTCGAGCCCCACTCTCCGCCAAGCAGATAACTACCCAGTCGAAAAATGCGCTAGACTGGTTCGGGTGTTCTTTATAGTTTACACTGGAGTGGGTTTTCAGACACGGGTCTGGTGTGTCTGGTATGCCCGTCCTGTGTGCATGGTGAGCCTGGTCTTATGTATCTGGTGTACCCGTCCTGGCGTGTATGGTGAGCCCGGACTGGTGTGCTTGGTGTACCTGGCCTGGTACTTTTGAGGTGTTTGTCGTGTTTGGTGTGCTTGCCTGGTGCTTTCTGTATCCTGGTGTGGTCTACCTGGGACCATGATGGTACCTTCTGATGTGTTTGAAAAATTTTAGCTTGCATGAAATGTCTATACGTCATTAGTTTCATGCATCAAAACGCACACTTGCGAGGTTAATTATTTTACATTTATTCTGTAGATAACAAGTTGCTGTAATGTCAGAGGCGAAATAGCAGTGCAAACATTTACTTGGTACACAAAATAAAAATAGATTTTGCTTTGAAAATATGAGCATGAACTAAGTTAAGTGCGCCAAATTTCCTTGCACGCACTCTGTTGCCCCAGCAACACGTAATTTGTCAAGTCAAAATGCTATCTACGAGCTGCGTAGCTTTTTATTTCTAATTAAGTGCTTTCTCAGCTTGATGCCCATAGAGAGGGAATTAGCTTCATACAAAAAAGCACACGAGTGTAGGATGCTTCATCGGCTCTGCGGTGGATGATCTCCTCAGTCCAGCGGCCTTAGCTGCCCTTTTCACTCAGTTGACCGGGTTGAGCTGGTCCGTCGCGCCGTAGCTGGATAGCGCTGCCTCCCATTGCTATGTGGCAATGGCACTTGGAAGTTGTGTGGAAGCAACAGCCAGTAAACAGACAGTTGCATCCTGTGATGCTTCTCAGAGACACAGCACAGCCTGAAATATACAAGTAATTGTACGCCTCATTACACATTCTTCATGACATCAATAAAAAGTTGTTTCCATGTAACAAGGTTACCCCGTTACCACTTTTATGTGATTAAGTACTAGTAACAAAACGAAGTCTGCCTAACTTGGCTACAAATGTAACCTGGAAGAGCAGGTACGCCAGCTGCAAAAGTGACGGTGCTACACGAAAATTGTATGCCTTACGTTTATGTGAAAGACATTTTTAAAGTGAACACAAGCAATAGAAGTTTCTTTGAGCCCAAGTAGAGTATTTCATCTTCGTGAAGGGCAGAAATAAGTAATGGTTGTGCCAGCCAACCAGAAAAGCTCTCCTAGTAGCCGCCTGTGATCACCGTCTATGCAATCGGTGAAAGCCGAAATACAGCTTGCATCTCTACACCTCTTGGCTTGTGCTATGAGGCTATCATTACATAAACCGTCAATGGAAAAGTCAATACATTTTAGCATGCTTTTTGAGAAGGCAGAAGAGTAGTGCTATATACTTACTGTAAGCGACATAAATGGTAAAATGTTCTAGCTCAAAGAAATATTTCGTGTTTATCAGCACTGACTGACAAGTAACGAGAAAGTTGGTGCCTTTCCATGTGTAACTTTTGAGTGCGAGATAATGGACAGAAGGGAGACCAGAGGACACAAAAGCTATCAATTCCACATTTATTAAGCTGGAAGGATTAAAGAAAATATTTACAATGCATGTGCACTTCTACTGCAGAGTTCTCTCAAAAAGAGAGCGCAAGTTGCAATGCAATAGTACAAAAAGCGTAACCATGTTTGCATATAAAACAGAATAAATAAGCACAGTATTATTGCTATTCCATGTCATCCAGAGAGTATTCCTATTTGTCATGGAATCATAATGTGGTATTTCACGCTGATTTTGTTGGTCAATTGGTTGCCGCAAGTGAACAGACCAGATGAATAACACAAACCTGGGGCGCAGCGTCACTCGTGTCAGTGCATCATCAAGTGACAAGAGTATACGTACCCCTTGAGTGAACAATGCTGCTCTCCTGGGTGCATGCTGAGGAACCAGCCAATCTGCCCCATGTACATTTGACCGAATATAAAGATGATCAAAAGAATGGACTACACTACCCCTGACGCACAGCAGTCAAATTTGTTGGCATCTCTATCTAAGCAAGGATCCCTTGCCTGGATGCCTTCATCAATTCACTAGTGGCCAATTTTGCACACATATTTCCAGCAAAAAATAATGTAGGCAGTATATACACGAGTCCACTAGTGAACTTAAAAAAGTGAGCAGGCAAGCGAGCTTTGCTTGCTTACAGATATCAGCAAATTTGTGTAGAGTTTGTCAGAGGAAGTTTACTATATTAGGCAGTGCCTTTGTAATAGAAATTACAGCTCTCTACTGAAAAAAAACTTCTGCAATATATATTCACACGTCTTGTGCTAATGAAATTTTTATTTGTTCCATCAATTGTTAGCAGTGGTCTTCATTGGTCTCCCTCACTTCCCTGCATAAATTTTGTCCAGGAAAGATATATGAACTGACCGGCAAACTCAAAGGGACGTTACAATTTTCACCTGGAGGATATGGTTAGTGTTCAGGAGCCGCACAAATACGGTGATAGGCGTGTGTTGGTATACTGTATAGGTGCAAGCAAGCTTCGACATTGCCACAATACTCCAGCTCTCACACGGCTGCAGTGCTTAAGCACCACAGAAGTGTAAGTGCACCGCAACAAAACCAAGAAGGCAAACATACCATGGATTTGGCTTCAGCAGACAAACATAGGCTGTTTCATATAGCTGAAACAGAGGAAAATTGCAATACATACTTGCAACCCAACTTAAAACCATAGGAGTTGCAGTGCATATGATGGTTGTTCTAGACACAAGTATTTTTGTCAAAATAGGTTTAGGATTGCATTTACTATTTTCAATTTATTGGTCCAGTCCCCGAAGTCTCACTGATAGCATCACAATATGGACTTGCTGATTGAACGAATTCTGACCTGAACAGTCCTAAGCAGAATGAATAGAAGACTGCTCACAGTGCCCAACAAATACATAGGATGAAACAGAACATATGCAAAGGGACCCAACACATTAGCAGTAATTTTTGAAAGCTGTAGAATTAGTGCCAGTGCTAAGCAGCGTGTTTTACGAGGTGCTGTTGAAATGAAATTTATTTGGTGAGCAACACTACAATAACCAGCAAATGCCTTAGCAAGAGCAAGGACACAATTAAACACTATGGAAGAAATTGTGTGCTTCTTTAATGATAGATCTACCAGGTAACTAAGTGGTTTATGCTGTATTGACTTGAAGTAAAAAATAATTTAACTGAACAGACTTGCAACTATTACAATGCCTACTTGCACGAATAAGGATGCCTTGCAAAGAAACAAAAAATAAAATAATTCGAGCCTACTAGAAAACACCTCACTACTGTAATAACTGCAGCGCAGAGAATACGGACCTTCGTGTAAAATTTCAAGGAATTCATCCTCGCCAAATATGTATTTGCCAGTGACAGTTGTGTCATAATTGTGTCATTCTTATTAAACAACGGTAAGCACGCTGTACGCTTAGACCTGTGACATATTTGGCCCCATGCAATTTGTATTCTTACATGAGCATTCAGTGCAATCAGAAAAAAAATCTCCAATACAAGCTGTAGCATAGAAAAGAGCTCCTAAACAAACAAACCTTCAAGAAGTGATAATATGTATATAGGGCACACAGCAAAGATAAAAGTAACTCGCAGTCAAGCATTTGATGCAATAAAGTATAGCATCATGACATGTTCGATATAATTCTATGGAGAACACCATATTGTGGGCATAACGTCTAAGAACAAAAATAAGGAGCAAGTTGAATAAAGTTGCATATATATTTAGCTTACTTAGTAAGGTGTGTTAGGAATATGTCAATAAGCTTATCCGTGAATGATTCCGATGCCCTCCTTGTTGGAACCCGTACTATTCATACATACCTGAGCCGACCATCCAGATTATGCACCTTGCTGCTGAATTTCTGGGGGCTCTTCCGTTATGTGGACACCGTTGTGCGTGACGGCCTCGCCACAATAAAGAAGTTCTGTGTTAACTTATGGCAGTGGCACATGAAGCTGTCACATTATAAACACATGCAAGGAGCACCTAAAATAGTTATTCGCATTGTTATTACATTGTTATGTTATAGTTAATTACATTGTTTATATTAGTTTAGGGTCGTAAAAGAGCACAATGTAGAAGTCACTGATGAAAGTAATGACAGTAGGAACCCTCATCACACAAAATTATCCCCTACACACAGCAACTCCACATTACGAAAAAATGTTTGCTTACGTATTAATTATTTTTTTTTCATGACAGCTTATTCAACTTTCCGCTATCAGGTTTAGTTACGTGAAACTTATGTGAACACATCTTGTCTTATAAAGTAAGCTGTACTAGTAGCAATCTATCAATGCTCACATTTTTTCACAGAAATCTGCCCGTATACCGAAAAACTTGTAAGCAGAGGTCATTTATAACGTCTAAGCATTCATAAGTGAATAAACGTCCATTGCACAAATAATCAGAGAAAAAGCAGATGCGTCTCTGTTATGCAACTTCACCAGAAAAGCGGGAGTCTACTCCCAGGCGCACATTACGAACACGATTACTTCCGAACGTAGTCTTTACCACCGGACATAAACAATATAAAGATTTTCAATTTCGCACTACGGCATTAAATTTGCGTTACTAACTTCTGACAATCAGCGCTCCGCAAGCGCTCATTTCACTATTTACATGGAAGTTTTATTCCCTACGTTCGCAAGGCACTCATGCACACACGAAAAGTACGCACAACACGCATGTGTTTAGGAAGCACAATTACTTACCTTATTCAATGTTACGACATGCTCGAAGAGCGCCCACCAAGTTTCCGTTGCTGCGATGAAGCTCCTGTTAAGCACATATGCCGTTGCGTAGTGGAGGAGCTGAGGCACGCTATAATAATACGCATTTCTTTGAGAGGTCCACCCAACTTTCCACGACAACCAGACACAAAGGTCCATGGCACGAACGTCGTTGGTCCACATTTGATTGGCGCGCCACGCATACGGCTTGTTTCTAGAGAGAAACAAGCTATCTTCTGCCACTTTTGTGTGCGCGAACTGAGTCACATTTCGACCCGCCGTGGTTTCTCAGTGGCTATGGTGTTGGGCTGCGGAGCACGAGGTCGCGGGATCGAATCCCGGCCACGGCGGCCGCATTTAGATGGGGGCGAAATGCGAAAACACCCGTGTACGTAGATTTACGTGCACGTTAAAGAACGCCAGGTGGCCGAAATTTCCGGAGTCCTCCACTACGGCGTGCCTCATAATCAGAAACTGGTTTTGGCACGTAAAAGCCCACAATTTATTATTAAGTCACATTTCGTTGTAACAAAAACAAAACCACGCGATTACACAAACGCGTCGCAGCAGCACGCACAACCGGCAGGCACTTAAAAATAGAGATCAGCACGGACGAATAAATGTTACGAGCGTGTCCTTTCAAACAGGGTGGTGCGTGACGCCGCCAACAGGTCGCATGGGGCGTGCGTAGACGTGTGCGGTTGTTGTGGCCTCCGTGATGCCTAAAATATTAACCAGTACACTTTCCTTTTTGTCATGTTGCGCATAACTACACATGTTGTTGTGATACAAAATGGGCTATCATACTTTCTGCATTGTCCGTTATAGCTTAGCGCAGAAAGAAATTCTATGAGGTATTTCTGATATTGAACAACTTCTCCCAAATGCAGCCAGCAAAAGCATGGCCTTCGAGATTCGGTTATGTTATTCTCGGGAAGCCGTCGTCGGGCCATGTGCCCACGATTTCAACAATTTGACTTCGACTAAGAGGGAACGTTTGTTTCGAAGCCCCTCCGTGAAGTTTTGCGCTCCTACCTGTGATACCGGCGCCATCCCTTCGTTTCAAATGTCTTGCTACAGCTGGCGCGTGCAGTGTGCGATATTGCTGTGCGCGTTTTAACCGTTTAAGTCGGAAAGCATCAAATCTACGATGGTTTATTGCTCGTGTGGCGCAGGTTACACCGTTGTCGTCCGCAACTGCTTCCGTGTCGGTGTGTTGAATACGCGCGGGTTGCGCTCCTGTCGTCCGTGTCTTCTATGTTTATCATGGGGCCCACGAATCTCTGCGCTGTGAAAGTGTCCCATGTGTTGTGCAGCACCCTTGTTCCATGTGTTTGCAGCCAACTGCTGCAGCGCATTCCCGCGAGCAGACGCAGCCGGTTACACGCAGTTTCCTTCGTTTCTTCATTATCTTTGAGAGTTACCTGCATCTGCGCTAGAATTACCACGATGCGTTTCCATGACGTTGTGTTCTGAATGTGTAATTTTGTCTTGTTTGCCTTTCTCAATGAGTGTCCCTTTAAAGATTGTCCTGCTTGATAGTACAAATGTCTGTAATGTGGCCGAATCATTCCGGCTCCTTATTCCTTGAGAATAGCAGTGAGTAGTAATTTTACAAGATATGAGCAATCCAGCTGCGCACACCGGGCTACAAAGCAAAATATGTAAATTTGTTCGAGTACATGAATCTTACAATCATGTGTCAGTATGTCAGCAAGTTTTCAGTGCTGAGGTCTTCGCAGTATATTAAAGGAAAATGTAGTTATTTACTCATGTGAAGTAGTGTATGTCACTTCTTCATATCATTTGTTCCAAGTACAATATTTTCTGGGCTGCACAGCTGACTTCTTAAGTTAAAAGGCACTTTGAAGTACTATGAACATTAGGCCTTGCGATGTTTCGACATGAAACCAGGAGTATTATATATTGTGCCATGTATAGTTCCTCCATACAAGTATCTATATGAATATACAAAATCTAATTCTTCCATTGCACGTTGCATTGCAGTTTGAAGCCATCAAGCAAAAATGACTTAAGCCTGTCATGTAAGGCTATGATTCCACCCAATCTTGTTAGTTCGGCAGTTGCCTCTGCCGCTACATTAGCGTGTATTTGGGATGTTTATCTGCATTTGTCCGGACCTGAAGAATACATTGTTGTGCCAAAAAAGGAAAATAAAGACTTGAGAAGGAAGAGTACGAAAAGACAGATTGAGCGCTGAACTTCAACTGATTTTATTCTTACAGCGGGGCAGTGAGAATGAACAAATATGCATGCGTACATCAGTCTTTATTTTCAGTCAAGTCTTTATTTTCCTTTTATGGCGCAACAATGTATTCTTCAGATCCCAACCAACTCGCCCAGCAACAAGTTCTACTCGACTATTTGTCCGGACAATGGTACAGAACGTGGCATCAGCAGCAATCTGCTTACTAGAAAATAACCTTTAATGTCATACTACTGCCAAAATGACAGATTTACTGAGCGAACATGTTTGGTTTTTTGAGTTGCACATTTGCCAAGCTATCTGTAATCACAGTGTTTGTGTTAAGTAAATATCAGCCCTTTTCCTCGCTCAATTTGCAGAATCGTTATCAGGTTCTCACATAATAGTTTATTTAATATAACGTAAGTAAAAGCAACCATTATGAATCACGAATGCTAGGTATGGGTACTGGCTTTCAGCACACCACTGGAGAGTGATTTTATGAAAGCTAGAAACAGAAGCTTTTATTCATGATAACTGCTTTCTTTGCCTTCCTACGAAGTATAGTATTGGTACGCATTCATTAGTCATTACACTCAAATATTTTGCAGCTACTTGTTTTCCAAAGATTCAGATCAACCAACCATGAGCAGCCATGATACCTCTATTCAAATTAGTAATGAACAGGTTAGACAGGCTCCTTCTGGAACTAGCGACGAAGTTAGAGGGCCTTTGAAAACATGAAATGGGTAAAAGCGGCCGGTGAAGTTTAACTACCATTCCGTTTAATCAAAGATGGAGGAGACATATTCCTTCAAAAAGCAAGCGGCCCTTTACACTAAGTTTCTATTGACTTCATGGGTCCCAAAGAACTGCAAAATGCAAACATTGTACTAATCCACACAGAGGAAGACGTTAAAGAAATGAAAAATCACAGGCCCATTAGCTAACTTTCAGTATTATACAAAATATTCGCAAAGATAAGCTCCAATGGAATCAGAGGGACTATTAGAAAAACACAGAATTTTGCCAGGGCGTATACAACCTCTGGCATGCTACTCTGCATAGGGATGGGGAATGGGATTAAAAGATTCCAGAGGAGAGTGGAAGAAAAAGAGGGTAAAAATAAATATGAAATGTGCAAGTGGACCTGACACTAATAATTACAGGTGACATGGTGGGCAAATTTAGGCGTTTGTGTATGAAATGTGCAATCTTTAAAGCTTTCCTATTAGACAAATTTCTGACTGGTACTTGAACAATAAATCCAAAAACCGCTGCTGTTTTGAAGGACCGGGCATTGGACCTAAGATCCTCGGTAATTTCAACAGTTCGTGGCAAATCATGCCCATTTGTTGTTAAAAAAACTCTCTCTCGTCGCGCTACGCGGGGCATTCTAGTAATATGTGCTCCATTGTCTCTAAGTTGCCGCAGTTATCACAGTAGGAGTTAGTGGTAAGCCCTATGCGGTACAGATAATTGTTCGTGTATGCCATGTTCAGTCGAAGACGATGGTACAATGTCTCTAAGTGTCCAGGAAGTGGTCGTGGAATTTTCGGTCTCTTTCGTGGTCAGTGTAACGCAGGAAGTTATCTTCGTGAAGCGGCAGATTCTCGATACGTTCTTTTTCTTGATAGGCATATTTTCTTGCCATGTATGAAGCATCGGCTTTTGTAAAATATTTCCGTTTGAAATTGCGGTACTGGAGTCCATGTTGGGGGTGGGGGGCAGCTTCATTCTTTTTCATTTCTCGAAATGCCGACATGACCAGGTACTAACTGGAACTTGATGCAATGCCCAGAAATCTTAGCCTTGTGGTGCAGCTAGGCAATGTAAAATGCTGCAGGTTGATTGTTGCAACGCTTATGCCGGTTCCACATAGTTTGTAGCGCTGCTTTTGAATCCGTGAAAATCACCCGTGTCTTTGGCGGCTACATACACAAGGGCATTCATAATGCCATATAGCTCTGGCAAGTAGAAGATGCCGGTCGCTAAAGACGAAACGAGAATAATTGCCCTGTAGAGGCCACAGAGTCCACACGATCATCGATGCGGAGTTGTAGAGCAATCTGTGAAAATGTGTGTTGCGGCTGCGTATTCTTTATGCATATGTTCCAAAGCTATCTGGTGTGTCACTGCTTGGGGTATTTTCTTTATCGCACTGATTCCAGGGATATATAACAGGATTTCCAGTGGGTACAATGTCCACGGGGAACTGTTTCGTAGCACAACTTGTGACGCCTGAGCAGGAATCGAAATAGATATGCTTCCAACGGCCTGTCCAAAGCTAGATGTAGCACGGGTTCTCGAAATATCCTTTAAAAAGTGAGTCTTCGTATGAATGACGTGGCGGAGCTGAATCCGAAGTGTCTCCTGCGAAGATATCGCTTCAAGAGGCAGGAATTCAGCTTCTGCTACAATCCCTGACCTGGACGACCTCTTCGGAAGGCCAAGACATACGCGAAGGCAGTTGTTACGTGCTGGCTCAAGTTTTCTCTTGCCTGTGGGAGACATTTTGTGCAGGATCGGTAGGTTATATCATAGTGTTCCGTTGACGTAGGCCTTATGAAGGAACACCATTGATCGACAGTTGCTGCCTCAATATGATCCGGCTAAAAATCGGAATACGTGTGACGCCGAGGAAGTCTTCCCACTTCGTTTTTTTCATTTGAGGTGACCATGTGAGTTTCCTATCGATCGTCACTCCAAGAAACCTTTATGTTTTGATGTACAGAAGGGTAGGACCACCCAACACTAGTGCGTATTTTTCCATACACCTCCGCGTGAAATGAAATCAGGACGACATTGGACATTAGTCAACCAAGTGAAACGTCAGGTTTCAGGAAGGGATACGCTACAATGGATCGCATCCATGTCATCAATAAGGTAATCCAGTAATCCGCTGAGTACACACAGCCTCTCTATATGGCGTTCATAGAGTACGAAAAGGAATTTGACTCAGTACAGATGCCAGCAGTCTTAGAGGCATTACATGCCTCTAAGACTGAGTAGGGGACGCTTCTGAGTAGGGGACGCGAATGAGTAGGGGACGCTTCTGCAAATATCTTGGAAAGTGCCTGTAGAGAATCCACAGCTGCCATATTTCTCCAAAATATAAACACGAAGATACCTACAAAGAAAAGGTCAGACAAGGAGTCACAATCTCTCCAATGCTATTCACTGAGCGCGTGGAAGAAGTATTCAAGCTATTAAACTGGAAAGCCATCGGAGTAAGCATCAACGGCGAATGTCTCAGCAACCTTCAGTTTGCAGATGACATTGTCCTGTTCAGCAACACTGGGGACAAGTTACAACAAATGATTGAGCACCTTAACACAGAGAGTCTAAGAATGGGGCTGAAGATCAATATGCAGAAGACAATGATAATCATAAATAGCCGGGCAAGAGTACAAAGATTCAGGATCGCCAGTCCGCCTCTAGGGTCCCTCTAGGGTCTCTAGGGACCAAGGTCAATTACTCACAGGAGGCCCTGATTATGAGAAGGAAAACTGCAGAATAATAATGGATTGGAGCGCATTTGCAGACATTGTCAGATCCTGACTGAAAACTCTCCAATTTCATTAAAAGACAGGTGTACACTCAGCGAATTCTACCGGCGCTGACTCATGGGGAAGAAACTTGTAAACTCAAACAGAAGCTCGAAAACAAGTTAAGGGCCATGCAAACGGCGGTGGGATGACTAATGTTAGATGTAACGCACAGAGACAGGAAGAGAGCGATGTGTATCAGAGAGAAAACAAGTACAGCTGATATTCTAATTGACTTTAAGAGAAAGGAATGTAGCAGGGCAGGTAATGCAATTCGTTGGTTAGATAACGGGTGGACCACTCGGGTTACAGAAGGGGTGCCAAGTGAAAGGAAGCGCAGTCGAGGACGGCAGAAGGCTATGTGGACTGATGAAATTAAGAAATTCGCAGGAGCTTGCTGGAATTCGTTGGCGCAGGACAGGGGTAATTGAAGATCGCAGGGAGAGGCCTTTTTACTGCAGTGGACAAAAAGTAGGCTGATGATGATGATATTGCGAAGCTACATTAGGAAGAACTCGGGAGCAATATTTTTTGCAATTTCTTTGGGCTGTAACTATCGCAAGGGATGTATTCGTGTACAAGTTGTTGTAAGCGAGAGACCACTTTTTCTTAAGTGTTGCCTGGTTGCCCGGATGATCTCGTTTTACTCTCGCAACGATGCCCTGATGTTCTCGTCTAGGCGCCTTGATAACTGCTCTGGCTTTTCTATCAAGGTCACTTGAAGGTCGCCAACAACGGGAGCTGAAAGCGTTTCATGCTTACTACATGGCGTGCTCCCTCCTGAAGTAGGCAGAGTCACCGACGAGAATAGCACTGGAGAGCATTTCGCGTGCTTGCGCGAGCTATTGTCGATCGCACCTCGACGCAGCATTATAGAGAGCCATCGTCGAAATTTGGGAGGCGGTTCATAACGTACTTGTGACAAAAGCAATTTGCAACACTCGTTAAGGCGAACTGCCCTAGCACAAATTGCCTTCGTCACTGTGGACGGCCTAGCCCATTGGTTGGTGTATTTAACCCTTTATCTGGCGTAGGTGCGAGAAAATGCGCTGACGGATTATATTAGCTTCAGGGTAAACTGCTATTTTATCTTGTTCAGGTGTACTTCTTAAATAACTTGTTTTTGCAGTCAGCTGCAGCCAAATATGGAACATTTCTCAAGCTTAAAGCCGTAAGTCTGTATGTAATTGAATTACCGCATGCCAACTTGCTATCTCGGCGAACGGTTGAGTTGCTCAATCAACCGCTATAGCAATAGCTTTCCCGCAAATTATGTAAACAGCCTAATGGTGTCTGCGACTAAACTACAGCCAAGTTGAAATGTATAAAGTGGGTGTCCATTAACCTAACAGGCTTCCTTTACTTGTCTTATTAGACTAAACAGCTCATTGAAAGGGGCAAATAATATGTAGGTATCTTTGGTTCGATGAAAGGACAAGCTTCCCTTATGGGCACGATATTTACTTGTGCTACAGGCAGGCTAGCTGTATGGCAACTTCATATCATATCAACGACCAGTAAAATGACTACATTGATGTTTTGGTTACAGTGCAGATACCCTGTTCATAAAAAGAGAAATGGAAAATGGTCGCCGCTGCAAAAGTTTACTTACGCTTGGGTATGTGACCAAGTCAATTCGCATAGATGAGGCGAAGATTTTCATTCGCCCATTCCATGGACATAAGGTACCCGTACTGGCTTCGAAACGTCAATTTCGTCGTTTTACTACATTACCTGGATAGACGACTTACGTCAAACTGACCATTACATCAGACTTCGTTACTAGGCGGCGTGTCAAGACACACTCCAATAGAAGACTGCCAAGCTTTCTCTTCAAAACTAAGAGAAATGGGGAACTTCATTCCAAAGAGAATATTTCTGCATGCTGCCTTCCCACCGGCAATGTGTAGACGATTCGACCTGATTCAACGCTTGTGTAAGTGTTATTTGTAACAGATAATTACGTTGAAAATAGGTGAACATTTATTAATATTTTTTTCTGCAGGATGACGCGGTGGATTTGGTGGAATGCCTGCGGCAAAAAGAAATCTTTAATAGCCAGCTCTTTGCTATTTCCTTCACCTTGAAAGGTCGCTGGTACACACCCAAACTGGACGATGAAGACTATGCAGGTTGGGGCGAGTACTCTGTGTTCAAACCGTGCAAGCGCTTCGAAGGGTACGGGATTCCCCAACTGGTGAGCGCCATAATACAAAGCTAGGCGATGTACCTTACACCACATTTAGGAAACTGGTTAACGCAATTTAGGTGTTGACTGACCAAGGAACAAAATAGTCATTTTTGAGCTGCCGCGGCAGTTTCACGTAGAGCTTGTATATAGCAGTGAGAAAAGATATCGAACCTGCCAAATTGGGGAACAGAAGATGCTCCCGGCGAGGCTTTTACAAAGATTATCATTCTAGTCCATGTTCCCAAGACCAAATGTTGACAACTAAAGGGGCAGGTAATTGAATTGAATACTTGGGTACTACGTGTAAAAACCAAGTTTGGATCATGATGCATGCCTTAGTGGGGTCTCCGGTCTAATTTCTACCACCAGGGAATCTTTAACGTGCTTCCAATGCACGAGGACACGGGTGTCTTTGCATTTTGCCCCCCTCGAGATGTGGCCGCCAATACCGGCCTTTGATGCCGCGACATCGTGCTTTGTAAAGCTACCGCTGCGAATAGGGGGCACCGAAGACAGATGAAAAGAGACGTTCGGTTATAGCCCAGCAAAGCGTTACAATCACGTTTTTCGAGCATCAACATTCTCATGACAACTGGGATTGTGTGTGTGTTCGCGACAAATGCGTCAAACACAAGCTAAATCTAACAAAGAATGCATAACACGGCTTTTCTTAGTTTTCTATGAAGATGATGTGTAAGAAATATAGGCGAAGGCGTAAAGATCAACAGTTTAAGGCGAAAGCCTTTCTAGGCTCCTGGTGAAGTTTGCATCAGCGAACCTGACCGCCGGAGTTTCCGCCGAAGCGTTATTACGCCCTATGAAGACAGATTAAAGAATGAAAAATGATTCAAAGTGACAGTTAGTGAATGATAACGTTATAATTAGATCGGAAGAGGTTAATAATGACTGGTAATGACTCGTAATGACTACGAAATGACCAATAAGTCTAACGACAACTCTTAACAACTACAATTAATTACAAATGACTAAACATGCTTATTAATGACCAGTACTAACTAATAATCACTTGCAATAACTACAACTGACTACGAAATGACCAATATGTCGAACGACGGCTTGTAATGACCACAATTCATTAAAAATTACTAAAAATGCTTACTAGTGAGCAGTAATGACTAATAATCACTGAAATGACTCGTAATGACTAGTAATGACTATGAAATGACCAATATGAAGAAAAAGAGAGGAGGCAAATAGAAGGAGGCGAATGATAAGAAGATTAAGTGTAGGCTTTTGCCATTCACCCTTAAGAGAAATCTTGAAAGAGCGTGTAATTTCTTTTTAAATGGCAGCGCACATGTCCCGGTGTTGTAAAACGTGTGTCGGTGAGAATGATACTCGGAGAGTGCGTTCTCGCCAACCCTCCCAATATTGTGGGATTGCGTGGACATCATAGTAGTAGTAGAAACATTATTTTACTTTGGGGGGGGGGTAATGGGGGCACGAATGGATGCATCCCCTAGTCCAGGCCTCCACTTGCCTGTGCGGCTCGCTGGGCTTGGTCCAGCAGAGCAACTTTGCCCTCCCGATCCTTGCTCCTAAGCTAACCTCCTATAGCTTTTCGAATGAATTTGTTCATAATAAGGTTCAGTTAATTTCAGGTGGCTTTAGTGTACACCTCCACGTTATGTGACATGGCCGTTCCGAACACCATGGACATGTGTCATGGTATTCCGTCGGATGTATTTTATTGAAGAATAATAGATTGGGGTACGCGTTTGTTTACAGTCGGCGCGAGTCCCTAGCCTGCCTTAGTTCAACTATGGGGTGTAGCAGGCTGAATTTCTGCTTTTCTATGTGCCTCCAGCATGTCGCGCGTGCTTATCTGAGGTTCTTCGCAAGTATCGATCCGCGCTCAGATACTAATTCCCCAAGCTATACCGTCTGCCCTCTCGTTACTCTCTAGCCCCGGGTGTGCAGGACACCAAGGTGATCTCTTGATATTGTTGGACGTGTGTTCCAAGAATCTTCGCTGTAATTTTCGATACAGTTCCCGCGATGTATTGACGGCATGCTGACTGCGATTCGGATATGGCTAGTGCGCCCTGGGTTTTGTCTTCGGCATCTCGGATGGACAAGGCTATGGGTGCCGATTCTGCCGTGCTAACCGATTCTGTTTGTAAGGTTGTTGTGATCGTGGTGTTCTGATTTGTAGCTGCTATAGTGTATTTCTTTGTGGCTACTCTACACACGTCTGTATAGTACGTGTCCCAGTTGCATCCGAAATTATTTTGTGAAGCTCTAGTCCTGGCCTCACGTATGTCCGTATGATATTTTGCACTCATGTTTTGGGAATGAGAGATGCTATAATGTGTTTGTTCTCTGACTTTTTTGGGTAGAAGAAGTGTCTGCACTCCGGAATGTTGCGGTCTTAGGGGATAGCCTAGCCTTTATAGTAGGTCTCTGCCTTGTTCTATTGAGTTTAGCCTTGCTCGCTGCGTGAGTATCACTGACGTTCCATGTTGTTCAAGCGTGTAGTGTATTCCCTGGTCTTAGAGTGTTTCAGTGCTTGTATTGTGCGGTAGGTCCAATGCTATTTTGTATGCTGTGCGTATTAAGGCATTTAACTGCATTATTTCTTTTTTTGAGAATTTGTGGAACGAGAGAGCGTAGGTTACTCGACTGATGACAAATGCCTGTACTAGCCTTGTGGTTTCTTCTTCCGTGAAACCTTTCTTATTTCTGGTCACCCGGCGCCTTATGCACGCCAGCTTGTCTATGTTTTCCTTAGGTCAGCCGAGGTGTGATCTGTTTTGCCGTTCTCATGCATCCATTCACCTAGTATGCTTAGTCTGCACCTCCTTTATGGACCAGCCGTTTAGGTGTACTCTCTATGTGTTCGTTGCTGTTTTTTCGAGTATGGTGCTCGGACTCTTACGAATTCGGACATTTCTTGTGAGCATTTCATTCCTGCTTCTTTAGTGAATCTCGCTACTTTTGACGTAGCTATTTGCAGGGAGTTCTGCATGTTTCCATATGAGCCTCTATGTGCCCAGATCGTTATATCATCGGCGTAAATTGCTTGTCCCAGGACCTTTGCTTCCCCTAGTTAAATAGCTAGTTTCTTCAATCCTATGTTGAAGAGTACTGGGGAGAGTATCGAACCGAGAGGGTGCCTCTTTCTGGCATTCTGAAACGCTCTGACCTAGTCAAACAAAGACCTTTTGTTGCCATTCTATTGCTTAGGAAAGAGTGTATGTACTGGTATACTTTCTCGCTCCATCCAATTTTCTCGATTTGTTCGAGGATGAGGCTATGTGATATTGCGTCAAACTCTTTCTTTATTTCTAGCGCTAGGACGGTCTCATCATTTCATTTGGTGAGATTAGTGCTTCCGCCTCTAATAGGAGAAACACGTCTTGTGCTGATATGTGGTCGAAACCAGAACATGGAATCCGGGAATAGCCTGTGACTTCCTATGTGGTGGCATAATCTTCTTTGTGCTACTTTCTTAAACAGCTCTCCTGTGCACGAAGTAAGTGAGATGGGGTGCAAATTCTGTAGGTTTCTGGGTTTTCCTGGTTTGATGGATTAATATGATGTTTGCCTCTTTCTACTCTTTTCGGACTTCACCTCCCTCCATTCAGGCATGTCTGTTGAAAAATTTGGTGATCTGGGTGCGGTCATTGTGATTCAGGTTACGGATCACTGCATTTGTGATTCAATCGGGTATGGGGGCCGTGTTGTTCTTGAACGACTGGGCGGGTGCGCACACCTCTGCTACCGTTATAGACTCGGCTAATACCTGATTTGGCGGCCCTTCGTAGATGGTGTTGAGGTACCATTGGTTCGCCGCTACGCCAACGTAGATTTTTTTTAGTTTTTCTGTTAGCTGAGTGTTTGTTCCCGTGAATTCGCTCTCTAGCAGTTTAAGCGTGAAGTTTGTGGCTGTTTTCCTAGTTGCGGGATCCATCATGCTACGAAGGCGAAGGATTGCCCACGTCTTCTTCGTATGTAGTGTCCCCTGCATCGAGTCGCAGAACTGTTTACAGTTGTTATTGCATAAGTACTGAGCGTACTGAATCACTTTCTGCGCTATCCCTGCGATGCGTATTGTTGCCTTCTGTTGTGGGTTCGTCTTTTCCATCTCTTAGTTAGACTGCGTCGAGCTTCCCATAAGTACAAGAGACGCCTGTCTAGAGCCGGTGCTTCGGTCGTGATTCTTACCTTTTTGTTGTTTTGCCATGTATGTCCTAATGTATAGGGCCCAGGATGTCGCATTTTCCTCTCCGTGTAGTCGGTCCTGTTGTGCCCTAAAGGCCGTCCAATCCGTTATCATTGCGGAGCCTGTAGTCCTCCTTAATTTCGGGGAGTTTATAGCTAATGGTATTATGTTATGATCGCTGCCTGAATTTTGTTCTGTGTTTGTCCGCATGAGTCGGTTCGGGTCGTTGGTGAACGTTAGGTCAGGAGTCGTATCTCGTGCTACGCTACTGCCCGTGCCAGGGGGCATTCCTGGGTATATTATTAACTCTAGACCCCTTTGTATTGATGACCCCGATGGTGTCTTCCCTCGGGTAACTCCAGTGCGAGTGTGGTGCATTCAAGTCCCCAAGTATCATGATTTTGTCACGCCTCAGAGCTTCCTCCCTCGTAAAATCCACGAGGCCACTGAAGTCTACTTGCTTCTGCCTGGGCAGACTGTAAGCGTTCCTTTAATTGTTTTTGCTTTGTTTATTTTGTATGGCCGTATCGTGATTATCTGGTGTGGTATCTCGCAGACTGGGATGTGTTTATCAGATATCACAACACCATGTTTTGGCAAAGCTAGAGATTTGCGGGAAAATGGGGTTCCAAGGAGTGTCGTAACCCCGGAGCTTCGGTATCGTACTGCCAATTTTTTGGGATGCATATAATGTCTGGCGGTATTAGTGCCGACTCTGTGTATTGTGTTAGAAAAGCATGTTTGTTTTTCAGTGTGCATCTGTTCCATTGTCACAGCTCGAGGTTTTCGTGTAAGCTGTTTCCATAACTAGGTATGATCGGTGCCTTCGCTATCCGTTGTCTCCAGAGCTTTGGGACGGCGGATCGTAACCCCAGCGCTGTCGTTAGTGTGCTTGCGGGCGGCTGTTTTTGGTAATTGATTGATTCGTGTACCGCTAGCTTCAGTGTACATATTTATGTGAGCAGGAGCAAGATTTGTTGTGTTCTTTCGGCAAGCTGTTTACTATCGCCGGTTGGTTCCAGCTGCTCCGGGGTTTTTGTTATTGGTGTGGCCGTGGCTACCTCTGGTTTTTGAGATTGTGTGAGAGCGGCCAGCTCCTGCTTAATCTCGGCCAGGCTAGCTTTTAGAAGGCGTTTTTCTTCAAATATTCTTTGATATTCCGGATTTTGAGTAATTCGTTTGGAATAGGGACATACGACCTGAGCATAGCTAACCTGCGGCTGTGCCAGCGGCACTGGTTGGCGAGCAGCCCCTTTGGACTGGGGTTTGTTTTGTAGGAGGGGTTTTGAGTGGGCTGCGACCTTGGTGTTCTTTCCAAGGTATTGGAATGTCGTTCTTGATCAGGCGCGGGATCTTGGTCAGGACCTATATTGGGATGTCGATCTTGCCTTATCCCTTTCGGAAGGTCTATGTAGTTACTGTAGCACGCTTCTTCGTCCTCGGATGCGAACCATCTTGGACAGTCCTTGTAGGATACCGAGGCGTTGTCTCCATTCTTCTGGGTTTTCTTCGGGTTATCATGGGGGCAGCGCTGAGCTGCCTTTAGTTGTTCTCTGCAGCTGCAGTCCACAGTCAAGTGTTCTGCACCACATGCAGCGCACCGCGGGCTGCTGTCGTGCCCTTCAGTTGATTCTTGGGTGCCGCAGATTTTGTAGACTAAGTTCTGGTTGCGGAAAACGGCAGTCCGATGTCCGACCTGTTGACGGATTTTACACACTTGTACCGTGTTGCGATACGGGTAAAAAGCGAGTTCGCCCCCCTGATAATGCAAGTATTGGCGGACAAAAGCTCCACAGAAGGTGATAACCGCACTTTTAGAGTCTCCTAGCACTCTAGCTTCGATCACTTCAACGTTTTGCGTACGGTCGCGGAGATTTCTCTTCATGGTTTCGGGCGGAGTGCGAGGCGGCAGTCCATAGAGGACCCCGCTTATTGCCCCCTCGTCTGTGGGAACGTACGCGTTTACCACGTGTGGCCTGCCATTTACCACCTTCGATGTGCGTATGCGCAAATGCTCTGCCACCTTTTGGTATGGGGTCGACGCTATCGCGATGGTCGAGCCGGTTTGATGCGTAGCAAGAACTGCCCACCTGTGACTTTCTTTTGGCATACTGAATGAGGGCTTCGGCTAACATTGAGCTTGCTAGGGTCCGCATCGGTAGGCCCTGGGGCGGTCGTATAATCACCCTGAAGTCGCCGTGTGGCAGTGGTGGGAGTTTTTGCAAATTTTTGAGTCTTGGGCGAGATTTTGATTTGTCTTCCTTTGAGTTACGAGGGCCGTTCCTCGGCACTTGTTGGCGCTCCCTAGCTTGCTGCTGCTCACCCGCCGTGGTTGCTCAGTGGCTATGGTGTTGGGCTGCTGAGCACGAGGTCGCGGGATCGAATCCCGGCCACGGCGGCCGCATTTCGATGGGGGCGAAATGCCAAAACACCCGTGTGCTTAGATTTAGGTGCACGTTAAAGAACCCCAGGTGGTCAAAATTTCCGGAGTCCTCCACTACGGCGTGCCTCATAATCAGAAAGTGGTTTTGGCACGTAAAACCCCAAATATTATTATTAGCTTGCTGCTTTGTTTTGAGGAAAGTGGCGCCGTCCTCCAGCCCTAAAAAAATTTAACGGAGATATGGTGTTTTACGTGCCAAAACCCCTTTCTGAATATGAGGCACGGCGTAGTGGCGAACTCTGGAAATTTAGACCACCTAGGGTTCTTTACCGTGCGCCTAAATCTAAGTACTCGGGTGTTTTCGTATTGCGCCCCCATCGAAATGCGGCTGCGTGGCTGAGCTTCCATCCCGCGACCTCGTGCTTAGCAGCCCAACATCATCGCCACTTAGCAACCACGACGGGTAATGCCGCAGCCCTCGCCATAGGCTTCAGTGAAGCGCGTGGTCGTGCGGGTCCGCCGTTGGGAGTCGGTGTCGGCTTGCTCGTTGACCATAGTGGCCGGTTTCGGACGTGGTTGGGCGTCGGAAATATCCATCCGCTCTTCTGCAGTCGATTCACGGCTCCTTGAGGCACGCGCAGAACTGTTGTCCACTCCGGACGACGGTGTACGGGCCGCCATATGCGTCAGTGTCGCTGATGCATCGTGCGCTTTCGCCGGCATCGACGGTTTAGTTGTCGCCGCCGTCCTTTACTCCTCGGTAGGCTTATCTCGGCTGCCACGTGATGGAGGTCTTCTTTCGGTCGTAAACTCACCGAAGTCGGTCCTAGGTGCACAAACTTGGTATCGTCGGATGTATTGAATTCATGGATGGAATTATGTGCTGTTTGAGTGGTTAGCAGGAACTGGACCGCCAGGGAAACACAGAAACTGCGGAGCCCGACGTTAGCGCATCTGCGCACAACTGAGCCGCGTCGGCGTTCCCCTGGCCATTATAATATGCTTGGCCATCTACATTACAGCTGCTGAACGAGCCTGTCTATTTAATGATGTCGCTAAATAGGGTTGCTCGAGGGCATATTCAAATATTGCAACAAAGTAGACCGCACGGAGGAGTAAAACGCTTACAGCGTGTTTTCGTTCACCAACTATAGGTTTGCTGCTTCTCAAAGTGAGGGAAATTGCAACCATTCCTTCATTCATGCGCTCGAGAGCTTGGTGATATGCGATAATGGTTCCAATGAGACTCTACAAAGTAAATAATTTGCTATGTTAGATATTTCAAGGGCAATATGTCTCATGTTCTTTGTCTTCCTTAGAGGATCGTTTTCCTTTAAACCATAGAGATTTTTATAAAAAGCTATAAACTCTGTGAACACGTCAGTTAGCAAATTTTAGTTGGGCGAAACGGACATACTTTGCTGTAGTAACGTGAGCTTCAACTGAATAAACATCAGAAATTCAGTCCTTATACTTTTTCTTTGTGGGCACATGCGTAGATGGCAAATTTAGAGGCCGTCCCAATTCATGGTACACGTACTTCTTAAATTTTTAAATCGCACCTAATAAGAAAAAAGCGTCATAAAATTTCAAAGATCACTCAAGGCAGTATTGACAAGTGTACGTACCCTTTTCTCGGGCACTTCATTTCGACCACTAAGAGCTTAATGTTACCGCTGAGCGCAAGACGCGCCTGCATGTTTTGAACTTACCCGAACGTTTACGACTGTTCTGTTTGTTGTTCCTTGTGTAATCTTGTGTAATCTCCTTCTATGGGCGACGTGAATTGTGCTTGACAGGTAGATGAGATTCTCGACCATCTCCGGTTGTTGTCGGGGCTATCATTCCGTTTCGAGTGTCACTTGCTTTTCTGGGCACAGGGTCGCCCAATGAAGAGGTAGTTTCATCCCTCAATGTTGTTAACTGTGTTCTTGACCGTAACTAGCACGTGACTATATCATAACTGAGCATGTCCCTCTGCTACACCAAAGGG
The DNA here is from genome assembly GCF_050947875.1 of Dermacentor variabilis. NCBI lineage: Eukaryota > Metazoa > Arthropoda > Arachnida > Ixodida > Ixodidae > Dermacentor > Dermacentor variabilis. The sequence continues at coordinate 86,203,875 of NC_134575.1, forward strand.
AAACGCTTTTTCACGATGTGTAGGATGATACTTGAATGGTTTCATATCGTGGCAAATAGTGACACTCCACAAGCCACATATGCTTGCGAAGAAAAACTCGCCGTATCACTTTTTGCTGTGACTGGCCGAAAGGTTCAGTTTCGAACGACGCCGGGCGTTTTGTCACGGGAAGTTTCCGTCTTATATGATGGCGGGCCTGCCTTTTCTGTGCTACCATGTCGGTAGGCTACAATATAGCCTGAATTTACCGTTGAAATTAAATGAGGAGTACATCCAGTTTATGCGACTTTCAGGATTTAAAAAAACTGCGACAAAATGGTAGTGCATCGAAATTAACTACATAAGGAACGGCTCCAAAAGCAGTACTAAAGGGACTTTAATAAATTCTCTTCATTTGTCTTCTGAAGCTCACGTAACTTGTCCGCAAGGTGTCTCTGACTCGCCTAGGAATTCCCCTTTAGGTATGCCACCTTTTCTGCATTTACACTTCTTATTGAAAAGCTGTATGATCTAAAAGAATCATGCATATTAGAACGAGAATGACTCAATGCCGTTGAACAATTCGTGCTTTGCAGAGTGAAGGACACTTCTGTAGTAGCTTTTGTGATCTTGCGAAAGACGGATATTTATGTGGGCCATACAAAATACAATATTTTTTGTAATGATAATGTTTTGCGGTGCAATAACTGCAGTTTTTGTTTTACCAGTGACGTTATATTTTATATTTTCTTCCAGGTTTGCAACGAATCAGATTCGGCATACTTGAAACACATGGAGATACAGTACGCTGACTTACATGCGGCTACATATGATAAGTCTCGAGGGAGAAAGAAAACGCTCGTTTTTGAAAGTATGTGGAGCCTAGATGAAAGGGTGAGCAAATAGAGAAAGTCGATATATCTCACGCCAATAAGCATTCAGTCTGTTTGAAAACGAGGTAGAAAGGGAGCCCCTAAAGGTGTACTCGAAAGGAAGTTTAGGCTGAAATGCAATATTTGATGGTGCTTCTACAGCATTGAGAAGAAAGATTAATACAAGAGTGGGTGATAAAACAGTATTAGTTATTATCGAGACTATGGCGTTGACCGCACCTTGAAATTTCCGCGCCAGCAAGGCACGAAGTCATGAATGATCGGTTTGCAGCCCTGCCTTTTACATGGAAGGAAAGAATGCTATAATCTCATAGTTGTCATCGGTCTCACTGCACCTGATCAGCAGGTGTTTGATTATTCTGGAGACCCTCCAGCCTTGCATAAATATCCACCAACTGAGACAATCGCATGACTATTCACAGGCGCTGTTCTCATCTTGTTTACATCTGAATACCGTCAACTCTGAAACATTTAACTCCTCAATGCGTACACGATCCTACATTTATTGCATTGTTTTAAACATTTTGCGGTAATATTAAGTCCATTTACAGCCATACTACATTAAACACCTTACGTAGCACCATTTCAGAGCATTATTAACATTGCTCTGGTGCTCTTTGGCCACAATTGGCCCTTGCACCATTAAACACCACACATCATCATCATCAAGTGCATCTTTTTGGACCATGCTAATTGTGATACGTAAAATATAGTGTAGATTCTATATTAAACAAGCGAAACACAGAACAGTGAATTTCAAAACTTGCTATTTCACCGCAACTGTTCCAATTGAAGAAATTACGTTGACAGCCATGCCATCACAACGCCTATTGTCATTTTAACATCGGCAAAGAAAACGAAAAATATTGTACAACTTTTGACGAAAACAACGAAGCAAGACGCTGCCCTAAACTATCACCATTTTTCAAGTGTCACTTATGTCGCTGCACCTTGCTAAACCGTTGCACACCTCGAAGTAGTCCACGGGTAACGAAGTCTGACAGCAGTTACTAGTCCCTCTTACAGCAAGAGATGGTGCAAATAACCAGGAGCACCATAAACAACCCGTTCCCAAACTTGCCTTTCACAACATCAGTGCCCCCTATTTCGATCACCGCCCGTTCAGGTCCGATGCTCGTGAGAGCAAGCAGCTCTTACAGGAACTTCGCAGGATCCTAGTAGATGTATGCGTGGCGTAATGAAGGAGCGCATACACACGCGCGCAGCAAAGGACAAAGCGTAGAGAACGAACGAAGCGGAATGCACCAGCAACGCTTTTGCTTCGTTAGCGAGAAATGATTTATCCCCCCGAATATAGCGCGAATGTATGCAGGAAACCCATAGGTGTATTAGCTTGAAATACTTTTTAGCTGCTGCTGTCGATGACCTTCAAGTGACCTTGAGCCAAAAACCACAGCCGTTATCGTGGGAGTCAAACAGGAGCATCCGGACAAGCTTCGAGAATAAAACGAGGTCCTCCCACCGTTTGTACAGGACCACATTACGTACTCTTGTTAGTCCCAAACAAGGTTTAAAAAATATTGCTTCAGAATTCCTTCTTATGTTTGTTCACAATATCAATCAAGCTGTAACTTATAGTAAGCTGAAGTTTTGTCATTTCCGATAGCGACGTTCAAAAGGCCGATACAGGACACCATACGCTTCAAATCTTGGATCCGGAATTTGCTGCAGATCTACTGCCTTCACCGCTGTGGTGCGTGGCGCCGGAGGCGTCTAGAAGCGCTGCCTGGCCTTCATAAGAGAAGCAGAAAGTTAGGAGAATGCATTACGTCACGCAGCCAGCCTTGACAAGTGAACACTCCGTGAAGCCAGCCCTTTCCTCAGTGGCGGCGTCGGGATCACGGAGCAAGAATCCAGACTTGCTGAGACATTTCGTCGCGGCTCTTTCAGGCGCTTTTCTTTTTCCAGCTGGGCTCAGTCTCCCTGGCGTCTTTCGCTGCCTGCCGTGCTTCCTTCATTCTGTTTTCTCCTGGCTGGAAAGATTGCATATGGAACAGTACACAGCATGGCATGGTGCAGTGTAGTATTGTGGGGTTTGCCGTTACGAACATGCACTACATGCACTACACTTCCCGGTTGTCGTTTCATGTATACATCTGCATCGCTTACGGGGGAGCGAACAATTCTTTTTTTCGAATGGAGAACGTCGCACTTGACTGATGATTCATTCAGTGCAAGTGTCACTTTGCGAAGGCTTGCGTATAGTTACTTTGCCATGTTCTATATTTTACTTGAAAAAACCTGTATTTCTTGAGGCATGTATTAGAAGGTCATTATCAATGAATGTTTGGAGCTTTTTTATGATAGTACAGCTGGTCATGTGCACACATTGGAGAAATATCCCATCATGGCGTCGCGGAATAAAGATTTGTGTAGCGCTTGCCGGTTGACTTTTCTTTGGAACATGTGTGTATGTGTGTATATTGGTGTTTGTTTATGTGTGTGTGAGAGAGAGCGTGTGTACATCCGTGATATGTATGTGGAAGGGGGAAGGTGTGCGTGCGTTCCTTTACCATTTGATTGAGGTCCGTTGTAGAGTATCCGTGCCTTATTGCGAATTCATCACCTTCTCGTAGAATGAGGAGCATATAAATATGCGTACGTTTTCATTAAAAAACGCGCATAGGGTAACTGTGCTCTGTGCTCTCGTCCATGCAGTTCTGTGCCGAGAAGTACAACCACGACACATATGACTACACCATCGCTGTTTATGACGTCAACTATGATTACGCTCCCAGCAATTGCAAGCCCTGGATGCCAGGTTCATACGCTCGCACCAAGTATCTCAGGTTTCTCGCCGAAGTTATCAACATGTACCCTCGCATGGCGCCGTACGAATGCCTCCCTGCTTAGTGTGGTACACAGAAATAATCTTTATGCTCAAGAGTAGTTTCAGTGATTAAAGCTTACGTTCTGGCACATGTAATATTCAGTATTTTGATTATTTTGCAATCTGTATCTCTTGCTAGCTCATATACATAGCAAAATGGAACAACCCATTTCGCACGAGTAGAAACCATGATAGCGTAAATAATTTTTCTTCTTTTTTTGCAGTACATGTTCTTGATTTCATACCACTGAATCATTCCGCAAAAACCGGCCAGCTGAGTGACGGATAAGTTATGACCTTCCTATTAATTTCTTTGGTCGACTAGAAGACATTGCTTGATGCTGGCGCATAAGAAAAATCTTTAAAGTTCACACCTCGACGAATTACTTTTTCTAACGCCTGAGTGCAGGATCTTACATATGAACATGGCCAAGGACAATAATTCGCCGTTTGGCACAAAGCAACCCCGCTCATTCTTCAGTGCCTATGCAGAAGTCAACGCATCGCTGACACCGATTGTTGACGGGGCCACAAAAGGCGCCTCTACGTGTACTTACAGACTCAACTAACCCTGCAAAAGGCTGAGTCGACGACTAACGAAAAACGGCGCCGGCCTTGACTTTCCAGGTTGCTATACGGTAACCTATTCCATACCATCGGAGGCGGAGTTTGAAGGAACGGCGTGAAATCCTTGGCGGGATATTGCGACTGATTGGATGATTGTGATTGGCCGCGATATAGTCATCAGATTCCCTAGTCTAGTCGGCCAGGGAAGAAGACGGGATCAAAAACGGATACCATCCAAGCAGTGAGGATGCCGTGTCCTGATGTTACGTAACGCGGTTAATATGCTCCTGCATGCGATGGACGTGCGTTCCAGAAGCCGGTGTAACTAATGTGAAATAAATCCCTTTTCTTTCGTGCCCACTGCTGTACGTACTCGTCGATGTGCTTGGTGGATTCTTGGCCCAAAACCACCTCGAGATAAACCAAACTGGTTGAAAGCCGTATGATCAACAAGGCAGTCCTTCACCATCTGGGATCGACGGACCTGGCCATCTTCGCAAGCAAGATGTAAGCCGTAGACGGAAAAGTAACTTCCGTGGATCCGGAATCAGCAGAGGTCCTCTAGGTGGCTCAGGCAGGCACAACCGTCGCAGTAACTGCATGGAGTCTTGCACGACTCGAGGAAGCTTTACGGAAGAGCCGCAAGAGGCTGTCCCCGCGATCTGCAATCGGCAGACGTGTGAACGTGGCGCTGAGAGAGACGAACCTTGGGTGCTCGAGGTAAACTGTGGGCGGAAGAGTGACTTCTGTGGATCCGGGATCAGCAGCACTCCTTTTCGTGGCTCAGTAAGGCAGAACCGTTTACAGTGGAGTCTTTAACGACTCGAGCAAACTTGAATGAGGAGCAGCAAAAAGCAGTTAGACGGACGAGTTACAGGACGAGCTCACGGATGCCTTTGAAATGATCAGTCTTGAATAAGAAGGCACGGAGGAAAAGAAGGAACACAACAAGAAAGAGAAGGGGCAGGAAGAGATGTAACAAAAGCGGGCAGAAATTGAGCGGGCGAAAATAATACTAGAGCAAGGGAGATCAGCACGCAAGGAAGATGCGGCGCCGCCACATACTGAAAGCGTGGAAATTGCGAGCTTGGTTTAGCCGTACAAAGCGGGCGACGAAATCGGTCTCTACCTGATTAATTTTGAATGGATTTGTGAGATGTGATTATTTCACCAGCACACTTGGCCGGAGAAGTTCCTTGAGTATCAGCCAGGAGGAGCGTCGCAAGTTGTAACTTTACTGAGTGCACTCGAGGCAGGCGTGTACAGCTAAGTAAGCCCAAGTTTGTTCGCAAAACAAAGGCTCTCTGCAAAGGAATTTTGGAGGAGATTTCAAGAGCAAAACGAAGTCTACTGAGAGCTTTGTCGCGTTTGCGTGACGCCCGAAGGATAATTTTGCAGAGTGGGTGAAAGGACCTGGTGCGGATAACGTCAGTAAACGGGCCATTTAAACTGCTTAGAGCGATTTAACGAGACCATGACGGATAACACGCGCCTTTCTGTAAAGGACGGGCTGGAAGGTGTGCATGCAAAGAGCGCTGCACTGCTGGCCGATGAGCATATGGCAAATCATGGTTTCCAGTGACAGACCCGTAGCTCCCTGTAAGATCAAAAGCCTTCTCCACGGTTGCAATCTTGCCCTCGGGGGCAACCAACCACAAGAACAAAGCATGAGAAAGCTAGCTCCGGAGAAGTATTTAAGTTGGAGGAGCAAATATTTCCGATTTCCCCCACAAAAATTAATGAAGAAAGTGCGGCGCTGATTTACGACGACGAACACAGTGCCAAGAAACAAGACAAAACAGCTAGATCAGGAGACGTAATTAAACTGAAGGAGGAAATCTTTCCGATTTCGCCGATAAAATTTCGGGAAGTTGATCTGGCTGAGGAGTTGCCAAAGGGAAGAAAGAAAAGATGCTCGAAAACTTGTAGCAGATAGCGTGCTAAAAGAAAAAGGTGTCGCAAATTCAGGAATGCAGTAGAGATGGTAACGCGCCAGAGTAAATCGAAAAACGCTAAAAGAGGTGGCCATCGTAGGAGGCTGCCCTGCACAGTCCCAATTTCGAAGCCCACCTTTGGGCAGTGCAATTGGCCCGCGACGCGGCGGCGAGGCTAGTTCTTTCCGTCCCGACGTGGGAGCGGCCCGCTACGTGCTAGTGCATGTTCCGATGGACCTCAATAAAGTTTTTTCCATGCGTCCATCCACCGTTGCGAAAGAGAAAACCGGGTTTTTCGCTTGGAAGGTTTCAGGTCAGTGCGTGTCCGAGCCGCAAGACGAGGAAGAAAAGAAAGCGACGATCGGCACGCACGACGACAAAAGCCAGGGGGCACTCATGTTCCCCCACGTTGGGCTCCTTTTGAGGTGCAACCTGTATGAGCCGGCAGAGCGCGGCCTTAAGCGCGATGCAAAGTGGCCATACCAGGCAGTGAATTCGCAAACCAATGCCAAAAAGACATGCTGACAGAACGAAGGTATCTGACGTCTCTAGCTTGGGCAATGCCTTTTGCGCCCTTTGTATTTACGCAGTTTACAAATTTGACAAGAGCGTACAAACAACGTCCTCCTCCTGTACTGCTCAAAGATATGACGCAGTCGTAGCGTGTTCAGAATTAAACGTGGTGTACGTGTTGTGCTGCTTGTTTCTTTGATTATAGTGTCAAGTTACACGCTTTGTGCTCGAGAGATCGTTTCGGTAATATAGTTATGAGCTTTGTTTAGGTTTATTGCTTTAGTAGCTCACTAACATTCTGAAAGAGAAAGTTTGCGCGCACATAATTTTTTAAAACTTAGTTTTATCGATATGGCGTTCTTTCTTTGAAGCAGTTAAGCTTCATTTTTTTTTCGTGAGATACGCTTGCACCGCCAAGTCTAGGTTTTTGCTTGAAGGTCTGTAGTGGCGTCCTTGAGTCTGAGTTCACTTTTCATAAGTGGTCGCGACGTTTTTTATTTAGGAGAATAACGCGTTAGTTAGCGGAGCCATTGTTTAACCGAGCAATTTAGGAAGAGTTTGTACTGTTGCTGTAAGGCGTGGTTTGCTCGGACACAGAGAAGCAAGGCGTCTGTGCGTGTCTCGCAGGTATATTGATAAGACAATAGTGTTCTGAGTATCGCTTAGAGCCTGCGTGGAAGTACTTAGAAATACACCCCAATTTTCGTTTAATTTCGAGCGCGTCATTTACGCTTTGTTTTAACGCGATAGCGTTAAGGAGCTCGTGTCGCAGAAAAGCCGGTGTCGTCGGTGTCGGTGTCGGCGTCGGCGTCCGCGGCGTTGGCCGTGAGCGATAAATCACGGCAGGCACTTCATAAATAAAAAGCAACTTCTAAGATGGGCTGGGTGGGAATCGAACCAGGGTCTCCGGAGTGTGAGACGGAGACGTTACCACTGAGCCACAAATTCGATGCTTCAAAGCGGTACAAAAGCGCCTCTAGTGAACGCGGTGTTGCCTTAGAAACGAGCTGTTTCTAAGGCTCAGGCGTGCGTCGCTTGCTCAGGCGCACATTTCGTTGTCGCGCCGAACGCTGCGTTGCTCGACGCTCACCGCGTCCGATGCGGGGCGCGTAGTCGCTGCGCCGTAGCCCATTGTCTTACACCCCTTGGCGGGTCGACGGGAACGCTGTCGCGTTCCACTCTTGAAGGCGAAGCTTAAGCGTCCTCCAATTTTTTCTTTGTTATTTCTCTAAAATAAGAAAATATTAGTGCGCGAGTTGCACAAAAGTAGAAGACTTGTGGAGCCTTATTCGGAATCTGAGGATTGTTTTGAGTAGGAAGCCTTGTTTTTACGACCAGTGCTTGTCTCACCAGACTTTTGCCGAAGACTCATTGTCTGGCGTGACGCCAGCGAACATGGCCTTGATGTCGTCCTTGACCAACTTAACGAACGCTTTTGAGAGCATCCTGTGCTATACCTCAGTCGATAACTGACGCGGCGAGAAATGGCGTTTAGCACCTCGTAGAAAGAGTGTTTTAGCACTATATGGACCGTTCAAAGGCTGGTATACTATATTGAAGACACGAAATTGACGGTAGAAAGCGACCATTGCCCTCTTGAATTGCTTAAGCAAATGTCAGGAAAAAGAGTGAGACTGCCTAGATAGAGTCTGACTTTGCAGGAATTCGAGGTCAAGTGAAGGAATGGCAGCGAGAGAGAATTCAGGCGCCCGGAGGCAGGATTTTAAGCAATGAACCCACGGTATTTCTTCAGAAACGTGTTTTGTACGAATCGCTGTCGGTATTATTGAGATAGGCAACATATTTCTGTCTTGTCGATAGCCGACCACGAAAAAAGAGGAGTAAGACAGTGAAAGGGTTAAAAATTTGTAAATCGATGCAGGGGGCATAGAGTCTAGTAGGCATATCGCAAAGGCACACGGACCAGAGTGTGTTTATGCTTGTATATTATCAGGGAGAAGGCGACAATATAGCGAGGGCTTTCCCCTCAAGATGAAGTGTGACATAAGCTATCACTTCTAGGACAATTCCCGAGACCACGGGGAAACGTCGACGCTTTAGGCAACCTGACAGATGGTTACCTTCTGGTCACATCTCTTGGCGACGGATGTGTCTTTTACGCCTCAACACGGCCCAGACGATTCATTAGACGTTTCCGACGAGGCAACCTCATCCATTCATCAGCGCCTGTTGAGAATTCAACGCAGCGTTGACACCGATTGTTAACGGGTCCAGAAAAGGCCCCTTTACCAGTACCGAACAGCCTGAAAAGGACCAAGTCGACGCCTATCCAAGAACGGCGCCAACCTTGGATTCCCAGGTTGATACACGGTCGCCTATTTCATACCATTGGAAGCAGTGTTCGGAGGAACGGTGTCACATCCTGGGCGTTATACCGCTATCGATTGGACAATTGTGATTGACCGCAGTACAGTCATGAGAATCCCTTGTCTAGTCTCCCAGGGAAGACGACGGCATAGAAAGCGGAGACCTTTGGAGCAGCGAGGCTGACCTGTCCTGATGTGAACTGAGTCATTTGACGTGCTTCTGCAAGGAGTGGGCTCCCGTATCATAACAGAGCGTAACTAATGTCAAAAAAGCCTTTTTTCTTCATTCCTACTACTGAATATGCTTGTCAATGGGTTCGTTGTTTGTCGGCACAAGCGCCATCTGAGCCACAAGAAGCGGTGGGTGGGGATTTGATAAAATCTGGAATATATTGTATATTCACAGAAGGAACTTAACTTCCCGCAAAGTCAACTGTGTTGCTCTGCAGAAAATTTATTCTTAGTTGTTTGGACCTGTAAACAAACACAAGGAAGGAGAACGAGACACAACTAGCACAGGCTGGAACTAAATGTTATTCTTACTAGGAATAAATACATGTGAGAACATGGAAAGGCGGACGTATTTCAGTAAGGAAAATTACACTAAAAACAAGCGCTGACGGAAAATGAAATATAAAATAAATTGCTGCGGCAATTGCTCTGCAATTGATAAGGAATCAAGATACAGAGGTCCTTGGGCAAGGTGGACTCCCTTTGAAAGTGTGCCTGTGCTATCACACCAATTCGCTTAAGGCTGCACCGGGTCCGCATTTCTGTGCTGCTTGCACAAAATGTGGGTGTATTCCGGAATGCCCGCGTACTTCGGTGCTGTACCCCAGTCAGAACTCGCAAAGTAGGCAGGTTGTTGGAGCTTTCCGTCTCAGGAAACAAAAGACAGTGACAGCAGTTTACCTTCGATATCTCCGTTATAGTCTCAAATGTCGTTTCAGGATGGCACATATTGTAGGTGCCCATTATCCCTTTCCTTTTGTGTCCTCCTCTCCATGAGTTCTCACGTATTCGTTCCTCGTGTGAATAAAATTGTGTTCCAGTCTGCGCTCGTTGTGTCTCCTTCTTCTTCGTTGCGTGTGTATGTGCTTCCGAACAACCACGAATGTATGCCAACTGGCCTGCTTATCCGCTCTCCTGGAGGAAACCAGCGGTGTTGCACTGGGCATGTGGCAACGTTTCATAAGATCACCATGGCGATATGAACGACACTATGCCTGTATATAACCTCTGTTGCGATTAGCATTCTCCAGGAACATCGCCCAAAGTAAGGAGGCTGTATGGCTGACTGTCTAACCATTATCCACTACTTGGCTCATGGCGTAGTCCATGGTCATTTGATTACAGTTGCGGTTTGTTGCGCGGATGGAACTGGGTACATAATAATAAACAGTCGGACTAACAAAGGTCATTGGGTAAGTGTTAGTGAGTATGTGCCACTGTTCAATGGACCTCTTCTACGCTAAGCTTAGTCACTGGGTGTACCGCGGCGCTTTAATGAACCTTTATCACGCCAGCTTATATCACTTGTAATAAGCCACTTGGTATGTGGCGCTCACAAACCCGCCTCATTGACGCGAACATGGATCTTTTAGTATGTGCCACTGGGTGTTAGCCATTCCTCCGTGAACCCCTTTGACGCCAACTTGGGTGATTGGCTATGTGCTGCTCATCAGTTACAAAAAAAAACTAATAATTAACCCCAGTGCATCGCACAACCAAGCCTGCCTCGTATATACTCTGGGAATCTTGTGAGAATTTCTTTAACGCGCTAGCCATGCCGGCACATCACGGTGCGGCCGTGAGATGGCGCAGCACGTTGTGTGCTCTGCGGCCACAGCATGGTGTGTCGCTACGCCGCTTCAATAAAGAACAGCGTAGCGTCGATATTCGTTATGAGATCGGTTTTGCCACGATTCCTCGTTTTCTTTTTATAGCCGGAAGGCTCAAAGGCATTTTACATTGGACAAAGTGACGAATACTACAGCCTTCGGGTGAAGAAAAGAAAAAAAAAATTACAGCTGCCTTTCTCTTCCTGAACGCGGCTTACGCACAAGTGTAATGGGTGCTTTTTTCCATTTTGGTGCATTTGACGCACAATGCTTAAGAAATGCTTTGAGTGTGTGAAAGTGTTGCTGTTTAATTCTTGAAGCTGATATTTTATTTCGTATGTGATGCCCGTTTTACGATTTTTATAAAGTTTTAAGTGCTATTAGGAACGATGACATGACTTGGAGGGGGCTTCACCCTACTCTGGGCTTTCTAAGCAATGAGTCTCGCCTGACGCACCCGCATTGTCGCAAGCCGCGCAGCACGTTCTTCGGAAGTCTCCTGGGCACCCTAGCCCGCGCATTTTGCTGTTCTTCAGGTCGTGCGCAACGCTTACACACTACTTGGGGATCAGTCGACTGGTGCTCATCCTTCCGCCGCTTGCGCTGCTGCTCCATCCATCACTCTCGGTGCTCTCTCTTTCGATCGCCAGTCGAACCCGGTGCATCCAAAGTGCACACAGAGTCCGCAGCTAAAGCCAAAGGAGATGAACCAAGCGCGCCTCCGCCTACCCTCCTCCGCCCGCTCAGACACACGGTCCTCCCGTCCACCTCCAGGCACCATCCTCCTCCAACGCTCGCTTCCCATTCCCAGCTCAGTGGCTTCTCCACGGAGCTGGAATCTGGCTCATTTCACAGACGGGGCATGTACGGTGGCGCGTGAGAATTCACAGCAATGGCGAGCATCTTTAAGCGTTGTCATTTGTGGGAGAGGAGAAAATACGTTGTGGACCAGTTCAGTCGTAACGCCTTTAATTTTAGAGTAGCATTGACACCATCGTGATCGCTAAGTTGAGTAGTTTTATACCTCCTGTTTCGGCTCAAATTTTCGTTATCGAAGACGATGTACAACAGAGTTACCCTAGCATTTGATGACTCATGCCGGCAGAATGGCGAGTTGCAGCATCGATGGTTGCTGAACCTCGTTCAAGAGAACGGCGTTGTTTGCTTGCATGTTGGCGTCTTTCACGAGAAACATTGGACGAGTCCTTCACGGCCGCACTTCAGTAAGAGTAGTGAGATAGAGCACCAACTGTGCAGCGGTAACAAAGAGAGAAAATGATCCACAACAAACAAATGCAACGGTGAGTTCAAGGTCTGGTTGCACTGTGCACACCTGGACAACGTTCGTAGATGCGCTTTCGAGGACGACCAAGGCTTGCATGTACCTGGTTGGCACCAAATTGCCACACACACCACATGGTTGTCGTGTTGACGGCGACCTTCGAAGCAGCACACTGATGCTGTATCCTGTAGCGGTGCCTCAGGATCCATTTAGGACTCTGAGAGACGCAGGTAGTGAGCAAACCTTGACAACGTGGCTGTGGTTATTGTCAGGCACGTGCGCCACAAGGAGCGCCCATTGACTGCTGCGACAAAGATGAAGGGCCAGTTGCTCGAACATTCATCGAAATATTCCAGCCGATCACTGTTATCCTTCACCTCGACAAGGGTACCAACCGTGGCATCGATGGTTAGGCGTCTCCGTTTCAGATCACGAGTTCTTTCGTTTATTTGGGGATGTCGTCCTTCGTGCACGACATTACATCATATTGTGGCCTCAATTTCTTTTTTCTTTGTTGGTTGTGCCGTTATGAATGGCTAACCCCTGCTATGGGAGAGTATCTGTTCCTAGAAACCAATTGCGCTATCAAACGCTGCTGCACATCTTCGCGTAGTAATACAAGCGCAAATTTCCACCCCGACAACTTTCCCTTTATTACCATAGAAAATTATCCGTGTATACTGTGAATACCATACAGTGTTGGCACTGTAGTAAACCGTGGATGTGGAGCAATACGATGAGTTGTTACCCAGCCTGAATCCTAACGCTCTGCTGAATGACGACCTTTTTTCCATTAAAATGCTTTCAAGAAAACGATCAAACCAGTGACGAGTCCCTCCGTCGCGGCGCGGACGAGACCGAGGCGGCTAGTGTCGCGGCAGGGTGCCGCTTTGTGGCAGTCGCACGGCACTATATTAGATTTGAGTGTCGTAGCCAGTGGGGCCATAAACGTTGGCCATATCGATTCAGTTATCCTAGATTCTGTGTCAGTCATTTTAACATTGCCAATTCAGTTCGGAACGCAACATCTTTCCTAATGCTTTGACACATACTATAGCTATGCCTGCTGATTACACGAACAATCATTTCAGGTCAGGCACATGTAGATAAACACGTTTACCTCCATAAACAAGGGGGAGTCATGATGATGCATGTACTGGCTGCGACTGGCTATATTGACTAAGTGTTACGCAATCACATGTACTTAACTATGCCACGTGGTCTATGCTAAAACGACGGTGATAGTTGTACTCCCTCTAACAACTGTTAAAATGTCATCAACCCGGCTCGATAATATAGGTGGAATAACATCATATAGTTTCTACCTAACATTAGTGGCTACGATTAAAAAGGTGAGTAGCGTGAGCGATCCGGAATACACCCCTTCGCGACGTTTTTCACCGGCAAGCTCGGAAGAGCGCCAATCAACGAGGTTTAATCCGTAAGGCTTTGCTATCTAACACATTGCCTCAAAGCTTGAGGTGCCACGAGGGCAGAAAACAGGAAACTGAACCTGAACTATGCGCCAAGCGTTGCTAGAAGACGGCTGACTCTGGAACGAAAGAAGTACGTGCGCGCTATCGTGACCTTATGTTTAGAGCACCCGGCTGCTGAGACCGACGGTGTAATGATTTGTGCAAATGTACGACAAGTGGAACATTTCGGCGATCCGTCAACGCGTAAACAAGTAAATGAGCGATCGTTCCCGCCTATACTACGGCTTTGTAGTTTGTGGCCATTGCCTTATTTCTTTACCTGCCAACATCGCTTGTGTCAAGGGTGGTGAGGATGAAGACAGATCCCAAATAGTTCTCGCTGCGATTATAATTCTTAAAATGTGACAAAATTGTACAACGTTCCGTCGTTTTTTTTACGCACGATCACCTGGCCCGGTAGATAGGCAGTGTGAACTGGAAGTGGGCCGCAAGATGAGTCCCTGTAGATGACCAGTTCGCGTAGAACTAGCGGAATAATTTTTCTTTTCTCGTGATGCACGGGTTTATCGTCCCCAGCAGTGCAAAGCTTTGCATTTTAAGAAATAAACCATCGCTACAAGCTGTTTTTTATGGGAAATACGGTTTATGTTGAATGTATTAAAGAAAAAACCGCAGGTAAATGCAAAAGTACATGTGCCTACATAGCAAGAATACACTTCTGAGACCTCAATTGACTGCAAACAATACTTTAAAACACGGTGTTATAAGCTCATCTCATTTCTTATGTTGGCGTTTTTTAAACGAGATTAACGATAAACTTCTTGAGTAGAGTATTGACCAATTGATGATTGTTCATAAAGTTGCTCAAAAAGATCACGTTTCGCATTCTGCAAGAGCTGGCTAGCCTTAGCGGGTGACGACAACGATACCAACTACAATAGCCTGCAACAATCTGAAAAATTCAAGTTCGTATCTTGTTCTAGGCAGTTAGGAAAACATTTTTAAAAGAATCAAAGTTTCCTCTTTCGCCTCGTCTACGCTATACGTATGATATTAGCACATTTGCAACTTGATATTGACACGTGTGTTTCCTTCTCAGGTGACCGGTTTTAAGACACTAAGAAATGGTAAATGTTATCGCTTAGCGCAGGATGCGCCAGCATGAATAGGAAGTTTCTCGAGTGTTATCGATGGTTCTATCCGTAGTCTGTTGTCACTGCACTTTCTGTAATCTGATTGTATCCGCGACGCAAATTCTGTAGTCATTCTCGAAGACCTGCGGAGAACAGCGATTACCCTGGAGCCTTCGATTAATCGGGCTTAAAAGCCGACGCGCTTGACCCACAGAGCAAAATTTTCGACCATCTCCATCTGTGTTGGCCGCTATCGATGTGCTTTGAGTGTAGCCTGTCTTTCGGCGCACAGGTTCGCCCAATAAAGAGTTAGTTTCGCCATTCGCAGTTCTGCAAATATGTTCTTGACTGCCGCTACCACGTGACAATATCAATTTGTTAGTGTGCAGTAAAATTTTTTGAAGGTGCGCAATCACTAAAGCGTTCTGGTTATTTCTATGTTTAGTAGGTGAATTCATTTTTCAATCAGAGTTTCTTTCTTCTTCGCTAAGATTGTGGAATATTGGGCACTGAGTAGCGAAGTTGATCGTGGCGTTGCAAATAACATAGCCTCCTAAATCACCGCGCGACTATTAGTGAACCGCGAACCCACTGCTGCCACTGCACGGATAAAACAATCTCAGCCAACGTGCACTACATGGGTTGATTAGCCTTTAGATGTGGCTTGAGCGAGCACTGCCTGCTTGAAGTAGTAGGAGAAGAAGAAGAAGACCGTCAGCGCTACCGATCGTTTGGTCGCCTCTCGAAGCGAAGATTCTTCAAACCCTTGGGACCGCTCTCAGCCGTCGGAATCTAAAACATGGGTGAGGAGATTTTTACAGCATTTGCAGACGCTCTGTCTTGCTCCTAACAAGTAAGCTTAATCGCAGGGCATAAACCAAACTGCAAAGATAGAATCCGGTGAAGTGACCATTCTCGAGCAGTAAAGTATACTCTTTTCTATTGCTTTAGTGAGATTGACGTGTTTGCGTAGCAGTAGAACTGCAGGTGAAGCTGATGCCGTCAATGTGTTAGTGCGGAGGGCGCGGCTATGCAGCTTTGGGCTCGCTGGGACGCTCCTCCATATACACAACAGAAAAGGAGTTATTTGTAGACAAATTTCCTTAAATATATTTGGTTGTAGTTCATGCCGTTAGCTATAGTTAACGGTCACAGTATTGTAAAGGTGGAAGTAGCAAGCAGGAGACGCGCAGCAACGCACTGTGGTATGCCTAACCGGTACATACTTGCGTATAGTGAACGAAGACTGATGGCTGATTGCAATTTCCTACTTCCTTACAAGGGCATGATATGGCCCAATATATATATATACTAGCTTTAAGTTTGCCAATAAGAAGATGACGCATTTAGTCCAAGTTTATTTTTTCTTGTGCGTATAGCATTTCTAAACATGGAAGCACCTGCTCATCGGCAGAACAACATTGTACGGCTTTCTATTACGTTATAGTTGGAGAATCTGTATTCGGTTAGGTACCGTTTTCTTGCGTAATAGACTGCTCCTAAAATAAGGGACTGTCAGTTTGCCTGTTCAACTACTGTGATGCTTTTATGGTAGCAGATGGCGTTTGGTCGAGCTATTGATTAAACACCTGCTAAACTTATGACGGCGTGGCATCATGGTGTTCTAAGAAGGTCCCTTTTTATTTATAGAAAACTCGTAATAATTTAGGAAGGAAGTAGAATACAGGTAACTCAAGCATTTCAGCTCTAGTCAGTTTTTCTCTAGGAGAGCGTGAAATCGGATTAGGCATCGTAAAAAAAATCGGCAATCTCCAAAACAGGCAATTTTAACTTCTTAGTGCAAGCTCTTGTCTTCAGACAAGAGTATTAGTTAGCACGATGTCGCCTTAAATGGGAGAGGAAAAGACGGGGTGCGACACAACTTGAAAACGTGGAGTAATGTCATGTGCCTATAGCGGCGTTTACGTAGGCATGGTAAAAGTGTATCGTATTAATTTATCGTATCGCGTAGACTCCTACGCGAACATTTACATGAATGCACCTTTTCTTGTCTAGCAAGTTACCGTCACATATTGTCAAATTAAAAGGTTAACGCTCTTACTACTGATAAGCTTGCTATTGCTGTCGCGTTGTGAAATGCACCAAAAATAACCGCAGCGACACGCCCATATTCCTCAGGTTTTTCTTCACTTGTCCCCGTGGACAACTTACGCGACGTATATCTTGCGGTAACGTACCGTATGATATTGGAATAACAACATTTCCAAGCGTGTCAGCAGTGGTTGCTATGCCCTAGTGGTAGTCGAGCGCAGCCATCTCGGCTCCTTTTACCTCCAAGCGGACTTGACTACGTTAATGACGTGAATCAAGCAACTCAGCGATGTTTATGTCATTTGAGAACGCAGCTCTTTGTTGCCCGTTCCTGCGTAGAGTACGGGTGCCAGCCTAACCGAGCGAACGAGCACAGCGAAGGATGAAAGAGCGAACGCGGAACGCAGCGGGGGATCAAAGACGGCGATAGCGAAGAGACTGCGAGGAGGAAAGCCGAGGGCGAGAGTGCAGCGGAACCATGAGGCGGCAGGCGGCGGGGGAGGGCTCGGCAAAAGCGGTGACCAAAGCGTAGTGCCTCTGAAGACAGGCTCTATGGCGGCGACCGCTACGATCTGGCGCCAGAGTAGCACGCCGTCGTCTGTTCACCGATGACCTGCGTGAATATGTCTACCGTTATCATATATGGAAACAAAGCGCTGCGTGAGCGGAGCTGTGTGCGGTGGCTGCTGTAAACCGTGCCCACGCGTCACACACGCTGCCTCTCACGAACTACCGATTAGCGAGCCAGTCGCGCCTAACATCTCCTTTGCAATGCGCCGCACGAGACGATTGCCCGCGCCAGCGAATACCTCGCGAAATGAAAACACGCATGGAGCTGCGCTCAAATTTCGCATTAGAGAGTCTCAGAATCATCGGGGAATTATACACAAAGACTTCACCATTCCCACATACATAACGTGAATAAAATGGCGCACAGCCTTCTTCTTAACCCGCCATTTTTGTTTATCTCCAGCGCTGCGGCAGCGGCCCCCACCTGTTTATTGGCCGGGTGTCAGTGCGAGGCGAATGCTTTCCCTAAATTGCTTATACGATGCATTTCTGTTTACATGGGCCTTTGAAATGCGCATTCTCCATCTCGAATTACCGTTGTTTGACACATTAGACGAGATACACCTTTCTAGCGAATTACCACGTTAAAAGTTGGTATGATAGGCATCTGTTGCGTTCATGTAAACGTCATGTGTTCATGTAAACGTCATGTTCTTGTGCTTTGAGTGAATGAGTAGTGGTGCTTATGGATGAAGATATCCCATATGCAATCACAAACGCTATTTGTTTTTCCTGCTCTTCAACCGACTACGACGCGCCAGTCTCTAAGTAAAAGCTAACATTGCCCACATAAGGAAGACCGTAAAGGTCATCAAAACGAGCACAAAGGCCGTTGTGTAATCTTAGTTATTTTGTCAGGAATGTGCTGTCGCTAACGATATATCCCAGGTTGTATTCGTTGTTTCCCTTCACGCCATAAAACTCACGAGTCCCGCACACACAGACATACACACACCTATATTTATATATGTGTCAGCAATAGCACCACTAACATACGTATGTTAGACATGTTTATGCGTGTGAAAGAGAAACTGGTTGGACGAAAGTGCACACAGGCAAAAGCCGGTGAGGCGACTGGAGCTGAATGTGCGGATACAAAAAAGCAATTTTTTCGTCTGTGCATTTCTCTTTTGGTTTAGGCAAGCTCTGCCGCGTTGTTGGCCGTCGAGGGAATCGCGAAGCATCATTATTTATAACTGTCTACTCATAGCATAAAATGTATGTGCGACCAGAGAAGGATTATTTTGCAAAATAATGGCAGGTCAGGACGACCGCGGTTTTTTATAGCGCTGTAGGTGTTTGAAATGTGTTGTGTCGATTTACTCAGCAGCCATGTTTTCGTAGTTTTGTAATACTAATTTATTATTGAAAACTATTTACATAGTTTCCACGCTGATTTCTTAATAGTTCGTGTGTATAATGAAATTCGAAATGTATAATAATCAGGGCAAAATGTTCATAAGGCTGTTTTTTATGCAAAGGCATAACTTTCAGAAGATGATCATTCTTTAAAGTTATCTCATCTTTATGCCATTTAAATTCTTCAGATATTGTAAGCTTTTGCCCATTCCAGAGATGAATATTTTTCCTATGCTGCTACGAAAAACACTTTTGTCATGGCAAAGTTGTGTCATGAGAGCTGGGATAACATCTAGATTCCTTGACATGTTTTGCTATAACAAAGTACCTGCTTTTCGATACGGAATATATTACTTTAATTTGCCTTAGACACGGACTCAAAGATTCACAATAAATTTGTATTTCCCGTCGTATCCAAAAACAACGTTAAATAAGTTGGACTCGTGTTTTCAAGCTAGTAATGTCTCAAACTGTGCAACCGCTTCTTTCTTGTGTTTCACACTGAAAAGCGCTCACGTCAGAGAAAGACACCGAAAGATTGCTGACTATTGCTGAACTTGAAAGAATATGAAACATGAACATTGCAGAAACCAGTGATGGAACCAGTGATGCTCGACAGCGCATTCAACGCCGTAATACGGAACTGCCGCTTCGAAAGAGTGCGGAATTCTGCGGACATGGATATGTTCTGTGCGCAAATGTCGGTTTTATTTGTTTTGGAGAAGAATCTGGTTTCTTATATTGATGGGCACGATGATTTTTTTTTGCGTTAAAATGAGGTTTTCAATAAATGGATCTCTATAGGAAATTCAAGAGGAATTGCAGTCATCTCGTTATGTCTATTATTTCAATATAACCCATCTCGTCAACCCGAGATTTAGGTGTAGAGAGAACCTAACTATTCAAGCAGAGAAGGTTGCTTCGGATGAAAGAATCTAAACAGTGCCTGATAAAGCTTTTACCATTTGCGCAAATGTTGAGAAAGCTTTATTTCAATTCTGGAATGAACACTGTTTCAAGCAATACAAGTTTAATACAGTGCAAAACACATAGAGAGAGAAAATATTCTAGAGTTCTCCACTTATCCTGTATTTATTTCGCTTATGTAAAATTTTTCTTAATATTGTATACGTTTTTGTCGTATTTTCTCAAAAATCTGCAAAGAATTATATTCGCCCTTGAAGGCGTTCGAACTTTTTCTTAACTAACTGTATTTTTTTCAATATTAAATATGGAATCATTGGGTTGTAAAGCTCGTAGACGTACATTTTCTTGCTTTCAAAAAAAATAAGCATAAATACCGTCTTTTATTTGTTCTCCTCCCCAAAGTATGCGCTGTGAGAAGATTTTCAATGTGCTGTTTCTTTATTTAAGATTCAGATGACCCAAGCAGTGAACTCTTGGAAGGTAAGTATCCATATTAGAACAGCACGAAGCTGACTTGTTTATTTCATAGGTTTTGTGTTCAGTGATCCTCGTAACTCTAAGCTCTTACCTTGGTTTTCTATAATTTTGAAATGCATCTTAAATTACTTAGTGACATTAGGAGTTCTAAAACATTATATACAGCGCAAATTATTATGCCAGTATTTTGAGTCCACCATATTTAAAACATCAGTAAGTGTAAAAAGAACTACTCTAAGTACGCCAATCCTGCTCGTATGATGGTTACGGACATAACCTCTTTAAGTAGAGCCAGCAAATAGAAATGTGACCATAGTTTGGAAAGTTTCCTAATTTTGGGATTTTAGTAAATGTTTGCATTAGAAACTGCACGACAAACATTTTGGAAATCAACTCCATTTGTTATTTCTAAACCATTTGTGTTTTGCGATATTCACCACCAATTTCAACGCTCAAAGGCTGATTAGGTATTCGTAGTTGAGAATTCCAAAGCAAAACTGAAATCTCCCCAACCATGCTTTATATGACGTACCTGATTTCCCCTAGCACGCCAGTAATGAGGCCACGAGGACCAAATAACATCAGCTCTACTGCTTTTGCCTCACAAATGCAAGACTGGTCAAATGGGTGCTTCGTACTTTTGTAGATTCCCACCTCTGAATTGAAAAAAGGCGTTCCGATTCATATACTTTATGGTGAGTGTCTCGGAACATAAATGCTTGAGAATTTTTAATACAATGATGTTGTATTGAAATGCGATTGTTCTTTTGTGCCTATCTTAAAATATAAAAAATCGCAGCTTTCCTTTTTTTTAAATTCTTGTTATTTATTATGAGTTGGCTTAACTGCTTCTTCGCCAAAATTGCGTGCACCAGTCTGCACAAACCTCCTGTACTTGAAGCATTTACATAGATAATGTTGTCAGTCGAAATAAAATTACTTTTCGTGTGACTTTGAGGACCTTGTATTTAGACAATGTAGGAAGTTCCAGTGATAAAAAAATTCACCGTTGTGCGCGCAACTTCAGCTATTGAACTCTTCTGGGTGTCTTCCTTTACTATAAACTAAGCTGGCAATTATCACAAACTTGTTTCTGTTCGAAAGCTTTAAAAAAAACATTATTTTGTCATGTGATAGTGACGTTGAAAAAAGCAGCGAAACTGTGAACGACGAAGCTAGTGCCTTATTGGGCGAACCTGTACGCTCAAAAGCAAGCTACACTCAAAGTACAGCAATACCAGCGCTCATTGTCAGCAAACGTCGAAAATCTGATCAGCGGGTCAAGCACGTCGGCTTTTATAGATCCGTTATCGAAGGTTCCAAAATAATCGCTGGTACGCGCATGTCTTCCAGGAAGTTCTACACCATTCGCGTCGCGCATACATGAAATCAGATTACACATGGTTCGGTGACCACAGACAGCGGATACAATCATCGATAACGTTCCCGAAACTTCCTATACATGCAGGCGTGCCCTACGCTGTGAAATATCTGTTAGGTGGTGAAACGCGGTCATCGCATAAAGATAAACAAGTAAACTGTCAATATTGCTTGTTCTGTTTAATGACGTCATGCCGTTCTGAGGGCTTTCACTATTAAATTTATAGGATCCTTTTGTGCCCAAGCGCTTGACGGCAGCTGTGGCAACTAATTTATTAGCTTCCGGCACCTATTAAATATTATAGTAGATTATATTAGAGCGCAAGAATTTATAACCTAATGCGCGAAGTTTTCACAGTACGGCCATGAAGGTAGCTAAATATTTCTAGTGAACCTAATACTCCATGCACCGTCTGATAGCATGAGTGCTGACTGAAAGAAGAGAACCTGAAAGGTATGTGAGTGCTGCCAGGAGAATAATTTAGGAGCCTTGCGGTTACAATATCAAATCAAAGTGCCTAATCGTGACTGGTCAATTTTTTACGTCGGGAAAGAACCGGAGCCACTCATAAATATCAGTCGAGCTAATTTTGGCTGCCTCATTCTCTGTGAGCCTTTATTAAGACTTCTTGCAACGTCGATGCACTCCTAGATACAGAACGTCTCCTTGCATGTCACAGTCCACAGAGTAGCTAATCCATTCTTCATCCGTCTGGAGATTCTCCTTCGGGTATCTTTCTGACAAAAAGCCAGCCTCAATGTTGCCCATGCAATGAATGCCAGCTGCTGCTCACTAATTTTGGCATGTATATTGTCTCAATTCTTGTTTTGTGCTCCTTTTCAACATCCGCAATATTCACCTTTCACTGTCAGTCACTTTGCGAAACATTGTGCATAATCTATAGTGACAGTGTGTGATGATATCGCAAAGGACGTTCCCACTTGTGCCTGCTTAATTTGGAATAGTGCCATCAATTGGGTGGTAATTCTTCAAACGTTTGACAATTTTATTCCAGAATATAAGCGAGAGGACACTGAGAACGAAGCAGCGGGGCCTTACAATACATAGTCTCTGCTTCTTGAACTCCAGTATAAGGACAGCAAACTTACGGTAACATTGAGGCTTCGAATCAAGTTTTTATTTGGAGCACACTTATTCATAAATACGAAACATGCACCTTAAAAATAACTTTATGTTCGGAAATAAACATTGGTATTAAGACATAGAAAATAGCCTTGCAAACCTGCTAGACAAACTGCATCGCAGTCCGAACAAAGTGCATTTTTGGAAGAAATACTTTAGTAATGAAACCATAATACACCACTTAGATTTTGCGCAAATGTTTTTCATGCACGTTCGTTGCTTAATTTCCTCCACATAGCCTACTTCCCAAGTATTTGTTTTTATGGTAGTTATTCTTGATGCGCCTTCACAGCTGAGTGGCGGGGCACCCTGATAGGTCCCCACATCGCATAGCTGAGCTTGCCTTACCTTTCCATTTTTATTTCTATTTCTGCTTGCTTGAGTAAAAAGGACATGTCACTGTGTAAAGTTCATTAAAGTTTATCAGCGTGGTCTCCGTAAACTAAAAACCCGAGGGCGCTTATAGTTCGAGAATTACGCTGCTAATTGAAACTTTATTTTAATGACAATTAACGCTTTGCGGATGCCACTGTCAACATCAATCACCACATAAGTAAGGGTGGACATCATAACATTTTAATAATTTCCATAGGTAACAAGAGCATGCATAGGTATTGTAAATTGACCTTATCATATTTCTTAAGGACGCACAACATTTACTACTGCCATATAACAATATCTGTAATGATTTCTACGTAAATGAAGAGTATGCTCGCCTTACCGTTTCTTTAAACGTAAGGTGCGCGAGTCAGTGCGATGGAGGGTAAAGGAGCGTTTAATCCGAAATTAAAATCACAACCGCCGTAAATTACTGCACCTTGTTTAGCATAGAGAAGCCAGAGACGTATGCATGCGGTCAAATATACTGAAATTCTTCTGAGGGAAGGAAACGAGTAATCATGTCGGAGGAAAATATGCTCTTTTTTGCTATTTCAGAGTCGCTACAATCAGAATTAGGAACAGGTGAGTTTGGTTTCTTCAGTGTGAAAGCTTTATTGTAGCATTTGTTGCTTAACGCTCATTGCGCGACATTGGAACGCGACATTGTGGTAAGTTGACATGCGTATCGATGTTCTCTTCCTGGCTCCCGTTAGTGACACGCGACGGCGTTGTAATACCGAACCCGTAAATTTATATGTCCTTTTGTCATGGTGTCGAGGCGTTAGTAGGAAGAAAGTTGGGCTTCACCACTGGGTCTTTTTTACCCGTGTGGATTTCCTTAAGTAAATGAATTATTTTATACCTATTGCATGAAACGTGCAGTTATATTCAGGCTTGCCGATTTTTTCGTAATTCCTAGCCAATGAACATGAAGCGCTCTTCGCTTATATTTTGAATACAGGTGGTAGGTTAGTAACGTTTGAGGCGACCAGCCTTGTACACGCCGCGATACGCGCCTTTCCCAGCGAAGCTGTCTATGGCTAGGATGTGGAAAAAAAATGTGTCCGAGATGTTCACAAAAATAAAACATTATGTGGGCCGATCCTGGGGTTTGTGCAAGAAGGGTCCAAGCTCAATGGCACATACCCCTGTGGACTCGGAGACCTGCAACGCAACCTTGAACTACCTTTTGTCACACATGGGACCGAAAGAGGTTGCAGGCACAAGTGGAATAATAGATGTTTTTGAAAGAATGTTTTGCACAGCTTTTTCAGAAAGAACAGTTAAAAAACTATCAGCCACAACCGGGCAAACGCGCTTGTACAGCTCCTCTCGCGTTAGCAGACGTCGTTGTCCATTTCCACAGCTGGCACCGTTGTGCTAAAAACTATAGTCTTAGCAATGGTTCGAGCGTCGTCATTGTCCACAGTTGGCTCCTTTGCCGCTCATAATTTCAGCGTAGAATTTCACCTTTCTTCTGTCGTCCTAAGGGGGAGGCCACATTTACTGGGGTAAGAGCCATTCATTGTCTGACGTGATAGACACATTTAATGACAGAGGTGATACGCGAGTGTCCTTGCGTACCTATATCGCCACTGTGACCACAGATTAAGACAATAAAATATGTCCGTACCTATGTTCAATATTCTGGGTCACCTATGTCTCGTGCGCTAAGCAGCTACTCTCGAATGGTACTGACTTTTTTTGCCTTGTGGGATTTAAAGTGGCCTCAGTTTTTCCAGAGGCAGCATTGAATGGGCGGCCGATATGTTGGACAAAAATACACGAACGTTAGTCTTGGGTTTCGGTAATTATCTCTGTTTTGAGCCCCGTAGAAATGTGTGTTTCTGTAGGCGTGTTGTGTGTAGCGACACAGGGGACCTGAGCACATGGAAATTGGACCTTCCCAATTGTAGCCATGCATGGCTTAGCCATTTCTGGGGAAAAGTTGATCCTGGGAGTAGATTTGATGCTGAGTGCTTTGGTCTGAAGGCCCTTTGTCGGAGGCAACAGCACCCTTTAGTCTCGTCTTCACGTAGACGGCACCACTGAACTGACCCACCCGAGGGAAATCGGTGGCGCCCTTGCCTGTCCCTCTCCCGAATCCTTTACTCTTTTATGAACTTACCTTTCTGTCGTGTCTTATTCCTTCCCACTTTTCTTGTCTTGCTCAGGTGGCTTAGGTTAACTTGGTGCGGTATAACCAGTCTTGAGAATGGCGCATTGGATAACAGCAGTGTTGCACGGCTGGTGTGTGCAAGTCATTACCCTGTCAAACTTTTCGCATCGCCTTGTCGGACTCCGTAGTGCATGGCCGCCTTCGCTGACAAAACAATTACAACTAATATGCGCTGAGCATATTTCGCCTTGCTACCGGATTGAAGGCTCCATAAAATATTTGTTTCAAAAGAAATAATGTTTTCCACAGTGCCACGTTATGCACAGAGCGAAACATCAAACAGCAGTGACACTTATAACAACTTTCCTTGTGGCAAAGTCTTTGAGTGGCACAATTTAACCAGGCTATCATGTTAGCTACATATAAAGCGGTGACCTCCTCCTTCCGAGGTATCTGCATAGCGCAGCATACCGACCACCGAGCCCATATCACCACCCCAGTCGATTCCTCCTTGAGGTTTGTCACAAGCTCCAAACGTAAAGCTCGCAATACTTACAGCCTTTGCCGACTTCCCAACAACATTAACACCAGAATACGTCCTGAAAAGTGCGAGGTGCGATCTCATCTGCAGACTTGATATAAAACATGCCAATGCAGAATTATTGGACTGCTGAAAGAATGAAAATGTCATTGATGTAAAGAATATCAAAATTATCAATGAGAACAACATTTCAACAAGACATCTGATTACAACATTAGCTCCAGTGTACTACCACAGACCCTCAAGACAAGCTATGCTAAATCTCGTGTAACATCCTACATTCCTAACCGTCGTTGGTGTTTCAAGTTCTTAAAGTGTGGCCACGGCTCCAAAAGCTGCTTATGTCAACTCACCTGTGCAAAGTGGGGTCACAGCAATCATTACATTAAGTTCTGGCACGCCACGCAGCGAGAACTGTGGGGGCGACCATCCAGCATTTTCTCGAGTTTCTGAAACACAAAAATAGATAAGATCTACATTGAAAGTGAAATAAAATATTTTGTTCCAGCAAGCAAAATAAAGATGCACAGTCTTTCACATCAAATTGTATGCGAATGAGGCGCGTCAGTGGACCGCACTGATCACCCTCCGCCACTTGCCCGTCGGGGTCTTTGTCCGCCTTCTCCAGATAGACTAGGTTTGAAATCCTGTAACCTTGAAGTTGTCCAAGGGAAGTTCAGCTTGGGCTGATGAATTCAAGTGGGCCAAGGAAAAATGAATTCGAGCTGAACACACATCAAAGCCCCTCTGTCATTTCTCTTTCACACAGAGAAGGCTGCTCTCTGATCTCTCATTCGAACTACAAGAACAGTACAATTTTGTGTACAAAGATGATCTTAGGCGTCATATTCGATTCTAAATTAAGTTGCCTCCTCTTCATGAAATACCTCGAGCAAAATACTTAAAATAGTGAAGGTAATGGAAATTCGAATGCAGACATGTTGGGACCGGGATGTAAACTGCTTCATAAGTATCTACAAAACTTCCAGAATCGCGTATAGATGACCGGGCTGAGGTGTGTCAGTATGCTACACCAAGTTCCATACAAATGACAGACCTTGTTCATCATTTAGGCATCCTTCTGGCCACATCAACCTTCTGAACTAGCCCTGTGAAAGTCTCCATGTAGAATCTAATGAGCGTTTACTCCAGGTGCTATTGTCCTACTACAGTATCATGTACTTTCTGAAAGCGTACTCTAATCTTTAACATCCTTGCTACAAAATCATAAAACGATATGACATGTTCCATACTTATCGATAAGCTTCCACCATTGCAAGAACTCTTTTCACTGCATGTGTAGAACCTCAGTGCAGCAATGACTGTTCCACATCTTGAATATCTTCTAATGGCTCAGCCACCGGAGCAGTGGCTTTCCATAAAATGTGGCACGTCTTTATTAGGAGTTACAAATAAAGCTCCATAGGTACCCACACAAATGCATTTCTTTGAACTTTGTGCCCTCATATATCTACAATTCAACAAAATTGTTTTTTACACCACTTTATTTATTACTCCGTGGTTTCTACGCGTCTCATAAAAGCCTCATATGGTGCTGTGCGCCCGGCAACAGAGGCATCGAGAGTAACATGCTTCACGAGCATACATCCACATCAATAATTACAAAACCTTATTAATTATTCCATGGCTCACTTTGAAAGGATTTAAAGCCCTTCCTACTCAAGAAACTGAGGTCTCATTAAAATGTGCGCGGGGCACTGAAACGCATTATAAACTTCATATTATTAACCTGGCGGGGCAAATTGGCCATCAATGCCAAAAACTCAACTCAGGTTATTTTCTGCCGTTCCAGGATAGGTCACACGTATGACATTCACTCATGCCTCTTTACGACAAATGGAACATTCTGTTTGTGATAGGTGTGGCGAGACTCTCACGCTCCTTCACTTCCTGTTCGAATGTTCTGAGGTAGACGGTCAACGAAGAAGAAATGTTCTTTGCCCTGGTATACCGGTAACACCTTTTCCTCTACCCGGTGATTTTCTCGACATTGGGTCATTTTGCATAGGGACTTAGTTTCAGGTATTTAGGTACATCGTGAGTTTTCAGCCAAAGATAGTCGTAGCACATCCTTCCGCTAGAGGGTGCTGCTGCACTTGTTTTTGCACGCATGTTGCTCCCAGCCCTTGCGTTCAAGGGCTATGGCGAGATTCTCATGCTACTGTTGCACACACAATAGATGTAAAATTTCGTTTTAATCTAACGTGTTGTAATCGCACCAATCACTAGTCACTGTGATTGTCTGAATATTTACCCATTTTACGCCCATCACAGCGTTAACCCTTTGGCGTTTTTACAGTCATGTTACAACTGCCCTTCAGAAACGAATTTTTACATTGGCAACTCATCACCTTTTGTATGGTGCTCTTTCCATATGTGGCCATTGTGCTATATAATCCGTAAATCATAATCAACATTTTGTTGCCTGTAGCCGTGGATCAATACGAAGTAGCCTTCTCGCTTTTGTGTTTTTGATATTTACTGGGTACTATTGTTCACCATACTATGTCTCCGGCATAGAAAACAGAATCTAAACATATTCTCGAGTATATATAATGCCAGCCAGTTTTGTTGATAGCAGTTACCTGTTCCAGCAAAATTGCGCCGTATGACTTTTCAAAGTGTTCGCACAGCAAGAATTATTTTAAGGTATCATGTTTATGTTAAAACGTAAGTTTCGATCGGCATCAAATATACCCATTCTTAGACCTACTTTGCGAGAACAGGAATATAAACATAGAAGCATAAGCACTTTTTGTGTTGAAGTGTCTCATGCTACCAAAAGTTATCAATTATGTGTGCTTGGTCCATCAGATTGTGTCACAGTAATGTCGCGTAACATGCGGTAACGATTGTGGTATTATCATATGCATACCATTTAGCATATAAGCGTAAAATTATCAGGCAATAACTCGTACGTAATTCTTTCTTGCGCATCAAGAAGAGTCGTTGCGTCGTGGCTTCCACCTAACGTCTTCATACTGCATACATCTATTGCACACCTATGTAATGGAGAGCCAAATATAAAACAGTTTCTTCTGCGCACGAAAGTTTAACACTCAACTCGCTTTCGAATTCTTGTTTTTTAGAAATAAGGCAGAGGTAAGGATTTATGAGGCGAGTTCACACGGAATTCGCATTACCAGTGAAATGTTCTCTTTTAAATGCGAATCGTGAATTTTCTCCCACGCCGAGCCAAAGTCAAATGCGCAGCCGCCCAAGGTTACAGAGTTTGTCGTCGATGCGCGCTTTCCAATGTGCCCACTCGCACGCCGTTACTGGCTTTGCGCGTCCTCTCCTTGGAACACGCGCCGGTGTGGGAGTGCCGTGCAACCTGAATGGTTAAAAAAATACCGCTCCTCCCTCTTCACAAGACACACACACACACACACACACACACATATATATATATATATATATATATATATATATATATATATATATATATATATATATATATATATATATATTACTGCTCCCGAGCAGACTAGGCGTGGTTGGCCTCTGCTTCCAGGCACAGCCAAACAGTTTCTCGCTATTACACCTAGAGAACAATTTGGAGCCATTGTCTATGGAAGACGCACTGTACTGTCATGCGAATGATGATGTATGAGTCTACGAGGCTTCTGTTGGCAGGCGTTGCACAAGGCTTCGTCTAAAGCGTAGATATTGGCCCCTATAAAGTAAAGCTATTCCAATATGTTTTTGTTCCAATCTCCTGACGTCAAACTTCCGTAACCGCCGACGGAAGCCTAGGGTGGTCTCCCGCAGGGTTGTCTTAACAGGCCAATCACACGCTGTCCTCGTTCATAGTAGGTCACTTTTCTTTGCTTGAACAATGAATAACATTGCCTACACTGAGCGGCTTGTCTTATTTAATTGGCTGACAAGAGGCGAGAAGCCCGCTAAAGTGTGAAGGGATTCGATGGGGCCGAGCCACTACACTGAAAATACATAACCAGATGAGGAGGGTGGTGCTGCCACCTTCGGTTGGTCCGCTTTCCCTTACTTATCTTGCGGTGGCTAGTCGAAAACCGTGGCGGTTTGAAACAGAAGCCTAAGGATTACGCGAAAACGGATCCTCAGCAAAGGAGAGTTGGCAGAACGATGTCGTAAACGTGCCGAAAGTGCTCGAAAACGTTACACGGCAGGTGCGAGTAGCCAGTGCCTAAGCAAACGGTGGCAGCCATCTTTTATTCCTTTCGGAACGGGGCAGCCTGCGGCTATTCACAAGAAAATTGTCTTGTTCGGCATATTAATGCATCTTTAATGCGTACACGTAACATTGACGAGGGGAGTATTGCGGTTCAGACAGTTGAAGAGGGCGCAGCTCAAAAACATTTGACCAATAGCCGAGGGCCAATGGCGCAAAGGCGTCGAATGAGAAATAACTATTTTTTTTGCTCGGTCAAATCATGCAAATTCTGTGTGTACAAGTCAAATAAGATGGGGAGCTATCGCAGTTTTCATGACGTCGCGTGACAGACATGTGAAGTCGGGGGGGGGGGGGGTCCAAAAAAGCTTTTGACCAGTCGCGGAGGGCTGATTGCAGAATTCGTATAGAGAAGTTTGGAATAGTTTTACGTTATAGCGACCATGACTGCCCAAATAATACGTTCATCAAGTAAAATCTTCACAAAAGGCTTTAATTGATGCATAATACATCTTGCACTGGACTAACCTACGATGCATAATCATGCCAAGAAAAGCAAGAACATACGAGAAACTGTGCCATAGCGAGCTCGAATCCCGTAGTCGCTTGTCCAACTTTAGCGGCCCACTGATATTTTTTGACCTTTCATATGATTGTACGTACAATGACAAGCCCTAATAATTAAAGAAAAATGTTTTTGTATAACAATAAAGCTTAAACAGCTTTTCACTCGCTGTTTTAGTAGAAAATTAATCATTGTGACAGATGGAACGGTGCCAGCCAAGCGCATCTCCAAGGTGTGCTGGCTCGCCGAGAACAATCCGAAGTCACAATATGCCGGCACTCCCATGCATTCCACAGCGCAGCAGGGCGAGATTTCCCTCTAGGTAGTATAGTGATAAACTCTATGGGCACAGCATGTGGACCCTCGAAAGTATCAAATGAAAGAGAAGCGGAGGAGGGAACAGTCTCTTCGGAGACGCGATGTTTGCGAAAGCACTTTGTCGAAGATAAATTTGGCGCAACGTGTAGCCTCTGCGGCCGCCTGTGGTTGCGATCATAGGTCCGTCAGCATGTCGTGTCTCTAGCATGTGACGGTACTCAAGCGAGCATTTCGTCGGGAGGACTTGAGTTTGTTCGGGCTTTGTGCCACGAGGAAATAAAAAAAAATGATTGACTCGCATAATCATTGAGGATGGTTTATGCAGTACATTATTAAGATGAAGTCCTTCTGTCAAGATGCAATCACTTTTAGTTATCGGATATTTTTCAAGTCTTTTCCTTGGGCCCGTCCCGGGGATAGTACAGCCTAATTACGTTCGTCGATATTTGTTGCTGTTTGTGGGCTCCTGGGACCACTTGTTACCATGACGTCTCAGATATATATGTGTATGTAAATATACTCAAAATAGGGTCATAGATAAACATAAAGAAAGTAACCATCAGCGGCATTGAAACACAATACTGCTTGCACAATATTACACGGCCCTAGCCGTTACGCCACAAAAGCGTGTCGCCTGATGATACGTAGGCATTTCTCGCATGGAATTCAGTGAGTAGAGACGCTTGGCGCTTTTATCAAATACCATAGTTCTCACCTCGTGCACTGTCGAAGTGCGATGAGTGCAATTTTACTCGCGCCACTGATAACGTCAGCGCTTCAAATTTATTTACATATTTCTTGCATATATGAAGAACGCATTTGTGACGGTACAGGAGGAGGTACCAGAACACAGGCCTTTACGGGGACCTTCTCTCATGTAGTTATACCAAAAATAAGTGAAACACAGAAATGTTCTTCACCAAGAAAAAGAACACATTGCTAACAGTTATCACAGGAAATAACAAAAGTAGAAACATAACGCGAAGGCAGAAAATATAGTATAAAGCAGATGGATCATCGATCGCACGGTGAAGTGCGAAGTATTAGATTTTGATCAGAAAAGATTGTGGTTATTTTTCTTATAAGATGTCTCGTAGCTGACAGGCCGCTCCTACTTCAATCCAGGAGGAGTCGCCTGAACAGTTGCGTCGCACCAAGATAAAGCACTCACGAATGCTTCGAATACCGTCCGAGGAGCCCATGCACAACGTTGAACATTGCTATCTCTGTTATTGGTTCCTACTAATTTTAGCACTCAAGACCACAGAAATCATTCCCAACTAGACAGGTCATCATACGGGAACATGTGGGTCGATACCTAAAATAGTGCAGTGTAATATTTAAGGTGATCCCAGATATAGCACCTCATAAAATGTGTGCGAATCCCGAGTTTAGTGCTGTCAAAAATTTAAGAGCCCGACGTCATCGTCCTCACGTAATAAGTTACGTGATAGTGTGCCGTGTGCAATATATCCGCCCCTAGTGTAAAGCCAATGTGATCGGGAACACTGTTTTTTCACGGAGTTGAAGTGGATGTAGAATTACATTACAACCTTTTTATTTATTACATATTGCTTCATTTCGCAAGAAAGGCTAAATGGTCAGTTAAAGAAAACAGGTAAACTCATTATCGCATAGCACATCATTAATTGATTTTGTTAGGTTGAATTTATATCGGAAAATTTGAAACTTAGCGTTACATAAATTGTTATGGCTTAATATCGAGGTTCATGGTTGGCGTAAATCAATGAGTTATAGAATCACCAATCTATTGCATATGTATATGCTAGCAGGTAAATGAGAAGGGTGCGAAGGTTAAAAACACTGCATTCTTATCTCCTACAGAAGGGTGCGAAGGTTAAAAACACTGCATTCTTATCTCCTACAAAATGCTGCTATAGCATTCTTCCTCAATCTAGTCATTTTTGAGGCGCATAACACCACATTTGAGGCCGCATGGACAATTTGCCTATGATTTGTACTTGTCGGCCGCAATTGGGTAACATAAATAAGAAAAAGAAAAATTGGCCTCCTATAAACTTCCGTACGTCATCAGTGCCTCAAAGCATGCGTAATGTCACCGCAGCCTTCCAAGAGACAAACAATTTGTATTTAGTTTTCTTCTGGTTTTACTTAGACTGTCTGTCAAATATCCTAACGCCTTAATGACTTAACATGTTGACACACCGGCTCTGTGCGTATGTAAATAAATTTACTGGACCAGCAGGTAGGTTGATTCAGTTAATGGCTCATATTTTGCATTGGTTTTTGTATATCAGAAAAATATTCTTTTCATTTATGTATTATTGACTTATTATTTATGTATTGATTCACTTAACAAAAATATTTCGTCCACAACTGACACTCACGAGCGGTATTTTACCGATGACCACTAAAAGAAAACTATTCAGTCAGTGCATTCTGCCAGTGGTAACCTAATGGGCTCAAACTTGGATTGCAAAGAGCTTCTGTAATTCACGAATTACCTCACCAGGAGCAATGCAGTAGAAAAATCATAAGAGCAACGCTAGTGACAGAAATATGGTGGTGTTGCTCGATATGAATTTGACGAATGCTATGGGCAAAGCAGACCAGAAGTGGTGGACTTGATTAAGGCACTAGGCAATAAGAAAGAAGGGAACAGCACGAACGACGGCGAAAGACGTAACTGTAATGCGATGAGGAAACGTGTCGGCTACCGCAAGGTATGTGTAAATGGAGGTAGTTGAAGCGGTCTTTTTTTCTACAGTATATTCGAAACGTGAGTGTGATGAATCGAAATAATAGAAGGAAGCAAAACGAACCTGGCAGGATCTGCGTACTTCTATAGAGAATATTCCAGCTTCGCACGTAACTTCTTAACTTCGCAACAGAGGCACTGTTTTCCTGCTGAGCACATGGACGAGTGTTTGACTCCTCAGCAGCGGCAGCCAGGGCACAGTTTTCGGGCAAAAATAATGCTCGTTTGCCGTGGTGCGAACCCGTGCGAAGTAAACATGCGGCCTTAGCAAGTGTCCAGCGCTCCGCTACAATATTTCAAACAGACACTGTGTTAATTTGATGTTAAACGCCACAGATTACCTAAAGAGGCAAAGTCGCTTCAGACTTCTCTTTAACAGGAGCATATGAAATAGTACTTAGCACTGGTTAAAGACAAATACCTAAATTATTTAAATATAGGCACGTTCCAATGACATAGGCTGCAGTGTTGAGTATACAAAGGAGTTTTCAGTTTCTTGCTCCGTAGTGCAAAGCGACCTCAGTCCGAAACTTGCATAGTTTCTCAAATTTTACCCGAGACCTTCTTACACAGGTGTAAAAAAGTCACTACACAGCTGTAAAAAAGTCACTACGTTCTACAAGCTCAAAAATTTCTTCGAGAAAGTTCGCCTTGGTAGAAAGGATGCCTAAAAAATATTTTAACATGTAGGGCTCGCAGTGACCTCTTTCCTATAATATTTTATCTAAGGGGTGCTAAAACGATAAAGCACTTGATAACGTTGCTGTATAAGTGCGTGATAGCATACAATTTTAACCTTGAAATAGTCTAGATTACGGCTTATGTTCTATGCTGAGCGCACAGATAACTTTTGTAGGGTCTGTTGATTGCTTATGTTATGATTAAATGGATTTCCAAGTATGTCCGCGTGCTCTACACAGTGACGTTTGTGTAAGGTCCGGGTGATTTATGGCCACGTAAGACTTTCTCTCCATCTTACTGTTATATCCATTTCAAAATGTTTGCCAGTGTTTGACGCGATGAGTGTTCTGTCAAGTCAGAGTGATTTCTGAGCTTGTAAGATTTTTCTCCGTTACAAAAAATATTTCTGCTCTTTATTTATGCTCAAGAAGACTGATGCCACAGTTTTGTTAGTTTTTAGCTCAGAGCATGACGCACAGAGGCAATGAGCAATCTCAAAAGTCTGGGAAGAAAATTGCCTTTGGCGATTTGGATTGTGTTGCTCAGTTTAAGAAAAGGATGATGAAATGACTAGATTATAAAAGAAAATGAGCCACGAGCATACTGTAGCAATGGCTATAGTAACTAATGAACTCAGAGTCAGGTATTGTTTTATTGGACTTGCGTGAAATACCCTTACTTCGATGTTTCAATAGAACTTTACTTGAATTTTTTTCACTTCAATGCTTCAGGCTCTTTAACCGTATGTCGAATTCTACTTCCATTGACTTGTTCTCTTTCCGGCTGTTTAAAACTTCAAGCAACATAAACAATTACCGTCAACTACAGACTACAGAGACAATGGACAACGTGATGTTGAGTGTTGTTGCATTGTCCAGAAACCTTGTGTTTTATCCTACGCTTATTCGACAACAGGTTAGTTATGCACATGAATTTTACGCATTGTTCCTTCGTTTCTGCTCTGCTTCACCGAAATTCCGCAGCGTAACTAAATGGGCAGCATTTTTTCTTACATTTATTTTTAAAAGATCTTAATAGTTTCAACAAGCTTCTACCTTGAATAGAGGCTAAATCCTTTTAATATCATGTGGATTTATGGTGCTTATTCAATGCATAATTCTCCGTATAAGCAGTCGTTTGGTCCTCACCAAAACACTCCTATCACTGAGCTCTTAAGATGGTTTAACTCGATGGGTATTAACTACTGCGCTTTCAAATACGCTGGTGCAAGCCTGTGGAATTCAACAGATTGCCGTAATGACAATGCGAAAAATTCCTGGGCATGGAGAAGGAAAAATATGCATCATAAGACCGTTTTACCCTCCTCCTCTTTACAGTGAACGCGACGGTGACGACTGGGGCCCGGTGTTCCTGCTCGCATGTGCTTTACTGTTCTTCGGCCTGATCTTGTGTGTAATATTGATCTCGCTGCAGGTGTTTGTTAGTAAGTTCCTGCCTTTTCATTGCTCCTTAATGCTTCCGCGTGTATCCGCCTATATTTACTGCTTTTAATTTACTGCCACAGCTAGCAGTTAAAAGTTGCAAATGGGTTTTGCTCTGTCCATCCATCGTCGCTGTGAGGCTGGTGCGTACCGCGTTGTTCGCATCGTCAGGCGGTACCGCCGTCGTGGCCACGCTACGTCTTTAACATCAGCCGAATCGCCACCATGTAGGGAAGAAAGATAAAACGGTGCCAGTGGTCGCCACTCGGGATAAAACTCATTGGATTTTTCTTAGCTATGATACTGGTCTGTGAGGCTGGCACATGCATTGCGAGCATGAGCACATAACGGAAGCTTAAGATGAGGTTACGATTGGGGGAATTTCAAGGCCCCACCTTAATTGCAGAGATTAACGGTTTTTGAACAAGAAATACCGCACGAGACAAAATTCCGACAAGGTGACTTGGCCTGACAACTGCCTTTATTGAAATATTTGCACCAACGTCCTTTGCATCAGGTCAAGCGTCCATCTCACTGAGATTTTCTATCTTGTTTATATTTTATATAAAGTGGTTTAGCTTTACGCTAAGGACATCAGGATATCGGAATAATGACAGGGGGATCATATGAATCATGACTCCAATACGCCAAGGAGACCTTGCATTGGGGCACCACGTTACCAAGCCAATATTTAGCCGTACCAAATACCGCCTTCATAAGTCCTACAGGATTTACGTGTCGCCTTAGCAGTAGCATCCTTCGGACTACTTGTTCATTTTACAGCGTGTGAACTTCGCGTGGGGATCAATAGGCTACCGGGTCAGCTGGTGTGTTATGTACCCTGCACAAGGGCGTACATTATCCTCGACTGCCGTGGAAACTGCTGATGCTTACCGGGAATATATAACATGATTGCAGCCATACGGTCAAGATTGCCTGCTTTCATTTCCCCTTGTCTTGTGCTGAAAAAATGTTTAAATCGTCATCACTGCACTTCATCTCACTCAGAGGATGAGGTATTAGGAACTTTTCTTAAGTAATATTGAGATTACCACTTTACCTTCCCGCTGCAAGGAGGTTACAGAGACGACATGCACAGGGCCAGTGAAAGAGATTTGCAGTCCATCCGTCAGATGACGCCAAAGGATTAACTTGCCGGATGCGCTTACAATGTTTTGCGTTCTGAAAGTCTAGTTCTCGCATCTAAGCCACGGGGTCATTAATTTAATACTACGCTGCAGCGTGGTAAGCAAAGAAGGTGCGTCTCAATGTTGATCTCTGGTCATGTCTATCGTGGTATCTCTGAGAACTTGCGCTTGTGCTCGTAGCTTAACGTGTCACGTATCGTGTAGAGCTAAACCGCTTTATTTGTGCATTCTTTCTCACAGTTATACCCGTTATGATTTCTTTAACCACGTGCGAACTGGGACGGACGCTTTTATTAATCTTTTCATTTGTATCCTCAAAGCGGCACGCCATGCTTTGGATATTGTGTAGATCTACAAATACTTGTGTTTTGAGCAAGGACACTCTTACCGTACGTACTTTACCCAGGTAGCTGCGAGCACGCGAGGTGTGCGATATTCTTTTTGGAATGAACTGCCTCCGCAACAGTAAAGTAACATATTTTTGAATGTAATAGCAGCAATAAATGAACAAAGCGAAGCGGAAACCCGTGTTCTGTCTCATACCTTGATGATTACTTTTGCGCTGGTACTGGCAGGGTAGAAAAAACAAAAATGTTATGGAATAGGCATTTCAGCCCAATCTGTAACCTAAATTCAAGTTCACACCATAGAAGCACGTCTCGCCGCATATAGTAACTTATACTTGTATCGCCTTTCTTCAGGTCCGCCGAAAAAAGTTTTTGCAAGAAAATCGCCGTTAGGAAATGAATGACGGAGTTAATGTCTTAAAGTTGCGTGGACCCATTTACGCAGAAGACGCCATAGAAAACGTGGCGAGATACTGTGCAAGGGAAGCAATACCAGTGCTGGTGCATACCATACCTTGTTTGGATTCGGTTTAGTGCTTTCCTTGCATGGGAACTTCCACATTTCGCAAATACTAACACAGAAAGAACGTGCAGTTAGTGTCGCATTTAGTGTGAAATTGACAGAGCAAGAGCGCCAGCTGACAAGTCAGACGCATCGTAACTTGCACTCATTCTCTTTTCTGATTGTAGATTAAATAAACGCAAAATTGTTCTATGTTTAATTACAATTAAGAGGCGCGTCGCCTAATTAACTGAGTAATGATAAACACTCACTACTGGCCTTGCAAGGGGTCCACGAGGGTTTAGCATAACCCCGAAAAAAAATGCTGTACCCTGCATCCGGAGCCCCGGCTTCGTGCAATGTGATAACATCCGTTTTTCCTTTCAAGCTGTGTACAAGACGTTCCAGTGGCGCAGCAGAAGCGCGCCATGTGGGAGCTTCCGAGTTTTGAAAGGTGCTGACAGGAACTCGCACCCAAATTCAGCTAATATATATACCTGGATGCGTAGCTGAAGCAAGAAAACAACCTACACAGACATGCACCAAAATCTTTTGAGCATGAAAATAAAGTGCAGTAGTGCTGCAGTCAGGCATACAGCCCTTTGTGGCTGCCTTTACTATGAGTAGGTGCAAGGAATCTTTAAACGGAATAATGGTGTCAAAGTCAGCGTTCGCAAGGGCCAGTCTGTGCCTAATATTACATGTCTTGACAGGTTTTTAGGGTTAACAATTGTCGGTGGGCAGATTAACATTCGAAGCTTATGGTAAAACCACAGTTCAGGTAGTGTGCATGGAGTGACATACGTTGTGAGTGTTGTGAAAAAAAAGTACAGAGTAAATTTTGATT
This sequence comes from Dermacentor variabilis, assembly GCF_050947875.1. Classification (NCBI taxonomy): domain Eukaryota; kingdom Metazoa; phylum Arthropoda; class Arachnida; order Ixodida; family Ixodidae; genus Dermacentor; species Dermacentor variabilis. Next base: position 86,242,345 of record NC_134575.1, read on the forward strand.
TGTAGAAATGCCCGTGAATAATAATGAAAAGAAATTAACGGCTGAAGTGCAAAAGTATGTGTACATAAACACCTTCGGCGCCAAATGAAACAAGAGGGCTGTGAAGCTGGCAACGAAGCACCTCCGTACTGAAAGTACATATATAGGCTCGCAGTCATCAAAATAAAATGCGAGAAAAAAAAAGCGGTAATTATGAACCGAAAGAAGCAAACAAAGAAGTAGTTGGAAAGTTACAAATAGGGCGAGAAAGAAATCAGCAGAAATAAAGCTGTGGAATAACACAGAGTCCAGTCTGTACCTGTATATCTGAGGCCAAGCTGGATTAGGCATGAACCGACTTATGCAAATATCCGGGGGTGACTAAAAAATGCTGGAGAAATCCAACATACTCGTCCAGCAAGAACTGTAGGGAACGCCCACTTTTCAGAAGTGCAGAAAAGCGTTTCCGGAAGCATTGTCTGGTCAGCGGTTGAGATAAGGGAGAACCGCTTACAGTATTTTCGGAAAAAAAGCAGAGAATATCTCAATATAGTTACATGCATAGGTATCTCTGCAATAAAGAGAAGTAGGTTTTAGAGAAAAGAGAAGTCAAGCTAAGCCAATGTAAATGCTTAAATGCTACTCAAGCATAAAAGATGCGTTTATTAGGCAAAACAAGATTTTTTATAAATATGTAATGAGTTCCGCGAACATGGTGTTTGAGTCATACAAGTTTCTAGGTAAGGTGTATACTTTTCCGTAAACTACTTGAGCTTCACGAGAATAATTAGCTAATATTGATTCTCTTTATTATTAGTGCCTGGGACGCTGTTGTATAAGTGGAAATTTCGGAGGCAGTCATACTTTACCGCACAGCCATTTTTTTTAAGACTCTTTAATATCGCACGCAATATGAGGCAGCCAGCAACTTCAATATGTTGATCTAGGCAGTATTGAGGCCAAACATGACCCGCTGCTTGTCAGAAGGCAATGCCTCGTAAGGAAGTGTGGAGGAAAATTTGAATGATGGCTCGCCGCAAGAAATCCTGACTGGGCAGATAGCGGTAGTCGTTCGCCAGGTAAAGCGTGCCGTATCCGTAGCTGCCCCGACAGGCCGAGGTGTTCCGTTTCAAACTTCTCTCGCGCTTGTCGTTACGTGGCGTTTCGTTTTGATATGTTAGCGGGGCCCCCTCTTCTGAACGGCAATGTTTTCTGCATAAACTTCAACGAGGTTCGCAGGAAATAAATGAGGTCTTGAGGAGTTCGTTGATGGCAGTTCTTGCCTCTGGAACTGTGGTCCTTAGTTTTCCTCTCGGATTTTCCTCTCGCGGCGGATAAGCGGCGACAGAGAACGCCGACGGAGGGGGGGGGGAGACTGACGGGTATTGAAGGTTCGGCAAGCAGGAGACGAGGCTTCGAAGCGCCGAGCGGCAGTAGCGGAACGGGACGCAGAGTCGAAACCTTTGCTTTCTGCCTTAGGAGAATCTGGAGGACACCATCCGCGCCAGCGGCAAGGCCGTGCAACATGTCCAGGTAGGCCGCACGAATAACAGATAGGCCGGTTGAAATGGGTGCGCCATGAATTGAGAACAGCGGGTGGAGACTGATACAAATATTGGCGAGTTGGGTGTACGGGCTGTTGTGGCGGCCAGTAGCTGCTTGTGGGTGCATATGTTGCAGCTGCTTGCGAAGGTGAGGGAAAGGCGCTGGTAAGTCTGGATTGAATAGCTGCAGACGGAGGCCTTGGATTCGCGACAACGGCAGCGTACATAAGTGGAACAGGCGTAGGAAGCGGTTGATGAGAAAGTGGTACGGTGTTCTTGTATCACCTGACGGAGATCGGGTAACGAGGGCGAGTCTGACGCAGGACTGACTGCCAGAAGAGACAGTTTGCGTGCCACTTCTTGTCGTACAAACTGCTTGATTTGGCCGAAGATTGCTGAACTGCAAGGAGTGGCACTGACACCATCACTCAGAGCTGAAAGCATGACGTCCGGAGTGAGAGAAAGCGTTATGAGGACGTTGACCGTCTGACGATTATTTGCCAAGAGCATTTGGAAGGCGTCATCTTCTGTGCCTTTCAAGATGTTTTTGACGTTGTGATCTTCGGTCATATCTGGGTTCATACTCCGTCAAATGTCCACTACATATTGAATGTAGCTCGTGAAGGTTTCGCCCTTTTGTTAGGCACGACTGCGTAGCTGTTCAGCCCGAAGTTTGCGCACAGCAGGGCGACCGAAGACTTCTTGAAGTGTCGTTCGGAATGCTGTCCAGGTGTAAAAGTCAGCCTCATGGTTTCGCAACCAAAGATTGGCGACCCCGGAAAGGTAGAATGGTACGTAACTAAGCCCGTCAGCTTCAGTCCATTTGTTAGGGGCACTCACCCGGTTGTACGATGACAGCCAGTCCTCTACGTCATGATCGTCAGTGCCATTTAATATGGAAGTATCCCGTTGGCGTGGCGCACCAGGACAGACGACCGCAGGCGGCGCCTGGGGTGAATCGATATGACTAGTTTCCTCAGGCATGGATATTTGTGACAGGGATCGTCCGGCTACGGAGTTGCAGGTTTGCAAAATGTCCTGCACCTGCCACCAAATGTCGCGACGCACTTTGGGCAGTAAACGTTCGCGACTAGAACGATAGAGCAGCGAGAGCTATTACAGCCGATCGAGCACCGAAACAAGGTTTTTCTCTCTTGTCGTCGTTCTCTCTCGCTTAGCCACAGCTGCACTGCTCCTTATTTTAGAGTAGCATATATATATATATATATATATATATATATATATATATATATATATATATATATATTCTATCGGTGCGTTTAGTTTATTTTGTATCTTATCCCTATTTCCTTGTATCATAATTCACGCGCAATTAGAATACGCAACCTAGCTGACTACAACGCTGTAGACTCTCTTCAGATGTGTCTGCAGCTACGCGTACGTGTTCGGCGACTCCAATCACCTCCATGGAGGACCTGCAAACGCTGCATGACGACCTGACGTTCCTGGCATTCCCGTACTAATTACGAGTTTGCATGAGACGGGTGTCGCGAGGATCTGCCGCCTTCTTGGCGTCGTTGGCGCGTGGTTCAGCGAGACTAGCTTCACGCACGTCGGCGCTCTCAACGGCCCGTATAGCGCCCGCCGCCTCTGTGTGCTTGCCTTTCTTCTCTCCAGGATCGACACAGCTCTCCTGCAACACGGCAGCATAATGCCGCTACGAAGCTCTCACACACAGTGAGTTACCGCGCTGCCGATAGAGATGTGTCAAGGCCCACGCGCTCATGTACTGCAGCCCACAGGCATGCACAGACGAGCTTCTCCCACTAAGCTCTCCTCAGAGCAAGCTGAGGAGGCGTCAATGCGCTTGAACTTTTTTTCCACCATGCGGGGTGCCGCGTGCGCATTGAACACCCGGCCGATGATGACGATCATGATTTATCGACATCCCTTTGAAACGGGGCCATGACAAATAGTCGCTTACATGCTTGAGTTACTGATGCATGCTCTACATGCCTTCCATTCTAGCATTTTTGAGTACATCTCTTTAATATTTTATTCTACTTTGCAAAACTTCTTCATCTGTTTTTTACTGGTACCTATGCTTGCAACGGATTCGGCCGTATCAATCTCCTCCCTAATTTCCCTTCCCATCAATAACCTGAATCCTTAATCCGAAGCTTATTCTGACTGCTGAACAGTTAGTTCTTCCGAACAAATAAAGTGCAAGTGCTTCTGGGAGGTGTACATCACCTACGGGTGTCACTGACTGGATCCCTTTGCATTCTAATAGGATGTGCTGAGTGGCCTCCTGATTTTTGTTATAGCATAAAGCTGCCTCATCGAGCTGCGCATATTTGCTCCACTATGTTGTTTCTGCAGGCAACCAGCTCCAGCCTCAGATGAGAACTCAGCTATTCGGCCTAATCTTGCGGAGGACGCGGCAGTTGAGTTAAATAGCACTTGACGGTGGCGCAGTAAAGGGCGACGTAAATACATGCTCGTATTCCACCGTATTTAAGCCAAAGATAGTAGTTTTCTTATTATATTCATTTTTACTGACTCTTTCTCCGTCTTGTCAGCACGACGGGGCATCATTTATTAAGAACTTCATGTTCATACGGCATCTACAAGTGGTTACGAGATAACCGGATTTCTTGATGCACTACATCACTCTGAAGTCCCCTAAAAAGACCTTGTTTTTCAATTCTAATATTTCTCCCGTCCTCAGTGCAATTTCACCCGCAGCTTGTGCAGACGTTGCGGAAGCGCCGCAAGAAAGCGTGCGTGTGCAGTGGGAAGTGTCAAATAGGAGCACCGCTGCATAGATTACTAGTGCAGCTGGCGGCGACGCCGCCAAGACTCAGGGTCTGGCCGCGGCGAGATAAACGGCGACTCGGGTGGGGCTAGTTTTCCGGTCACCCGCCTCCCTTGTACCCAGCAAGGGTTTTCAATAAAGTGTTCTGCGTTTCTCTCTGTGTCTTTCTCTCAGTGTGTGACAAGTGAGGGAACGCTTCTCAGGGTTCTCAGGAATCGGTGCGCCACGCATGTTGTCGTGGAGGCCGCGCGTGGACTTCTCGGTAGCGCTACTAGATGGCGCACCATATCCATAAAGAAGCGTGAGACCGGAGACCGGATGTCCAAAGATGCACTGCTTAGCGTTTGCCGCGCACGAGCGCGCCACGGATGTCAGAGGCAATGCACAGGCGTCGCAGTCACCACTTGCTCCGATTTTTCGTAGGGCAATGCGAAATACGAGTCCCGCCACAGTAAACGCCTCATACATAGACGTTTTCAACAGTGCCGTACGTTGCTCTGGACTATTAATTTAAATCTAACGCGGTGCCGTCGACATTCATCGTCATATGTGTTTTGCCGCAATTTTTGCTTTAGAAAGTGTTAAATTCAGAGACACGCTAGACAAACCTTATGGGGAAGATGCTTAAGTTTGTTTGTAAATTATTGAAATGGTAAGATCCTATCAAGGGGACAGACCTGCTGCCAAGTGCACAACAGGCGACATCCTTCAGGTGTCGCTGACGGGCACCTTACCTCACTGCCATGTAAGCAATATTTTGTCCTCACCAGTGCATGTCCCTCAAACTCCATACACTAAGGCAAATCTATGAATAATTTCAATAGAAGGCTTTGTGAATGCGAATATCTGAGTGCATTCGTGAATCACGATTGAGTGGCTCAGTTTGTACTGGATGATCTTACTTTTGCTTTTATGAAGGCGACAGTGAACTTGATGACGACGATGAAGACCGTCCTCATGGGTCAGTAACTTCTTACGAACATGTTGGTGGTTCGGGAGGGTCCAGCAGCGGTGTAACGACCAAGAGCATTCCACGAGAGCCGGTGAGTTTGCTCATAAAGCCGTACACCTGAATCCCGACAGCTTTTGACCACATCAATCAAAACTGAAATACCTGGTTGGTGTCATTGAGCACTGCCCATTTGGTGAAAGTAGAAAAAAAGACGGCCCAATAGGCCTTCAGCTTTCAATCCAGAGTACAAGCACACAGCTGAAGTTGTTCTATGCTAAACTATAAGCTTCGCCACGAAGCCCACACCTACGTCTCGCGAGGAGGACGTGTAATCTCATTAGCCGCCCACAAGGGCCGCATCTTTTTCTGTTCGAGATATGTAATGAGAAATATGACAGGTAAAAGGGAATAACTCGTCTACTATAGACACACAGAAATATCGGAAATGGGTAAAACTTGCTAAGACTGAGCATTGATTCAATTCTTCGCACTGAAGAATACATATATAAAAAGCATGGAAATACTGTGATTGAATGAAGAGAAAGCCTCACAACGATTAAAAAGTTTCCGGACTGCAAACTATATAATCATCAAAATTTCGCTTTCCTATCTCAGAAATGGTGTTTATAACCCAATTGAAGAGAAGTTATATCGGTTTCAAACACGGCGTATTGAGGGTTATTCACCGTATGTGATCTAATAAGATATTTCCTAAGTGTGAAGTGTTCACATTGCATATAAAATTTTTTACCTAATTATCTATCATTTCCGCAACATTTTCGTAGTGTTATTGATAGTATGCGGTTAATGTAGATATGAAATTCTTGCATTGTTTCCGCCACTTTGCGAGCATTCATATTTAAGCCTGAGACACAATGCTGCATCTTATTGCTATGTGTATACCCGTATTATAACCGTTTCTTTATTTTCTGGGAGTCGTGCTAAGTCACAATCTATGTCAAAAATTGAATGACAATAATTTTTCATCGTTATGGGATAGGCAAACAGCGGTGTATATTAGCGAGCAAGCGGGACTTATATTAGGGAAAAGCTAGATTAACAAAGGGCATGTAAAAAGGGCAATGATTAGGTGGTAATGTTAGAATGATAAATTGTGTTGCAACAGTAGACAAGCGAAGTCGCGGAGGTACGCGATCTGGATGCAGTGGTTGAATTAGATTATTTGCAGGCAGTAAAGATGTGATGTGAGCTGGTGCGCGACCAAAGTACCATGCCTATGGGAGAGGACTTCGTCCTTCGGTGCCAAAAAATTGATTATAAACATACCTTTCGTTGTCATGATGATGATTCACAATTTCTCCTCAAAATCGGCCTCCTCTGCAGAGACCAACTGCTGCGAGATCAGCCTCAAGACAGCCGCCTGCGGGCCAGCGAGATTCAGAGACCAACCACCATCGGTCGCCAACCGTACCTCCGGCCCCACATATACCGGGTGTGCACCAGTCCCCAAGTCTACGAACGCCGAAGACCACGCCAGTTCCCCAGCCGCAACTACCTGCCACACCAATGGTTACCCGGCCACCACCACTCCAACCACTGACGCCAAACCGAGGAGCACCAGCACCGCGAGCCACAAAACCGAAGACTACCCCACCGCCACGGAAACCATCGAAGCCAAAGGCCACCCGAGGAGCACCAACGCCGCAAACCACGAAACCGAAGATTGCTCCACCGCCACCACTGCAACCATCGACGCCAAAGGCCACCCGACGAGCGCCAACGCCGCAAACCACGAAACCGAAGATTGCCCCATCGCCACCACTGCAACCATCGACGCCAAAGGCCACCCGACGAGCGCGAACGCCGCAAACCACGAAACCCAAGATTTCCCCACCGCCACCACTGCAACCATCGAAGCCAAAGGCCACCCGACTAGCACCAACGCCGCAAACCCCGAAACCGAAGATTGCCTCACCGCCACCACAGCAACCATCGACGACAAAGATCAGCGGAGGAGCACCAACGCCGCAAACCGCCAAACCGAAGATGGTCCCACCGCCACCACAGCAACCATCGACGCCCAAGGTCACCCGAAGAGCACCAACGCCGCAAACCACGAAACCAAAGATGGTCCCACCGCCACCACAGCAACCATCAACGCCAAAGGCCACCCGAGGAGCACCAACGGCGCAAACCACGAAAGCGAAGGTTACCCGACCGCCACCATTGCGACCATCGACGCAAAAGGCCACCGCAACAGCACCAATGCCACAAACCAGGAAACCGACAATTACCCAACCTCCACCGCTACCGCCACCGACACCAAAGCCAACAAATGCTACGTTGCCGCGTACGTACCATAGTGCCGTCTGTTCATGCTATATATATATATATATATATATATATATATATATATATATATATATATATATATATATATGTGTGTGTGTGTGTGTGTGTGTGTATATATGTGGTCACGTAGTAGTGACGGTGCTGACAGCCGCAAAACTATGAATGACGAAACTTGGATCCTATTGGGCGATCCTGTGCCCTCAAAAACAGGCTACACTCAACGAACAACGATAGCTGATGAGCTAGCAGGTCAGCTGGTCAGGCTGGTCAAGCGCGTAGGATTTTTACATGAGTCACCGAAGTCAAGAGTAATCGCTGCTGCCCGCGTGTCTTTCACAAAGTACCCCGCAGTTGGCGTCGCGCAGACATGCACTCAGGTTACATAAGGTTCGGTGGCAAAATACAACGGACAGAACCATCTATGTCATTCAGAACACTTCTGATACCTGCAGGCGCGTCCATGAGCTGAGCGATAACATATGTTAGATGGTGAATGATCTCAACCGACAAACAAGTACACATGTCAATATCCCCCTCTTAAAAATTAATCACCTCGATGCTACAAACACGAAAGCCAAAACAAAACTGCACGTAATAAAAAAAAACACGAGAGCGCTCGTTCCGCTCGGACGTGTTTTTCCGTAGCTCCGGATTTTCGCCCCGTTTGCTGTTTCTTTTTCCCCGCTACTGGAACTCTGTTGTTTATGGACCGCTTTGGCGGTTTGTAATTACTACTGGCGCCTATCTGCAAGGCCTGTCGTCATCTACATCCTCCAACTGCGTTGTGCAACTCGAGTTCTTGCACGGCTTCGAGAGTGCGAGTGCCCCCGCGGCACTCAATGTGTCGGCGCGGAGCATCCAAGCTGCTGTCCGCTGCGTCGAAAGCATCAGAACATTCCCGATGCAACTGCCATCCAAGTCAGGAGCGTCTCCTTCGTGGGGACAAGCGCGACGTGCGAAGGCGGTACCATGAGCATGGATACCACCAACATGGAGCAGAACAGCCCTGCTGTCGTGGCGCACACCTCGGCCAACAGAACGAAGGAAGCTACTGGCCTTCCATCGAATGAAAATGTAGCTCTAGCAGCCCCGAAAGGACCTCGCTCATCACAAGGCCTGCCCGCACGACCGACACGCACGTCTCCGGAGTCGCCAACAACATCGTGGTACAAAGTGGTTATCAAGCCTCGTGCTAGATATGACATGTCCACTCTGCGCAACCGTATCATTCAAGCGACCCTGGACGCCTGCCTCGAGACTTCCCGATTTCAAGGTTTTGCTCTACACGAACCCACTAATACGGTCTCAGTATGGGTGTCTGCTATGGCACTGGTTTATAAACTTGAAGAACTGCAACAAATACAAGTCTCGGAAGAATGTGTCCCTCCAGTTCAGGCGTACCTCGCCATTGGTACCGATTTAAGACGCTACGTGGTTAATTGCGTTCACCTTGACGAAGAACCCCAGAGGCTCCTGCAGGAACTATTGTGTCCCACACACAAAATCGTGGCTGATCGCTACCTAGGCAGCGGTCGTACGTACCTACTCACGCTTGCAGGTCTTAATTCTCCACTGGAACGTATCCTGTATTACGGCTGTGTAGTGTGCCCACTCCGTTCAAGCCTTCCCCTGTGTACTGCTACTCTTGCTTTAGACAGGGGCACATGAAATCATCCTGCCCTTAACCACCCAAGGACGACACCATGGAGCCCGAACGATCAGCATCGTTTAGATGCTGCCTATGCGAAACAAATGACATGACATCACTTCCACGACGTGTCCTACGAAGTTGAACGCCGCTAAGAAGGCTCGACAACGCCATTCTCGACAGCCAGCAAGGACCCCTCGAGATCCATCAATGAAACAATTCCCGGTGTACAACCGTTACGCCGTTCTGGCCTCGCTGGAAGAGGATGCTAGCAAGGTGACAGTAGCAAGTACAGCGACAAGTGATGCTGCCACTCGTACCTATAGCGCAGCTGTTAGGTCGTCGACTTCACGACGGCAACGGGCGTCACAGTCGATAGATGAAGCGCCGCTTTCTTTGGTAGACGAAGAGTTCGAGATCCATGCTCGCCTGGCCAACTTTGAAAAGGAAATCCAGCATCTCAAGGAACGCCGTACAATGCTCCGGCGTCGTCATGACGGAGCGCGGCCGTCGCATTCGCCGTCGACGTCTAGTCCTCATATGCCTAACCCGGCATCTGTGTCGAAACCTCTTTCACCAAGAACTCCTGCGCTTCGTTGCGCAACAGCTCCAGCATCTCATCTCGGTTCTACCCGCCAATCTTAATCTATGATGGCTGCTACGTCTTCAAGTGTGCCAGAAGGCATCTTACAGTGGAACTGTCGTGGCATCGCGGGAAGGTCGGAGAGCTGCTTCAGCGTCTCAAATATGAGAAGCTGCGTGTTTGGGCTCTACTGCTTCAAGAATCCAACGGCCTGCCACCCATTCCAGGATTTGTGGCATACTCATCGCCTTCAATGCTGGATCGTAGGAGTGCTACGCCCGACGTCCCTCCAGGAAAGGCTGCAGCGTATCTAAGATGCACTCTTCATCAGACTCGCGTTCATCTTTCACGGTTACTCTATGGCAAGAAGTCGTGGCCGTATTGGTTCGTCTCCAACGCACGGACGATATCATCGTTTCGTACTATGCCCGCCCCTACAGCGGTCGCACGGCTCGGTTGAGTCTCGGCTGGCTGGCGCACCTACGACAGAAACATCCTAGTTGCCCCATTATGATTGCAGGAGATTTTAATGCGCTCCACATCACATCGGGATCCGCTATTTCCAGTGGGCGTGGTACATGTGTGCTGGAAACATTTATGGACGCCCAATTCACCCTGCTTAATAATGTCAGTGCCTACTCGTCGGCGTGACCACCCTCGCGCGCCGCCACTCTCACCGGGCTTGGTGGCTAGGAAGGACGACCGCCTCGTGGTCATGTGAACCTGACTGCTGGGTAGCGACCCTCATCCGATTCACCTTGGCTTATCTTCGGGCGGAACAGGCCGTCTCCGCCGGCTATGTCGAGTGGTGGACTGGGATCGATACAGGGCGCTATAAGAAAGCAATGTATCCAACTTCGTTCTGGACCCGTCCCATTGTCTTAAGGCGGCATTAGTTGAGGCGACACGTACGTTGTGAGTTGATGAATCGCGAACCGCTTCTGATTTGCAACTTCTGCGTCTCTGGCCGTCGCGCCACCAAGCAGAACATGCATCACAACGCGACCCTGCACCAAATACCCTTCGCTTAGAGGCCCAACGCCTTACTTAGAACGCTCAACTTAGTGGCGCAACACCGCTTAGAACGTGGCCGCTGGATGGACTGGTGCTCTTCTCTCGGTCCTTCGTCGTCCAATGCCTCCATTTGGCGCATCTTCCGAGTAGTGGAACGTGGTCGGCGCCCTCCAGAGCCCGCAGGCTGCGCCCTGATAGCATCGGGCCAGACACCAGTAATATTCGCAGAAACTGTCGCCCACACCTTTTTTCCGGCTTTGGACACAGCACCGCCTCCCTTCGTTGTTCAAAACTGCCTTCCCGCGGACGCATGCACGCCGCCTACGCTCTCCGACATCGAGGGTATAAAAGCTGTCTTCACTATGGCGGAATCTTTAGCGGCAATAGACCTGTCGAAGCCATGCAAGGCACCAGGACTGGATGGCATACCGTAGAACTTTTTATTATAAAAACACGGAAGGCAAGGTTCTCGCAGTGCTGTGGCGGGCCATAAACGAAGCTTGGGCTACAGGAGTTATTCCCGATTCTTGGTGGCATGAAGAAATGATGCTTATTCCCAAACCCGGAAAACCCCAAGATAATATCGCTCATATGCGCCCAATAGCACTAACCTCAACGTTAGGCAAGAGGATGGAGCGTATGCTCGCGACACGTATTACAAGGTAGCTCGAGAGGTGCTCATGGTATCATCCTGGGCAAATCGGGTTCGTGCTTATCAAGGCGCAGAGAATGGCCTTGCGAGGGCCTTGCGTACCTGTCTTCTATGGTTCTCATCGGAGGCCACTCCCGAAGAATTCGCACGACTCTAGCAATGGATATTCGTAAAGCGTAGGGCCATGTGAGTCACGAACCAATTGTCGGAATTCTCGATTGGCTTCAGTTCCCTAGCCGTGTCTGCACACTCGTCGAAGCCTTCCTGTGCGCTCGCGCCTTCTCCATTCGCGTGGCTGGCCAAGCAGCAGGTCAGTTCGTCGCACATCGGGGTGTCCCACAAGGACCTGTGCTCGCACCAGCCCTTTCCTATATTGCTCTCCTTCCACTAGCTTGGAAGCTAGCCACGATACATAACGCACAGTACATAATGTACGCGGATGACATCACTGTCTGGTCAGCTAATCCTGAAATCCGCCGCCAAAAACAAGCGCTCCAAGAGGCCCTAAACATGACGCACAACTGGTGTGCTCAGATAGGCTTTGATATTTCCAAGGACAAGACGACGTACATGTCAGTAGCGAACAAGTATGGGCGCCGTCTTCTGGCACTCCGGCCTCTTCAGTTAACGCTGGATCAGCAACTATTACACGAGGCTTCAACTCTCTGTGTACTCGGCCTTGAAATGGATTCCTCCGGATCTGCGGGACCATGGGTCAAGAATGCAAAGTAACATGCCACAGAAACGATACAGTTGATACGTCGGATTGCGAAGAAATCTGGCGGAGCGAGCACCAACATGGCTCGCCTTCTTGTACGTTCTGCATTGCAACCACGACTCGTCTACACAGCCCAGTTTCGTCATCTCACGAAGGCACAATGGGCTCGCTTTGAGGCCATTAATAACGAAGCCATGCGGCCCATAACGGGACTACCACGTCTCACTCCGTTGCCAACCCTACAGGCCGAGTCCCAACTCAACACTATTTACTAACTCGTACACCAACGCCGATGCGTGCGCGCCCTAAAGCCATCATATTTCTGCTCGGCTGCTTCACTGGCCCAGTCCATGGGACACGAAATCGACAATCCAGCATCTACGAGACCCAATGTAGCTCCGTGGAAATGGGTCCAATTAAGTGACAATAAGCCTCTTGGTCGTCTGTATAGCCCAGTTCCTCGTCAGGCGAATGCACATGTTTCCCGCTTTCATCGCGCGGATGACAATCAAGACGATGCGACTCTTGTAGCATACACTGATGCCAGTGTTAATGGCACCATGATTGAGACAGCTCTCATGTGTCCATTGATACCAAAGGAAGGCCAGACGGGCTCATATGTTGCCGATCCTGCACCACCGGCCTACCTTGATGAGCTTGCTGCCATACGAGAGGGCTTGGTCGCGTTGCTACCTACTGTTGAAGATGCTCGATACTCTCAACTCATCATTCGCATAGGCTCTACTCAAGCCATCCACGACATACATAGGGTATCTCGGTCCACTCAATTCTCAGATAGCATTCGCCGTCTTGCTGCCACTACGAATATCTTCATACGCGACCAGTGGGTGCCTCGAGCAGCCCTGCCGGGTCTCCTTGAAGCATATATGGGAACCCACCCACAGATTACAACATACCCACCTCCACATCTTCCTGAAGACGCCTTTGGACGACTGATCCAGGAAAAGGAAAACCTCCCACGTACCACACGAGCTCTCATACCTCCGTGTGGGTCAGACCTCCCTGGTGGGTTAAACCGCCGAGAGGAGGTTACGTTGAGGAGGCTACGTGTCGGGGTCGCGCTCTCCCCGTCTGTGACCGCTCTCTCGCCACGACAGCACCATGGTCCTTACGGCTCATCGTGCTCATTTCGCAACACAGAAATCCAAAATGTGACAGTGACACACGTATTATGGACGTGCCCAGGACTTCATCTAAGACGTCTCCGCCACCTCCGGGCAACAGGCCTTGGGCCTGGCCGCCCACCCAACCTTTAATGTTGGATTCATGGACCGCATCCTGGTTCACTCCTAGATTTCTGCCCGAGTCGTATCTGTTCGTGTATATTTAACATCTTTTGTATTATGCCTAAGGGCATGCTTTCTAATTAAAAAAACAAGAAAATAAGAAAAAAGTAAGTCTCCAAATTCATCAGCGGGCGTAGGAAGGCTGAAGACGCTCCACTTTGACGATTTCAGGTCATGCTCGGCGCCGCTGTGATTGCGAAATGTGGTATAGCATGACCTCATATTCAAGCGCCCTGATACGTCGGATTATCTTGCAGGCACGGACTAGCTTCGTAACAGCTTCCCGCTAAGTCCTCGTCATCGAATCGCAGTCCAAACCCAAGCACGGTCGCCGGTCTTGTATTACACGTCGCGTCATCGTAAATTGTAGTACCGGCTGCGGGTCTTCTGGTTTTCACTTGCAGGCGGGCGAGCTGTCGGGCTTCTTCGGCGCGCTTACACGCGGCAACATCGATATTATGTTTGTCAGTGACGCCCAGCGGCATAGCGTAGAGCCGTTCGGTCTTTGCCGTAAACTATCTTGCACAGCATGATAGGTGTTGTTTATTGCAGCCCCTTGTTGTAAGGGAAGCTTACGTGCGGAAAGACTGCATCACACGTCTTGTGCTCGACGTCGACTTAAATTACAAGCTTGCCGGTGAGGGCCCTGTTCAGCCGCTCCGTAAGACCATCCGTCTAGGGGTTCTAGGCAGTTGTCCTCTTGTGGCTTAACTGGCTGCATTTAAATATGGTTTGGTTGTGCTCTGCAGCACAGGTCGTTCCTCTGTCGATGATGAGAGCTTCTGGGGCACCATGTTCCAGCAGGGTGTTCTCAACGAAGAACTTCGCCACTTTGGCTGCAGCACCTTTATGCAGAGCTTTCGTTTCGGCTTAACGGGTAAGCTAGTCAGCAGCCACGACGATCTACTTCTTTTCAGATGTTGACGTCAGAAAGGGCACCAACAAATCCATCCCTATCTGCTAAAATGATTTGAAGGAGGCTCGATCGGCTGTAGAAATTCCACCGGCCTTGTTGGTTGTGTCTTACGTCGCTGGCACTCACGACATCACTTCACATAACAAGCGACCTCGGCGGTAATGCGTGGCCAAAAGTGCTTGTCTTGTGTTCTTGCGAGCTTACGGGAAAACCCGAGGTGCCTAGCTGTGTTAGTGTGGAAAGCGTGCAGGACATCTAACCGTAGGGCTACGGGAAGACAGAGGTGCTAATTTGCGTGGGCTGGCGAAAAGTTGTTCATTACTAGGACGTTGTTTAAAAAAACACCAAGACAATCCGCACATAAACACCCTCGGGATAAAGTCGGATTTGCCTTGCACAAGTACTCAGCAATGTTTCAGAGCTCAGAGTCCGCTCGCTGCTGCTCGGCAATCACCTGCTTTTTTGTATCTAAACATGTCCTCGTCTTGGTCGTCTTGGGGTGGTGGCTCCATGTGAGTGCGAGACACGCGGACGTCATCAGAGTGCTTTCGTCCGGACTTGCAGATTACAATTATATATCCGAGTAGACTGAGGCTCCACCACGCCGGGCGTCCTGACCAGTCATTTCACTTCGCTAGCAAACACAACGCGTGAAAGCAGCTGACGACTTTCAACAGCCTGATCGGGCTTTTTCATGATTGGATGATGTTGTCCCGCAGTATTTCTTCGACTTGTTGCCTTATAGCTTCCCATTCCAACGTTTAAACTTGGTAAGGGCTCTTGCGGAGTTGTCGAGCGCACTCTTCGGATAATATGCGATGCTTTGCAAGTGGTGTTTGTAGAATCATCGATGACGTCGAAAATCAGTCTTAGTGTCGTCGAGGAAGATTTCTGAGCAGTTACTGCTTACTTACAGAGAGACTTGGATTTATATCTGAGTCTGGTGCAGGAACTATGGTCATCGAGGTAGGTGTAGCAGGATCCGAGAGGACGAACGCATTGCTGGTTTCCAAAATTTCCTAGATGTATGATATCGTCATGCTCTCGTTGATGCGCTTTAAATGCTGGCTTAAATTTGTCAGCATCACTTTCGCTTTTAATCCGTGCAGTCGAGCGATCTCTCTTGTGACGCAAATTGCGCGGTTGAGCAGCAGAGGCTGGTCGCCCTCGATGACGCCTTATACATGTACAGGTGGTTCGCTGCCAACTGAAAAGACGATGGTGGAGTGAGTTGGGATGCTGACTTGGTCCTCAAGTGTACTTAAGGCACACTCAGTGGAAGTCCTCTCTGTCGGTATCGCTCGGCCTGTGGACGGTGTTACGACTTCGACCTCAGGTGGATGATTGCGCCATGTTGGTTGAGGAAGTACATGACTGTAATTCTTCCCGCGCGATTCCAGTCAGCGTTCAGAGGTATGGTCTAGCTGGGGGGTCCGAATTTGAGGACGATCCAATGTAGGACTGACTTCCACCTTGGCGGCGAATAATCCACTGATGACGTAGTAGCCGGCTCCAGTGTCTACAAGCGCAGTGATTTCGTGGCCGTCGAGAAGCACGTCGAGATTCTTTGTCTTCCTTTGTAGTTAGGTCTTGGCGTCAGATTACGGCTGCATCGCGTTGACCCGAGGCTGGTCAGGTCGTCTTTTGTCGGTGTATCCTTGGGTTCCAGGCTTCCTCTGGATGAAGGCGTGTCGTTGCTGCGTCGGCGAAATAGATATTGAAGCCTCATTGTTGGTGGCAGCGGATCTTCTTTATTTCGACGTACAGCAACCGCACCTCCATTGGTTTCTGATTATTGTTTTTCGTATAGTGGCTCACGGTCTGGCCTCGGGCTGGACAAGTGTATGGTCAGCGCTGTGGCGACAGGTACCGTCCTCGAGACTGCGAACGCGAAGGTCATCGGGGTTTCCACTGTGTTCCGGCAATGTAGTCGGCGATGTCACGCGGCCGCTCGCCAAGCTGTGGAAGTGGCGCTCTGACGGCGAACCCTCGTTGACCCCTGTCGCAGTATGAACATCGATGGTATACGTGGCCCGCTTCTCCCCAGTGGTAACAGCGAACAGGGGTCAGGGGCGCGCCAAATGTAAGTCTTCTTGGCCGGCAGGGCGCGGTGACAGGTTAGCGTGCAGGCGGCAGCAGTGGAGGACGGCAGAACTGCGGTGTTACCGGGCCCTGGCGCGGCCGCGGAGAGGAAGCGGGGTGGCCGTCTACGGCAGGGTACGTCATCGTTTCTAGCAGATGCTATGGCGATTGAGGGACTCCGAGTGACCGTTGTATGTCCTCGCTTGCAACGTCGACATTCGAAGCCACTTGAGGCTTTTATGAAGGGAAAAACTACTTAAGCTCTTGCCGCACGACCACTCTGATAGTCACGCGGTGCCCAGTGATTGAACTCCGACGTAGCTTCTTCAGTTCGTGTGGCGGACGAACTGTCGGTTCTACATTTCAAGTGTTTTCTTGAAGCTGGTGGCCTGGCAAAGAAATTCCTCGATGGGCTTCGGTCGGCTTCGTGTCAATACGGCGAAAAGTTATTGCTTTACACCACGCATGCGTAGGTGGACTTTCTTCTACTCGGATATTTCCGGATTGGCGTGGTGTAACAGACGGCTCATTTCTTCCGTAAAGGTTGCAATGGTGTCGTTAGGTAGCTCCACTTGGGCTTCTAATATAGCTTCAGTCCTTTCTTTCCAAACGATTCCCATGAATTTCCCAGGGAAGCTACTGCAAAACAGGTGCCGCGTTGTAAGGGTATATACCCCACTTCTTAAAACAATGTCCACGCGGCATCTTCCAAGAAGAAGTACACGTGGCGTAGCTTATCCTCAGAGGTCCAGATGAAGGCTGAGATTCTTTGAAAGACTTGTGCCAGGTTTCCAGATCGCACGACGAAGCTCGACGGAAGGTATGTGGCTCTCTGTGTTGTTAAAGAACGATGGCTGACGCTGGGTTTGATTTTGGGGTTGTTGACTTGGCCACCATCTTCCTAGTCATCTTAAAGGGACACTAAAGTGAAAAATTATTCCTTCTGCTTCAGGAAATTACCGTTCTACAACACCAAAAACACCACTCTTGCAAGAATAAGACGTTTGGTAAGCCAGAAAAAGCCCAAGAACGACATATGGGTGGCGACGCCTACTTAAGGTCCCGCACCTGGGGGCTGTGACATATTGTTTCTTTATGGCATCTTCTAGAGCCTACTAACTATACACAGCGGTACACATTGACTACATTGTGTTCTAAATGAACCAAATATTAAATATGGCAAGTTTCGGGAACCTTATTCAGCCAACGCGGCCCAAATGCGAAAACATACTTTGGAATCCTTGACGTCACGCTGACGTACCGGCGCCTGGGTTTCGGCGCGAAATTCGAATACTGATATTTGGACTTTCATTTTCTCATCTAATAATCGAACTATTTTTTGAAATGACTGCCTGCAGGGTTCGCAAACAATGCTTCATTAGTCTAAACTGATTTATTGTTTCGCTTTAGTGTCCCTTTAAGCAAAAGTCCGTGCTTCGGGGTTAGCCTTTGCAGCCTGCGGTTACCTCGGTGGTCCTTGGCGACGTTGGTATCCTCTTCGGAGTCGTGGATGACAGCTTGTTGGGGGCGTCCGGTGCGTGAACGCAATGCACCTCCACTGGATGTCACGTAGTATTGACGGTGAAGAAAGCAGCAAAGCTGCTTCTTCGCCGCTTATTCGAGACCCTCATAATATATTGAACCAGATGAAAGAGGACCGAGGAGCTGACTTTTATTATTCATACGTCAATTGTATCCTCCCATTATTCAACGGTCAATGGAGCCTAGCAATTGAGGGTCCAGAATGCGGCAACATTGATGCCTTCAGGTAGCATGTGGGGGTTTACTTACCTGTTGCTATCCTCCAAATAGATCAGGTACTCGCACCGCCTGCGGCAGAAAGGACGTTCCACACCGGCCGCCAAGGTTTGCGAGGGATGGCGCTGGCTAACATTTTAGTAATAAAACATAAATACCCCTTAAGCTTGATCGGAGAACTTCGCCGCTTTAGTTCAAGGGGTAGCAGCATGGCACGCGGAATGCAAAGGCGCGAGTTCGCATCCCGCCGATGGGCATTTCCTGTCTCATCCACTTTCATTCCGATGAATTTATCATTGCTATAATTCATTTAGTACAAGTACTATCACCTGTGTGGTCCTTGGTGTGTTTGTGTTTTGGCTTCATAAATGTGAGTAATAAAATTGGGGTTCTCCTTGGTTCCCCTTCTCTCTCTCTCTCTCTCTCTCTCTCTATATATATATATATATATATATATATATATATATACACATATGAGGGGGGCCGGAGGGTGTGCGAAACTGAGACCAACAAAGAAACCAAGAAATGCAAAGGGTACAAAGTTGATGGAATTCGCTTTCTTTGTCTACTTCAGGCATTTGATGCTTGTCTATCGATCCATCTATCCAGCCTCTTACGACGATCCTGTGGCACAAGTAGTCTGCCAGGTTTCTTCATGCTCATGTTCACGATTCCGTCGTCGTCCTTCCATCGTCGCCATCCCAGCTTCTGGGTGCCATCATGGCAGCGTTTTGACGTATCGTTGTCCCACCATTGTCGTCATACAGTGGTCATGAATTTCTTGTCAACCATCATGGTGACATTACTGTGGTCAATAAGTCATCGTTACTCTAGCTTGGTCGTGTAACTGCCGTGATGCTCTCGTCAGGACGCCTTTTACTCCGATCAAATGGACCAAGTTACCTAATGGCGTGAGCCACTAGTCATTAGCTAATGCCCAAATTATTAGATATCTTGGTGGAATCACAATTCATCGTCGTCATTCCACCTTCATAATTCGTTGCGCGTCATGCCATCGTCGTCACGATATGTCATACTGTCGTCGTGCCATAGTCGCTGTGCTTTACGTTCGTAGTGTCAGTGATGCAGTCATGGTTGTTCCTTCATTATCGTCCTGACTTCATCGTCTGACTCTTGGTGGGACTTCGTCTTCACGTCATTGTCATCTGCAGTCGTCGCCTTATCGTTTTCGTAATGACGAGATGATCACGCTGGCGTTGCCATACGGACTTCGTGATGCCATTATCGTCACGCCATCGTCGCCATACGCTAGATGCGCTAGAAGATACGCGGGTCCCAGCGATTACTCTAGAACATTCAACGACTGATGTATAAAAGCCGACACGCTTGACACGCTAATTACATTTTCGACGATCTCCAACTATGTTCGCCGCTTTCGTTGAGCTTCCGACAAGATCATCCGACATATTCGCGAACTGGACTATGAGGTCGTGCCAGCCAGCATTTCGCATTGACTGCAGCGCCGCGCACGATCTGAAGTGGTCCACGCGGTGCCTCTTAGACCCTTTTACGCATACTGACGAACTTCCTTATTTTGATTCTTTGCTGCCGGCGTATTTGTTTATACTTTCGTTTTTTGGCAGCGTCGGGTCAATGCTTTTTTAAGAGGGGGCATTGACACGTTTCTTCCGTTCCCTCGTCAGGTCTAGGCTAATTCGAGTTCTTACCATCCTGTGGTCACTGCAGCGCACCTTGCCGAGCACGTCCACATCTTGTATGATGCCAGGGTTAGCGCAGAGTATGAAGTCTATTTCATTTCTAGTCTCGCCGTTCGGGCTCCTCCACGTCCACTTTCGGCTATCTCGCTTGCGGAAGAAGGTATTCATTATCCTCATATTATTCTGTTCCGCAAACTCTACTAATAACTCTCCCCTGCTATTCCTAGTGCCTATGCCATATTCACCCACTGCCTTGTCTCCAGCCTGCTTCTTGCCTACCTTGGCATTAAAGTCGCCCATCAGTATAGTGTATTTTGTTTTGACTTTACCCATCGCCGATTCCACGTCTTCATAAAAGCTTTCGACTTCCTGGTCATCATGACTGCATGTAGGGGCATAGACTTGTACCACCTTCAATTTGTACCTCTTATTAAGTTTCACAACAAGACCTGCCACCCTCTCGTTAATGCTATAGAATTCCTGTATGTTCCCAGCTATTTCCTTATTAATCAGGAATCCGACTCCTAGTTCTCGTCTCTCCGCTAAGCCCCTGTAACACAGTACATGCCCGCTTTTTAGCACTGTATATGCTTCTTTTGTCCTCCTAACCTCACTGAGCCCTATTATATCCCATTTACTACCCTCTAATTCCTCCAATAACACTGCTAGACTCGCCTCACTAGATAGCGTTCTAGCGTTAAACGTTGCCAGGTTCAGATTTCAATGGCGGCCTGTCCGGAGCCAGGTATTCTTAGCACCCTCTGCAGCGTTACAGATCTGACCGCCGCCGTGGTCAGTTGCTTCGCGGCTGCTGGGGACTGAGGGCCGGGGTTTGATTGTTGTATTCATATAGGAGGTTGTGGCCAAGTACTGCACCAGGGTGGCCAATCCTGCTCTGGTGAGAGAGTGCGTTACCGGTTCTGGTCACCGGGATCAGGCCGCACTCCAGGCCTGTTTGTGCAATTTTCTCAACACACGGTTTTTTTTTTGTATTTCCCGGTGGAGAATTGCGCGGCACCGGGATTTGAATCACGGTCCTAGACCTGAGGAGGGAACGGAAGAAACTGGTACATAAGAAGCCGATCAATGAGTTAGCGGTAAGAGGGAAAATAGAGGAATTCCAGATCAAGCTACAGAACAGGTATTCGGCTTTAACTCAGGAAGAGGACCTTAGTGTTGAAGTAATGAACGACAATCTTGTGGGCATCATTAAGGAGTGTGCAATAGAAGTCGGTGGTAACTCCGTTAGACAGGATACCAGCAAACTATCGCAGGAGACGAAAGATCTGATCAAGAAACGCCAATGTATGAAAGCATCTAACCCTACAGCTAGAATAGAACTTGCAGAACTTTCGAAGTTAATCAACAAGCGTAAGACAGCTGACATAAGGAAGTATAATATGGATAGAATTGAACATGCGCTCAGGAACGGAGGAAGCCTAAAAACAGTGAAGAAGAAACTAGGAATTGGCAAGAATCAGATGTATGCGTTAAGAGACAAAGCCGGCAATATCATTACTAATATGGATGAGATAGTTCAAGTGGCTGAGGAGTTCTATAGAGATTTATACAGTACCAGTGGCATCCACGACGATAATGGAAGAGAAAATAGTCTAGAGGAATTCGAAATCCCCAAGGTAACGCCGGAAGAAGTAAAGAAAGCCTTAAGAGATATGCAAAGGGGGAAGGCAGCTGGGGAGGATCAGGTAACAGCAGATTTGTTGAAGGATGGTGGACAGATTGTTCTAGAGAAACTGGCCACCTTGTATACGCAATGCCTCATGACCTCGAGCGTACCGCAATCTTGGAAGAAAGCTAACATAATCCTAATCCATAAGAAAGGGGACGCCAAAGACTTGAAAAATTATAGACCGATCAGCTTACTGTCCGTTGCCTACAAAGTATTTACTAAGGTAATTGCAAATAGAATCAGGAACACCTTAGACTTCTGTCAACCAAAGGACCAGGCAGGATTCCGTAAAGGCTACTCAACAATAGACCATATTCACACTATCAATCAAGTGATAGAGAAATGTGCAGAATATAACCAACCCTTATATATAGCTTTCATTGATTACGAGAAAGCGTTTGATTCAGTCGAAACCTCAGCAGTCATGGAGGCATTACGGAATCAGGGTGTAGATGAGCGATATGTAAAAATACTGGAAGATATCTATAACGGCTCCAAAGCCACCGTAGTCCTCCATAAAGCAAGCAACAAAATCCCAATACAGAAAGGCGTCAGGCAGGGAGATACGATATCTCCAATGCTATTCACAGCGTGTTTACAGGAGGTATTCAGAGACCTGGATTGGGAAGAATTGGGGATAAAAGTTAATGGAGAATACCTTAGTAATTTGCGATTCGCTGATGATATTGCCTTGCTTAGTAACTCAGGGGACCAATTGCAATGCATGCTCACTGACCTGGAGAGGCAAAGCAGAAGAGTGGGTCTAAAAATTAATCTGCAGAAAACTAAAGTAATGCTTAACAGTCTCGGGAGAGAACAGCAATTTACAATAGGCAGCGAGGCACTGGAAGTCGTAAGGGAATACATCTACTTAGGGCAGGTAGTGACGGCGGATCCGGATCATGAGACGGAAATAATCAGAAGAATAAGAATGGGCTGGGGTGCGTTTGGCAGGCATTCCCAAATCATGAACAGCAGGTTGCCATTATCCCTCAAGAGAAAAGTATATAATAGCTGTGTCTTACCAGTACTCACCTACGGGGCAGAAACCTGGAGGCTTACTAAAAGGGTTCTACTCAAATTGAGGACGACACAACGAGCTATGGAAAGAAAAATGATAGGTGTAACGTTAAGGGATAAGAAAAGAGCAGATTGGGTGAGGGAACAAACGCGAGTTAATGACATCTTAGTTGAAATCAAGAAAAAGAAATGGGCATGGGCAGGACATGTAATGAGGAGGGGAGATAACCGATGGTCATCAAGGGTTACGGACTGGATCCCAAGGGAAGGGAAGCGTAGCAGGGGGCGGCAGAAAGTTAGGTGGGCGGATGAGATTAAGAAGTTTCCAGGGACGGCATGGCCACAATTAGTACATGACCGGGGTTGTTGGAGAAGCATGGGAGAGGCCTTTGCCCTGCAGTGGGCGTAACCAGGCTGATGATGATGATGATGATTGACACGTGTACTTCTTCATCGAGCGACCATGTTTCACCGCCTAACAAATGTTATCACACAGCGCAGGACACGCCTGAATGTATCGGAAGCTTCTGGAATGTTATCGATGGTGCCATCCGCTGGCAGACACCGAACCTTGTGTAATTGATTGCATGTATGCGCGACGCAAATAGTTTATAACTTAGTGGAAGACACGCGGGTCCCAGCGATTAATCTGGAACATTCGACGACTGATTTATAAAAGCCGACGCGCTTGGCCCGGTGATTAGGTTTTCAACGATCGGTGACTGCGTTCGTCGCTTTCGTTGAGCTTTGAGTGTAACCTGGCTTTTGTGGGCACAGGTTCCCCCAATAAATTTGGTTTCGCCATTCAGCTTTGTTGCTGTGTCGTCGGCCGTCACTACGATGTGAGAATATATTTAAGGCCTTTGTAGAAATTTGCAATTCGCAAAACATATCCACTTGGAACGAACACTGAGGATAAAACCAGTGTCACGGTATTCATTCAAGAAATGTGCGACAAAATACTTTCGAGTTCCACTTATTAGAATATTTATCCACTCCAATGCATAACAAGGCTATTTGTTGTTATAGTAAGTGGATCTAAAGGTATCTTTTACCCGTGCGCTTATCATCACAAAAAGCGGTCATCACATTTCTGGAGCTAGCTTCAATATTTCTTCCAAATGTATATGTCCTGAGAACTTACTGACTTTAATTTGCCCTCTAAAGTTACACGCCAAAATTTTGAATAGGAACAGTAAGTAGATACGTAATTCTGAACTTTTGCCTCTTGTACAAGTTCCAGTTGAATGTCCAGCAATCCAGCTCACCGATAATTTTTGTGCTATTAATCAATCTTTGTTTTAATTCTGTCAATGATACAGAAAGAAGGGCTGACAACAAGCTGTTTGTCAGAACAGATTGACTACGTCACAGCCCCATAGAAAAATTTGGGAGCGGTAAGAGCACTACAGTAAAATAATTCAAAAATTGAAACAAGAGAGAGCGTAGTACATACACTAAGTAATGAAAATGTAAAATTAATACAGGAAAGTTAAAACAGCTTTTACAGTAATCAAAAAGCAAATATAAAAGTTTCTTAGAAAAAAAATGAATATCTTAAGTGCTATCAAATTACAAATATCCAGAATAAATACACTGAATGAACAGATAACAACAATACAAAATCAGCTTGTTGCACACAGTTACATACAACGAGATGAAGCAATTCGATACGGTTGTGGATTTGATAAATTAGACATGGTTTGCAGTAAAACAAATCTTATGTAGTAGAAATCTCAGAGCTATGCATACGATATATTACTTACGGATATCTTGATATGAACGATCAAACAAGTCAAAAGTTGTCAAGAGCTTAGTGATTTAGAAGGGAGGGAAGGGTGCAAGACAAGCGCTCTTTTCCGCAGTTTAATCCTACTGTGTCTACTTCGCAATGTTCTCCATGACGCATGGGGTAACTTAAATGGCGAATTCCTAAATTAGCGAGAACGAGCAAATTAGTTATGTTCTTACGAGTTTCCAATTTGAATTTTCTGCTTAAGTTATAATTACATGTCTGGCGTACCTGAACTATTTCTGAACAGCAGAATAAATCATTAGTACATGCCGCAAAAGCGCATTGAAAATATGCCTAATGCATTTTTTATGAACCAAGTATATTTAATTTAGATTAGTGACCATCGTTATACCCCACACTAGTTGACAATAATTTAAACGAGAGCGAATGAGAGCGAACGAGAGCTTGATTCCTTTTGGAAGTAAGTATCGAAACCAACCAGTTACACATGTCACCTGAGCTAATTTTTGCAGGACATGTTTTACGTAGTAATCCCAGCTCATATTCGCGGAAAAAATATGTCCAGACATTTAAAATGGTCAACTATTTCAAAAGTGTGAGTACTCTGTACTATGTCTTCATGAGGTGGAATAATTTTATTTCTTGGTCAGAATACAACAGCTCCCGCTTTATTTTCGTTAATACGCATAGCATTTCCTGCTGGCCATCTCACTAGCGTTTTCATGGTGTGATTACAAGTACTTATAATTTCGTAATTATCATGCCCTTAAAAAAGCATGCTGGTATCATCAGCATATATTACGTATTTGGCCTCGCAAATAATATTTACAATGTCATTAAGATAGTTGTTAATAGTTGGCCTAGAATACTGCCTGTGGCACTCCACACAGACAAGGTTTCACTCCTGAAATATACTCGCTTATCGGAACGACCTGCTGCCTGTTGGATGGATAAGAGTCAATAAGTGCTAAGGCTTGTCCACGAATACCATAGCAATGTAATTTCTTTAACAATATTTTAGGGTTTATAAAGCAAATGCGATCGAAAATTCAACAAAAGTACCAAGAACGAGCGCCTTATTTTCAAATTGTTTAAGAATATACTCTTTTTGCAACAGCAGCGCCAGTTCAACCGATTAATTTTTCCGGAAACCAAATTGATTAGCTGTAATTATATTAAATTTATCAATGAAACTTGAAAATCGAGTGTGCATAATTTTTTTCGAAGGCCTTTGAGAACACAGGCAAGATAGACACCGGTCCGTAATTGCCAAACTTAGTTCGGTCACCTTTTTTATAAAGCACGGTTACTTTTGCTATTTGCATATTTAAAGGAAAGACTGAGTTAGTTGAACAGATTTTAAAGATATCTGCTAAAGTTGGTGCGATAACATCAGACACGTCTGATAGGACGTACTTGAATTCGATGTATATTACAACTAGCACTATTATTTATAGTTTTTATTGCTGATAAGAATTCTTGAGCGTTGACAGGACGCTACTACTATGACTGAGCGTTGTGAACACATACGCATTCGCACGCATCAGCCGGGGTCCCCGTCTTTATCATATCAGTAAAAAATGATTAAATGCTTTAGCCAAATGTGATCCATCCCCATCTATACCGTTTACTTCTAGTTTTGAAACATGGGCGGTAAAGTGGCCGCGATTAAGGAGTGGATATAATGTCGTCGACCACAGTACGTCAGAACGATTACCAGAAACTTCAAGATATGTGGATTGATAGGGAGTTCTTGCGGATCGCAAGCGTTTTATAAGTTTGTTTTGATAACACTTGAAGGCCAGCCAGTCCGCCGGTAAACGAGTAGGTAGGAATGTTATTAAGGTTTATGTGTTGATTTCATTTGATGACGCATCTCAGGCGTTATCCATGGTTTCCGCATTTAATCTGCGCTTTTTTAGCGGAAAATTCGAATGATATGATTGATTGAAAATTGAAGTAAATTTTTCGTAAGCAGTGTTTGCATCTATAGATTTTCTTATAACACTCCAACACCACAAACAACTTTCAAATATTTATTGACACTAAAGAAACACTTCTGATAATAATTAAACGGCGGCGAATTGCTATATGGTGCTGTGGATACACATGCTCTTCTGCCCGAAACAAACAACGATTTGGAGACAGGACGGGACTTTGTGGCGCGAGTCGTGTACAGTTCTAACGTGATAGCGCTATAGGCCCTGTGTCGCAGAAAATCCGGTATCGGTGTCGGCGGTGTGCGTGACCTAAAACTGCCGTATATATTTAAGTATATGTGTATACCATAATTTTTTAATGGCATGAAGTATCTGCAGCTTATATTGCCACATCACTCTACGCCTAAAGTTGCCTATATCTTTTTTTACATTCTTGACGAAGTTATTTTGCGGTATCGTGGGAATGATGGGCCACAAACAAATGCAATGGAACAAAGCACCGACAGCGCATGCCTTTTGTGTTAAATCTTTTCAGAAGTATTTATTGAAAGTGCGAAACTACAACAGTAACCTGCGAAGTATGTAGTTAATTGGCGTGGCTGTGCACAACCTCCGGGATCGGCCCACGCAAGAGGCCGTGTTGCTACCAGAAAGCTCGCCTTCGGGCAGAGCGTTCGCCACACGCGTTTCCCGCTAAACATTACGGTTACATAAGCTGGAGCAGCCGGGAAGTGTTAAAAGCAGTCAGGGATACTTTAACGGTATCGCATTGCTCAATTACAAAGGATGCTTAAGCGTGTTCCACATTTAGATGTCTTTCTTGGTTTATTACATAGCGGCCTAGTTATTGTAATGAAAAAAGCACATATGAGGTCGCAACAAATTACGCGCATTTAGAGAGAGCCTGTTACCTATTTGCAATTTCATGAAGTTTCACTCTGGGGCTAAAGGGCTCAAATCTAACGTAAAATAAGCTGCGTGAGTTTTGGAAACTGCAAAATATTTGCTGAATTTATTAAGTTCTCGTTCGCATTAACGGGATTTGCATTTTTGGAGCATTTGTGACATGTAAACCAATTTTCTTTTGACGTGAACTGTCTGCAAATTACCCAGGTGCAAATGTAGCTCTGCTACCTGCTTTTGGAACCAAATTTAGTTCCATTAGAAGCTACTTGTAAAGCATACAGACCAGTTTATTTGTTAGCCGTTGGTGCGCACAAAACCAGAATGCCTATTTGGGGTATTGCTCTAGAAAATTGGACTTGCCTTTAGTTTCAAATTTAGGTCAACCACTCGCAACTGCAGGACGTAAGCGCTCAGAGTGAACTCTCGTTAATCGGCAGCTCAAGGTACCGGCTGAATGAGCTCCTTAAATCTGGATTGAGAATTACCGAGAGATGGAGCTCAAGGGTGCACAAAATTCTCTTTTGAAAGAGGCTGGTACATCATTGTCAACAAAAAATAGTAGGTGTAGGGGATCTGATTGCTAAATTTTTAGCACGAACCCGCTGCCTAGTGATAGTAGTAGAAAACCTAGTTACAAAACCAAATAAGGCGTTATGTAGTGAGAAAATTGTCCCATCTAATAAACAAACCTCTCGAAGCCATCAATAACGTTTGACTTCGTCTCCAGTGTGATCTCATTGTGCGGGCCTTCATTTGCTACCGTTGCAAACGCTAAGCAAACTCTTAGCTCCTCCACACTACGAACACGAAGAAACCGCAGCAAGGCACGACCAATGTAAAGCCTGTCAAAGCCCCCACCTTGGCAATAAAAAACGTAGACAACTCGCAAGAAAATGTGAACATACATATCTTTCGCGATGCCACTGAGTTTGCCTGCGAAATTCATTTGCGGTAATATATTTAGGTTTGTGTGTGCGGAGTAGGAAAAAATGTGATTACGTTCAACGAACCATCTTTTTTTGCCATAGCCAGAATGCAAAATCAGTGAACCATAAACCTGTGTCATTTAGGCGACAATTCCATTCCGGTGATTTTAGTTTACTGATGTTCTGCTGCAGTCTGACAAATAATGGGGTAGACGACCGTACCTGTAATAAAAGAAGTAGTGAACTGGTCTTTCCTTTATTACTTCGTTACTTCGCTAATATTAAATGCTTTGGGCCGGTACTTAGCCACAATATATAAAAGATCACCTACACTAACCTACAGTTGGTATACACAAATTGAGTAGTCCAGTTGCTTTTGTGTATATATAATTTCGCCTTAGTCATGGCGGGAAGAGTTTCTTTTTAAACGTGAGTCACTTTACTGGAGCAGTGGGTGATACTCCTCGCGCGAGATTTCAACGGCACTGCTTGAGGGCTAGCGAGGTCAGACGTATACGTTCAGCGAGTGATAATTTTTCATGAGCCATGCACCGCTGTGCCCAGCTCTCGAAGAACGACCACCGACATTCGAATCTGTGATCTGCACCGTGGACGGCGAAGGCGCGATGGAGCTGCCACCGGACGGGGTCTGTGACTTCGTGTTCTACGACTCGCTGAGGGAGCCCTTCGAAAAACTGGGTCGACCGTCCCGGGGAAAGTTCAAGACTTTTCAGACGTTCGCAGCCGTGGCAAGGCAGACACAGTTTGGCGTCTCGATATCTGCCTTGTAAGTACACTGACTTGAGGTGCGACAGAGCAATAGGGCAAAACAAACACGAGACATGGACGCCGAAGACGAGACATTCATCGGTTAACTTTAAACAAATACTTCGAACAGGACAAGAGCATTCGCTGTACCTATTCTTATCGCTTACAGACTTTTTTTTCAATATTAGCCGTTTTTAGTACAATTCTAGTTCTTGTGCTAGAATGCTATCAATGGCAGGATCTATTTTCATGCACAAGAAATTTAAATGAATATCTAACTATTTATGAAAGTGTCGTTAATTAACATTTCAGGCAAAGAATTTACCGCACACATTGTGATTTAAGAAGTGTAAAAGTGTAACCGGGGACTTTGACATGCGTATCTACTGAGCTCGGCGACGGCAGCGGCAGGCAGCTCGAACGCTTCACCTGGCCTTAAGTATTACTTTCCGTATGCGCAGGTTGGTACATTTTTCTTTACTACTGCGACCATTCAGATAGCATTGCTGCTGCCTCTGCTGTCGCAAGAGTGACGTTTGTCATATGTTGAAATGGCGGGCTCACAAGATTCGATGATGCGTAGTGATGTTGGTGGCACTTGTGTCAAACATTTCTAGAGACAATCAGCAATCATTGACGCGCACCGAGAGTGAAGCATGTTTCCATGTAAGAAAGTATTCGGGAGTGACAGCAAATGCGTTTAAGCAGATGAATGCGCAGTTGCAAAATGACGGGCAATGCAGTTCCTGTGCAAATCCTGGCCATGGCAGGTCGTCAAATGGCGACTATACGACAAGGGAAGAGCCGAGCAGTGTTGATAAACTGAGCAACATTCAGAAAATACTAACCACCTTGCTGCCCCTCTCCGAGAAAACGGAATTAGCACCAGGAATACAACAAACCATTGATAGCGTTGAGAGTTCTGTGCAAATGACCTCTGATATATAGGATAACTTTGCAACTCGGTTAACAAGCAAGACCAGGTGATGAATAATCTTCAGAAAAAGGTGACTGAAACAGAAGCAGGAAATCCAAGGCAACAAATTCCTCGGTTGAAGAAAGAGCTAAATGAACTTCAGCAATATAGTATGCCACTGAACCTAGAGGTTTACGACATTCAAGTAACAACAAATGAGAATTTGTTGGCCGTAGTAACTTCAGTGGGTGAGCCACTGGGGCTACAGGAATTCACTGACTCTGATATTGATAGCATTCATAGGTTGCCCTCACGCCCCAATTGTGTGCCACCTATCATCATTCGTTTTGCCACTCGCTAGACGAATGAACAATGGAAAGCAAATGCCAAGCTACTGAGAA
This sequence comes from Dermacentor variabilis, assembly GCF_050947875.1. Taxonomy (NCBI): domain Eukaryota; kingdom Metazoa; phylum Arthropoda; class Arachnida; order Ixodida; family Ixodidae; genus Dermacentor; species Dermacentor variabilis. Next base: position 86,272,592 of record NC_134575.1, read on the forward strand.
AAAGACAGTCGGATATCGTTTGTTTTTCCTCATAAACTTGACACTGCTAAATAAGAATCGTCTTTATCTTGCACGTTCAAAAGCAATGGAAAGAGGCTACCAATTTGTTTGGGAACATCACAGAACAGTGCTCGCACGCAAGAAACCAAGGAACTCTGCAATCAAAATTTCTACTGAGAGCGATCTCGAGAAGATGGTATAATTGTTCTGGCCTACATAACTTGCTGCATTCTTCGATAAACTCGTAAATACCATGAAGGGTTCAATGTATAGTCCAGATTACTTTCACCAGTATGTAAGTCAGAATGCGTGGACTTACAATGCGTTTTATATTGTAAAGTTCAATGCGCGTAGTTACAAAAACAAGCGCGCGAAGCAAGCGTGCCAAGTGCCAATTGGAAAAGATGGCATTGAAGTTTCATGTGCTATGCCTCATTGAAACACGGTTTTTGAGTGATAGGGATGTCTATTGGTTCAATGGCTGCCGGGAATGTAGTATATTTCGTAGGTCGAGAACGGGTGGTGGTGTCAGTGTTTACACAACGTACGACGTTGATTGCACTATGGAAAAAGAATAATCAGTGATTTCAAATGACTGCAAAATTGTTACAATATTCTTTTGCCACACTCACCTAATTGCTATATACAGGCCTCCATCGGGGAATGCCACGCGCTTCTTTGAATAACTTCATCATGTTCTTGCACATCTGTCAACTCTCGCGAAAAAAACTTATAGTTATTAGGGACACAAATATTAAACATTGTTAAACAACCCTGCAGAAAAAAGTTTTTCATATTTTAGGTCTAGATATTTTTGCAAAAGCTCACAAATTTGCTACGCGAATAAATGTTGCCAACGAGGCAATGCTAGATATTTGTTACACAAATAGTGTAGAATATAATATAGCCTCTGGGGCACTATCTATCCATGTTTGTGATCATTTGCCTGTCTTTTGTATCTCAGGAAAAACAGGAAGGAAGATAAATTATGATAAATTCAGAAGAATAGATATTCTAAAATAGACGTTCTCAAGAAGATCGTGCTTGATGCAGACTGGTCCGAAGTCCTGAACAAAAACCGGCCTTCGGTCTGTTTCTTTAAGATTTTACGAGAAGATACTGGACTTATACCACCAGGCTTTCTCAGTAGTTGTATGGAAAAAAAAGAAGGCTAGGAAACCATGGATGACACCTTCAATTTATAAACAAATACAAGAGAGGAACAAGCTGTTTCAAGAGTTTTTGAGACTGAAAGATAGCGATAAATTCGATGAATATAAAAGGTATCGCAATAAACTAAACAAGGAAATTACAAAAGCAAAAGACAGTTTTACGGTAATAAATTTGATGGCGTTGATATTTCCAGTAAGCTATGGAATATCTATAATGAAATATGTCATTCAAAGCCCATTCATTTTATCAGTTATGAAATTAAATTTGCCGGCAAAGCCATTAAAGGTCGAGACCTTTTCAACAAATTTGATCAGCATTTTCTAACTTGCGGCAGGAAATGAAATAATACGGCAAAAGTTGACCCGAGCAGTTATATAAACATAAATTGTTTTGATACTTATACCTGATGCCGACTAGCGAATTGGAAATAATCAGCACAATAAATCTATTATTAGTAAAACTGAAGCTGGTTTCGACAAGGTTAAGACTGATCGAATCAACTCTCTAGCGTCAACAATTTCAGTTCCACTGGCACACATTTGCAAATGCATTCTAAAAGACGGATACTTTCCCGATGAATTATGTTAAATATTATGCACCGAAAAAGAAGTCAAGAAGCCAAAGTTAGAAACGAACGTGGAGCAGAGTGCGCGCCTGCATTTCTCAGTTGTTTTCTTTAGAAGCATCGAATAAAGAAGACGTTCTCTACTTCGGCTCCACTTCCTGGTTTTCAACATATGGTGCCATGACCAGGATATCAGATCTACAGTTGAAGACCCCTGACGATGAAGCCAGCTAGCTGAACTGAAGACGACCTCCCAAGCGAAGAAGCCCTAATTCGTCGTGATATGGTCTGAACCCCTGGAGTGCAATGTCCATTCTGTTGACATCCGGTCCAAATACTTTATCTTGTGTTCGACGTATCCAATATATTTGGGCCTCTTGTACTTCAGTCGCGTCTAAAGGTCGCTTCTTCCTGGTGTTTGTGCACCTGAAATTTCCAGCAAATCGTTGTATCCACGCAGTTATACGCATCAGTCGGTTATAAGAGCTGTAGTCGTTGATGTTTACAACGTAAGCACAATGGTCGAGCAGCTGCTTTCAAACATAAAGTTTCCTCTTCTAGGACGACTGTATCCTGAATGGCTGCTGCGGTACAGGTTGTTTCTCATATTTCGACTGTATCCTCGGTGTAGCAGGGCTCGTCGATTGTCGTCTCAGTGTAGAGAAAGTTTGGTCCTTTCCACCAAATTCAGCTTTGTATGTGTTGCTCCGCAGTGGATCCTCTTGACAGTAAATCGTCTGGATTTTGATCACTCGGACAATGTCTCCGCATGTTCAAATCCGTTAGGGAGAGTATCTCTGTAAATCGGTTTGCTACGAACTGCTCCCGACGTTTCGCTGAACCGCGTAGCCAATGAATCACGATCGTAGATTCTGTCCACATAACTGTTTCAATGCCCTCTAGATTTAGGGCACGTTTCACTGTTGCAGCTAGTCGAGCTGCAACTAGGGCTCCCATCAGTTCTAATTGTGGCACAGTTATCTTTTGTATGGGTGCGACTGTCGGCTTGGCTAGTAGTAGCTGAACTGTTGTAGCTCCCTTGAAGTCTCGTACCTGAAGGTAAAGCACGACGCCGTACTCAACTGGGCTAGTGTCACGAATAGCGTGTATTGTAACCTGCACATTCTTGTCCAGGAGGGTTTGACAAAAATATCTCGTGACTTCTAGCTGATTAACCGTTCTGAGGCCTTTAGTGCACGCTGTCCACTCTATGAAAGGGGACTCAGGAAGTGGCGCGTCCCAGGAGTATTTCTCTAGCCACAGTCTTTGTATAAATGACTTGACTACCAGCACGAATGGTGCTAAGAATCCAGAGGAATCGTACATGAGCAAGGCGAAGCTTATGATCTGTCTCTTCGTAACGCTTTGTTCGTTCAATGATTCAGGCATCTTCGTTAGTGATGGCTTTAAAATGTCTTTGTCGGTACCCCAAACGACACCAAGAATCTTCTTTTCTTTTTCCTTATCGAACTGTACCTTTAGGTCTCTACTATTGTAAAAGTTTCGTAAGTGTCCATCATTTGTCGTCCACTTTTTTAGATTGATTGCTGCCTGTTTCAAGATACTGAAACAACCGCTAATGACTTGCTGCTCTGATTCTATGTCCTGTGCCCCGATAACCAAGTCATCCACGTAGAAATGATCTTTCAATAGTTTGGCAATGGAAGGGTATTTGTCTTCTACCCCTTGGAAGTGGTGTCGCAGAGTTGCCGCAAGGAGAAAGGGACTGCTTCAGGCGCCAAAATGAACCCTTGTCATGCGCAATTCTTCAATATTGGAAGACCCTTCTTAAACCAGAAGTAACCAAACGCATCTCGGTCTTGTTCAGCCAGCGACAGTTGAAGAAACGCTTTTTAGATGTCGGCGGCAATTCCAATCTTGAAGCTGCGAAACTTCAGCAGTAAGTCGAGGATGTTGGGGTTCAAATTCGGCCCTGTCCACAAGACGTCGTTAAGTGAAGGGGAGTCCGAAGCATGAGAAGAGGCGTCGAATACCACCCGTACTTTAGTCGTAGTTCTGTTGCGTCGCACTACTGCTCGGTGTGGCATATAGTACGTGATATTTTCACTCGTACTGTCTATTGTGACCTTCTCAGCGAAGTCTTGGTTATAGTAGCCCCTAATGGCAGTGTCATATTCCTTCTGAGACTCTGATTCTCAATGTAGCGTTCTCTGCAAAGACTCCAGCCTCTTTAACGCGACATCCCGCTTATTTTTAAGCTGGGAACAATTTCTGCGCCCCGGCAGTTCAACTTGATAGCGAGCATTGTCTCTAACAAAGTTTCCACGAAGTTCTTCAGAACACGTTCGTCATCTTTCGAAAGTCTGTCTTCGTTAGTCAGTCCCAGATGTTCTACTTCCCAGAAAGACCTCAGTTGCTGGGAAACGTTGGCTTCGGTTAGGCCTATATTGAAGTTCCTTATGGTTTCCGGCTTGTAGAACTTAGGTGGACTTCTCGTATCTCCATGAAGCGTCCATCCTATGATAGTTGCGATAGCGGTCAAGGAGTCGTCCAGTCGATGAATTCTACCGCTGACGAGCTGCCAGTAATAGTCTGCACCTATAAGGACGCTTATTCCAGACTCAGGCGAGACTTGAACTGCGTTGACGTCAGCCAAACGTAAGTTCTTGCTTTTCAACTTTGCAAGTACATTTGTCTCTGTTAATGCTGACAAGTCATTGCATATTTTGGGAACTTCTATAGCCTCCACTTCAAGTGAGTTTGAGTCATACTGGCTATGCAGCGTGACTCGCACTCTCCGATAATATTTCAACGGTGCTGAAACGTTTCCAAATCCCGACATGGTGAGCTGCTCTTCGGCTAACACAGTGGCTTTCAGCTTCCTACACAATACTTCCGTGATGAAGCTGCGCTGACTGCCACCATCAATCAATATTCTTACAAAGCATTTGCTTCCAGATCTCAGAGCCCAAACTTGGGCGGTCTGCAGAAGAACTCTGTACTTTAGAGAGTTTGTTAACGAGCTGGAAACAGTGGCCTGCGTTTCCGTATTCTTCTGCTTCTATTATGGGTCACACATAGTGGAGATCTGTCGCCCCTCGCATTTCGCACAGCTTAGTCTCTTCCAGTTTCGGCATTCCTTAGCTTTGTGAATTTGTTTAGTGCAGCGGAAACAACATCCTAATTTGCGTAGTTTCTCTTTCTTCTCGTGTAATGTTAGTTCCGTTGGGCAGACATCCACCGAGTGATTTTTGTCTCCGCATAATGTACAACTCTCTGAAGTCAGTTTCACGGTTAACATAGAAGTACCTTGGAAATGCTCATTGGATTGTCGATTTGCGGGTGAAACTTGTTCTCTATTGTCAAAAGTCGTCATTATAGTCTGTTCCCGGTTTCTTACTTCAAGGCTCAAGAAGTCTAGAAGAACAGACATTTCATTTAACCTGTCAGTAGTAACGCCTGTATTTGTCGAAGGCAAGATGCGCTGAGTATAACGGAGTACCAATTCTTCTGGAAGATTTCGTATTATAGCAGTTTTCAGAAGCACTGCGTATTCTTTTTCTTCGATGCCAACGTTATGCAGGGATCTCACGCGCATCAGCACTTCTTCATGCAACCTCTGAAGCCCTTCGAAATCTTCGCAAGAACGAACTTTACGTAGGTTTAGAAGACGACGCATGTGGTCGTTAACAATCAGTGACTTCGGACCGAATCTTTCTTTGAGAAGTTCTAAAGCTGTGCTATAGCTGTGCAATTGCTTTTGTTTATTGTCGACAGGCCGCTGATGCCACGTTCCGCTTTACCAATTAAGTAGCTCCGAAGATATTTCAATTTGTTTACGTCTGTAATATATCGGTTCTGGTGAACAGTAGACTCAAATTAATCCCGAAATTCTGGCCATTTAAGGGGGTCACCGTGAAACTTCGGCACATCGAGCTTAGGTAGCTTAACATGTGCGCGTGCTTGATGAAAGTCATCATGAGATGCGTGCGTAGTCTATGATTGCAAAGCGGATAAAATGCGTTCAGCGTGGGATTTCGCAAGGACGATAGATTCTTGATACTATCCAACGCTTTGAAGTTCATCCTGAAGGTGTTCATCGGTAACATGCTCTTCTACTTGTTTATAAAGGTCCATAAGCATAGTTTCCTTTATCTTCAATAGGTTAAGAAGGTCGGTCAGCTCACCAGATGGTGCTGGTTCCATCTGCATAAGAGTTTCATGTCGTTGATGATCCTAGTGACAGCCGCTCGAACGGTAGCACGCTTCAGTCGTAGTCTTTCCATGTCGTCACGTTGGGAATCGGTGGATTCGTGATGACGCGGATCGTTATTTGATTCTGTCCCAGCGTCGTCGCGTTGATCGCGTCGGTCGGTCGTACTCTTCAGGTAGCTCGCTTCATCGTCAGGGTGGTTCATCTGGAGCTTGTCACGAGTCTTGCGACAAATTCTTGCTAGCATTTAAACGATTTGTATCATGTCGAGGAATTTGTAATAAAAAGGCCTCAAGGGAGATCCAGCGACTTTATGACATAATGAAATCACAGGAAGTACAATCATATTTCGGAAGGCACAGGATTGTTCGGAAATTTATTACCGAACAAGCTTCCTGGTGGGGAGGATTTTGGGAACGACTTTTTAGATCTGTCAAGTCTACATTGAAGAAAACACTCGGAAACAGTTTCTTTACCTATGAAGAACTTTCGACCACGCTCTATCAAGCAGAAGCGATGATAAGTTCACGACCGATAACATTTGTGTATGCAAAAGCCTCTGAACCAATGCCGCTTATGCCAAGTCATTTCCTCATAGGCCAAAGGTTGACAGTGCTTCCTCTAGACTTGTCAAGCACAGCATCAAAAAAGACACCGTCGTCACGATAATTACTTCAGCGAAGATGGAAACACAGAGAACATGTGTTAAACAATCTCTGGAATCGGTGGCGAAGAGAGTACCTCCAAGAACTTCGTTCAGCTCACATTAATGAAACTCGGCCCTCAGAATCAGTGAAGCTTGAAGATATAGTACTGATAAAAAATTAAAGTCGCCAAGACAATTGTGGAAGATGGGACAAGTGACTGAATTATTTCCGGGCAGCGACGGCAAAGTTCGCTCATGCAAAGTACGCACTTCCAATGGCAACACTTTGTGGCGACCGGTACTGATGCTGTACCATCTAGAATCTGCTGGACAAGCTCCGTCTTGAAAAGAAACAACCACACGCAAATTGTTCGGCCGGGAGCTGTTAAATATTATGCTACGAAAAAGAAGTGAAGAAGCCGAAGTTAGAAACGGACGTGGAGCCGAGCGAGCGCGTGCATTTATTAGTATTTTTTTTACAAGCGTCGAATAAAGAAGCACTCTCCACTTCGGCTCCGCTTCCTCGTTTCCAACAAATTAAAGATTGAACGCGTAACTCCTGTTCACGAAGGTGGAAAAAAAAAGATGACTTAGGAAACTATCGTCCTGTCCCCGTTCTGAACGTATTCTTGAAAGTAATTGAACACCTTATATTTAGAACTGACTTGCTAAGAAAACACACATTGATAGTACCCCGGCAGTGTGGATTTCAAAAAAAAAAAGAACAAGTCCACTGAGCTAGCGCTACTAGGCATGAAAAAATTTCGTTGAGAATATTGAAAACAAGCAGTTTAAGGTGGGAACATTTTTTGATATCAAGAGAATGTTTGACTCAGTTACTCAGTCTGTATTATTAAATAAACTACCCTGTTACGACTTAAGGGGCCAGGCTTATCAGTTAATCACAAGTTATCTGATAACTGACTTTATCTGATAGTTAACAGTACGTGATAATTAACAGCTGTTCTTCAGATCACAACATAATCCCAACGGGAGTACCACAGGGCTCGATATTAGGTCCCTTTTAATAAACAGATTAAGACCGGTTATATATCACGCAATAACTCAGTCCCATCTTCAATACTGCTTACCGACATAGGGCTATACAACGACCACAAATTTAAATAAACGAGGTTTTACAAAAGAGAGCTGTTTGTGCTCTTGAACACGTTCGCTTCAATGATACCACATCTACATATGAAATGAGGTATAAATTAGTTCCGCCAAATCTTCTTTATACAGAGGAGCTCTCATTTTATATCTTGGAGCAAATGAAAGGAAAAAAAAACTGGGCAAAATTTGAGTCTATCTATCTTGAAACGACCACAGACCGTAACTTTCGTGTGATTAACTATAAACTACCTAAGATTAGAAATAATTATGGGATGCAGAACTTGAGGAATAAAATTACAAAGCTCCTAAATGAAAACAAAGAAATGGTAAACCTAATAAAGCAATTGTCATCGATAAAATTGTACAAGAAATATATGTATCCGAACATAGCTCGTTGGTGTGATGTGCGATTTCCGTTTGAATCCGGCGTGTTTTTATGAAGAGAGTTTTAAATGCTTGTTCGTGCCAGTTTGAGCCCGTTGAATACTGTAGCGTGTATATATGTAAGACATGGTAAAGTACTATGACTGTATTTGTTTCCTTATACTCATGTTTGTTAGCAAATCCGTACTGCTGCAAATCGTGACGTTAAGAACTGAAATACCAGTACTACAAATATGGTTAATTACGCTTTTTTTATTGTTCGCCCAAACTTTGTTGTTCATGCTATTTTTCGGTTGCATATCGTGTGCTCGTTTTTCTTAGCTTGCACTGCATAATTTTTTCCTCGATCTTGCCTCATGAATTCCTTGTTCGAGTCCCTCACCTATTCTTTTTTCCTTTTCTACTCATTCTTACGCTGTCCTGACTGCTTCGCTGGAGCACAGATTGTACAGGGGTCAGGGCCTCAGGCAGGTGCATTAGCCCTTTAGTCCTTTAGTCCTGACCCTTCTGGTTTTCTATAAGCAAACTGTAAAGCTTGTGAATACTTGGAGCACATTCTTATGATGACACCAGCATTGGTGTATGTGTTCCCGTACTTTGCAACCAAATGTATTGGTGTTCCTGTAGTATGTGAGCTCAGGTGTATAATAAGGGCGTTTCGGTAAAAAAGTAAGTTGAATAACAGCGTATTTTTTCGGAAGTTTGAAGACAAGTATCAGTCAGTGGGGTGTTTCGAAATTCGTTCCATTTTTATCTGCCTAGCCAAATGACTGGCTTCAATTAGTTTACTTCAAACGGACAGTAGTGGTCTAGTCAATTTCGCATTGCGTGGCTAAGCTTGAGGACTTGATGTCAAATCCCAGCCGCGACTGCCGCATTTCTATGGGAGCGAATTGAAAAAACACCCGTGTAATGTGCACCGGACGCATATCAATGAAGCCCAAGTTGTCTGAATTAACCCGGAGTCCACCACTATGCCGTGTGACTTAATGATATTGGGGTTTCGGTATGTAAAACGCTAAAATTGAAATAGTAGACCGTATCTGTCAGCGAAAGTTAATAAGTCAGAAGTTGATATGTGCTATCTCGATAATTTGTGAATTATGCGTTTTAATGTTTCAGTGTAACACACTTCTGCCTCTTCGAGTATTCTAGATAAATGAGAAGATATTCTATATGAGATTTCTATATGCATGGATTATTTTTAAACATTCTGTCAGCCTAAAATGAACACCCATATACGCGGAATTTCGCGCTAAGCGCATGAGTCACAAATGCTTGCCTTCATAACCTGCGTGAAATTTCCGCGAGTGAGGGCAAATTTTTTTCCCATTAGTCACAGATGGCGAGCTGACGTAATAGGTGCCTAGCATATCAATTAATTCCCCTTCCATTTGCTTCTTCTACTCGTTTTTTTTATTCTTGCATAGTACCTCAACTTCTTGAAAATGTGACTGACATCCGCACATGCTAATAAAAAGCAGGAAGCCCATTCTTCCGCTTGTGGATGTCACTGCTGTGCTTCATGGATGTTTCATTGAAACATCTCGCGGTGTGCCCGATGTAGAATTACTCACAGCTCAGGGAAGCCCCTCTGCCTACTTGACCCACTTTCAGGCAGAGGGACCCACACAAATTGTCCGTGAGTGCATTGACTCTCGACTTGTTGAAACAGTAAATCAAGACAAAGGACTTGTACGTGGTATGTCGGTTCGTGGGTACCCCTAAAGCACACAGAACACTTAGTGGTATAACATATTCTTTACGATGGCTTCGGGTTTATTAATTTTGTTATGTTATGGGGTACACTATGTATGAGCCCTTTCTGCACCCATTCGTAATCAATGTTGGGCAGCAGCTATGTACCACTGCGGCAGAATGGGTATGCAGCACTTAAAATATATTGATGAGCATCTATTACCTATCGGAGCCATGCATCTCTCATCACCAATCTTCCTTCAATACGTATGATACATTGACATCTTTCTCGTGACATCACTGCGTCAACGTCTCATACTGCGCCTCCTGTTGAACTGCTTTTTCCGTTTCGTGACAGCTTGCGAACAGTGTAGTACATTACCATAAATCTTTACTGAAATCAATGCTGTTATAGATGCGGTACATAAGCATAAACTTTACTGGCTGTGAGATGCTGCACAAGAGGAAAATATACAAAATTTTAGGCTTCACATTTTGATGTATCGCACTTATCTAAACGCTGTGCGAAATATTCGCATCACATGAAGCTCATCAGATGGATCTGGGTAGGCTTCGTACATTGCACAGAGGCTGCGCCTATTGACACGTGTTCTAGTGGAACAGTCATTGTCATCGGCAATTTAAAAGGCAAATGTGTGTGCGGATACGCACACTTCAAGACTTCCGTTGTCAAAATATTGGGAAAACTAGAATCAGTGGTTTAAATAAGCCATAGGCACTTAGCCTTGCGTTCAGGAATCCTTCATTGCGCTTGCGGAAAATCTTACTCTCCGGTCGTTCAAAACCTATCTGTATAGGCAGGTTGCGAACGTAGTTCTCGCGCCCACTAGGGCCCCCCTCGCGGCGGCGAGCGCGCACCCGGCAGGATACGACCGGCCCGCTTGCGTTCGAAAAGCTTGTATGTGCACTCTTTCGCGCGTAGCTGTTGCCTTTTCTGAGCAATGCCGAAGTGCAACCCGAGCTGTTGAGTAGTGGGCTGCAACAGCACGTACACCAACTAACGAGGAACAAAGTTTTACAGGTTTCCAAGCCGACCGTATGAAGGAGAACGGCGTCAACACTGGATAGCACTCGTCCGACGGCATAAGCTGTTTTATGTTCCGGCGTTATGCCAAGTGCGTTATAACACTGTATTCTTTGCTTTTATAGCAATGATGGCAGCAACGGAACACCTGCAGTCAGTGGTGTAGCTAGGTCGTCTGGCACCCGGGGCCCATAGGTCTTCTGTCCCCCCTCCCTCCCCCGGGTTTATTCGAGGAAGCCGAGGATATAAACAATTTCCGCGTGTCTCCAGACGTATATGACACCCCCCCCCCGCTGGCCCCTTGCACCCGGGGCCCACGCCCCCCCCCCGCCCCCCCCCCCGTTGCTACGCCACTGCCTGTGGTGCGCACCAGGATATGCAGCAAACAAAGTAGTTTGTTCCCACACTGTACCGCAGTAAAGCTGCGGGACTGTTTCCCAATCCTCTCCCATTCAAACAGCGCTAGGGCTTGCTCAGAGATTTGAGGAGGGGTTGCAGCCGGCTGAGCTGGCATTCACGTTTCTGCGCCCAGCATATCAACGAATGGGCAGTTGAGATAACCAAAATTTTTTACAACGTGGTTTATTGGAACCTCCTTTGCACGCACTGAAAAATCGCAACATAAAAGTATCGCACTTGCAGTAACTTGGGCGAAAATATTTTCCCAGCGTAGTCTAGCACAACTGGTAAGTTCATCCCCTTTTTTTTGTGTTTGGGGAGAGCAACGTTACAATACCTCTGGTAGGTCTTACGAGTCGTTCGTACGCCCCACGTTCTTGGATGAGATGTTTTGGATTCGTATTTACCGTCGTGTATGCACAGGGAAACTACCGCTGCATCCTTGCACTTCCCTGCGATGCCAGCACGGCAATCGCAGCTCCCCGCTAGGATTTGTCTGCTGTCGCCGATCTTCAAGAATCAATGTCGCCTATAATTTCATGCGTCCACACCGTAGATAACGAAGTAACTTACGCTGAGCTTCACGCATCTCGCTGGTGCATTATTTTTTGTTTGCAGAATAAACCTAGCAGTCACTTCCGATCAGTGCGAATTCAATACTTCCCTCACGTCGTAGACGTGCCCCACTTCAAGTAGACGACTTCCTTTCTCTAAATTCCTTTCAGGGAAAAAGCTATGAAGATCTTGTAATTCCCGAAACACGGCTAAAATTAATATCGGCATGATGTTTCGCGCCATCACTACCGTTTGACAGGACGCCAAAGACGCAGCGGGGGCTGCCGACGCCGTGAGTGATCCTACCACATTCGCGCAAGTGTTCGTCAGATGGCGCTAGGGGTCGGAAAGAGAGGGCGCCACCTAGCACTTGCAACGTGCCCATATTGAGCACTGTAGTGTCGCTCACTCCCACTCAGAGCTGGAATATACTCTAGCTCCAATCGCAGTCTGTATTTCCAGAAATTCGAGCCGCCACATTTTATTGAATAGGACGCGGCGGGATACTACAAACGACAGCGTGTTGACGATATTTTATTTTGTTCGTTTTCTTGCAAAGAACGGTCCTTTTCGGAAGGTCTACGGCTACATTGCTTGAAATAAATTGCAACTGCTTCATCTCATAACCTTGTATTCTTCACTTGTGTGGAAAACAATGCAAATACTTTTATTTTTCGTTTGCTTTCAGGGACGTCGGCCAATTTTTGGCCCACCTTCACAGGCCGACCGCAACAGCGTGGGCACAGGAAAAACTATGGAATTTCAATATCCACCACTGGGGCGTAATGAATATGCACCAAACGATTACTGATGTACCAGGCTATTTCGAAAATGCCCTTCTTACTTTGAAGGTCTCTAGCATCTTTTTTCTTCCTCGCTCTTACGGCGATAGGCCATTTATCTTAAACAGGCATCTTTCTTACGTGGGTGAAATAAAGCGCTGTAACGGGACAATAACGTTGCTAAAGACTATTAGTCGGCGACTACGAACACTACGGAATCGCATTGCTATGGTTAGTAGCGCGCAGTAGGATGTGGTGAATGTCAGAAATAGAAAAAAAATGCATCAAGTGGCTGCTATAAAAACAACTCAATTCTTAGCCTTGCGAAATCTTGTACTGCAGTTTTATTCAACAACTCAGTCATATTTCCCCAGAAGGCAATGCGAACGACAAGTTGAGGCAGATGCGCTGACACTGTGATAATTAAAACGGTAAGGACAGTAAATGACTCCTGCTGCAAAGACCCTGACAGTGATCATTTTGGATTCCTTCTCTGCGTTCATTCGCAAAACGTGCTAGAGCTGAACATTGCCATGGAAAACTCTCGGCTAACAGAACAACTTGACCTTTCAGTTGCATAAGTCGTCTTCTTCTCTATTGAATATTTCCTTCTCAATATTCAAACTCTTTTATAAACTTGAGTAACACTTTTATAAGTGTTGTCTTCTTAAATATTTTAGATGTGTGGGAGGCGTTATTGTTTATTGATGATCGGGCACAAAGAACACGATACAAATAGAAATGGCACCTATACAAATAACAAAGACGCAAATAACACAAGTTCTAAGGAAAGAGCCTTTGCACACGAGTAACCTGGTCGATATCATGTGGTCAATTTTACGACAGTTCCTATATATTTTGTTTTTCCCTGCTTATGTGTGTATATATATATATATATATATATATATATATATATATATATATATATGCAGAGCGCACCATAAATGGGACAGGCAGAGTACTTGTGAGATCTAAGTTGGTCACTATAAATCCTACATACCTGACTAATTACTGCAAGACTTGTTGCGGTCCTTGGCGATTGTGTTTGTTGTTTACCACGAAGCGAAACTCCTAATTTCCTATTGCCATATCTGATTAAATATGGAGCTATGGAAGTATAAGCGCCTTCAACTTTTAAGGCTAGTCATTTAGTAATGTCTGGGAATGTTTTTTGCGTGGAATGGGCGTCTTATAGGGGACGTCTAATGCTAATGCTCAAAATCCTGATTAAAAGAATGTGAACGACGTGAGTAATTTTAGATCAGGTGCTTTGTATGGCATCGCTTACCATGATAAGCTGAAAGTAATAGTTACATAGCTAAATTTAATGTTTGTGATAGCTTGCGATTCACCACTCCTGTTATTATGCATATTGAGATATTGTAGCAAATCTTTCATTTCACTGTGAAATAATAATACCACCAGATGAGACTAAGACTTCTTGAGGACATAATTTACCTATCTTGGCATGAAGTGAGCCACCTAGCGACACATTATTTCGGTTTGTTAAGCTACTCAAGTCGTAAAAAATGCAAAGTATTCACTACTCCGCATCCGAATATTTTCAGAAAGTCATTCCGCTCATTGTAAGATCACAGAACATTTAATACGCATCTCACCTGAGCCGCCGTGCCATACAAAGAAGGGCGATGCACTCTGCAAAATAAAAGGTGTGATCTCGCAATAGTGCAAGTCAAGAATCTTGAGAAAGAATGGGCATGTCCTATAACATTAGTAAATGTTAGAACAATATTTAGTGTGGATAATATATTCAGTTTCGTTACTAAAAATGCCCTTACCAAAGTGACAGCAGTTGAGCTGTGTGGGCCCTGACCTGACACAATGGCGATCGTTTCTAGACAGCGTTGCGCAGACAAAAAAAGAATCACCGAGAGAACACCTGCACCAGCAGAGACTGCTATGGGAGGAATGGTGTTTCAAAGAAATTGTAATGAAACCACAGATGAAAGGGTTGCAATGCTGTCATGTCAACTATAATTAAACATTGTAACCGTGGTTCGCTTGCTCTCAGATACTGCTACGGCGCATAACGTCGCACAATCGATTCTTGGTCGCAGCTACAGCCTAAACATTGTCCTGAAATCTAAAACTTCACTCTTATACTAAGAATAGGGCGACACTTATGAACTCCAGCTCGTCGAAAATATTTCGGAGCCTCCCATACTGCGATGCTTCTCATTGCCTGTGTCTTGATTGGGGGTGGCAAAACAGACAATTTGAATCGTTAGCAATAAGTATATAGGTAAAAATGGTTAAATTAGTTTTTTATTCAAGTCACAAGTTGAAAAGAACATGTTTTAGATTTCAGTGACAAATATTACAAGCTCAAGTGGTAGTCCTTGAGCGGTCAGTCGCAATAAATTTCTTTTTACCTTCAACGATTTCTCCGTTTAAACGATCGTCACCCTTTTTTTTTTGCATAGAATGAATGCTAAGCAAAATATTTGGATAGAAGCTATGTGACACGATTGATTTTTTTTTCACAATTTCTCGAGGGTGTTACGTTGGTAATGAGCGCGTGTCTGAAAACAAAATAGCCATGTTTAAAAGCTGATGTTGCTGCACGTGCGGCAGTGCTGTTTAAAACGGTTTGTGATTGCAGTGATGTTTACGTAATGACTTCCTGCCTCCTTTCCACAGAAAGCAGCTGACATATCCAAGCCATCTGCTACGAAGAGATCAGCGTCATACACCTTCCTCGGCTACTACGGCAAAAAGCAAGTTGCCTGCGAGGAGGCGGCACAGCACCTCCAGTAAGCAACGTTTAATCGTACAGGGTCTGCAAGAAGGTTGTATTCGGAAACTGAAAATGCTTGCACAACATACAATAGCGCTGTAGAGGTCGTCGTCATGGTAACACAAGCCGCATTTGTTTTCAATTGTCTTAGCGAAAACGACAAAGGCAGAATAAAAATAGCGACATGCCTTAAGAAAAATTAAAACTAAAATCTAAAATCACGGCTCATTAACATTGGTGACTGGCAAACCGCTCGACCTATTTGCTTCTCGCAAATAATCAAACATTGACACTTTGGTACAAAAGTGACCGCCCCGTTTCGGTCGCTCGATGCTCCATTTAATGCGACAATAATTCTTAAGGTACGGCAGGTACTTTGCGGCGTAGACAGTTTATGTAGGTATGTCTGTAACAGCTTTCCTGCCTACGTGGGTCCCTTCGTAGCCCAAGGTCGAATGGGTAGCGCATCTGGCTGCTGGTGAGGAAATAGGTCAATGTGGAAACGGTTAAAACTATACAGAAACGGTAAAGCTCTCTACAATCTGCATTGCGCGTGCTCAGGGGGAATGCTCCGTCTCTGTGCCTAAAAAATGACGCCACTGAGAAGAGCGGGCCGCATGCTTGGGGGTCTACAGCCCCCGTCACGGCCACACAGAGTGCGGAAACGGTGCGGTGCTCTTTGAATTTTCAATTCACTTGACGCAGTCTGCCGTGGCACGTACGAATGGCATAGTTGCTTCAGAGCACGCGCTGCCAGGTACATAGGGCTGCTCTACTCACCGTCGTGGCCTTGCCTAATGCGATGCAATACCTTTCTGTTGACTTTGTCCGATGAAAGGATGGACGCGAGCATAGCCTTTGCTGTGAGATGTGTGAGTGCGTTGCCGTACTAGGACCACCTTAGCCAATTGGGTGACTTGGTGCAATTCCATCTTCACATGCCGCGCGGACGGTAAAGTTAGAGACTAAGCAAGGACGTCAGAATATAATTGCTAATTAACGTTTGAAAGCTTATTATTATTTGCCCTGATAAAAATAGAAAACCTGACGAGTTCGTAAAATCGGATAACTATAGCGCCAACCCCCATCCCTCTCATTAAAAATAAGGTAGAAGCCCTCCGGTGACCGATTTGCAAGAATAAACAAACAGGTGCAACCCCAAAATTTATTTCTAAGGAACTTGTAAGTTTACGTGTTGCCACGTGTATGGTTTCGGTATGAGGCAGGCATTTTCATCTTCGTTCCTCCATACCACGCTCTTCAACTACAGGCTTAGTATTGCATTATGAAATGTGCGTGACAAGCGTCCTTCAATAGGGAACAATGTGCTTGCAATTTTCTATCGATGCATCGACCCCTTTGACTGATGTAGCACGGTTAACATGTCAGCAGAATTTTGCAAATAGCATTGTTACGGTACGCCCCAAACCCTAACAGACGTTTAATTTTGCCAGTCCTGTGCGCAAGGTATCTTCATGCCTGTGCGCGTGAATGCACCGCTTAGAAACACTGCCCGCTTTCTTTGTTTGCGAAAAAAAAAGCAGACTTAGCCCCGCACTAGTTCGCCACATTTATTGGAACATGTGCCAGATAATGTGCATCAGGAAGCACTGCATGCCTTTCCCGATCATTATTGTCATTGTCGTCGCCAGAGAAACTGGCCAAGTGGGCGCAACGGGGCGCTGGCGAACGTCATGCGCCTTGTAACGGCGGTAGGCCGTACTGTTGTGCCGGAATGCGCCAATAAAACCGGTCCTCTCGCTGTCCTGCTCCACCTGTGATCGGACAGTACCCTCATAATAATAATAATAATAATAATAATAATAATAATAATAATAATAATAATAATAATAATAATAATAATAATAATAATAATAATAATAATAATAACATGCGAGTAAAAGCCCTTTCCGACTGGCAGCTCATATACAGGACCAACAATGTGCTTGCAGCCTACTGCGCTAGGTAGCGCTACAGGTATTGGGAGAGTGCCATTTCCGTGCCCAGATAGCGGTGAGAGAGCCTGTAACTCAGACTACGCTATACAAGTTTCGAAAAGATAATGGCATCCCTCGACGGCGCGACCGGCATGCATTTGTGAAGGTGTTCAAATGGGGGCTGCAAACCATGCATCTGTAATTAAAACAGCTTAGACGCCTCGGACAATAAACGTCGGGTCTCAGGAAGAGGTAGGTAGGCGCCCTTGAAATAGCGAAGCGGCAAAAGCGTGCCACGCTTCGAATTTGGGAAGCACCGCGTGTCAAAAGTTATCCCAGTATTCAGAAGTACGTGTTAATTTCAAGACCATGCTTGACGTGCTATAAATAAGGCAAGTCGCTAACACGCTGAGGAAAACGTAATTAGCGCCCTGGGCGTGTTTACGTGAGGCGTCATTTAGATCAAGTCCATCATGGCCTTTAATTTCAGATGTAGCTCTAAATACCGAGATCAGGGACGTAAAAAACTAGGCGGATGGAAGACTCGTGCCACGTTTTATTTGATGTGCAGAACAGCAAAAGAAAATGCCTATACCTTACACATGTACAGGGGCGTTGACAGATAGGGTACTTGAGAAGGGGCACGAACAATGGTTTGAGTACATAGCAGTTAATAACAAGTATCCCTTTGCTATGGAACATTACTAAGAAGTTGAAAACGCTTTTCCTCTTTCAGAACAATCTACACACCTCATGCTGTGGTGTTCCTGGGGCACATATCTTTTAAAGAACAAGAGATCGAAACTGAAGTGCCCAATTTCGTATGCATAATAGTGCCGCCAAATATCTACAAAATTCCACCAAGTGTCAAGGCTAAGTTGGTCTATGGGCACACATATGTGAGTACGAAGTTCACTGATTTTACATGCATGGCTGCGTGCGTAGCAGACTAAAGAATTTTAAAGTTAGAAATATGCACCACAAAGAACAGGAGATCGCAATACACTTCTATTTTGCAATCTGCATAGGCTTCAAATAACAATCTATTTGCCGCGTACGCTTATGTACAGGGTGTTCATGAGGTAGTATACTCGAAGCGGCTGAAACTAGTTGCACAAGGAATTGAAATGCGCAGTCTACTAATAACAAAATTAAATAATGAACGTTGAAACTAGCTGACTTATTACGCATGCTCTAATTTAGAAGTTCTAGCCATGGAGTTCACGAGGAGGGCTACACTTGGAACGAATAGCACCATTTTCGAGAGCTCCGTCACGTCACTTCTTTTCTTAAATATTTCGCGGGCTTTCTTCCTAATCCAGACAAAAGGGACTACGTGAGACGTATCGTACACGAAATAACTCGATAGCTGGTGTCTGAAGCTAGTGCTGTACAAATCAGCGTGTGATACTCGGTGTCCCATGTCAATAATTAAAAAGTTGGGCGATTAAGCCTACTTAATGAGTGATATATGCGGTAAACAAAAATTGCCTTAATTACTATAGCCTACTTCCAATAGCATGCATGCTATGAACGACTTCGCTCGCTTCAATATATATATATATATATATATATATATATATATATATATATATATATATATATATATATATATATATATGTTGTAATGCAAAGAAAGTACACTACACGAGAGAAGCAGGAAGCGTTGGCAGCTGCTCAACCATAGCCGCCCAGGCACGAGGGAGTCTTGAGGAAAGGGACAATGGGGTTGGTATTCACCACGTCAAGATTTTTGTTACCATTAGTCGACGGTTGTGGCGAAGCGGGTGAGCTGGCGACGTTCCTCGGCGCGTAAGGCAGCTTCAGAGGTGGGCGTACATGCAGATGAGTCGGGTTTGCACGAAAGAATGGTGTCGAGTGCGGTCGAAGGTTTGCCACCATACAACAAGAAGAATTGGGCAAAGCCTGTGGTCGCCCGAACTGCATTGTTCTAGGCGTATGTAATACATGGCAAAATGAATTCGCGAATAAAGGGGCGACATATTGGGAGAGCATGTCGCCAAAAATGCGGTTAAATCAATGCGTCAAACGATTGGTTTGAGCACGGTAGGCGGTGGTGGTGTCATGAACGATGCGACAGCAAGGAGTGCGTTTAAGATTTCGGAGAGGAGCACAAGTCCTCTATGGCTCAGAAGTTGATGAGCTGCAGCGTAACGGAGAATGAAGTTTTGCAGTAGGAAGGATGCTATATCACTGGCCGTGGCAGCAGTCAGAATGGCTGTTTATGCGTATCGTGTCACGTGATCGATTGTGAGGTGAATTGCGCAGGTGAATCAGGTGTTAAGCACTCGGGATACGTGGGCCACTCTTGAAGTTAGCTTAATGCCGTGCCGACCCGCGGCGGAGTGAAACATTATTTCAACCCGCAGCACATCTCGTCGATGCATTGCCTTGTGTCAAGGGAGGACTGTGGTGAACGCGGGAGTCACTGGTGACCTGCTTGTATGATGTCCCCGCATCGCTCCATATCATATCAGGGCAGGACGGGGATCATCGCCGTCGCGTTTTTGTTGCGACCAACGCCGGGTGCACTGATCCGCACTTTGGCAGCAGCAGTGGATCTGTGAATAGCCTACTGAACCATTGTTTACTATTCTTTAAGTCAGTGCTGTTACTGTTTGTTTTTTCCTCAGCGTTTTTGTTCCTTTCTGCTGCTGCTGCCTAGCTGTTTGGTTATGTCGCCAGTCGAAATGGAAAAAAGATGTCAAAGAGTTAAAATAAGAATTTCCGCGAGGTGATCAGAGGACTGCCCTCGAGAGAGCTTCGCAAAGAAATACGTGACGTAAAAACAAGTCGTGGCTTGGTTAATAGGAAGTTTGAAGAAATGTCGGTGCAGTGCTCGCGCTTGTAAAAGAAAACAGTGAGCTAAAGTCTGAACATGGCGTTGTCAAAACTGAATGCTATCAATTAAAAAAGCTCGTTCTCAACAATGAGCGTAGAACGACCGCCCCAGAGCAGTATTCGCGAAATGAAAACTTTGATGTGAAAAACGCCCTTGTCGTGGAAAGTAAACAGTTGACTAAGGTCATTCGGAAAATTGGTGAAGCTGTCGGCGAATCCGTGAGGGAAGATAACATTGAAATTTGCCAGCGCGTGACTACTAAAGATGACCCTTGCCCCCATGTTGTTGTGCAGTTCAACCGTCGGTCAAAGCGCGACTAAGTATTAGAGAAGGCGAAGAACATACGTTTAACGACAGCAGATATTTGTTGCCCAGCAAAGACCTTTATCTTCGTAAATAAAGAACTATGACCGCAGTTAAAAAAGCTGCTTGGAAAAACTGTTGAGCGCAAGAAGGAAGCCGAATGGAGATTTGCCTGGTCAATGGGCGGAAAAATTTTTGAGCGAAAGGATGAAATGTTGCGAGTGCTTCAGATAACAAATCAAAGCGGTCTAGAAAAGGTCACCCGAACTCGTAAAGCTCCCACTTAAAAAAAAAGCATTAGGACGGCTGCACATTTCCGAATGCCACATCCGTTAAGTCTATGGCCATCGGGAATAAAACGCCACATTTTTTTTCCTCGTGCAAATGTACAGTCAGCCCCAAACAATGCAGACCAGATAGTGATACGGCTTGAATTGTTTGAATTCTCTTTCAACGTCACGATGGTTTCTGAAACCTGGTATAGCCACCAGTCTCAAGTTCTTCGTATTCCTAGTTATGCTACTTATTCCTTGAACCGGAGTGATAAGATGGGTGGCGTGGTTAGGCTTTTAGTAAAGGATGAGTTTGAGTGTGAATAAAAATGGGGTTGGATCGCATACAGCAGACATTGTCAGCTTCTGACTGGAAACTTACCATTAATTTTGAAATAGAAGGTGTACAATCAGTGCATTTTACCAGAGCAAACATATGGGGCAGAGACTTGGAGACTGACGAAGTAGCTTGAGAACAAATTAAGGACAGCGCAAAGAGCGATGGAACGAAGATTGCTAGGAATAACGTTAAGAGACAGAAAGAGAGCGGCTTGGATCAGAGAACAAACTGGTACAGACGATATTCTAATTGACATGAAGAGAAAAAAATGGTGCTGGGCAGGTCATGTAATGCGCCGGTTAGATAACCGTTGGACCATCAAGGTTACAGAATGGGTACCAAGAGAAGGGAAACGCAGACGAGGACGGGAGAAGACAAGGTGGAGCGATAAAATTAGGCAGTTCGCGGTCGCTAGTTGGAATCGGTTGGCGCAGGAAAGGGGTAATTGGAGATCGCAGGAAGAGGCATTCGTCCTGCAGTGGACATAACAGGCTGGTGATGATGACGGTGAAATAGTTGAAGCGTTTTCTATGACTAGAGAGGATTACGAGATAATGACTGCGAAATGTTGTTGGTGAAATTTTTTTCTGTGATATACCACCCACCAAAATGCAGCGTGCCCACCTTTATTTAGTTTACGAACACTTTCCTGTTGTGGGCCAATGAAAATGAGAACAAACTTACTATAGGCGGTGATCTAAATATTGACATGCTAACTTCCAGTCCCCAACGTCTTCATCTTTGCAATATCTGGGAATCTAACTCATTTACAAATGTTATAAAAGAACCTACTTGATTCCATTCTCATTCCTGCACACTTATTGACATTATTATAAGAATTAGCACAAATGCATCCTATTTGGTTTGGTGTCATTGAAACACATCTTAGTGACCATCCACGTACATACGTAGTTTTAAGCGATAAGAAATTTTAATTTAACGATGCGAAGCCACAATTTCGTTACATATGCTTCAAGCACGGCTCATATACTTACTTCATGTATATCCAAGACAAAATGGGATGGCGTTTTCTGCGAAACCGACGCAAACACAGGGTATATTCTCTTCATTTAAACTTTCATGGAAGCCTATATCAAGTGTTTTCCATTCAAAAGAATAAAGCGGGTAGGCAAGGCAAGGAAGCCTTGGATTACTTCAGAGTACCTTAAAGCTACAAAATAAAAAAATTGTACTCTAAGAGTGCTTTTTAAAATCTGGGAACGAAGAAGACGTCGAGTAAATTAGAAAACACAATACTACTACAAATTATCTTTTAAGAAGAAACAAACTTGAATAGTTCAGTATCCTCTTTGATCCTGCAAAAAGAACCAGAAGATCAGAAGCCGTCTGGGCAAAGTTCAACATGTTGCCATGCTTGGACGGCAGCACATAGCGGCGGGCAATCAGATCCTCAGTACTGATGGCCTTGCCGTAGCCTTTGATAATTTCTATACCTCAATTGGAGAGAGCTCACATGATAATATTGTCACATGGTTCATGACCACGCAAGCAATCAAATGTGCATTTCTGTTTCCAGTAAATACACAGGAGGTTACCGCTAATTTCTTGGCCATAAAGAACAGTTGGTGTTTTGACGCTGACGGCCTGGAAATTCGTCTAATTTATCATGTTATACACATTCTGTCCCCTGTCTTTGAATATATCATGAATTTTATGTTTTCAATAGGAACTTTTCCTAAGCGTCTTAAGATAGCAAATTTTCTATTTTTTGCAAGGGTGGTAACAAAACAAACATAAAATTTAAGACCCATTTCCATTCCGCCAATTTTTTCTAAAGTAACTGAAAAACTAATATATAAACGAATAGTTTCAATCATAACCAAGCACCAGATTACGACGCCTTTTCAGTTTGGCTTCACAGAGCAGTGTTAAACTGAAACGGCGCTACTAACGCCAAAAGAATCATACTGGATGCATTCGAAAAGCAAACATATGCACTCGGAATTTTCGTTAACTTCACAAAAACCTTCGATAGAATGACCCACATAAAGATAATAAAAAAAACTCGACCACCATGCTTTCAGGGGTAACGATTAAGATGGATTCAAATCATATTTTGGATACCGACAGCAATAATGTGAAATTTTTGGCTATGCGTCTAAATTTAAAGAATTATCGAAGGGCGTTTCCCAAGGTGGTATCCTGGGTCTGCTACTCTTGAATATCTATGTAAATGACTTTGTAAACATCGAATACAGTACAAGTGTCATAATTTATGCAGGTGATACAAGCTTACTTTTTAAGGACTGCGATTTGCATAAAGTTCTGTACAAAGCAAACAGTGTCTTGGAATTACTGAACACCTGGAGCATACGCAATTCGATAATTATAAACACCTCGAAAGCAAAACCACAATTTCGTTCCAAAAATCAGCCCGCATACTGCGATTTGACCCTAAAGATTGGCCTAGAAGCAATTAAAATTGATCTCATAGTGAAAACCATGCAAGTGTTTTTTTATGAAAATTTGCTATGGAGCAATCAGGCACAGCTTGTTCACTCTAAACCTTTCTCGTATCGTTGGTGTCCTATAGCATCTGCGTTTTCTTTTGCCGCAACCAACTAAACTCCTACTATACATTTCTCTATTTTTATCTGCGCTACATAATTGCTCTAGTATGGGGCACTAAAACGGAAAGGAACTTAGAATATACAGACTGCTAGTGAAAGCTGCACGTGTAACTGCACGCGCTTCACGCGATGCACGCTCTAAACCCATTTTCTAAGCCCTAAATTTACAACCGATGCCGAACATTTACGGTTCAATTTTACTTAAGCGATATCCTACTTGCGAAAAAATCCTAATTCTTTTCTAATAGACTTAGCGCATTCAACACCATACGCGAGCTCGTATAGCACGCGAGCCAGTGACGCTTGGAAAATACTTTGCACAAATACCAACTATGGTCCCTAAATGAACTATTTACTGCTACTAACACTAAACACGTTTTCGACAAACAAACGAATGATGCCGTTCTTTTTCTACAAACATCCTTGTTTATCAGCGTGTAGAATACAATCGATATATATTGAAAGACATGTTTGCCACTGTACACATACTGATGCTTTCATGTTGCTGTTTGCTATGTGTTAAATGGTGTGAAAAACTTTGTCAAGCATTGATGGCTTTTTGCTTTCACCCTACAGCATCACTGTTGTGACTGTTGTATTGCCTCGTATAATGTTGAAATAAACTGATTTGAGTAGGTTTGATTTGAAGGTTTCTCATTACTGACGGAGAAACAGCTCTCACAGCTTTGCTTACTCAAGCAATCCTGCAGTATAGCCAGACAAGTCACCGGAGGACCACTGCCTAGAAGCCTCAGACGAATGAAGTAACGGAATGACTGAACAAGACGCCCGCTGACATGTTAGCGATGTACGTCGACGTCGAGCACAAGATGTGGGTGGCCGTTCTCCCGTTTGTCACTTTTGCATGTAACACGGCAGTGCAAGAAACAACACAGATAACGCCGTTCAAACTAGTTTACGGAAGCAACTCGACGGGGACTCTCGATGCCATGCTGCCACACATCACCGACGAAGAAAATGTGGGAGTCGCCGCTTATATCGAATGCGCCGAAGAAGCCCGACAGCTCGCCCGCCTGTCCATCAAAAACCAGCGGAGGACCGAGAGCCCTCACTATAATATTCGACGATTCTACGTGGAATACCAGCCCGGCGACAGCGTTCGGGTTTAGACATGAATACACTGACGACGACAAAGTGAGGAGCTATTGTGACGCTTTTTCACAAGCTTACGAGATTATCTGACGCATTGGTGCACTGGACTATGATGTTGTGCCTGACGGTATTTCGTAAACACAGTGGCGCCGCAGGCGACGTGGAATATTTCATGTTGTGCGCCTTAAGTCATTCTACCAGCGCTTCGAACTTCGGGACTTTGTTTCTTCGTTTCTTGGTTATATTATTTTACTAACTATACTTTTGTTTTTCGCTTTCCTGTTGCTAGCACCGGGATTTAGCTTTCTAAGAGGAGGGTGCTGACACGTCTATTTGTTCATCTTTATCGCCTGACCGCGTTTCACAGTCTAACAAATGTTGTCGCTCAGCGCCGGATGCACCTGCGTGTATCGGTGATTTCTCGAATGTTATCGATGGGAGTATCCGTTGTCTGTTGCCACCGAACTTTGTATAACCTCATTGCATGTAGGCGCGACGCGCATTGGGTTGTACTTCCTGGAGAACCCGCGGGCACCGCAGAATACTCTGGCTGATGTATGGCTTATATATAAAAGCCGACGCGCTTGACCCTCTGATCAGATTTTCGACGATCCCTCACTGTTCGCGCCACCATCGTCGTTCTTTGAGTGTAGTCTGTTTTTGAGGGCACATGTTCGCACCAATAAAACGTCAGTTTCCTCATTCACAGATTTCCTGCTTTCTTCACCGTCACCACTACGTGACTATCATGAACTCCAGTGTAACGCAATACTTGCTCAGCTGAGTTCGTAAATACATTTATTGCATTGAGACCCCACCTCAACGCCTTACTTTTCTCAAGCTCGATGCCGTAGGGCTTTGCTTCATTGCATGACGCCGTGTCCACTTGTTACCGCGACGCACATTTATTTTGATAGATCAACCGCAATAATTTTGACTTTTGCACGAAATGTGTCAACAGCCGATTCATGCACGTGACATAACTGAAGTCGAGTGGTCATCTATAACATGATTGCCAGACAATCTAATGTGCTTCCGGTAGTGTATTATAAGGAACAAGAGCTCACTGGGGAGGACAGTATCTGTCGCCATCATTATTTCGCTGAAACCAAGCGTTCCCGCTTTTTGCGACTATGTGCCTTGAGCTACAAGTGTGCTAATTGGACGGCGTATCAAGAACGCCTCGAATAGAAGCAGACAAATTTTGTCTTATAGGTGAAGGCACACGTGGAAAGTTTTTCAAAAGAGAACAATGCCCCACGATACCCTATAACTTGTAACAGGCACGTTTATCGGCCTCAATGAGCTGCCTGCAATTGGCCTTCGTGAAACTCATGCGTAATTCTTTTCATGGTCGTGCAAAATTGTGCCACTGGTTAATGATGGCGGGTGAGTAACAAAAGTAGCAATTCATAGATCTAATAGTTGATTATTCTCAGGAAAGACTACTTACAGATGTGAAAAGTAACGTGTGATTGCACTGTTTCTGCAGGAGGAGGCCGCCAGTATGGTGACCTGCATCAGCCAAAAAGGAATCAACCCTCCGCCCGTCTACGCCGTTTCGGTCACCTTGAAAGGCCGCTGGTACACGCCGAAGGTGGACGATATGGAAGAACCGAAAATCGGCGCCTACGGTGTGTTTGAGGGATGCGACAGCTTCCGCGAATACACGATTCCTCAACTGGTGAGCACCATGATGTAGGACTAGGCAATGTACCGTACACCAAAACTTAGGAGACTGGTAAACTTGAACTAGGTCTTCACATGCCGAAAGATCCAATTCATCAGGTGCTGGGTCAATTGCGTTGCGACGAGCTGAATTGCGGGTAATCAGTAAGATATACCATCTGAGCCATTAAACGGCATAAAGGGCAAACGGCGTAAGAAAACAAAGGAAAGTATGTACAGTCATGAGAAAAGCCTGCCCGCAAATGCAAGCGAGAATCTTAAAGAGCAAAGTTGCTTAGCACGTGAAGCCGCCGAGAGGACAACTTGACCCACGTAAAAATCAAATTTTTTAGAACAATATTTCAAGTACATTCTGCGAGAGTGCTCTTGACAAAAAAACCTATTTCTTTCTACTGGTATCAGGTTTGCAAAAATTGTGTCTGCAGCGCAAGATAACCAGCAACTGGGGCCAAAGGCGGTACCAGTTGTGCCTAGAAATCGCCTCCTTAAATGCAATGTGCATAAACAAAGAGAACTTGCGCGACACACAGCAAATTTCTCCTTCATATTATTATATGATAATAAGCAGAAGTAATGTTATATTTTCCGTATCGTTACTCGAAGTGACCCTCATCACATGCGCAGCAAATAGAATTGCCTAAATGCGTAAATGTAAATGTTTGATCGTTATGTTCTTGCCTAATGTTCACTTCACGATCTACAATTAAGGAATTAAGTTGCTTTTCATGTCTTCAGAGCGCATATTATTTGGAAAGAATTCTGACGCTGTCAGAAGCTTCAAGATGTATATCAAAGAATCGTAGCACCCAATCCACCAGTGCTTCGTTTAAACGTCTTGAACTGATTAAAGAGCACTTTGTTAAAACCAGGAAGTCACAGAATAAATTTTAATGCAAGTTTACCGGCGCTTTGCAAATAGTAGAATAATCGCAAACTTTATTGCATGTGTGCATGCTGTGAAAGTTTAACATGTTCAAAGAATAAATTCCAACGAGGGCCCGTGAACGTGGATTGCTAACATAGACACTTGAAGATTAGAGCCCGTGTTTTACTTCCTTTATGCCACTTAAGTCCTTATTTCGTCGTTGCGCTAATGTGCAAAGCTTAGTCTTCAATAAGATATTAAAAATAAGTTCTATAGTTTTACATGCAAAATCCACGATATGCTTATGAGATACTCACGATTATTTCGGACCACCTGCAGCTTATTTAACCTAAAGGAAAGGCGCCGTACACAAGAGTGTTGTGTTTCGCCTTGCTCGAAGTGTGGCAACCGCTGTCAGAATCGCACCCACGACCTCGAGCTTAGCAGTACAGCGCAAGTGCCACTAAGATACCACGGCGTGTTGTCTGTCTGGGCGATATGAAGAGATAAATTAATTTGCGAGCTACCGAAACCAATATTTATTATTCGATGGCTGAGCAAGATTCAGCACGTAAGTCTGCGGCTTACTTATAGCCTAGTGAACAGCGCACAGGTACGTTTAGCCCGCACGACGACGAGAGTGCTTTTCCCTCAAACTTTTATAAAAAAAATAACTCTACTGACGTCATTCCGTCGCACTTTTAGAACTCCGTTTTATTGAACTCACCGCATAACAAACATGCAGAGAATTAGTGTCAAATTGCCTGAAATGAAAGGTAAGTCGTTTTTGCGAGGCGGCATTATAAAGATAGTGTTACGTTAAATACGTTAAATATTCCGCCGATTCCGATAGATGCCAACCTCCCGCGAGGAGTGACGCCATTAAATACGGTGCGCAATAACTCCGTCCAGATCTCAACCACCAACTCACGCTCGAGAAATTCAACTGTAGGTTGAAGGGCCTTCTAAATGTTTGTTTGTCACCAATTCGAATTGCCTAATTGGTACCCAGTCCTACTGAAGCCCTTTTTCAGAAGCAAAATTTCTGAGATAAGCATGGCTTTCGACATATGCGTCCGAAAATTTCTCAATTAGTAATAGGCGTTGCCCTTATTACTATTGCAAACTTTAGCGGGAGACCATTACGAGACTTACTATCATTACGGTATGACCAAATTTAAAAGACAAGATTAGCGTAGACCCGCTGTCGATTGTATCTGCAGTATATTGCGGCTCCAAACCATAGGTTAGCGACAGTACTGCCATCAGCGAGTCCAACGTCAATATGGATACTAATCGTGCGATTTCCGCTAAACAGGCGTGAATTTAAAACTGCTGAACGTCAGAATTTCAACGTCCAACAAAGCGAGCAAATGAAATGTAAAAGAGGGATTCTTTTAAAAGCTAATGATCAGGACATTTTGACTTTGCGCTGAAATAATATGCGCCTCACTATACCGTTTAAAAGGATACAAAGCGAGTCCGAGCTTACTGACAACGAAATTCTTCACTATAACTAGGAAATTATTTATTAAGTTATCGCGGTAAATTGCGAATGCTCCTAACTTCTTGCGCGAAAATGAGGAAGGCGATGATATAAAAGCAGGTAGGACAAAGGGATTTTGCTGGCCCTTGAGCAGTTTTGTAGTGAAATCGGCATATGTGTAATAACGCGCATACTTGTACTGTTCTGTGGATTTCTGTTAGCAGAAAATGTGCATTTGACGTGACAAAAGAAGCATAATTATGCGAGCGTTTCGGATCTATTCCAAAATACATCCTCGTCGCCGCCGCCGCCGCCGTCGTCGTCGTCCACTGCAGTACGAAGGCGTCTCCTTGCGATCTCCAATTACCCCTGTCCTGCACCAACCGATTCCCACTAGCACCCGCAAATTTCCTAATTTCATCGCTCCATCTTGTCTTCTGCCATGCTCGACTGCGTTTCCCTTCCCTTGGTAACCATTCTGTAAACCTAATGGTCCAACGGTTATCTAACCGGCGCATTACATCACCTGCCCAGATCCATTTTTTTCTGTTAATGTGAATCATAATATCGGCTATACCCGTTTGCTCTCTCATCTCAAACCGCTCTCTTTCTGTCTCTTAACGTTAAACCTAGCAATCTCCGTTCCATCGCTCTTTGCGCGGTCCTTAACTTGTTCTCAAGCTTCTTTGTCAGGAGCCAAGTCTCTGCCCCATATGTCTGCACTGGTAAAATGCACTGATTGTACAGCTTCCTTTTCAATGATAATGATAAGATTCCAGTCAGGAGCTCACAATCTCTGCCGTGTGCGATCCAACCCATATTTTTTCTTCTATAAATTTGCTTCTCATGATCCGAGTTCCCTGTGATTAATTGACCTGTAAACGTACTCCTTCACAGACGCTAGCGACTGACTGACGACCTAGAGCTGTTGCTTTCTTGCCCTGCTCTTCGTCATTATCTTTTTCTCCTGCTTATTAATCTTCGACCCCACTCTCACACTCTGTCTTTTAGGGTCATCAATCATTTGTTGTAATTTGTGTGGATTGTTGTTGAATTGAACAATGTCATCGGCAAGCCGAAGGTTACTGAGATATTCGCCGTCGATCCTTACTCCTAAGCCTTCCCAGTACAATAGCTTGAATACTTCTTCCAAGCACGCAGTGAATAGCATTGGAGAGATTACGTCTCCCTGTCTCACCCCTTTCTTTATAGGTAACTTCCTGCTTTTCTTGTGTAGAATTAAGGTATATATGAAACTTCTATACATAGATTCCGAAGTATTTACGTAAGTGGTCTGTACTCC
The DNA here is from genome assembly GCF_050947875.1 of Dermacentor variabilis. NCBI lineage: Eukaryota > Metazoa > Arthropoda > Arachnida > Ixodida > Ixodidae > Dermacentor > Dermacentor variabilis. The sequence continues at coordinate 86,302,646 of NC_134575.1, forward strand.
TTGATTACGCAATGCTTCTATGGCTTCTGGTATCTCTACTGAATCAAATGCCTTTTCGTAATCTATGAAAGCCATATTGTCACGTGGTAGTGACGGTGAAGACGAAACTAGCGTTTTATTGCGCGAACTTGGGCCCCCCCAAAACAGGCTAGACTCAATGAACAGCGACAGCGGCGAACATAGTCCGCGATCGTCGAAAACTGATCAACGGGTCAAGCACGTCGGCTTTTATACATCAATCGTCGAATTTTTCCATGCTAATCGCTCCCACCCACGCGCCTTCCACAAAGTTCTACATTAATTGCGTCGCGCACACATGCAGTCAGATTACACAAGGTTCGGTCACAGACAGTGAATGGAACCGTCGATAACATTCCAGAAACTTCCGACACATGCAAGCGCGTCCTGCGCTTCGCGATAACATTTGTTAGGCGGTGAAACGTGTCGCCTGTTGAAGACAAGTACACATGTCAATATAGAGAGGCTTAATGCACTCTGCTGATTTCTAGATGTGGATGTCATGAGATGGATGTGATTTCTTGTAGAGTATCCCTTCCTGAAACCAGCCTGTTCCCTTGGTTGACGAAAGTCCAGTGTTGCCCTTATTCTATTGGAGATTATTTTGGTAAATATTTTATATAAAACTGGGAGTAAGGTAATGGGCCTATAATTCTTCAATTCCTTAACGTCTTTCTTTTGTGGATTAGTATAATGTTTGCATTCTTCCACTTTTCTGGGACCATTGCAGTCGATAGACACTTTGTATAAAGAGCCGCCAGTTTTCCAAGCATTATGTCTCCTCTGTCGATAATTAAATTGACAGTTATTCCATCTTCTCCATGCGCTCTTGCTCGTTTCGTGTCTTGCAAGGCCCTTATGACATCATCGCAAGTTATAGGAGGAGTTTCTGTATTCTATTCATTACCATTTCTAATTAACGTATCCTGATTCGTCTGGATACTCTACAGGTCAGTACAGAATTATTCCGCTGCTTTTACAGTATCTTCCAGATTGCTGATGATATTACCCTGCTCATCCTTCAGTGCATACATCTTGGTTTGTCCTATGCTAAGTTTCCTGCTCACTGATTTCAGGCTGCGTGCATTTTTTACGGCCGCCTTTCTCACGTTGTTGTTTCGAATCTCACTTATTTTCACCTTGTTGATCAGTTTTGACAGTTACGCGAGATCTATCTTATCTCTAGAGTTCGACACTTTCATTCTTAATTGTTTCTTTATTAAATACTTAGTTACTTAGGAGCGCTTGCCTATTGGTTGTCTTGGTGCCTTGTTTCCCACTTCAATTACCGCCTCTGAAGCCAGCCTACTTACGGTTTCATTCATTAGTTCTGTCATCTTCATCTCTCTGTTCTAAGGGTGCATATTTGTTTGCAAATAACAGCCTGAATTCGTCTGCTTTCACCGTTACTCCCTCTAGGTGGACCTCTTTCTTCTTGATCAATTTTAATCTTTCTCTCTTCAAATTGAGGTGAATGATAGCCCTCACTATCTTATGATCACTGCACTTTTCCCTACCCATCACTTCTACACACTATCATATGGTGTCCGGCACACGAACGACTGGAAGGAAACGCGAGGGAAGACCGTATTGCTCGAGGATTAAACGTCCGAGCAACGGCATGGCCTAGCGACGACCTTCCACCGAATTCTCGTGACATCCTCCTACAGCAAAGGCAGGAGAGGCGACGTTTTTGACATCCTCACTCCGATTTAAACAGCCAACAGGAGAGGGACTGGCGTCGTATTCAGACGAATACATACCCCAACCGGCGCCACCTACACAGAATACACCCCACGAGATCGACTGACGAGTGCCCGTAGTGTACAGCCGCACCCACACTAAAACACATCACATGGGAGTGCCCCAGGAGGCCTACACACATAGACAGCCCAATATAACACCAACATCCACTAATGAGGAATAGGCAGTGGGAGGCATGGCTTGTGGACGAGGGTCGGGAAAGCCAGTTGGCTCTCCTGGACCAGGCCCAGCGAGCCGCTCGTGCAGTGGGGCCCTGGAATAGGGGCTCCAACCATCGTGCCTTATTTTATTTATATTCAATGAAGATTTTACTCACTCACTCAGTTCTACATACTGCGCTATGCTGGGATCAGCAGAAAGTATGAAATAAATTTCATTTCTAGTTTCACCTTTAGAGCTTTTCCACGTCCATTTACTGTTGCTACGCTTCCTGAAAAAGGGGTTCATTATTCTAATCCTATTGCTCTCTGCGAATTCTACCAGAACCTCTCCACGAGCGATCCTAGAATCAACACTGTAGTTGTCAATTGCTTGTTCACCATCCTGCTTTTCCCCCACTTTTGCATTGAAGTCGCCCATTACTACAGTATACTGAGTTTGCAATTTTCTCATCGCTAAGTCATCATCTTCATAAAACTTATCTACTTCATCATCACCGTTACTGGATGTTGGTGCGCAGGCTTGTACTACCTTTAATATATACCTCTTATTAAGTTTGATTACGGCTACAGCTACCCTTTCATTAATGCTGTAGAATTCGTCAATTGTCCTGCTGCGTCCTTATGTATTACGAATCTTACCCCGTATTGGCCGCTATTCAGCAATGTATAAGCATCACAAGTTCTCCTAATCTCACTAAGGCCGCTGATATTCCAAACAATGTCTGATAGTTCCTCATAGAGTCCTGCTAAGCTAGCCTCACTTGACAGAGTTCGGCAATTAAAAGTTGACTGGGTCAGTTTCCATTGTCGTCCTGTCCGGACCGAGAGATTCTTAGAACCCTCTGCTGCGTTACAGGTCTGACCGCCGCGTTCGCCAGATGCTCTGCAACTGCTGGGGACTGAGGGCTGTGGGTTAACTGTGGGAATCATTAGCTAGGTAGTGGCCAAATGCTGCACCAGGGAGGCCATTTTCTGTTCCGGTGAGGGAGTGTCTTTGTTGCATCTTAGTCGGCCTTGTTAATTTGATTGTACCTGGATTACTGTAGCCCCATTCGCTCTCGGCATCTTTTGCCCGTGTTAGGCGTCGCTCCAAGCCTGCAAATGTGTTGCACTGGAGGAGGTGAATTTCAAGCTCACCATTGACAAAAAAAGACCCTATAGATGGATTCGAACTTCCGACTATGGCAAACGAGCATACGAGTTGGCTCAGAAAATCCCGTAGGCAGCGAGGCTACCTTATCGCCGACAAGTACAGCCAAGCCATTGTGAAACTAGACTTGCTTGCCCATGGGGAGCGTGCCATTGCCCATCGCAACGATTAGATTTTTTTCTGAATTGTTTTCGGTGTCTCAATTGTTGTTTATCATATATGGTCCGTGAGTGACAGCCCCACTATCGCTCCCCCCCCCCCCCTTAGTTTTAAAAGAACTTTCATTTTAAGCCTGCTTTTCTACTTCCAAAGCAGCCTACGTTGTAGCTTAGCCTACGTGATCTCTCACACCGATTGCAGCACCAATTTTTCTAGCAGTAGCGATCACGCCTAATACTGTAATCATGAAAGTATAATAAAATATAACAAATTTTTGGTAAATCTGCGTTTCGAGACCACAATTTTTCTCTAATGTCGAGTTCGTCCGATTGGATAACTCAATGTGCAAACACGCTATGCACAGCAACATAGTGTTTTTATTTAGTTTACTGTTAACTTAAGATTAAACACACTATAGAAAAACCATAATTAAGAATGAAGTTCAATTATTCGCGCTTTGCTAATGAATTAACTGTCTCAACAATGGCTTGATAATCCTACGACTGACAAATATTTATGCCTATATAAAAATTAAGAATAATTACGTCGCTGAGGTAAAATATAAAATTGGTGAGCGTAATTGTTGGGTCCCACCTGTTTTAGCACTGACTTATTCATAGAGCTTGACGTATTCATCAACGTTGTGTTCCTCCAGGACAGCGAACACACAAGGGACGCGCTGGTGGTGCAGTCTCAGCACTGCAGCAGTCTCACGAGACGCAGCCGTTGCTGATGCCGTCTCTTCGCGGGGACCCATGGTTACAAACTCGATGTACCTTCTGCTGCGGAGCTCCGTCACAAAGACGGGGATCGAAAATCTCCATCAATGTTACGTGTGGACAGACACAGACAAAAGAGACTATGTACACTCGTCTATTGAGCATCTGATGATGATACCATAATATCCTAGCAACTCATTTACCGTGAACGGGGCTAACCTTCTGCAGAGGGCCACGGCTACATGAAATAAGGATGCCTCCCACCTCTAGGCACCAAAGCTTGGTCTCTCGAATGAAGTTTATTCACTCACTATCCGGGAATCAATTCGAACAATTCGCGGCGCTCGCCCAATGTTGCGTGCAAACTGTGACGGTTGCTGAGACAAGGCGAGCTGAAATGTGTGGTGGCGTCGTGTGCGCTGTGTTCTGGCGCCCCTACCATTGAAGGTCCCGTAATCCCAAACTTCGCGCGCGCGTTCCGGTTAGAGACAGCTTGGCGCGTTCGTCCGGCGCTGCTTGGGCTCTTCCTCATGGCAGCGTTTTGAAAGCGAGTGTCCGTAGTCATCGAGCGAGATGCGCTCATGTTGGCCTCTGCGCGCTTGACAAACATGCATGATAATTTTATTAGTACACGCGTGCTCACAGCAATTGATACATTCCATAAAACTTCGAACCTTTATTCGTAGAGCTGTGTAATTATTTTCTACCGCAATCAGTGTTTCAGCTTTCGGCCAAAACAATGACATTTCTTTTCGTTTTCTGACAGATCTGCACCAAAACAAAAACGAAATATCTCAGCAACCTACAGTTAAACGATACAGGTTTATATATGCAGACTTACGACAAGAAACCTGGGACCAAGCAGACCCTCGTCTTTGATAGTACGATGACCCAAGTGAAAAAGGTGAGCAAAATGACAAAATGCATATACAGCGTCTTATAAGCGCTCACTTGGTCCAAATCCGAGCTGTCAATCGGAGCAAGCCGAAGGCCTGAAGAACAAATCACGTTTAGCTGAAATACTCGATGGCGCTTCTGCAATACAACAAAATGCCGTTCTTGCGTTGACAGGACCTTTGATATGTCAAAAAGAATTTAACGTTGAAGGTGGTGACGCCACCTTGAAGTTTCTATTCCAGGCCGGCATGCCGTCATGAATTTCAACGTCATTAGCTTTTATCTAGTTATCTTGTCAAGTTAAATGGGGAGTAAATTGCGTGCTGCAGGTGGCCGAAACTGAAGGTTTAATATTGATAACTGTAGTGCACAACAGCGGTATAACTGTGAACAAGCATTTTCACATGCGTGAATTTATGTCCACGAATTGGTGCTGTTACTTTCTAAGAAAAATTCAAAGATTGTTTAAAAAAGAAGAACCGCAAGAAAATATGGTTTTCTCACACACGGACCATGGTATCCGGTGCCATAAGCACTCAAGCATCTAAGTACGTCGGAACCTTGCTCATTGCGAACGCATTGAATGGCCACAATCTTCCACGAGTAAATATTTGCATACTATTATCGCAAATCAGTTTCCTCGGAGAAACACATGGGGCAAACTTCCCGAAGCAGCTGAAATCGCCCTCCTGCGTGAGCTTCTTTACTTTCACAACAACATTCGTTTGGGCTAGATGGTGCATGCTTCAACTAGGAAAGAAGAGCGCTAACTAAGACAATCACGAGCAGGCGACCGACACAAGACAAGCGCCAACGTCATTTCACGCTAACGGACAAGTGCCAACGTCAGTTCCTTAATTTTATTATCGCTGCGCTTCTTCAGCTCACAACATTAGCCCGTTCTCGTTCGTACCTGGTTACGCGACGTCCACAGCTCGTTAGGATAAAGATCTCATAAATATTTCCGCAGTGCCCAGTTGGCGCATACTTGAAGAAGTAAATATACGTAACTAAGAGACCGCACGCCGCTCAAAGGAGTTCACGCGCACTGGAAGGACACCGCACACTAACGAAGGGAGTGGAGTGCATAACTGACACTACCGTTTCTTTAACGAGAAAAACTTTGCGCCACCCGACTATAACACGAATCTATAAAGGAAATCTATACAGTTGTGTCATACCGAGAATAACCCTGTGCGACAAAAATTACTCCAGGTGCAGGCAGATTTCCAAAGAATGGATATGCCATGTTCGTTTCTCCGTACGCGACATATAGTGAATTTTCTCGAGGAATTCATTGCCAAAACATTATAGACTTTTCTTTTCGCGGGTATTTCGCCAACGCACTTGTGGAAGTGCCTACTTCTAACGTAAGCTTTCTTTTCTTTCTACGAACACTTTTCTTTAAAAGAAGCATACAAAAGCTGTTAAAATTATGTTCATCTAGAAATTTATTATCTTCCTGGGCCGCATTAGTCTTCATATAATTCATATTGAAATAATACCTAGGAGTAGGAGCACAAAGAGACGCCACTCTTAGTGCTATTACTCTTGGACGTCGTTAGCCGGCGCAAAATGGAGCTTCATCATAGCCCGCTAAAACGCGTTCCGTGCCGTCCTTGCTGCATAAGTGACTGTGCATCCTCTCAGACAGTCGGACTAAGATCGTAGGTTGAGGGAAGCGCCAAGAAAGCTTGATTTTGCGCCACGCTTTTACGTGACACAGCGGTTTAGGCAATAGACACGTGCTGGGGGGGGGTAGCGGTAAGTGTGTAGTCAGGTAAATGGGTGGAACTATTCAACGGCAGTTTTTGGGCTACATGAACATTTCAAATGTAAAAAACGCGAAACTAGCTTTCTTTCTTCATTGCCTTGAACTACTAGAATGCGGCTCTAAGGCGCCCGTTCCGGCCTCGAGCGTCGGCGGAACGAAGCGAACGAGCACAGCGAATGATGACAGAGCGAATGCGAAGTGCAGTGGGTAAATAAAGGACGGAGCAGGAGGAAAGCGGAGGAGGAGAGTAAGGCGAACGCGTGCGAAGAATAAGTGGAAGACATTTATTTTTCGCCTCTAAGAATGTAACGCGATAGCATTAAAATATCCCCTACTGCTGCTCACGCATTCCGGCAACTGCAGATTATGTAATTGTAATGCTTACCGAGCAACACTGGTGGCAAGCGTTATTCACGAAGCCCAGCTTTCTGGTAGAAACGCGGCGTCTTACGTGGGCCAATCCCGGAGGCCGTGCACCGCCGCGCGCAAAAAAAAAAAAACGCACATCATTTTCATCTTTCTGTTACTGTTTCGCACTTTTAATGTTTAAGTCTGAGAATATTTAACGTAAAAGGCAGGCACTGTCGGTGTTTTGTGTCATGACATTTATTTGTTTGTGGGCTGTCATTCTCAAAATTATGTAGAATAAGTTTGTGAAAAATGTAGGACAAGGTACGAATAACTTTAGTCATAGAATGGCGTGACAATATAACCCGCGTAAACCGAATGTCTATAGCAAGGCGTCTCGTATCGACATACCTAATATATCCGGGAATGTTTGCTCGCGGGCACGCAGCCGCCGGCCGCTTACGCCTACGCCAGATTTTCTGCCACACGGGGCCTGTAACGCCGTCGCGTTGAAAGCGTAGTGGGGCGACGATGGCTAAGAGATGGCGCCAGAGTAGCGCGCGCCGTCTGGGAGGAATGTGTGCAGCGGCGGCTGCAAATCGCGCCCACGCGTCACCGACGCGCTGCTTCTCGCGATCGCCCATTAACGAGGCAGTCGCACCAGACTTTACTCCGTATGCGCCGTTCCCCAGGAGGCAGATTGTCCGCACCAGCCAATATATCGCGAAATTAAAACACATAAAGAGCGGCGCTCAAATTTCACATTAGGAAGTTCGTAATCGTTGGTGAATTCTTTTATTACAAGCATGTGCAGTTAAAGTAAAAAAATCGGAATTTATTAATGCAACTAGGTTTAAACGGAATGTGTAGAGAGGTTAAGTGTAGAAAGGTTATGCAAGCAACTTCTGCGCGCTTTTTCTAAACGTCTCAATTCTGTCTATCGTATGACGATATACCGGAATACGAAGCTGAAAGTAGTGGTTCTTCCCTCTCCATTTGTTCCTTCTAAGTCCGTATCTACGTGTGTGTACATGCATGCGCGACTGCACTTACATCAAGTGCGGAAGTCCTTCGCAGAGTTCCCATACCTCCTGGCGACTTCATCGCCTTCTCGTCGCACTTAACTTATCATTACACATAACGTTTTCTTCGAGAGAAACAGGGAATCCGCTAACAGCGTGCTATTTGTAATTTCTCCCATGCAGATCTGTGAAGCCAGGTACAAAGACAAGAAGCATGCCTATACAATTGCAGCGTATGACGTTAACTACGATTATGCTCCCTCGGTGTGCCCGCAGAAGATTCCAGGCGGATACAGCAGAACGCAGAGCTACAAGAAGCTCGTCAAATTTCTCGCACACTTTAATGCCAAACAGCAAGCAGACTGCCTTGCCATTATTAATGGGTAATGCCCAACACATACCTCATCTGTATATTAAGTTATAAGATGTGCTCAGGTACATACTATGTGATTAAATGCTTGAGGGAAAAGCTGGGGTAACTAGCATTTCGATCTCTTTTTTATTTGCGTTTCCGTGACTGATGTATGATGTAGCACAAAATGGAGAAGCATATTTCGCGCTACAAGAAAACCTCGATAGCGCAAATGTGGTTCGCAGTAGGCGTTCTTGCTATATAATAGAACAATCAGTCATTCCGCTAGAAATGATATACAGGTGACGGAAGAATAATTCATGGCCATCTTATCACTTTATTTTTATTTTTACGGGGACATGGTGCTTCGTTTCGCGACAGTAAAAAATGACCTCCTATTTAACCTAATAATTTGTGTTACACGTTACGATGACTACATGTGACCTATTTGTTAAAAGACATGGATGCATCGCATTTGCTGCAAACTTCTTCGTTGTACGAAAACTGGGATTTAAAACTCTGCGGCAACACAGTGCCGTTGCTCATACTGCGTGGAAACTTTGATAAAATGAAGCTGGAAATAATACTCACAGAATGTCTGTGTACAGTATATTCTCGGTTGTGTGAACGTCGGTGTAACAAATATTTCAGAATAATAAAATTTTATAAAATTCCCAGCGGTTTTTCTATGCATTCTACGCAAAAATCTTTGAAATAAGCATATTTTTTATACCGAATATTTCAGTTGAACGATCTTGGTCGGTGGACCCTGGCAACACTTCGTTAGAGGAATATGTTTAGTGTGACAGTGAGCTTGTTACTGGTACCAGGCACGTACCCAAGGGGGGACCCGGGGGGGCCCGGGCCCTCCCCCCCCCGATATTAGGACGCATACCCCCCTCCCCACTCCTCCCCGCTCACGCCACCACTTCTCACACATTCCTAAAGCGCCGCCAAATCAATGTTGAGACTTGACAACTATTCGGCGGTCAACATTTTGCTGCCTATTTGACTCCTTTTGGATGGCGGTAGTTATCGGTGTCTCCTGAGATGGGAAGGCCAGTTTCCTCATCAATTCGGTGCCCGCGCAATTAACTCGAGATGCATTCAGTTGTCACCGTTTATTCAACGCTCGCGCGCATCGTTGTTGCTTCGTTAGTTCAACCTTATTCTTTTGGAAACCCCCCCCCCCCCCCACTCTTCCCTCACTACCAGGGAGCAACACTTATGGCGCTGCCTGCAAGCGCGCACGCTGCCTACTCCATCCCTCCTATCCCACTACCGACCCATCCCACCTTCTTGCCCTCTGCGCAATGCGCCGAAAGCACACCTCACCTATATACTCCTGGCCTGCCCGGTTTCTCCTCCCACCGGCGGGCCGGTACCACTCC